>NC_141876.1:372486594-373686594 GCF_056163025.1 Triticum urartu | reverse complement strand
ATAGCGACGGCGCCAGCAGCCTGTCCGGCTGAGCCCCCGCTCCTTTTTTTTGAACCTGCATGCAAAAATCTTGGGTACGGCCCCTCACGATGTAAGAGCATTTTGGAGAGGGGAAGCCCCTCATGTAAATAGACCACCACTTCATTCCTTAGGCTAGGCTTAAAGCGTGCTTTTGGGTGCTCGCGACTCCCCTTGTGGGCTTGATGCCGTAACTTACTTCGCTTTAGCCGGTCTTCAAACTAGTCCGGCGGTTGTGGACATGCATTCCTTCTGAGAGGTCCTATGGTCCACCCGAGAGGGCCCGCAAGAAGCGAGTTCTAGTAATGGGAAGATGCCTTCATAGTGCGTGTGCACCGCTGCCAGCCCCCGCTCGCGAGGTCTTCGAAATGGGGGAAGATAGCAGTCGTAAATCACAAACAAAACATGAATCTAGAAACTAACGAAATCAATGCGAACAAGAAAGGATGCCCCCCGTGATTGCTACTGGAAATGCAACTTCATATTCAAGATCAAAAGCTGAGTGTCTGAGCTACAAAAAAGAGGTCGAAAGCAAATGGCTGTGTCCGGCACTTAGCTAGTCTTCTTATCTTCGAATCTTCGGGTCTTCTCACCAGCAAGGAGCTAAGTGCTTTCACAGGCCGTGAGCATAGTCATTGGGGGACAGTGTCGACGGCCAGCGCGGAGCATGGTGCTTCCACTAGGACGTGGCCGGGAGCGCCCGAGGCCCGAGGGCGGCACTCTGGAGACTCCGGTGCGTGTACCGCTCCACTCATTGTTACATGAGAGTGTCACGAGAGGAGACCTTCACAGGAATGAGGCTTGCTTCATGTCGTCAGACGTGGACCCCGCCTTGCGCCACCCTCGACCACCGTTGGGGCGTCAGAAAACCAGGATGATGCCAAGGGGCAAAGGGGACACTAGCGGCACCCTCGGCGACCACGGGACCTCTGCCGGGGGAAAGGCTCACCGGTGCCTCCCTGGCAGAGGACCTACCTCCAGGCGACGCCTTGCTCCATTTGATGCGGGGAGGGGCCTTTCCCGGCCCCTTCCCCGCAGCCCCCAATGCGCTTCCCCTCGTGGAAGTAGGGCCCGTGTTGGGGCCATCGTCCACTGCTGCGACCTGATTCACTTGCGACCGATGGTTAGCGTAAGCTTGCTCCTGAGAGATTAGTGGTACCCTATAGTTGTTGTTTGCCGACGTGGTCGGCAAGGCTCCCGGGTGGCTCTTGGAAGGCCTCAGCTTCCAGCGTCTCCTCTTCCCACCCCGGCTCGAGGAATGAACCGGGGTCATCTTCCGGTGTGTACTACTGGTCCATCATGCGGGGCACATAGGCCTCCAGGGCCGTCGCCCCGGAAACCTTGCCGAGGTGCCCCATGCTCCACATCGCCTGGCACGGCGTGCCAGGATGGTAGGGCGGCATCCCACCGAGACAGTGGGCGGCACTGCTTACCCTTGGTGCATTGGGGGAGGCACAGGTGTCGTTGGGTGTCCTGCGTCGTTGGTTGCGCTGGTGCCGACGAAACCTCCTGCTGAGCCCGGGGGCGTGTGGGCGCGACGAGGCCCACCGTGCAATCTGGCTGTAGCCTGAGGCGTAATCAAGGAGCAGAAAGGCAGTGTACCGCTGGCTGCGGCGTCCAGCATCTTGGCAATACGCTCCAGCAATGCATCCCGACCGCTCTCGATCAGTCGAGATCACAGTAGCTTCCGCACCACTGTGAGTGTGGCCCTCATGTTTGCTTGTTCCCGTTGGGAGTGCGGCACCATCGCCACAGCGTAGCTTGAGGCCCTTGCGGCGGCCCAAGCACGCCGCGGGCTAAGGGTGGAAGGCGTCGGACTACGCCGCCCGCGCCCCGCGGTGTTTGGCGGTGCGCGTGCCACCTGGAGCACGGAGATGAGGTTTTCTTGGGCAGACGACGCTGCCCGGGCTGGCCAGGCTGCCTAGTGATCGGTGGCAGCCCTCGGGCCGCCAGACATCGACGCTGTAGAGTGTTGGCGGATCTACTGACGAAAGAGAGGCTTCGGTGCCGCCCTACCAGGCGCACCAAATTTTGGATTTCGGCTTCCGGCAAAACCCTTGAGGTTCGAACACTGGGGTGCGCAAGAAGGTTTCTCCTCCCTCTAGTTCACGCCCTCACTGCGATCTCAAGGCTCAGTGCGTCGAACTCGCAGAACAAAGGGACACAACATTTATAGTGGTTCGAGCCACCGATGTGGTGTAATACCCTACTCTACTGTGGTGTGGTGGATTGCCTCTTGGGCTGAGGATGAATAGTTACAAGGGAAGAACAGCCTCCTGAGGAGAGATGCTCTTTTTCTTGGCGAGTTTGTGTGGTTGCCTTGGTGGAATGGATCCGTTCCAAGATGAGATGCCTCCCTACGATGGTGGCTAGCCCTATATATAGAGGTGCGGATCCTCTTCCCAAATATTAGGCGGGAAGGGATTCCAGAGCGACCAATTTGAAGGGGGGCAGCTAGTACAAGCTATCCTGTTAAAAGATGGTCTTCGCCTGCTAAAGGCTCTGGTGATGATATTGTCCTGGGCTGCATGGTGACCTCCGTCCTACCGTCCTGCTGGTCTTGGTCTCGTTGCACCGATATGGAAACCTTTGCTTGACTCCTCGGGACACCGCGCCTGTGCTTGCCTCTTTAGCACCAAAGAGGAAACGAGGACACTGCGCGCTGGCGCCTGCCTGGCCCTGGTCGTCATTGCTTGCGTCACAGGAACCTCGCGAGGAGCCCCTTGCCTTGATCTTCCACCCCTCGTGAGCCAGCCTAGTGAGGCCGCCCTCGAGGAGCTCTTGCGCCGTCTGCCTTGCGAGGCTTGGCCCCTTGCGAGGGTCTTGAGTGTTTGCTAGTGAAGATGGGCCATACATGGCCGCTGGTGGAGCCACACCGTGGGCCGCAGGCAGGCAAGTATGGGGACCCCCATTCCCAGGACACCGACAACTCGATCCTTCAATCTCTGATGGATGCTCCATCTAGGATCGATACTCCCACCACCACTGCCTCACGATAGGATTCGGTCAATCTGTTTGCTCCATGGCCCAAAGGAGCAGCTCTATGTACTCCAGTGTGACTCCCTTAAGGAGTATCGCCACCTTTTCGCTCTGTTGCAGATATTTGGCCATGGATGTCGCCGTCGCTGCTAGTTGGTCCTTATTGTCAAACCAAGACTGTATCTCCAACATGATAGCTAGCTTAACAGTGTCACCGTCTGTGATCCGCATGTATCGGTTATACTCCCCCATCGATCTACTTCTCCACAGCACCTTCACTCGCTGGCAGTGGTTTTTGAATGGAAGAGGAGAGTAGCGGCACTGGTTTTGGATTAGAACGGGAGAGGAGCAGTGCCGGTTTTGTTTGGAACGGGAGAGGAGGGGCGGTGGTTTTGAAATGGAAGAGGAGAGGAGTGGCGCTGGATTTAGATTGGAACACGAGAGGAGCGGCGGTGGTTTAAGAGGAGAGGAGCAGCGCTGGTCTTGGAAGTATTTTTTTGTTTTGTGTATTTTGGGTCAAAGTTTGACCACATACTGTATTTTGACAAGAAAAATGTGAATGCATGTCACCAAAAATGGCATCGTTTGGTTCGTATCTGAATGTACTTCCAAATTATATTATTTTTGCAATGTATAACATATATTTTATTTGTGAAAATCATGGTCAATTATGACCCAAAATAAAAGGGAGACTATTTAATGTGGGGTTGCTTTCTTAATTGAAGGTTAAATTGATTTTGATTTTGATATAGTCATAGTGCGCCGGCCCTCTCGTCCAATCATAAATCGCTGCCGCACGCTCCTCTCCCTCTTCTCCATTGCAAAACCACCTCCTGTCCTCTCCATCATCTCCATTCCAAAACCACCGTCTTGCCTCTCCCTCTTATCCATTGCAAAACCACCCATCTCCTCTCCATTTTCTCCGTTGCAAAACCACCATATCGCCTCTCCCTCTTCTCTTTTGCAAGACCATCGTCTCTCCTGCCATCTTCCAAAGCTAGCACCGGACCTCTCAGAAGGACATCTATGGAGAGGGTGCAGTAGCGAATCGGGCAGATCACCAGCGGCGGCCAGGCAAAGACAGCCAGGTTAAAGGAGATCCTTACTTGGTTTGACAATGAGTGGGAGATTTCGAGGATGGTGAGGGCCATGTGGCAATGTATGTGAAAGAGCGAGACGGCAATGATGAGGGCGGTTTTGTACTCCTTGGTGGCAGTCACGCCGCAGTGAAAGTGCAACTATCCCTAGGTGGTTTTGGTAATTCATAACAACATATAGCTCATTGAGCTAATGTTATTCCAAGATGATTATTTCAGGAAAGCTCAATGATTGGCATGGCATGGATGTGAAAGTGGAACCCTCAAAATGCTAAGGACAAAGGATTGGCTCAAGCTCAAAAGATCAAGACTCTTCATTTTATATTTTAGTGATCCAAGATCACATTGAGTCCATAGGAAAAGCCAATACTATCAAGGAGGGATGAGGTGTTGCTTAATGAGCCTCTTGCTTCATGTGCTTAGTGATATGCTCCAAAACTCTCAACTACTTTCCCACTTCCACATATGACCTAAACCCTAAGCCAAACTCGGTCCTACCGATTCTTCCTATCTGGCGCCACCGAGTTTCATTTGTCATAAGCCACTGCCAAACCCTAGCAATTCGGTTCTACCGATAAGGATCTCGGTCTCACCGAGATGGGGTTGCAAACTCTCTATTTCCCTTTCGTAACTTTTCGGTCCCACCGAAAGAGCGAATCGGTCCCACCGAGATTGCAATGTAAACTCAGTGTTTCCCCTTTGTAACTTTTTGGTCTCACCGAGTTCCACTCGGTCTCACCGAAAGAGCAAATCGGTCCCACCGAGTTTGCCTGACCAACTCTCTGGTTAGCTAATTACCAAATTCGGTCTCACCGAGTTTGTGTAATCGGTCTCACCGAGATTAAGTTATGCCCAAACCCTAACCATATCGGTCCTACCGAGTTGCATGTTAGTCCCACCGAAAATCACTAACGGTCACTAGGTTTACATTTTCGGTCCGACCGAGCTTATTGATTTGGTCCCACCGAGATTGGAAAACTGTGTAACGGTTGGATCTTGTGTGGACGCTATATATACCCCTCCACCTCCTCTTCATTCGAAGAGAGAGCCATCAGAACACACACACCATTCCAACTCATATGTTCTGAGAGAGAGAACCACCTACTCATGTGTTGAGACCAAGATATTCCATTCCTACCATATGAATCTTGATCTCTAGCCTTCCCAAGTTGCTTTCCACTCAAACCTTCTTTCCACCAAATCCAAATCCTATGAGAGAGAGTTGAGTGTTGGGGAGACTATCATTTGAAGCACAAGAGCAAGGAGTTCATTACCTACACACCATTTGTTACTTCTTGGAGAGTGGTGTCTCCTAGATTGGCTAGGTCTCACTTGGGAGCCTCCGACATGATTGTGGAGTTGAACCAAGGAGTTTGTAAGGGCAAGGAGATCGCCTACTTCATGAAGATCTACCGCTAGTGAGGCAAGTCCTGTGTGGGCGATGGCCATGGTGGGATAGACAAGGTTGCTTCTTCGTGGACCCTTTGTGGGTGGTTGCTTCTTCGTGGACCCTTCGTGGGTGGAGCCCTGTGTGGACTCGCGCAACAGTTACCCTTCGTGGGTTGAAGTCTCCATCAACGTGGGTGTAGGATAGCACCACCTATCCGAACCACGGGAAAAACATCCGTGTCTCAAATAGCGTTTGAATTCTCCAAACCCTTCCCTTTACATTCTTGCAAGTTGCATGCTTTACTTTCCGCTGCCAATATACTCGTTGCATGCTTGCTTGAATTGTGTGATGATTGCTTGACTTGTCCCAAAATAGCTAAAATCTGCCAAGAACTAAAATTGGTAAAAGGTTAAGTTTTTATTTGGTCAAGTAGTCTAATCACCCCCCCTCTAGACATACTTTCGATCCTACACGCAGTCCTTTAGTTCATCGAGTATCTCCTCTGGGTGATGGAGCAGAAAGATTCGCCCTAGGCCAAAGTCAGGCGGAGGTGGTGGGCATACAGGTCGAAGGTCGAGCATACAGAGGATAATGAATCGATCGAGTATGGTATGTCGTTCGTGAGGGTGCAGAGCTAGCCAGAGCCACAGGAGTATTCGTTCTCCCACCGCAAGAAGAGGTCGGATGGTGCGACGTCGCTTCCCCGCCATTCTCCACGGTTTCCTCGACGCTCGCCTCGTTTCAATAGCGGTGGTAGGGTTTAAGGTAAGCCTCGCATAACCTAATCTTCCATCTGCTCATGCTTACAATCAGTGTGACGGCTAATGAAAATTATGCATGCAATCAGTCTCCGAGTACTACGCCAATCACCCTAAAATAGCTCTGCATCTTTGTGTCAAAGTTGTGACACTATGTGCAAATAAAGAAAAATAGATTGGTGCTTCTTTCAGAAAAGAGTACTCCCTAGAAAACTGCCAATATAAGCTACTAGTATTTGGTTAGAGGATTTGCTGCCGAGAAAGGTCCGTCCACAGTGGGCGCCACACATCCCACTAGTGGTGGTGGATGCCAATGCATGCATGGAGCATGGTTGGTGTCAGTAATTTTTACTTGGCACACCTCACACTCTGCATATATGCCAGTTGCATCCGTACATTTGTGCAGTTCCACCAAAATGCAGTTGAATAACCCTGTTTGCAAAGATAATGAAAATGCATGATTACATTATAGTGGCACTAGTTTATGAAACATACACTAATAAATAGAAGAAAATATTGTGATAGTGTCATAGTATGCCATGTTGCAACAGCGAGATGGGCCCTGCGACGCCTCATACAATAGGCCTCATACTGGAAATTGACCCAGGTCTCCCTGATATACCTTCTGTCAGTGATGAACATCAGTGTGCATCGGTGGTACAAGGAGGGGCCTTCAGACATTCCAATCTCTATTTTTGTGCAGATCAACTAAAATTAAGCACCCCATTTTGCAGAAATGCTTAAACTTTAACAATGGGACTAGTTGATGAAACATATACTAACAAAGAGAAGCACTTTCTTTATCTACATTGGAAATGAAATGCTAGAGAGGACACTCACTCTATTTTAACTATATTATTACTTCATTTTATCAGTGGCACTAGTGGCGAGCAGGTGGCAAACGATGTGTACCGTGCGTCGCAAGGATGGAGGCCGGGGGTGCTTAGACCGGGATGCTGAAGCTGGCTCTTTCAATCCCTATCTTCCCCCCTGATGTTTCTGTGGTAGCATTTGGGTTGTAATGTGATGTCTCCTATGCAACTTTATTCTTGTAGACATGTGTTGGGCCTCCAAGTGCAGAGTTTTGTAGGACAGTAGCAATTTTCCCTCAAGTGGATGGCCTAAGGTTTATCTCTTTGTGGGAGGCGTAGGATGAAGATGGTCTCTCTCAAACAACCCTGCAACCAAATAAAAAAAAGTCTCTTGTGTCCCCAACAAACCAAATACAATGGTAATTTGTATAGGTGCACTACTTCGGTGAGATGGTGATACAAGTGTAATATGGATAGTATATATTAATTTTGGTAATAAGAACAATAAAACAGCAAGTTAGCAAGTAAAACAAGTGAGCACAAATGGTATTGTAATTCTTGAATATGAGGCCTAGGGTATGTACTTTCGCTAGTGCAATGTAACACCCCGGACAAACCCGCCGGTGGACTTTACTCCTGGCGGGATCTAGACTGGCCCCACATATCAATTCTAGTCTTTTCTACGCACTTTGTCCTCACTCGTGCGCACCTGGGAGCAACTTCCCAGTCGATCACCCATCCTAAAATTACTCCAACCAAAGCAAACTTAACTTTGGAGTTCTTTCGAATGGGCTCCTAGAAAAGAAGGAATTCCTTATTGATATGAGTAGTCTATCATCCCTAATAAGCCAGGCTATCACATACGCCCCCACTCAGATGAACCGACGTCCACGTCGGGCCACAAGAATGTTCCCTTCGCCTCCTCCCGGGAGTACATGCGCCTGACGAGGGCCGCGGCAGAGAAGAAGGTGGTGAAGGCCGCGGTGGCGAAGAAGAAAGCGACCGCCTCTTCTTCGTCCGAGCGTCGCCGGACTCCATCCCCTTCCCCTCCTCTCGCAGACATCAACACGGAGGTCGTCTTTGATCTTGGGTCTCTCAGCCCAAGGAGGAAGAGGAAGGCAGCGGAAGAGGAGGTGGAGGATGAGTAAGCATCTGTCCCTTCATCATCCCCGTCCCTTTGGACCGCACCAGTTTTCTTGACTTGTTTTTATTCTCGTAGGGATATGGAGACGCTGGCCCAGAGGGCGGTGAAGAAGGCCAAGGCCTTGACGGGAGACAAGCCCCGGCGGGTACTTTGCGTATGCCGTTGTTGGTGGAGAGCAGCCCGGATAGCAGTCCCTGGCGCAGCCCCCGCCCCAGCCCCCAGCGTAAGTTCACCACTCACTCCCGCACTGATGAACATTGGGGTGTGAATCCTTGGTGCTAACCTTGCCGGGTTCGTAGAAGAAGAACGGCGGCCGGAGGAGCCGCTGTGGGCCACCCCCAACATGCTGCCCCCCTCGACTACGCCGCCCCGAGGGGCGTCCCCGGCGAGGGCATCCACCACCGAGCCCACTCATATGGAGGAGGAGACGAACATGGGTGCCTGGGCTCTTCCCCGACAACAAATGCTAGAGGGGAGGGCGCTACTTCTTCCCAGATTGAAGCGTGTAATTCGTTTGCTTTCTGTCTTCGCTCTTTCTTTTTCTTATTGAACCTTAACCTTGGCCCCGTCTCATGCTCTCTTCTTGGTATCCAGATCCTTCCTCAGTGGACCAGGAGTATATCGACATCGTTATCGGGGAGGTCGCCAGGGACGCTGAAGGTCGCTCAGGACCTGCTGGCTGAGCGCAAATGGGAGCTCATCATGAAGTACGTTGACATCGAGAAAGCCGAAAAGGCGGCAAGGGAATAGGCCGCCAAGGACGAGGCCGCTCAACATCAGCACCAGGCCGAGCTGAATTCCATGGAGGAAGACCCTGCCTCTGGCGAGGAGGCACACGCCGCCATGCTCCGCGGCAAGGATGAGGAGGTCGAGAAGCTCGTCGTGCTACGGACGCAGGAACTGGAGCAGAAGCACATGGAGGCACTCGATGCCTAAGCCTTGGTCCCTGCCGGTAGAGTGAAGGAGCTGGAGGTGGAGCAGGATGACCTAAAGCAGCAGGTCCTGGAGCTGGTGAAGGAGAAAGACACGCTCAATGGCGCCTTGGTGAAGGCGCAGGCCGCGGTCCTTGGCAAAGCCGAGTTGCTCTCCAAGGCCAATGACTCCATCAACGACCTGAAGCTGAAGCTGGAGGGTCTTGAGGGGACACTTTCCGAGGTCAGGGCCCGGGAAGAGACCCTGACCAAGGCCCTGGAGAACGAGAAGCAGCTCCGGAGCAACAACACCGCCGACCACGAGAATTATGTGAAGGGTGAAAACCTCTGGATCATCCGCCTCGCCGGCATCGTGGAGAGGCTTACCATGCAGCTGGCTACCATGGGCATGTCAAGATTCAGGTATTGCCCTAAGACGGGTGCGAGCCCCAATGCAAAGCTGACCCTATTCTTCAAGGGCGTTCTTGAGGCGCTGGAGTAGCTCCGTTCCAACAAAGCGTCCTCTCTAGCCAACGAGGCACGGAGGCTTTGCCGGGGTGCCCTGACCAAGGTTCTCACCAAGGTGGCGTACTGGAACCCCAACATCGACTTTGACACCGCGCTGGAGAGCTTGCCAGAGGGTGTGGACCTCACAACGCTCGAAGAGCGTATCGAGCGCATCATCAGCCGCCGGAGGATAGAGGGCCAGCGTCGGGACTAGGCACCACGTTTCTCATCATCGGGACTTGGCACCGTAGGAAAAATGCATTTAATGCACTGCCAACATGCCCTTCTTGCTTTATCAGGGACGACAAGGAAGCTCGTCCTAGTTGTTTCCGCCTCGCCTGGCTTTGACGCGCGGTTGAACTGACGAGGCGTGTAGTGCCATGTTGGCTAGCTGCTGAGTTGGTGCGGTGGCTGAATCTTCACGAAGATCTGCATGCCACCACGCAGGTGCTTGTCGAGTCGGCCTAGAGGCCGCACGTCGCCATGCAGGCACCTGCCCAGCTGGTGGGCTGGCAGCTGCATGGGAATAGTAGTGGAGTCTTGGCAGACGTGGGCCTGGCTGCAGCTCAGCCGATGTTTTCGGCAAGAGTCTTGCTGGGGGCCCTGCAAGGGTCTTGCGTTGTGGCATCTTGGTCGTCCCCGTCAAGGGTCTTGTCGGGGGTCTTGTTGGTATATTTGGCAAGGATCTTGCCAAGGATCTCGTCTTCTGGGAGACATCTAGTCTTGTGTGTTTCTGGTTTCCACAAAGATTTGCATGCCACCAAGGAGGTGCCTCCCGAGCCTCGGTCCCAATGCTGTCGATGGCGTCGGAACTCACAGGCTCAAGGGTGGCTGCGATGTTGGCGTTTTGCAAGTTGCCCCGGCAAGGTTCTTGCCGAGGCTGCGAAGGCCTCCCGGCAAGGGCCTTGCTGGGGGAGTCCACCTCGCCCCTCTGCTCTTCGTGTTTCTGGCGTTGGCGTTGTTCTGGTTGTCTTCTGACCTTGCTTACTTCTTCTGCCCCGCTAGGTGTGGCTGCAGGCGCAGCTCCAACTGCCCACGCACAAGTAAAGGCGTACAAAATAGGACCCCTCCTTTTATGCACCGACAACAACGTGCTCAAAAATATATAAGTGAAGCACTAGAGCAAAAGACAAACTACTCCAAAAATATATAAGTGAAGATCAAGTGAGTAGTTAAGTAAATAAGTAGCTATGTGAGGACTCTCTCTTATTTAAAAACTTTCAGATCTAAGTATTTTATTTAAAGCCCAAGCAAAATAAAATAAAATGACATTCGAAGAATAGCACAACTCATGTGAAGAAGCAAAAACTTAGGCTCAACCGATAATAACCGATAATTGTTGATGAACAAAAGTGGGATGCCTACTGGGGCATCCCCAAGCTTAGATGCTTCAGACTTCTTGAAATGTTTTATTGGGATGCCTTGGGCATCCCCAAGCTTGAGTTTTTGTGTCTCCTTAATTACTTCTATATCACGGTTTCCCTAAATCTTAAAAACTTCATCCACACAAAACTGAACAAGAACTCGTGAGATACATTAGTGCAAAACCTTATCATTCTCGACTGTAGAAAATCAATAAAATTATTATTTAACATTGCATACTAAATACCTTTGCATATTTAATACTGCTATCCGCAAATAGAATCATTAAACAAGCAAACATATGCAAACAATGCAACCATAATAGCAATCTGCCAAAACAGTACAGTCTGTAAAGAATGCAAGAACAATCATACTTTTGTAACTCCAAAAAATTCTAAAAATATACCACACAGTAGAAAATTTATAAGAGCTTATTGTGCAAAAAGTTTCAACATTTTATTCTAGATAACAGCAAGGAAAAGAAAGCAAAATAAAATGACGCTCCAAGGAAAACACATATCATGTGACGAATAAAAATGTAGCTGCGAGTGAGGTTACCGATAATGTTGGAGACGAAAGAGGGGATGCCTTCCGGGGCATCCCCAAGCTTAGTTGCTTGGATCTTCTTGAATATTACCTTGGGGTGCCTTGGGCATCCCCAAGCTTAGGGTCTTATCATTCCTTATTCTCATCATATCATTATCTCACCCAAAACTTGAAAACTTCAATCACACAAAACTTAACGGAACTTCGTCGGATAGGTTAGTATGATAGAGCAAATCATTCACTTTGGTACTGTCAAAGACAAGATTCATAATTGTTCTCACACAATGCCTACTATACCTTATAATTTCCATAATTTATATTGAGCAATATAAGCCATAGAAACTAGTAAACAAGCAAACTATGCATTGAAAATAGAATGTGTCAAAAACAGAACAGTTTGTAATGATATGGACAAAAAACTGGGCGCAAAAGTTTCTGCTACTCCAAAACTTCTGGAAAATTAGGGAAACCTGGGAAATATCTTGTACAGAACGAATCAGGATTTTATCACACTTCTGTAAAAACTCAAAATTTATTTACTGGGCGCAAAAGTTTCTGTTTTTGCACAGAATCAAGTCAACTATCATCCACACTATCCCAAAGGTTTTACTTGGCACTTTATTGAAACAAAAGCTATAAAACATGAGTACTACAGTAGCCTAACAACATGAACACAAAAAAACATTAGGAGTAGATGTTAGGTTGTCTCCCAACAAGTGCTTTTCTTTAATACCTTTTTAGCTAGGCATGATGATTTTAATGATGCTCACATAAAATTAAAGAATTGAAACATAACAAGAGCAAATTTAAGTCTAACCCACTTCCTATGCATAGGGATTTTGTGAGCAAACAATTTATGGGAACCAGAATCAACTACCATAGGAAGGCAAAACAAGTGCTACTTCAAAACTTTTAACATAAAGAGAGGAGACTTGATATTATTGAAATAGGTAAAAGCATATGTTCCTCTCTCATAATAATTTTAGTAGCATCATTAATGAATTCAATAATATAACTATCACATAAATCATTCTTTTCATGATGCATAAGCATAGACATTTTGTTACTCTCCACATAAGCAAATTTATTCTCAACAATAGTAGTGGGAGCAAACTCAACAAATAACTATCATGATATTGAAAATTAAAATCATGATGACAAGCTTCATGGTTATCATTATTCAATATAGCATACATGTCATCACCATAATCATCATAGCTAGCAACTTTTTTATCATAGTCAATTGGAACCTCTTCTGAAATAGTGGATTCATCACTAAGTAAAGTCATCACCTCTCCAAATCCACTTTCATCAATATAATCATCATAAATAGGAGGCATGCTTTCATCATAATAAAATTTCTCATCAAAACTCGGGGGACTAAAAATATCATCTTCATCAAACATAACATCCCCAAGATTATGGCTTTGCATATCATTAGCATCATGGATGTTCAAAGTGTCCATACCAACAACATTGCAATCATGTTCATCATTCTAAGATTTGTTTTCAAACATTTTATAGAATTCTTCTTCTATCAATTGAGCACAATTTTCCTTTCCATCATTTTCACGAAAGACATTATAAAGATGAATAATATGATGTAACCTCAATTCCATTTTTTTGTAGTTTTCTTTTTATAAACCAAACTAGTGATAAAACAAGAAACAAAAAGATTCAATTGCAAGATCTAAAGATATACCTTAATGCACTCACCTCCCCGGCAACAGCGCCAGAAAAGAGCTTGATGTCTGCTACACAACTTTATTCTTGTAGAGTTTTGTAGGACAGTAGCAATTTTCCTTCAAGTGGGTGATCTAAGGTTTATCAATCCGTAGGAGGCGTGGGATAAAGATGGTCTCTCTCAAACAACCCTGCAACCAAATAATAAAAAGTCTCTTGTGTCCCCAACACACCAAATACAATGGTAATTTGTATAGGTGCACTAGCTCGGCGAAGAGATGGTGATACACGTGTAATATGGATAGTAGATATTAATTTTTGTAATGGGAACAATAAAAAACAGCAAGGTAGCAAGTAACAAAAGTGAGCACAAACGGTACTGTAATTCTTGAAAATGAGGCCTAGGGTCCATACTTTCGCTAGTGCAATCTGTCAACAATGCTAATATAATTTGATCATATCACTGGTACAATGAGGTGCTATACAAACGGTTTTGAACCCCTTTCCGCGACGGCATTTGGAACCGTCGCCAAGTGAGTGTGGGTGATAGGGGGGTCCTTCCCACACGACGTAGAAACCATCGGGGATAAGCCCTCCTGGGACACAGGCTGGGGCAAAATGAGTTCGTGTGCGATCGGGCGAGGCATCAAAACCCAATCATCTTTGTTAGTATTTACATCCCACACGATGAGTCCTAGAAAAACATTTCCTTTCTTATGTATATCCAACACAGTCAATCCAAGGAATACGTTTCTGTTCTTATTTACATCACACACAGTCAATCTAGGGAAAACGCTTCCGTTCGTATGTAACATCCCACATAGTTTTATGTATAGGCTCGTGTGTGAAAGGAGTAACTATCACACACGCTCTGCGTTGGTTAACTGTTTGCTTTTATCAACTACATCACACACGATTTGATGAATAAAACTGTGTAGCATTGGGCTATCCATCACAAACTCTTTTACCGCCAGAACCGTTTGTAAAGTTCCATGACTGCCTGTTCTCTTTTTACATCGCACACACTGTTTTTCTTTCTAACCGTGTGCACATTATTTTATTATCTCCTCTATATTTTTACTTTTTTCCTGTAATTTATTATTCGAATTGGAAGTTTTGGAATTTGAAACGTGCAATTCAAGTTCTCAGCATAATGGTTCAACAACGAAACCATAAAAAATTGCTAGTATAATATGTTCAGTAATTACAGGATTAGACAGCAATTAACTATGATGAACCACAATATATAAAGGCGGTAAAGGTGACGAGAAAGGTGTAAATTATTTTGACTGTCAATCGTGTTGAAGAAGCGGAATGCCCATAAAGTGCCTTCCTGCATGCCATAGGCACGAACCACTTTTGTCCAACCCCTCGTGACGATTTCCCACCCATCCTTCACCGCCTTCAGGAAGACATCTAGAGCATTATCATGGTAGCATGAATTATATACATTAACCTTAGTTGTCTCCACTCCGGTTGGGTAGTTTGCTAGGTAATCATCAGTAAATAGCTCCGGAAACCACTGAAAAGAGAAAAATATCAGATACTAAGTTCTGATAAAGTAACTTGTTGTGGTCATAGGCAAAAGGAAACGCATTACTTCCCATCCTAAAGTTCACTATTTTCTTGGACAAAGTGTAAATAAAGATCTTAATTCCAATCACATGTTTCTTTCACCTAACAATCTTTGTTAGTTTCCTCACTTGACACTTGTTCATGAATATCTCATTGCCCCATACGCAAAAGGAATCGAAGCTTGGATCAGCAATGCTCATATATGTACCTACAAGCAACCAGTAAATGTTAGAAGCTAAACTGATATTCCACAAGTGATGTAAAATACAACTACCTATGTTCCTAAGTACAAGTATTTTTTTAGAGATTCCAATATGAACTACATACGGATGTATATAGAATTATAGATATAGTTTAGATTAGAATCTAGATTCACTCATTTTGCTCCTTATGTAGTCTATATTGGAATCTCCAAAAATACTTATATTTAGGAATAGATGGTGTATAAAACATGGGATGCAGCTAACCTCGATGGCAAACAACATCATCGCCCATCTTAGCCCTATGTAAGTACGTGGAAAGCCAATGTTAACTACAAGAGGCTTAACATCCACCAAAAAAACAAATGGTAATAAAACGGCAGCATCTGTAGTGATATCTTCATTGGGAAAGAGTAGCACGGTAGCAAAGGGACGGGTTAAAAAATGGATAAAACTATTAATTGCAACAGGCTTAACAACATCCTAATTCATGTTTTGTAAGTTTGTAGCCATTGAAATACAACTCTTTAAAAATTGATACAACTGTTAATTGCAACAAGCTTAATGGCCATCGAAACTGGTACTGATAAAAATGCAATTGGCAGAGATAAACATCACAAAGCAGGTGCTTCCAGAGTAGATAATGGCCCAGTTGTCTATGAAAAGGTAGGGAAAATATCTAAAACTTGTTAGGCATGTTTACTACAACATGCTTAATACATCTACCATACAAAATATAGGCATTAATTACAATAGGTATTGGTAAGATTGAACTGGTGAGGACACACTTGGTAAGTCCTGAGAGGTAGTTGCTGGGGCACTTCATCTTTGCCAGAGCCTGCCCAAAGTCAGCGGCGGCAGAGGAAAGCTGTTCCTCCAGGTCGAAGCATGAATCAGTGCCACTAACATGTGTACCTACAGGCAACCAATAAATGGTAGAAGTTAAACTGCAATTGCAGAAATGATATGAAATATTGTAAGACATGGGATGTAGCTAACCTCAATGGCAAACAACAGCATTGGTTGTTATGACCCTGCGTAAGTACATGGAAAGGCATGTTAAGTATAACAGGGTTAGCATCCACCAAAAATAGCAAATGGGCAGGATCTCTTGTATATCTTCATTGCTGAGAGTAGCATGGTAGCAAAGGCATAGATTAAAAAAATGGATACAACTGTTAATTGCAATAGTCTTAACAGCATCCTAAGTCATGTTTTGTAAGTTTGTAGCCATTGAAATACAACTCTTTAAAAATGGATTCAACTGTTAATTGCAACAGACATAATAGCCATTGAATCCGGTACTGATAAAAATGCAATTGGCATAGTTAAACATCACAAGGCAGGTGTTGCCAGAGCAGAGAATGGCCCAAATGTCTATAAAAGGTAGGGAAAGTAGCTAAAACGTGTTAGGCATGTTTACTAGAACATGCTTAATACATCGACCGTACAAAACATAGCCATTAATTGCGACTGGTATTGGTAAGATTGTACTGTACATACTGGTAAGTCCTGAGAGGTAGTTGCTGGGGTACTTCATCTTGGCCAGAGCCCGCTCAAAGTCAGGGACGGCGGAGGCGAGCTATTCCTCCGGGTCGAAGTATGGATCAGTGCCACCGACATGTGTGCCTACAGGCAACTAGTAAATAGTAGAAATTAAAATGGAATTTCACAAACGATGTGAAATACTATAAGACATGGGATGCAGCTAGCCTCGACGGCGAACAACAGCAGCGACCGTTATGACCCTATGTAAGTACACAGCAGGCATGTTAAGTACAACAGGGTTAGCATCCACTAAAAATAGCAAATGGGCAGCATCTCTAGTGATATCCTAAGTCATGTATTGTAAGTTTATTGTTGGTATTGGTAAAATTGAGCTGGACACGGTAATATTTGAACATCACACAGTGTGCAGTAGTGAAATAAACAAGGCATGAACTTTCTTAATACATCAACCGTACAAATCATAGCCGTTGCAAGTGGTATTGGTAAGATTTATCTGGTCAGATCTTACCTGTTAAGTCCTGAGGGTAGTCGGTGGCACTTCATCTGAGCCAGAGCCTGCACCATGTAGACTTTACGAACGACAGAAGAGTCATGCTTCATATAGGCCTCGTTGTAGGCGAGCCCTTCGACCTCTAGAAGAATCGGCTGGTGCACTCCTGTAATCAGCCTTCAATGATGAACCTAGCTCGAAATCAACGCGACGCTGCCAGATGCTGACATCCCTCAGCATCTCTCCCCTGAGATCGACGTACGCCTCCGACTTGTGCTGCGCCTGGCGCAGCTCCTTCGAACATCTCTCCAATCGATGTGATTCTTCCTCGATCTGATTTTCCCTTTCTGCCCACCACCTGAAACGCAGCCCTGGCATGTCCTCTGGCTCCACCGATTTGTGATTCTAGAGCAATGGATCCCCTCTAAAACACATGTGGGTTTCGCTCAAAGGTGGCAGTGCTGTGGGCCGCAGCGAGAGGGCAGCCCGCGGGATCCTGTGATTTAAGGGATTATCCATGGCAGGATCCTCCATGGAGGGATCCGGTGAGTGAGGTGGGAGGCAAGTCTAGGCACTGGGAGAGCCCTACGAGGCAAAGATAAAGACCTAAACCACTCCGTCCATATTTAAGTACAAAGGCCACAAATAGTAGTTGTGGCAAAAATAGATCATGTTGATTGCGTCCTTGTTTATGGCCTCTTTTTTGTGCCACTTTTATGACATGCATAAATACCATGTTACTTAAAAATATGGTAAAAAATTGGCTCAGAATACGAAGGAGACCAATGGAAGTAGCAACCCATGATTTAACAACTCACATGCATGCAATGGAGTAGCGTTGTATTAATTCACCATCAATAAAGTGAAGGACTTTACACGCGTCAAATTATCACATGGGGTGGATCTTCGTACAAAACTGTGTCCCACCGTGTACCCGCGTGTGTGTGCGAGGGAATGAGTGTGTGCGTGCACATCTTCGGTTCATGCATGTACTTCCTGTGTGCATGAGAGAGGACAAGTACATTCTTCTGGAATCAGCAGCACGTTACTATGATGAATCCACACAAGGAGGTCACTACAACGCCTCGACATGTGCCACGTGTCTTCGTGAACTAAAAGAGAGACACTGTGTAGCGTGCCATTGGAATTATACATGTTTTGCACATACTGGAAGTACTAGTAAGCACTACTATAGGATACTGCTAACGCGACACTACGATCAGAGACCCTTCTAGAACCTATGTGCGATGCAATAATCGCAAACGGTGCTATAAGAAAACCATCAGAAATGTATAAAATGTTTGCGATGATGGATGCATCAAAAACGGTTCAGGTTTTATTTGCGTGTGCGATGAAGGGCATGCGGTTCAGTTCAATGAACTTTTTGCGATGAGGAGGAACAAAAGAAACGGGCTGCCAGATGAAGGCGTGTGCGATACAGAGCATACGGTTCACTCGGATGAACTGTTTGTGATTAGGCAACACAAAAGAAACGGTGAGCCAGATCAAAGGTGTGTGCGATATACCGCATGCGTTTCACTCGGATGAATTGCTGGCGTTGAGACATGAGAACAGAAACGGTTTAAATGAACAAGATGTGTGTGACACGAGGCAAACATGTCTGTAATCGGAGACTTGTGCAATGACCGGTAACAATACAGACAATTACTGCTAACAAGTCATGTGTGTTGTGAGCAAACGATTGCTGGTATACAATTTGTGAGTGATTAATGAAAACATCATCGACGGGTTCCATTGTTTAGTGTGTGTGCGATGTGATTTTCTTTCTCTGCACAACATCTACGCTCTATCTGCAGCATCAACATATATACTTAAAAATATAGCATTGGATAACCAAATTAAGCATAAAATTACACAAGTGACAACACACATAACATTTCCACACATCAAAGAAAGCAATTACATGCATACTAACGTAGGAGAAATGAGGATCTAATCATCTACTTATTGTTGCGATGATGCTTGCCATTGCTCTGCTTCCGGCTGGATCCCTGGCCGTTTTGGGGAAGGAGGGACTTCCTCAAGTCAACGACCCGCCTATACATGTCATAGCTCGTGTACGCCTGCTTGGCCGCGTACACGACGTGATCTTTGTTGAGTTTCTCCATCTAGGCTGAGTGTGAGGCACACTTGTCCTTGTTGCACGAATCCTTCATGTTTCTGTAGTAGGGGTCGCTGATGGCCTCGACGAGGTGAACCAATGAGTCCTTCTCATGCTCCTTGCTGCCCCTGATCTTGTATTGGCCCTGGATGTCGACAAGATTCTGGCAGGCGATGCCCGAATTATCGAGCGCCTTTACATCGTTGGTGATGTCCACCATAGCGAACATGTAGTGGGGGCTGTTGACAAACCTGGTGAAATGCTCGCAAGGCCTTGCGGCCAGGCAGTATTGGTAGATGAGGACGTGGTGGCGCACGCACATCTGGGCGATGGTGACCTTGAGACGGACCCGACACGAGCGCGGGTGTAGCAAGGTCGAAGCCAATCACCTTGTACTTCTCCTCGGCAAGCAATAGCTCCATGATGTGGATGGAGTGCTACCCCCAGACTAGGTCATTGGAGTACACCACCGAGAGGTCCATGAACCTTCTATGGGTTTCCACCACGGCACGCAAGGTGAACTGCTGCTCGTCGTCGGCAGCCGCTCAGAGCGCCATTGGAGCCGCGCATGATACCCTCTAAGAATTTCTCGTGGTGGGTGTGCTGCAATGGTGGGGCGTGATCGGAGGGTTAAAGAGACACAAGGGTAGTTTAAATGGCCGTGGTAATAAATGGGGGCTGGCCAGGCTGTAATCGTCACGTCTTGTCACGACGTTCATAACGGAGGATTCCAGAATCCAATGCACGCATGACAACACCGCACCCCAGGCGTGGGCTCGAAGAGCCTGTTCCCGCGCTACCGCGCTTTTTACTGCGCAACCTTCCCACCCGGCTAGTTTGGCCACGCGTCGGCTAGAAGAGGGACAAATCATGGGCGTTCATTGGCAAAAAGCTTTGTAAAAACGAAGTGTGTGGAATGACTTCAGTCATAAGTTTACCCTTGGGTGATGAGGTCAAAGTTACAAAGAAGGGTGATGATGGACACTCCAGTGCGATAATTAATTCTGCGCTCTACTGTGACGCCCAGATAATTAAGCTACCGTAACCCTCTGCTAATTATGCCACGTCACTTCAATTACTGTGCTAATCTCGCGTTAGTTCAAAACCGATTCAAATTCAAATTCAAGTAAACAATAAAAGTTTTCAAATATTATAAATAAAATGTTCGGAGTGAACCAAATATTGCATAGGTAATTGGGGTGGAGAGACCACATTTTTATAAAATAATTAAATGCTCTTGGATAAATAAAACAGCAGCAAAAGCAATTAGTTATAGTTTATAAAATTTTAAACTAATTTATTTTGGAGTTCAACAGTTCGTGGCAGTGGACTTAATTTTAGTACTAAGTTACGTGCAAAATAAAAAACTAAAATAAAAGGAGACTAATAAAACAGAAAAGAAATAACATAAAAAAGGATAAAAAAAAGGAAACCAGTGTACATGGCCCAACATGCACAGTGCCAGGCCCAGCACATCACCAGGTCGTCATCAACCCTGTTCATCAGGGTGTGGTGGACGCTGGTGTGCCGTCCGTGGCGGGGATGCCGCACGCGGCAGCCATCCAGTGATGCCCCACGCCGTATAAGACCCCCTGATCCCGTGGTCGAACCCTACCTCCACTTTCCCCCTCCGCCCACACCGCTTCTTCTTCCCCACGATGACCCAAGACCTCCGTCGCCATGGTCATCCTCACCCATGCGGACAGCGACCTCCCCCCCTCCCCCCCGCCTAGGACTATGCCTGGAAGCACCGCCACCGCCCGCTTCTTCCTCTCCGACCCTGAGCTCGAGTAGAAGATTGCCACCGCGTCGGGATCGACCGAGTCCTCCTCTGCTGTCGCTGGCGTTCGTCGCCAAATCCATCGACCCCTGCTGCTCCCATTCACTCAACGAGGCTCCTTGAGCTCCTAGGTGAGCTCCGTCATAAATCCCCTCTGCTAGCTTGCTCGTGCTCGTCCTCTAGCGCTAGTCTCCATCGTATGCCGAATCCTGTCGCTGCTTTTCGCCTCGTCACCGTGGCTACGGCAAGCACAGCTTGCGTCCGAGCTCTGCAGCGAGCTCCTTGGCTCTCTAGGAACCCGTGACACTCACCAAACCATCTCCCCGTGCCCCGCAACTCTGAGTCCGGGCACGCCCGAACTCCGGCAGCCGCCATTGTCAACGTTGCGCTTGCCTTCGGCCACCCCAGCCACCACTACCACCCCCATCTGACATGCCATGGTGCGGGAGTTCGAACTAGACCGGCTATGCATCCATCCGTCGCCTGTGTGAAAATCTCGGTGAGGTCTGTGCTCGCCGTTGAGCTCCTGCACGTGCGCGCCGGCCGCGTCCAGTGAGCCGCCCCTCGCCTCTGGCCGCGACCTTGGCCGCCCTACACGTGCTCGCCTGTGCTGCATCTTGCTTTGCCACGCGTCGCGTCTTCTGCCGTTGCTTCTGTTGCTCTGCTCCGCTGCTACTTTGCTCTGTTGCCGGTATGCTACATTCTGCTGCCGCCGCTGCATATGGCTGCTAGTTGCTGTTGTTCAGGCTGCTTCGTTGCTGCCTTGCTTGCTGCTTAGCGGCAGCTGATGCCCGCGCTGCTATTGCTCAACACTGTTGCTGCGTTGCTATGTTACTGCACCACTATACTACTGCTTTCGGCCATTCAGGCCAAGGACATGGCCAAGTGTGTGCGTGCTATGTGTGCGGTTTGCGTGCGTACGTGTGTGTTAGGGCCGGCCAGTTAGTAATGCTAATTAACGTTAGTTAGATTAATTAGTGGTTAGGTTATCCTAATGGCCCAATGACATGCGGGTCCCATTTAGTTATTAACAGCAAAAAAAGACCTAAATACAACTACTCTCCATGACACGCAGGACCCAGTGCACTATTCACCCTTTGACCAGTCAGATGTTGACCGAGTCAACTTAGTCAACATGCCCCACATGTCAGCCTCTGTAGACCCTGCTGTGTACACTTCAGTGTGTGCACATAGCATTTGACTATTAATTTTGAATTACTAATAATTCCAGAATTTCGGAATATCTATTAAAATTTGAAAAATAATATAAAATAAACCGTACCTCGGATGAAAACACTTTGTGCATGAAAGTTGCTCAGAACGACGAGACAAATCCGAATACACGATCCGTTCGTCAGCCACACGTACCTAGCATAGCAAACCTGCAACAATCCACCTCCGATTCATCTATCCGAAAACGCAAAACACCGGGAATACTTTCCCGGATGTTCCCCCCTTCGCCGGTATCGCCTATCCCTACGTTAGGTCACCCCTTGCACAACGTATTGCCGTGACTTGCTTGGTGTTACATTTGATTGCTCTATTATTTATTGTGTTCCCTCTCCGTTACTCCTTTCCGGTAGACTCCGAGACCGCTGCGGATGTCCGTGTGTTCGACTACATCAGAGATGACCCTTCCTTCTTGCCAGAGCAACCAGGCAAGCCCCCCCCCTTTTGATCATGAGATATCACCTATTATTATCTCTACTGCTTGCATTAGAGTAGTGTAGCATGTTACTGCTTTTCTTTAATCCTATTCTGCTGCATAGCTTGTCATTATTGCTACAGTTGTTGATACCTTACTTGCAATCCTAAATGCTTAGTATAAGATGCTAGTTTATCATCACTGGCCTTACACACGTGTACGCCTGCCATGCTATACTACTGGGCCGTGATCACTTCTGGAGGTGATCACGGGTACAAATACTATATACTTTTACATACTCAGTTTACTGTTCGGAGATGGGGGCTGAAGGGGCAGGTGGTTCCATCCAGGTAGTGGTGGGCCTGAGTTCCCGAAGGCCCCCGACGGTTACTTTGTGGCGGAGCGACAGGGCAGGTTGAGACCACCTAGAAGAGAGGTGGGCCTGGCCCTGATCGGCGTCCGTGGTTATTTCAGAATAACACGCTTAACGAGATCTTTATATTTGATCTGAGTCTGGCTACTGGCCTATACGCACTAACCATCTACGCGGGGACAGTTATGGGCACTCGACGTCGTGGTATCAGCCGAAGCCTTCATGACATCAGCGACTGAGCGGCGTGCGCCGGGTTAGACCGCATAACGCAACTTCCTTTGTAATGGATGTTGCTAGGTCTCCTCTCCGGCCGCGTACGCAACGTGCAGGTGTGCAATGGGCGATTGGCCCAGACCCCTGCGCCATAGGATTTAGACCGGCATGCTGACCTCTTTGTTGTGCCTACGTAGGGCTGTGATGTGTTGATCTTCCGAGGACGGGCATGACCCAGAAAAGTGTGTCCGGTCAAATGGGATCGAGCGTGTTGGGTTATGTGGTGCACCCCTGCAGGGAAGTTAATCTATTCCAATAGCCGTGATCTTCGGTAACAGGACGACTTGGAGTTGTACCTTGACCTTATGACAACTAGAACTGGATATTTAATAAAACACACCCTTCCAAGTGCCAGATACAACCGGTGATCGCTCTCTCACAGGGCGACGAGGGGAGGATCATCGGTTAGGATTATGCTACACGATGCTACTTGGTGAACTTACCATCTACTCTATTCTACATTCTGCAAGATGGAGGTGGCCAGAAGCGTAGTCTTCGATAGGACTAGCTATCCCCCTCTTATTCTGGCATTCTGCAGTTCAGTCCACATATGATACCCGTATTCCATTTGATACCAATGCATACATATGTAGTGTAGCTCCATGCTTGCGAGTACTTTGGATGAGTACTCACAGTTGCTTTGCTCCCTCTTTTCCCCCTTTCTATACTCGATTGTTGCGACCAGACGTTGGAGCCCAGGAGCCAGACGCCACCGTTGATGACGACTACTACTACTCGAGAGGTGCCTACTACTACGTGCAGCCCGCTGACGATGACCAGGAATAGTTTAGCAGGATCCCAGGCAGGAGTCCTGCGCCTCTTTCGATCTGTATCTCAGTTTGTGCTAGCCTTCTTAAGGCAAACTTGTTTAACTTATGTCTGTACTAAGATATTGTTGCTTCCGCTGAGTCGTCTATGATTGAGCTCTTGTATTCGAGCCATCGAGGCCCCTGGCTTGTAATATGATGCTTGTATGACTTATTTTATTTGTAGAGTTGTGTTGCGATATCTTCCCGTGAGTCCCTGATCTTGATCGTACACATTTGCATGTATGATTAGTGTATGATTGAATTGGGGGCGTCACAAGTTGGTATCAGAGCCGACTGCCTGTAGGAATCCCCCTTCCACACTCCTTTGCCGAAGTTGAGTCTAGTCATTGAAAAACTTTTACTAACATGGCTGTGCGGCTTACGGGCCCACATCACCATCTAGGTAATATTAGGATCTTTTACTCCTCGATCCTTACTCTGGGACTCCGTTCTCTCTTCTTTTCGGGTTAAATGAAATTTTGCTAAAGCTAACATTAGGATCTCGTGATCACCTTCACCCGGAGAGCACCTTATTACCGATGATCGTGTGCTGCACCTGGAAATTTTGAAGATACTCTCTGATGTTTCCTCGAGACCCTTGTGCCCTTCGCCATTGCAATTCCATACCACCGATAAATCCCTATGGGAAGCTACATACACTTGTCGTCCATAACTTCATTTCCAACTTGGTCTTGTTATTACAAGATACCCTGAAATACTTCGGATATTCCGAGAATCCTTTGTGTCTACTGCCTTGCAGTTCTTTGTCACCTGAATGCCCCTATGGATAGTTCCTCGCACTCACCGAGTATCCGCTCATCCCCAGTTGAGTCATGTAATTCACAAAAGTCTTCGAAATACCATTCGATCTTCCGAAAATCCTTAGCTGCTTATTGCTCTTGAAATTCTTGCTTGCTTGCATTATGGTTAATCCCACAAGTATAGTAATCTTATTGGCAGCCTTTGTCATTATCATTTTGAGTCTATTGATTCAATATGTTGCGAATGCTCGCAATCCTCAATCAGATCCTAGAAGTCATCCTTCTGGCTCAGACGTCATTTTAAACATGAGCTGGATCTCGACCAATCAAGTTGCCATCGATTGTAACACTAAGGCTATTCCATTTATCCATCCCTAATCAGAGCATTGCTCCTGATCCCTTGTCTTGGAATTCATAACTCCTTTGCATTTGAGCTTTGAGTTAGTCAGTTGTTTCTATAGTCTGATCTCCTTGCCTTCTTTCTTCCTCTGGTTGAGTATCGAGGCTCACATTGGATCTCTTGTGGGCCACCCGATCCTTTGTTGGATTTTATCCGACAACGTCCCTCATATTCTATAAGCTTGTGAGCCTTTCCTCGGATACATAATGATTTTGATAAATTGTATCCTCTGTTTTCTCAACCATGCTCTACTTTTGAACTTATATTATTTACTCCGAAGTTTGTGGTATATGTTCCTAAGATGCCCTGATGGGTTGAACCCACGCCTTCCCTAATCCGTGTGAACCCGAAAGATTTCACAGGTCATACTTATCTGGTATTGCACCAGGTAAAAAAACTTCCAACAACTAATGTCATTTTTTAAATACGAGAGGTGAATGAAAGATTATGCGTTGAACAAGTGGGAGTCGACCTTGAACCATGTGTTCATGCCCATGGACACGATGTATACCTTATCATGGAAGCTTCTCTTAAAATAATTATCCCCTTGTTATAAGTTCATCTTGTATCTATGGACGTGGGTCCGACCATGTTTCTCCTTGATTCCATTTCTCGTGCAAGTTTGAGCACTTGTCTTCTGCAGAGCAGTACCCTAGCCCAACCTCTACTTTGATCGGTCATCGAGTATTACCTCCCTGGTATCTTGAGATTATCATGGAACTACATAACTTCTTATGAGTTCTTCATCAAGTACTACATCTCACTGATTCCCATTTTTCACGGACTCTGAGTTATTAAACACTCAAAGACACCGATAACTGAATTGAGTACGCACCGCGATTAAACAACTCTTGGTTACCTTCATTACTTATGAGTTTGAACTCGATCACGTCATTCCTATCCTGCTCGGCTATATCATTCTCTCGCTCATTTCAACTATGCTACCTGGTCCTTAAATCTGAAAGCACAACTTTCGACGATGAGCTAAGCTTACGTCGATCTTGCACGTCATATCATTTCATCTTGAACAGCAAGCTTGATTTCGAGTTTGTGTTGTAGCCATGGTTCCAATAGCCATTTGCTTCATCATTCTTTGACTTGATGCCATCGTCGATCAATTACATCTTCATGAAATATCTCAACAAATGTGTCGTGATCATCATTAGCATTCTGAGCTCTTCCAGGATATCAACTGAATTCATGATGAGAAACACCATCCTTTCCCTTAATGATTTGTGTTATCATCGACCACTTTATTGCCTTCCATTCAACACAAACTTGTTCATGTTTTGTGTTATACCTTGAGATCCTTGCTATCCAGCATTTGTTATTCATTGCCTTGGAGTATTACCATCTTTTATGTCAAGAATTTCATGAGAATTTCACCACCTCTTAATAATCCTTGATATAGTAATACTTCTCGCCATCTCCGTTCATATCTTGGTCCCCATGTTGTTTCTAACCAGGATACCAGCCATTTAACTATGATGTGTGAAGTCAAAACTTCTAGCAATCCTATTGCATGTAAGTTATTGGTCGATAGTTTCATTCTATGTCAATTGCTTATTGAATCACCCTTCTAACATTGATCTTGCTACCTAAGTCCAGATTTCCGGGTGCACCTTTCTATCATTGTCAAATTGTGTATGTTTTCATCGAACATACATCATTATATCATTTGATCTGACTGATGTTAGCTCATTGTTCATATAATTGTGGAAATCATCTTTTGTAAATCTCAAAGAATTGTCGTTGAGTTCATCAGCCACCTCATCATCCTCTCCTTGGGTTAATGGTGAACTCATGATTCAGAACTTGCTTCCATATCCAATTCCCGAGAAGCTTATGATGCCATTTCGACATTTTGTGTTGCACCTTTCTTCTCAGTCATCCTGAATCTAAGTTATCCTAACACCAATCAGTTCCAAATCTCGGTCAGATATGATGGTTGGAACATATTTCCAAGAGTTGTAATGTTGGTCTTTATATGACCCGGTAATGTGATGTCATGCCTAACACACCTGGCCGAAGGACCTATTGTTATAGTTTCCTTTTTAACAAGGTTAACCATTTTTCCATGAGGAAATTGAATGCCTTGTTTAATAAGTTATCCTAATGGATCCTTCGTGTATACGAAGTCCGAGCCTTGCTTGAAGACCATGTCAATGCTATCTCGAAGCATGTATGTGGTACTCCTATCATCAATAAGAACACTTGAAGCACAATGCAAAATTTTCTTAATCAAATTATCCAAACATCGTTGTATGGGTAATGTCATGAAATTTCTCTCCCCTTTCCTAAAGGGTTTTCTACATTATATCCTGTCATGGATATCATGCTCTGCTTGTCCTTGGGAAGGATATACCCCTGAAATATGTGTTTGAGCGCATTTTCCTTTCCATTGTTTTGTTTAACCTTTCTTGTAATCTACTTAACTGAGCAGTGATAATTCCCTGCTTATGTAAACACCTCGGTGTACACTTTGTCAGTAAGACCCTATTACTATTGTTGATGACATTCCGATAGCCACCGATGGACAGGAACTTTGCATATTGGTCCGCCTCATTCAACGAGTAGGAAAGTGGTTCTCTTCATCCCTCGCCCTTGGTACCGACGTTGTTGCCGACATAATCGACAGGCTACACTCTGACATGCCTTGCTTGCATGATCACGCAAGACGTCTCCGCCCTTCCTAATTTTAACCCACATGGTGGGCCCATAACCCACAGTTCCATAGGATCGAAACCTGACTCTCCTGTACACCCCCTCTTCCCAAGGTTGTTCCTCGCGCGTGGCCTCGTATGTAATTCTGGAGCCACCCCCTAAGAGATCATCAATTTTGGTATCAAACAAGATACTTATCCCCGTTGCTTTGAACCCCTTTCATGCCCTGTTTCAGGCATCGACCGATTGCCTACCCACTCAAAACTTCCCACGATACCTCCTTACTTTGCTCTCGATAATTTCTTAAGTTTCAATTCAAGAGTTACTTTTCGCCACCTTTCCTAATGTTATCTACAGGATAAGCAACCGTGCAGAGTTCCGTTCTTTCGAGTTACCCCTTATCCTTTTACGTAAGTACGATGGAGTTCCCGAAGAAAGGATGACAACTTTGTCCCGATGCACAGAAGTAGAGGAATGGAGGGATAAACATCATGGAGCAAACTCTTTGAGAAGAGCAACCAAGACCGAGCAGATCCATTAGAATTTCGTAATCAGAACTTTCCCCCTTATTCAAACTCTTAAATCTCGGGATGAGATTTCTTGTAGTGGAGGAGAATTTTGACGCCCGGATAATTAAGCTACCGTAACCCTCTGCTAATTATCCCACGTTACTTCAATTACTGTGCTAATCTCGCGTTAGTTCAAAACCGATTCAAATTCAAATTCAAATTCAAGTAAACAATAAAAGTTTTCAAATATTAAAAATAAAATGTTCGGAGTGAACCAAATATTGCATAGGTAATTGGGGTGGAGAGACCACATTTTTATAAAATAATTAAATGCTCTTGGATAAATAAAACAGTAGCAAAAGCAATTAGTTATAGTTTATAAAATTTTAAACTAATTTATTTTGGAGTTCAACATTTCGTGGTAGTGGACTTAATTTTAGTACTAAGTTAGGTGCAAAATAAAAAACTAAAATAAAAGGAGACTAATAAAACAGAAAAGAAATAACATAAAAAAGGATAAAAAAGGATAAAAAAAAGGAAACCAGTGTACATGGCCCAACACGCACAGTGCCAGGCCCAGCACATCACCAGGTCGTCTTCAACCCTGTTCATCAGGGTGCGGTGGACGCTGGTGTGCCGTCCGTGGCGCGGATGCCGCACGCGGCTGCCATCCGGTGATGCCCCACGCCGTATAAGACCCTTGATCCCGTGGTCGAACCCTACCCCCACTTTCCCCCTCCGCCCATGCCGCTTCTTCTTCCCCACGACGACCCAAGACCTCCGTCGCCATGGTCATCCTCACCCGTGCGGACAGCGACCTCCCTGCCGCCTAGGACTATGCCTGGAAGCACCGCCACCGCCCGCTTCTTCCTCTCCGATCCTGAGCTCGAGTAGAAGATCACCACCACGTCGGGATCGACCGAGTCCTCCTCTGCTGTCGCTGGCGTTCGTCGCCAAATCCATCGACCCCTGCTGCTCCCGTTCACTCAATGAGCCTCCTTGAGCTCCTAGGTGAGCTCCGTCATAAATCCCCTCTGCTAGCTTGCTCGTGCTCGTCCTCTAGCGCTAGTCTCCGTCGTATGCCGAATCCTGTCGCGCTTTTCGCCTCGTCACCATGGCCACGGCAAGCACAGCTTGCGTCCGAGCTCTGCAGCGAGCTCCTTGGCTCTCTAGGAACCCGCGACACTCACCAAACCATCTTCCCGTGCCCCGCAACTCCGAGTCTGGGCACTCCCGAACTCCGGCAGCCGCCATTGTCGACGCTGCGCTTGCCTCCGGCCACCCCAGCCACCACTACCACCCCCATCTGACATGCCATGGTGCGGGAGTTCGAACTAGACCGTCTATGCATCCATCCGTCGCCTGTGTGAAAATCCCCGTGAGGTCTGTGCTCGCCGTTGAGCTCCTGCGCGTGCGCGCCGACCACGTCCAGTGAGCCGCCCCTCGCCTCTGGTCACGACCTTGGCCGCCCTACGCGTGCTCGCCCGTGCTGCATCCTGCTTTGCCACGCGTCGCGTCTTCTGCCGTTGCTTCTGTTGCTCTGCTCCACTGCTACTTTGCTCTGTCGCCGCTGTGCTGCGTTCTGCTGCCGCCGCTGCATATGGCTGCTAGTTGTTGTTGTTCAGGCTGCTGCGTTGCTGCCTTGCTTGCTGCTTAGCGGCAGCTGATGCCCGCGCTGCTATTGCTCAACCCTATTGCTGCGTTGCTATGTTACTGCACCACTATGCTGCTGCTTTTGGCCATTCAGGCCAAGGACATGGCCAAGTCTGTGCGTGCTATGTGTGCGGTTTGTGTGCGTACGTGTGTGTTAGGGCCGGCCAGTTAGTAATGCTAATTAACTTTAGTGAGATTAATTAGTGGTTAGGTTATCCTAATGGCCCAATCACATGCTGGTCCCATTTAGTTATTAACAGCAAAAAAAGACCTAAATACAACTACTCTCCATGACACGCAGGACCCAGTGCACTATTCACCCTTTGACCAGTCAGATGTTGACCGAGTCAACTTAGTCAACATGCCCCACATGTCAGCCTCTGTAGACCCTGCTGTGTACACTTCAGTGTGTGCACATAGCATTTGACTATTAATTTTGAATTACTAATAATTCCAGAATTTTGGAATATCTATTAAAACTTTGAAAAATAATATAAAATAAACCGTACCTCAGATGAAAACACTTTGTGCATGAAAGTTGCTCAGAACGACGAGACGAATCCGAATACACGATCCGGTCGTCAGCCACACGTACCTAGCATAGCAAACCTGCAACAATCCACCTCTGATTCATCTGTCTGAAAACGCGAAACACCGGGAATACTTTCCCGGATGTTTCCCCCCTTCGCCGGTATCGCCTATCCCTACGTTAGGTCACCCCTTGCACAACGTATTGCCATGACTTGCTTGGTGTTACATTTGATTGCTCTATTATTTATTGTATTCCCTCTCCGTTACTCCTTTCCGGTAGACTCCGAGACCGCTGCCGATGTCTGTGTGTTCGACTACATCGGAGATGACCCCTCCTTCTTGCCAGAGCAACCAGGCAAGCCCCCCCCTCTTTGATCACGAGATATCGCCTATTCTTCTCTCTACTGCTTGCATTAGAGTAGTGTAGCATGTTACTGCTTTTCGTTAATCCTATTCTTCTGCATAGCCTATCATTATTTCTACAGTTGTTGATACCTTACCTACAATCCTAAATGCTTAGTATAGGATGCTAATTTATCATCAGTGGCCTTACACACTTGTTTGTCTGCCATGCTATACTACTGGGCCGTGATCACTTTTGGAGGTGATCACGGGTACAAATACTATATACTTTTACATACTTAGGTTACTGTTCGGAGATGGGGGCTGAAGGGGCAGGTGGTTCCATCCAGGTAGTGGTGGGCCTGAGTTCCCGAAGGCCCCCGACGGTTACTTTGTGGCAGAGCGACAGGGCAGGTTGAGACCACCTAGGAGAGAGGTGGGCCTGGCCCTGGTCGGCGTCCGTGGTTATTTCAGAATAACACGCTTAATGAGATCTTGGTATTTGATCTGAGTCTGGCTACTGGCTTATACGCACTAACCATCTACGCGGGGACAGTTATGGGCACTCGACGTCGTGGTATCAGCCGAAGCCTTTGTGACGTCAGCGACTGAGCGGCGCGCGCCGGGTTGGACCGCGTAACGCAACTTCCTTTGTAATGGATGTTGCTAGGTCTGCTCTCCGGCCGCGTACGCAACGTGCAGGTGTGCAATGGGCGATGGGCCCAGACCCCTGCGCCATAGGATTTTGACCGGCGTGCTGACCTCTCTGTTGTGCCTAGGTAGGGCTGTGACGTGTTGATCTTCCGAGGCTGGGCATGACCCAGGAAAGTGTGTTCGGCCAAATGGGATCGAGCGTGTTGGGTTATGTGGTGCACCCCTACAGGGAAGTTAATCTATTCAAATAGCCATGATCTTTGGTAACAGGACGACTTGGAGTTGTACCTTGACCTTATGACAACTAGAACCGGATACTTAATAAAACACATCCTTCCAAGTGCCAGATACAACCGGTGATCGCTCTCTCACAGGGCGACGAGGGGAGGATCATCGGTTAGGATTATGCTACATGATGCTACTTGGTGAACTTACCATCTACTCTCTTCTACATTCTACAAGATTGAGGTGGCCAGAAGCGTAGTCTTCGATTGGACTAGCTATCCCCCTCTTATTCCGGCATTCTGCAGTTCAGTCCACATATGATACCCTTTTTCCATTTGATACCAATGCATACATATGTAGTGTAGCTCCATGCTTGCGAGTACTTTGGATGAGTACTCATGGTTGCTTTGCTCCCTCTCTTCCCCGTTTCTATACTCGATTGCTGCGACCAGACGTTGGAGCCCAGGAGCCAGACGCCACCGTTGATGACGACTACTACTACTCCGGAGGTGCCTACTACTACGTGCAGCCCGCTGAAAATGACCAGGAATAGTTTAGGAGGATCCCAGGCAGGAGGTCTGCGCCTCTTTCGATCTGTATCTCAGTTTGTGCTAGCATTCTTAAGGCAAACTTGTTTAACTTATGTCTGTACTCAGATATTGTTGCTTCCGCTGACTCGTCTATGATCGAGCTCTTGTATTCGAGCCCTCGAGGCCCCTGGCTTGTAATATGATGCTTGTATGACTTATTTTATTTGTAGAGTTGTGTTGTGATATCTTCCCGTGAGTCCCTGATCTTGATCGTACACGTTTGCGTGTATGATTAGTGTACGATTGAATCGGGGGCGTCACATCTACAGTGCACACGGTGGAAGAAACCAACAGTGTGCAATATTGTCGAAGATCACAGTCGAGTTAGCTATACATATCATGTGTTGTGATATCGACAAGGTAAATTGATTCGAGAATGGTTAAGAAAATCTAAGACAATTGCATATTAAGGTCAAAATAGTGATAGCAATATATGAGTCTCATACGATGCCATTCAACGATTGTACCACAAAAGCTCAAAATGCTACAAGGTTCAAATTCCAGAGTTATATGGCTCAAATTCTAAGATTACAAGGCTCAAACTGATATTAGAAATGAAATTCAGCTCATCAACTACAAACGCTCACGCTGATGCATTGAACATGGATATCAGAGAGGTTCAAACTAATATCACCGCTTCTAAGTCTGGCTTCGAAACCTCACAATTTTTGCAAAGGGGTCAGCCACTGAGAAGTCATGTATGGGGTTGACCCAATAACTTCTGATTACTCTGTCATCTGAAGTTCCAAAATGAGATTCAACATTTTTGAAGCTTACCCCATTCTGCCGCAGGCGCCGCCGCTGATCAACAGACCATTCATTTTTGTGAAATAAATATAGGGAAAACCTCATTTCCTTCAGCACCCTTGCTCTAAGAACAAAGAACCTGGTGAATATAATCTCTGGTAAGGTCCCCCGGTAGGAGTTCAAAGTAATTTCTGAGAGATGCAGATCTAGGCATTCGACATGATTGTTATATATCGTATCACATTATCCACCACTGGGCCTAATCTTATATGCAAAAGAAGAAAACGTGTTAGTGCCTACATGCAGTTTTGAACATTACTACAGGCCTAGCTATTTGGTTTGCAGGATTTGTAAAATGCACTAGCATGCCATCTTCGATCTGACATGATTAACAGCGGCATTTGATTACATTCTAGAAAAATATAGCCTTCTTCACAAGAGGTTGGAGTGGATGAAAAGTTCCCTAAGAAAAATAGTACAAATGAATCCAAAGGATAAATGCTTATTGAATGTAACCATATGGATCAAGCAACCAATATAGGAAATCCTCCAAAAGAACCTTCAGAAATCATAGTACATTGTCTTTGTAAACTTGGAAAAAGGTGTCACAAATTGAACTCCCTTATGGTTAACATTTAACAGGAAAGGAACATCACCTCGATATATAGCTTCTCCAGGAAGGTAAAGCATCTCAGGAAACTGACAACTTGCTCCAGGTCGAGCCCGATAGATTCTAGTGCCAAGACCTTCACTGTGCGTAGTTTCGGGGTCAAGCTTGTCGGAATAATTTTCTAAATGACAGACGAACATACATCTTCAAAATTAGAAATAATGTTAATTTGTAGAAGGAGAGGTTGAAGGCGGCTGTTGTACCTGAATGGATGTTGATCCAATAACAAGTTCGGAGTATTTTTCAGACAAGTAGCCCACCACTGTCAATTTCGGCGCAGAAATGACATTGATTCTTGTTGGACCTTCTTGATCAACTACAAGTAATCTCTCAAGTGCAGGTGTGTCCTCGATGACGATACCATGGTCCACCTTTTGTGATGTCTTCCAGCCGCACCAGTAACACACATAAATAGTCCAGAGAGTCATGGAGGTGATGTGGAAGGTACTCAACCCATTGATCGCCTGAAGACGAAGGTACTCGAGTGCAGTACAGCCACGGAGCGGGCGCTCCATGTCACCCTTTGAGGGGCAGACGACAACGAGCTAAAGGTGCTTCAGTCATGGTAGAATAAGAGCGGGCGCGTCATTAAGGGGCGGGAAATGGTAGTTCCTGAACATGGCGACGGGCAGCATGGGCGAGGCGGAGTGCGAACGCTGGCAGCGACCACATATGCCCATAATCAAAAGTGAGCTCCTCGAGCTGGTCTCGTGTGGGGGATCGGAACTAGTCATCAAGCTTGGCTCGGTCCTTGCCGTTGGAACGGAACTTTCCCATTCTAAGGCCTCTGGTTGGGCTAAGGTGACTGCGAAGGATCTTGGAGAACGCATCCAAGCTTTTGCGATAGCCATGGCAGAGCTCGTGGGTGTCGATGAGGTCGAGAGGGATGGAGTTCCATAGGGGGCACCACCGCCAAGAAAGGACGGTTGTCCACGCCCCATATTTGATTGGGAGGAGGGAGATGATGACTCTCAACATATCACCGGGGAGGCTGCTGATTATGTCTAGGCCTACTGGAGTCGCTTGCATTTCTAGCTCGCCCCGCCTCCTCTTGTTGGCAGCCCCGTTCTCCCCCTCTGGAGTCTCCTTGTCAGCGGCACTTTCTGATAGAAATGGGAGTACAGGGAATATTTAGTTAAAACAGGGAAATAGAGAAGTGTATTGGTAACTAGAAGTTATTAGGTAGGGATATAGTAAGAAAATGGAATAACAATTGGTTGCTTAAATACTACACATTTCATTTGCCATTGCTGGGTAACTCAACATATGCAGATAGTTGAAAAGAAAACTTACTTGAAACAAAGTCTGAACAGATGATTTTGTCAGGGAAGTTAGCATATATCTCATGACCAGGCCCTTCTATGTGCAGTGCAATTTTAGTGGCAGCTTTCAGTACATACAAATTTGCAATTTCATTCCAAAAGCCAGTGCCAAAATAGGAGTCACCATGTTCATCAAGTCTTACAGTAGCAACGATTGTAAATCCATGGTTTGTGTGCAGTATGACATTCGTGGAGCCTTGATGTATGTAAAGGGAAAAATTGTGCACTACATAATCTGTTGCATAGCGAGGGATGTCCTGCAGAAAATGGTAGGATTGTTAAAGAAAATATGGTAACATGCAAATATGGGCCCAAATTGAAAGAACTGTACAACAGTTGAAATCGAATGACAAAAGTCAATAATTAAACAGATACGGTAAACATGATGTCATGGAAATATGAGAGTAATCGAAAGAATAATACATCCTTAATTTTCCTAATATAGAAAGAAGAGGGGAAAAATCCCCTTTGACGTATATGGTGCATGTGGCACCTTTTATCCAAATGTAGCAATATTTATAATATGTTCAGGAAAGTAGGCCATGCCAACCGATCTAGGGTGAGATTGAACATATCGCGCGCGTCCTCAAGTTATCTGGTATGATGAGATGGAATCTTTGGCGACGGTCGCCAAGTCCTAAAGTGTCGGTGCACTATACATTCAATGAATGAAAGAAAACCCTCAAATCAGTTCGAATAAAAATGAATACACAGCGATTTCCGCCGGGTGATTAAAGGATGCAGATGCACTGGGATAAGAGATGAGATAATACCTCGTTAAATTAGTTACCTTGTTGTCCATGAGAAAGAACCCTCAGTACGGCAGATTCTCCAACCAAGCGGAGCTGGGTCGACCGCGAGTAGCATCGAGAAAGTCGATGGCGATAGGCGGCGGCAAGCGGAAGTGGCGAAACGCGGTGGGCTTTGCTAGCATCCGAGCGGCGAAGGCAGGCGTCGAGCTAAGTGTTTACCGCCGCGATATGCGGTGCCATGGCATAGACGCGGAGGAGCTTTTGCAAGTGTGAATGGGGAACGTACTGGAGGGGCCGAGGGGGTGGCGGGCGGGGTGAGGGTTTTTGTCACGTGGGGATGGTGAGGGTTTTCTTTTTTCTTTTGAATTCGGTGGAGAGGGTTTTCTGTCCCATAAAAAATTTTGGGGGCGACGGTTTGCTAGAACAAACCGTGTGTGATTGACGTAGCAAGCAAAATGATAGTCATTGCACATGGTTCCAATTTTGGGAACCGTGTGTGATTGACGTACTACCTCTGTCCTGGTTTATTTGTCCCCCGTTGTAATTTTTACCAAAATTTGGCAAAATATTATCATACTGAGACATAGATAATAAGCGTACATGTACATAAGCATAGTTCAACCGTCAATAAGCATACTCAAGCGTACAAAGTTCGATCCATCCCACATCTCATCTCACATGCGGCCGGCACGATCCTGAAGCTTCTCCAGGTACTCGACGTACACGCCATGCGCCAACCTACGAGAATACTTCTGCTTGATGGAGCCAATGGCCCGTCCTCTTGCACGCGCCAGAACACTTAGATACGCGTCATGAATCTTGTGGATGCAAAATGGGCATCCATAGCTGTCGTTCTAGGTCCTAATATGCCTGTTATGCATTCCCGCATAAAGCTCCCTCAGGATTCGCCTCTTGTACCTCCTCTGGGCATCTTCATCCTCGCTGTCCACATCGTCAGACAACACATGTACAAATAGTAAAACAAATTTGGCATCAAATCACTGATTACATGTCGTGAAGTAGGATTAGGAATTTATGGCTATTTATTTATACAAATCCAGAGATTATGTTTTGAGTTTTAAGCACATTCGTCTATGTACAGACCAATCTTGAAGAAAATAATGGAACAAACATAAGTAGGTCATTCAAAATCAATTGCCAAGTCCTGGCTAGGAATTATTAGCACGAACACTAACCCTAGTCGGATTACTAGCAGAAATCATTTGCACAGATGAAACAACTAATCACTTATCACATGTACCATTCAAACAATCAATACACTAAACGGATCTAACGAAACTTACTCAGATTTCATGGATTGGGAGAACATAACCACATGATTTTTTTTCCAGAAAGGGGGAGGCAGGAGTAACCAGAGAAACACTATGATCTATTTGACACATAAATGGGAATAGATAACTAACCACCTATTCATCATCGTCAGAGTCGTCGCCGGAGTGGTTGTCGGAGTCGTCGCCAGAGTGGTCATCGAAGTCGGTGTCGAACTCTGCCTCCAGCTGTGGAAGCTCGACGCCATCGACGACATCAGGGTGCAGCGATAACTCGTCGACAATGACGGCAACCTATGTCTCCATCTCCACGCCATGCTCCGGTGCTTTTGCAGCCCCAGCGTCGCCAGTCCCTCCGATGGGGCACTTCGGCGGCATCCTCATACACTGACGGCTTTGAGGACTGAGAGCGGCATCGAGGATGCAAGCAGAGAGAGAGGATTGTGTGTGCGTAGCGAGGATGGGGGGTGCGACCGCTCGCGCGCACCATTAATATGGAGTAGTGGGAGTTGTGGGAGAGAGGCGGGCGGCGGTCAAACCGATGGCTCGCCTCTTGGTAAGCCTGCGCACCGGACTGCTGGCATGCCTACCAAAGTTTCACACAGCTACTCGCACGCCTCCTGATGACACTATGCAGCGAGCACGCCTCTGGAAATTCACACAACTGCACGCACGCCGCCCCGTCTGCCTGCACGGCGGACTGCTCGCATGCGTCCCGTCAACTGACGCCTGCTCGCATGCCACACGGGCCGTGCGGCTGCACGTATATTGTTTTTCTATTTGGATGATCAATGTTGTCGCTTTATTGCTTAACCAAAGCATGGCACATATCCCTTGTTGGTCTAACACTCACGGTTCGACTAAATAATTCATTTGGGATATTGGTTCCAAATTATTAATAATCTCCCGCCTGTAATTAGATAAAGATTACATCAAAACTGGTCTCAAATTTGACAAAAAAATTACAATGCCACTTTGTATTGGTGTCCATATGACAACACGATATGTTTCATGAACTTCAAATAAGTTTTGGATGTACTAGAATTTAAAAATCAAGATTCTCAATGTTAGAAATTTGTTGCACAGGGAGTAAACATGCACCCACTGAGACACATATGTTTTTGCAATCCATTTAGGTGCACTGTCACGTGTGCATGTAGCTCAAATTTGATTTTTGCACATTATACCCATAGAAAATCAATCAATCAATGTACTAAAACGTCTTAATGATCTCTATGATTTTTTTGAAATTAAAATGTCCTCCTTTAGTAACATGTATGTTCACCGCGGGATAATTAATTTAACATGCATCGTAGTTGCGGTGGATTCGCGGTGTGTATGTGGGTGTGTGCGTCTGGGGGTGGCGGGTGGCTCGCAGTACACTTCGAGTTGTGAGCCACCGTGTGGGTTGGCCATTTTGTTAGGTAGGCTGGTGCCACATCAGAGTCGTTAATTCGTTATTTAAAACATTACACAACCCTTTCATACATAAATGTTTTGGCCACATGCAGTCGATGGTTGTCCTACGCGACACTCGATACTCACATATGACCCTTTCTGTGGGCCCGCGAAGTCTCGTCCATCACTTTGACGAACAGCTGGCAGTGAGGTTAATTTTACCAGCAAGGTAGAATCTTTTTTGTTTGTGTTATGGTGGTATATAGTACGCGTCGAAGAGGTGGGAGGGGACTAGCATATATACTATACGTATGCGTCCGTGAACAAGTACACCTCACTCAGTGTCGGGACTTTTTGGTTACAGAGGCACGTGCCTCATCAAAATTGTGAAATTGGTTATTCAAACATCACACAACACCTTTTTGGGCCACATGCATATATATCCTAGCTAGGACACTCACGTGTGACGCTTCCATCTATGGGACCACGAGGCCATCGTCGATGCATGCATGCATGCATCACTTTCACCTACATCGGGAGAGGTTAATTAATTTCACCATTGATGAGGATTCTTTTGGTCTGTACATATATTATGGCAGGAGCATATAGTGTGCGGTGAAGAGGGGGGAAGGGGACCATCATATGTAGTACGCTTGATATGAACGTCGCTCTATGTGGGTGCATGGTTTACGGTTTTTGAGGCATGTGGCACATCAAAGTTGTGCATTTTGGGTATTCAACATATATATGTTTGGCCCACATGCAAAGCGGTGGTGGTTGTCCTCCCGCACCCACTTAAGCGGTTATCAGCGATATCGATGCTTTCCATCTGTGTGCCCGCTTGGTCCATAACTTCTTTCTTGTCAACAAGAGAGGTTAATTTGACTAAGGGGTGGATTATTATTTTTGCTCTAGGATGACATAAATGATACACTTTGAGCACACACACATTCATGTGTACGCATGAATCCCTCCCATCGAGTTGAACTGGCTAGTACAACAACACCATCATGAACCGATCTCGCTCTATGTGGGGAGCTAGTGTACGATTTTTGACACACGCGCCATATCAATGTTGTGTACTCAAACATGTATGCACGCATCACCTCCATACATATGTATGTAGTGGTTGCCTTCAAACGATACACTTCCTTGCATGGTTATCGGAGACAAGCCTATATATTCATGGGCCCGCGTGGACATCCATGATCACCTTGACCAACAACAAGATAGGTTACACCATGGCGGATTCTTCATTTAGTTCGTGTTATCGTAGTATAGGTCATTGTGAGATTCAGACCTAACTAAGTTCGAGCGCATATACTATGCAGGCATGCATGCATATATGAATCCCCGTAGTTGGCTTGAAGTTGTGTGTAACATACATAGGCATCATCAACCCAACCCTCACTCAGTGTGGGGACTTCTAGTTCGGAATCACGGTGCCACATCAAAGTTGTTCCATTGTTACTCAAAAACACACTTCTCCATACATATGTTTGGGCCACATGCATGCATTGGTCGTCTTCGGGGACTAGCTACTTCCGTGATTATTGGGAAGCTACCCCATCTCCGGGGTCGCATGGACCGCCATCACTTTGACCAACAACAATAGAGAGGTTGTACAACCAAGGTGGATTATTCTTGGTCTGTTTTATGATCCATCTTGGTGAGATATATGCCTCTCTGGCCCGCCGACTGAAAGTGTGTGAGTGTGTGTGGGGGGGGGGTTGCTACATCACACTTTGCTAGGTGAACCTAGGTTGGGGGGCATGCATTCATAGCTTAATTAGGATTCACTTCGTGGCGACACGAGGGGGGTGGGGGGCTGCTAGCTACTTCACACTTTGCTAGGTGAACCTAGGTTAGGGGGAGGGGTGTGCTCATTGCTTAGGATTCCCTTCTTGCCGACATAGGGGGGGCTGCTAGTTACTTCAAACATTGCTTAGTATTCCCTTCGTGCTGACACAAGGGAGGGGTAGCTGCTAGCTACGTCGCACTTTGCTTGGGTGAACCTCGATTGGGGGGAGGGCATGCATTCATAGCTTAGGATTCCCTTCGTGCCGACACGGCGGAGGTGGTCTACTAGCTACTTCGCACTTTGCTAGGTGAACCTCAGTTGGGGGTGCACGTGCATTCATAACTTAGGATTCCCTTCGTGCCGACACGAGGGAGGGGTGGCTACTAGATACTTCGCACTTTGCTAGGGTGAACCTCGGTTGGGGGGGGGAGGGCATGAATTCATAGCTTAGCTAGGATCCCCTTCGTGCCGACATGAGGGAGGGGGGTTGCTAGCTACTTCGCACATTTCTAGGTGAACCTCAGTTGGTGGGGCATGCATTCATAGCTTTGGAATCCCTTCATGCCAACACGAGGGAGGGGGACGCTAGCTCTACTTCACACTTTGGTAGCTGAACCACGGTTGGGGGGCATGCATTCATAGCTTAGGATTCCCTTCATGCCGACAAGAGGGAGGGGGCTGCTAGCTACTTCGCACTTTTCTAGGGTGAACCACGGTTGGGGGGCATGCATTCATAGCGTAGGATTTCCTTAGTGCTGACACAAGGGAGGAGGGGGGCTTCTAGCTACTTCGCACTTTGATAGGTGAACCTCGGTTCAGGGGGAGGGGGCATGCATTCATAGCTTAAGATTCACTTCATGCCAACACGAGGTGGTTGAGGGCAAGCAATACCATGCGCTTTGTGATAGAGGTGCCATATCGAAGTTGCATTTGGTATTTGAAAATCAAACCACCCTTTTGATACATAAATTTTGTCCACATGCAAGTGTGTTCGTGTTCTGACCCTCTCTCGTGTCATTTTTTGCCAAATTTATGAACGTTAGCAAAGTCGGATGATGCAACAGACACGATTCACTCAAACTAACCGTGTGGCATGCCCGTGCACCTATCACGCACACATTCGCATAGTACATTGGGCTCCATGAGGCTCCCCCTCTCAAAAATATCTGCCCGCCTCAAGGGTTCTCTGTTTCATAACACATGGTTGTTATCTCCGGACCGTGTGGGATGTTTCTTGTTCCCAATCCCGCCTGCATCCCTAGAAAATATCTGCCCGCCTCGAGGGTTTTTCTGTTATATGACACATGGTTGTTATCTCTGGACCATGTGCGATCCACTATCATCAAAATTTTCAATATCCCGGCATTTCACTCCCGCATTTGACTCCGACGTAGTGAAATTTTCAGTACCCGTGTCATTTCCTCAAACACCCCGTGCCCCCCTACACACACACCAAAACCTCCTCGGGCATGCGTGCACACACACACCCCCTCCCTTGCTCGAAACCCTAGCAAAGTCCCCGCCGCCGCCGCCGCTGCAAGGCCTCCATTGTCAACATCTGCAGGTTTGCCCGTGCAGCTTACCCACTGATCTCCATACCCAGGCCACCCTGAGTTTCTTAGATGACGCCTGCCAAATGCCCCCTTTCCCATAGATCCCCATCCCCATCCCCCACTCCAGAGCATCACAGCCTAAGCCCGGCTATGCTTCCGATGGAGCTCGAGGAGCGACTGACCCAAAAGAGTTGTATAGCCGTCTCTTCACCCAACGTCGCCGAGGAAGCTGAAGACCATTACTGACAGCAGGCACTCAAGCAGCGGGCTAGAGTATGTGGGCTAGAGTAGGCTGGCTGTGTCACAGGTTAAGTGGCTGACCCCCATCCCCTCGGGTTCAATTGCCATCGATCTCATCCATGGCCCCGCCGCTGATCTCCTCTGGCTCGATGTCAACAATTTGCCATTCTACATCGCCATCGAGCCCCATATATCATTTTTTTAAGGAAAAGTTCTGTGATGCTGGCTTGGGATCCACAGCTTCCAAGTCTGACCTCATCAACGGTGACCACGAGGAGGGCACCCTGGACGTCTCTTCCAAGGGGAAATAGCCCATCTGCTCTTCCAAGGGCAAAGCACCCATCTGCGACATCTGGAAGGGAACCCTACAACCATGCTCTTCCAAGGGGAAGGAGCCCATCTGCGACAACATGGAGCACATCCAGGGTCCATGCTCTTCCCACTGGAACCAGCCCATCCATGACAAGTGAGGAAACCCATGATTTGTTTTGCTGTGCCTCTTCACAAGGGGAAACCCATGATTTGTTTTATTGAGTCCCTTTTGTAGTGTAGTGAGAATATGTCTAGTTTTAATTGGTATATCTGGTTGTTTGCAGTATGCCTTGTTTATTTCAGTTGTTCACAATGTGATGCTCTATATGTGCAATTATTTATTGTGCAGTACATTTCATCACTCCAGTTTTAAACATACCGATAGGAATGCATATATTTGCTTGTTGTTAAGCCTGTTATAGCTAGCATATGCCTCTTTTAAAGTTTTTTGATTGTTTGGTGTTTGTAGTTACCATATGTTCAGTTTCAAATGCTATCTTTGGTTGTTCATAGTATGCCTTGTTTATTCCAGTTATTCACAACGTGATGTTCTATATGTGCAAGTATGAATTGTGCAGTTCAATTTCATCAGTACCAGTTTCAACAATACCACTATGAATGAGTACATTTGGTTGCTGCATCTAGTAGTTAACACGCCTTTCCATTTTTATTTAACCATAACCAGTGTACTTAGACCGGCACAATACCAGTTTGAATGACCATGTTTGCTTGTTGTTAAATGTTTGGCATGTTGCAGTTAGCACACCTTTCCACTTGTTTTGCTTTACTAGCGTGCTTAAACCTGGACACTGAAGCTATCTTTTGGAGATTATTTTGTCTGCCATTTTTAATTTTGGTTGATGTTTAGCCTATTGTGCTTAACATGCTTCATGATTTACCTACACAGGACAATTGTCTACCATGTGTAATTTTGGGAACGACTGCTCTTTTCCGTCGAGGTTAGTTTCATCCCATGGCTTATATCTGCTCACTATTCAAGATATCGGTAGCTGGTACCATATAGTCCGGCGGCTGATAAGGGACTGATCAATGAGTCAGACATTTAACTGAATATATCTACAACTCATTTTTCCATAGGTTAACTAGGGCCATATGTAATATATCTGAGGCTACATAGCAACATGCACTGTACTTAATGTCTAAATATGCTATCCTAGGCTACATAGAAACAAGGAACAGTGTTACATTAATGCTCTAATGATGTCTAGAAATACGTAGAAGAGCGGCAGCAACAGCAACAACACATCCCTGTTTGGATACTCAACCTAGCTAGAGGTTAGAGTTAGTTTATAGATCATTACTAACCCTAAACTAATTCCATCCAAAGAGTTGTTTGGACGGCAGGGTTAGATTGACAATAAATGCACTAGGAGAACTAGCCCCAATTAGCACCTCTTGGTTATAGATGCAACTAGCTCAAACTATCCCTCATGTTTAGATATACTTTAGGGCTATTTGAGCCCGAACTAGCTCAAACTAACTGTAACCCGTGGATACAACAGTAGATAATTTGTAAGAATGAACTAAACTCCTTCCGGCCCATAATATAATATGTTAATTCATCTAATATGTGAGTATATTGGATGTTATAAGATACTCCCTCCATTCCTAAATATTTGTCTTTTTAGAGATTTCAAATGGACTACCACATACAGATGTATATAGACATATTATAAAATAGTGTTGTACTACATCATTGTGCAATTGTTGTTTAGCTTCTAATATTAACTTGGTGCTTTTAGGTACATATGTGATTGGTAAAGATCCGCGTTTCGACCCTTTCTGCGTATGGGGCAATGAGATATCGATGAACTAGCATCAAGTGAGGAAGTTGATAAAGATTGTTAGTAAAATGGGTCCAAACATGGCAATTAAACTATTTGTTTACAATTTATCCAAGAAAATATCTAACTGCAGGATGGTAAGTAAGAACTCTGCAGCCTTATTTTTACTGCCCATAATGAGTTGTGTTAGATGACAATGTCTGAATCTTTTTCCTTTGCAGTGCTTGCCAAAGCAATTTACTTAAGATTACCTCTCAAACTACATGATTGGTGGGCATGCAAAGGTTAAAGTATTTCTACCGGAACACAATGATTATCTAGATATTTTCATAAAGACCGTGAAGGATGGGCCGTAGGCCATCACAAGGGGTTGGACTAGAGTCGTACGTGCCTTCTGCATGGAGGATGGCACAATATGGGCATTCTGCTTCACCTTGTTCAGCAGCCAGAATATATTTCGCCTCTTTCTTTATCGTCTTTAATACTACAAGTATACAACTATGGTTCATCATTCTTTATTTGGTTCTTATGTAATTCTCGAACATATGTACATATGAATCGAATAATGCATTGGTTGTTTGAACCTAATGGATAAGAATAAAGCTATAGCATACATTGAAATTCAAATCCAAATCCGATACAATTTGGAAAAGCAGAATTAAATTATTGTGAAATTACGCTCTCTAGGTTGTTACAGCACACGCGGTTGGTAAAACACAAACATTTGTGATATGCACCATAATCGGAGACGATTCACAGAGAGGAAATGTGTGCAAGCATGCACACAGTTGCCGTTTCCAAAGCGTGTGCGATGTCACACAATATCACAAACGGTGCGAGCAAACTAAACGTTTGTGTTAGTTGCCTTATTGTACACGATTCACAACCATGAATTGTTTCTGATGAAGTATGCATCGTAAACGTTGCACCACAGAATAGCGTGTGCAATAGTTGTCGTGTACGGCGATGTTACGACGGTCCGACATTTCGTAATCCTGTCCGACACTCGTGTGACGATTAGCTAATCTTCTTAACGGTGAACCGTTTGTGATGGGTCGTGCATCATACATGTTCTATAATAGTGAACCATTTGTGATGGGCCGCACATCGTAAACGTAGCACCACAGAATACCGACTGTGATGGCAATGCGAGCAGAAACGAGTAGGAGTACTGTAGGGGCCCTATCCCCGACGATTTTTGGGTCATGTGGGAAGGACCCACCTATCGCCCACACTCACTTGGCAACGGTTCCAAATGCCGTCGCGGAAAGGGGTTTTAAACCATTTGTTTAGGACCGACACGCACCAGTGAAGGTACACGTGCATTGCACGCATCAGATTTGGCAACCAAATTATGAATAAATACCACACTATAGCATGTAAGCTTTGAGTCATATATGCATGATGTAGACATTCATTTAATTCATATAGTTCATCTCATTCAAAATCAATTAGTTTTTAGAAAAAAGTTAATCTATTTTATGATTCATCTAATTATGCGTTGTAAAACATAAAGTAAAAAAAATAATGGCAATTCAACTAGAAAAAAAGTTTGGGCAGTTATGATACGGAAGATTCTAGAACAAAGGAGAAGCACTTGTATTTTGAGGTTTGTTCATTATGCTTAAGTTCAACAATGGAGTCTTCTAGATTGTACATGTGGAAAAATCTGGTGGGGGGCAGGAAGATGGTGCGAGTGGCCAAGTGGAGGGAGACTATGAAGGAGTGCACAAGTGCGATATCGATATTTAAAGAGAGGGGGCGAGAACGTGCGTTGTTGCGCGAAGTGGCGGAGCCATGAAAAATAAATGAGCTAAGGGGGCCAAGCATTGCTAATCCTTTACGAGGAGGGCCAATTCATCAACTTAAGCCATTTTACCAGCAATTGATCTACTAATCACATTCATATTAGCCTCAAAATATAGTGATGCTAGGAGGGCAGGGCCCTTGCTGCCCCTGTCTTTGGCACTGTGCGCGCGTCTGGGAGATCAAACGGAAGGCATGGATGACGAGAGGGGGGTGTTTGATATATAATTAATGTGGGTGTATTAGCTATGTAAGCCTATTCAGAGAGGTATAGATTGATTGATGTGTGCGTGGGAAAGAGAGTGAGACCTCACTAGATATATAGATTGATCGGTTTGTGTGGAAAACTAGGAAAGACCTAGCTATATACACACACACATAGAGGAATATCGATCGTTGCGCACGCACATGAGAGATAATGAATGTCCGGTATGATGAAGAGGGGGAGGTGTGTGTGTGTGTGCAAGCATGGGAGACCGACCTGAAGAAAAAGATTGCATGTGTGCAATGGATAATGTCGGGTGGTAGTGTGTGTGCATGCATGCACGAGAGAAAGTTAGTGGTACAATTATAAAGAGAAGACGACTGTGTGCACTAAAAAAATACATATCCGTGACATTTTGGGCCAAATGAAAAAAAACTCTGTCCTGCTTATGACACTTCTATGACGATAATTGTGACAAAACCCGGTATCATCATACATGTGGTGGGCTCCTACTTCCATGACACAAAAATCATGACAGAAAATGGGTTTTTCGTCCTGGCGGGCCGAAGAGCAGCTGCATGACATTCTTTGGGCCATGCATGACGGAAAAAACTGTGGTAGAAGCGAGGGCGAGGAAAATATCAGGGAGTTCCCGGTTACGATGGGTGGTCGGGGTCGAGCGATGCACGGAGGTTTGCACGTCGCTCTTGTACACGTACGTGCGTGTGCACGAGGCATTGCGCTCTAATTGAACCCAAGCGAGGCGTTGGGCTCTAACTGAACCCGAGTGAGGCGTTGGGCTCTAACTGAACCCGAGCGATTACACTAGCTACGTTACTGAACCCGAGCGATCGATCCTTTGCTGTTAACTGAACCCGAGTGATTCCTTCGCTACTTCTGCTAACTGAAGCCGATCGAACCCTGCCACCTCCGTCCCTCGGTGAACAATGAGTGTTGTTACGGGGGGGGGGGGGGGTGGATGAACAGTTCCTGGTGGGGGTTTGGATGAACATGATCCCGTGGTGTTGCCGCTGGATGAACAGGACCGCGATCGATCCGGCCGGTTGGGGGTGGACGAATAAGACCCCGTGGAGGGCTGGATGAATAGGAAGACCCCGTGGAGGGCTGGTTGAAAAGTAGCCGGTGGAGGGCTGGATGAACAGTAGCCCGTGGAGGGGTGGTTGAACATGATCTCGTGGAGAGGGCTGGTTGAACAGTAGCCGGTGGAGGAGCGATTCAGGCTGGATGAACAGGAGCCCATGGATGAACAGTCGTAGGTGGAGGCAGGAACGGAGACGCTGTGTCTGAACAGTCGCAGGTGGAGGCTGGAGGAGGTCGACGGTGGATGAACAATAGCCCATGGAGGCAGTCAACGGTGGAGATGAACAGTATCCCATGGAGTCCTGTTTTGCGGTATGCTACACCCCTCCCGATGAACAGGACCCCCGTTTCGACCGTAGCACTCCAACACAAGTCTGTTTCCTCCGTTTTGCGGTACGCCACACCCCTCCCGATCAACAGAACCCCGTTTCGACCGTAGGAGGTCCAAGAGAAGTCTGTTTCCTCCGTTTTGCGGTACACAAGATCCCGTTTTGATCGTGGCCGGTCGAACACAAGGCTATTTCCTCTGTTCTGCGGTACACTAGGCCTCGTTTCGATCGGTTGTTCCGTCCAAGCCGGTTGTCTCCCGATGAACACGACGACGACGTAGTTTCTCCATTCTATCCCTGAGGAGGTCTTGCGTTCGAGACCCCACCTGGATGTACATACATGGCCGTATTTGTCGGCGTCCTGGGAACGGGGGTCCCCAGACTTGCCTGACTGCGGCCCACGGCGTGGCTCCACCAGCGGCCCTGTATGGCCCATATTCACCAGCAAACACTCAAGACCCTCGCGAAGGGCCAAGCCTCACGAGGCGGACGATGCAAGACCTCCTCGGGGACAGCCTCACTAGGCTGGCTCGTGACGGGCGGAGAGATCAAGGCAAGGGGCACCTCGCAAGGTTCCTATGACGCAAGCCATGATGACCAAGGCCAGACGGGCACCAGGCAGGCGCCAGCGTGCGCAGTGTCCTCGTTTCCTCTTAGGTGCTAAAGGGGCAGGCGCATGTGAGGAGTCCCGAGGCATCAGGTAAAGGTTTCCATATCGGTGCAACAAGACCAAGACCAGCAGGACGGTAGGACGGAGGTAACCATGGAGCCCAGGACGACGTCACAACAAGAGCCTTTGGTAGGCAAAGACCACCTTTTGTCAGGATAACTTGTACTAGTTCTCTCCCTTGAAATTTGGCCGTTGTTGGCTCCCTTCCCGCCTACATTTGGGAAGAGGGCCATGGCCTCTATAAATAGGACTAGCCATCAACATACAGAGGAGAGATCCATTTTCCACCCTCATACACACAGGCTCAACGAGCTCAAGAACACCTTTCCTCGGGAGGCTGTTCTTTCCTTGTACTTGTTCGTCCTCAGCCCTAGAGGCAATCCACCACACCACACTGGAGTAGGGTATTACACCACATCGGTGGCTCGAACCAGTATCAACCTTGTGTCCTTTGTTCTCTGGGTTCGGCGAGTTAGGTTCTAAGATCGTTGCGAGAGCGTGAGTTGGGGGGAAAGATCTTCGTGCGCACCCAGTGTTCGAACCTCAAGGGTTTTGCCAGAACCCGAAATCCAACATTTGGCGCGCCAGGTAGGGATGCGCTGAAGCTTTATTTTCATTGACCCACGCTCCACCACCTCCGCGCCTGTCCCCGTGACCGGTATTGTTTCTTCGGCTGGGATGACGGACGCACACGACGGCGCCAGGGGGCTCAGAGCCTTTGCCCCCGCCTTGCAACAGGTGCAATGGCCGCCCAAGTTCAAGCCGGAGATGCCACCGTGTTACGACGGCGTGGTGGACCCGACGACCTTCCTGCTGGCACAAGTAGAGGCCGTCCTAAAGGCTGGGTGCGACGACAAGGTCATGGCCAACTGGCTTCCCACGGCCCTCGCTGGTGCACCGCGCGCCTGGCTGATCACGCTCCCAGGATCCTTAGTGGCATCTTGGGACGAGCTACGTGGCCCCTTCGTCGCACGCATCGCGGCACCGGCGCCCCTAGCCGACGCAGCCATCCTCGGCGGCTCGTAGGTGCCTCCCTCGAACCGTCACACCAAGCAGTTCTTTCGCCAGATCTGCGTTGCTTCCGTGTAGCAAGAAGCTCCCCCAGGTTGGGTGGCACCCCATGGACACACAAGTTGATCATTGATCTTTTTGCCGTGTGCGGTGCCCCCCTCCACCATAATCCACATCGGTTATATCGTAGCGGTGCTTAGGCAAAGCCCTATTCCGGTAGCATCATCATCACCGTCATCACGCCGTCGTTCTGGCGAAACTCTCCCTCGAAGCTCTACTGGATCATGAGTTTGCGGGACGTCACCGAGTTGAACGTGTGCAGATCACGGAGGTGCCGTACCTTCGGTGCTAGATCGATCAATCATGAAGACGTACGACTACATCAACCACATTGTCATAACGCTTCCGCTTACGGTCTACGGGGGTACGTAGACGATACTCTCCCCTCTCGTTGCAATACATCAGCATGATCTTGCGTGTGCATAGGAATTTTTTGAAATTACTGCGTTCCCGAACAGTGGCATCCGAGCTAGGTTTATGCGTAGATGTTATATGCACGAGTAGAACACAAAGGAGTTGTTGGCGTGGGTATATACATATTGCTTGCGGTCACTAGTTGATTCTTGATTCAGTGGCATTGTTGGATGAAGCGGACCAGACCGACATTACGCGTACGCTTACGCGAGACTGGTTCTACTGATGTGCTTCGCACGTAGGTGGCTAGTGGGTGTATGTTTCTCCACCTTTAGTTGAATCGGATTCAATGAACAGGGTTCTTTCTGAAGATCAAAAATCAATCACTATACCGCGTTGTGGTTTTTGATGCCTAGGTAAGAACGGTTCTTGCTCAGCCCGTAACAGCCACGTAAAACTTGCAACAACAAAGTAGAGGACGTCTAACTTGTTTTTGCAGGGCATGTTGTGATGTGACATGGTCAAGACATGATGCTAAATTTTATTGTATGAGATGATCATGTTTTGTAACACAGTTGTCGGCAACTGGCAGGAGCCATATGATTGTCACTTTATTGTATGAAATGCAATCGCCATGTAATTGCTTTACTTTATCACTCTGCGCTAGCGATAGTCGTAGAGAAAATAGTTGGCGAGATGACAAAGATGCTTCGATGGAGATCAAGGTGTTAAGCCGGTGACAATGGTGATCATTACGGTGCTTTGGAGATGGAGATCAAAGGCACAGGATGATGATGCCCATATCATATCACTTATATTGATTGCATGTGATGTTTATCCTTTATGCATATTATTTTTCTCAGTTCGGTGGTAGCATTATAAGATGATTTCTCACTAAATTTCAAGGAATAAATTTTCTCCCTGCGTATGCAGCGTTGCTACAGTTCGTCGTGCCGAGACACCACGTGGTGATCTGGTGTGATAAGCTCTACCTTCACATACAACGGGTGCAAGCCAGTTTTGCACACGCAGAATACTCGGGTTAAACTTGACGAGCCTAGCATATCCAGATATGGCCTTGGAACACTGGAGACTGAAAGGTCGAGCGTGAATCATATAGTAGATATGAGCAACATAGTGATGTTCACCATTGAAAACTACTCCATCTCATGTGATGATTGGACATGGTTTAGTTGAAATGGATCACGTGATAACTTAGATGATTAGAGAAATGTCTATATAAGTGGGAGTTCTTAAGTAATTTGATTAATTGAACTTTAATTTATCATGAACTTAGTACCTTATAGTATTTTGCATGTCTATGTTGTTTTAGATAGATGGCCCGTGTTGTTGTTCCATTGAATTTTAATGCGTTCCTAGAGAAAGCTAAGTTGAATGATGATGGTAGCAACTACATGGACTGGGTCCGTAACTTGAGGATTATCCTCATTGCTGCATAGAAGAATTACGTCCCGGAAGCACCGCTAGGTGACAAACCCGCTGCAGGAGCAACGCCAGATGTTATGAACACCTGACAGAGCAAAGCTGATGACTACTCGATAGTTAAGTGTGGCATGATTTACGCTTAGAACCGGGACTTCAACGATTTTTTGGACGTCATGGAGCATATGAGCTGTTCCAGGAGTTGAAGTTAATATTTCAAGCAAATGCCCGGATTGAGAGATATGAAGTCTCCAATAAGTTATACAGCTACTAGATGGAGGACAATAGTTCTGTCAGTGAACATATGCTTAGAATGTCTGTACCACAACCACTTGACTCAACTGGGAGTTATTCTTCCTGATGATAGTGTCATTGACAGAGCTCTTCAATCACTGCCACCAAGCTACAAGAGCTTCGTGATGAACTATAATATGCAAGGGATGGATAAGACGATTCCTGAGCTCTTCGCAATGCTAAAAGCTGCGGAGGTAGAAATCAAGAAGGAGCATCAAGTGTTGATGGTCAACAAGACCACCAGTTTCAAGAAAAAGGGTAAAGGGAAGAAGGGGAACTCAAGAAGAACAGCAAGCCAGTTGCTGCTCAAGTGAAGAAACACAAGTCTGGACCTAAGCCCGAGACTGAGTTCTTCTACTGCAAAGGAACTGGTCACTGGAAGCGGAACTGCCCCAAGTATTTGGCGGATAAGAAGGATGGCAAAGTTAAAAGTATATTTGATATACATGTTATTGATGTGTACCTTACTAATGATCGCAGTAGTGCCTGGGTATTTGATACATGTTCGATTGCTAACTGTCACAACCCTTGAATTGTTTGTAACTAGTTACAACAGTGAGCATGAATCATGTCTAAGTTTAAATGAATTTGAAATTGGGGATGTTCAAACCGTAGCACCAATTGGAACTCAACTAGTTTCAAGTTAAAAATATTTTCAATAAACCCAAACTAACTGCAGAAAAAGTTCATCATTTTTGAAATTGGTGAAAACCTCTGACAAAAATGCTGCACATTTTTCCTAGTTCATTTAATGTTTTTTGGATTAAATCATAAGTATTTGAATTGGAGCATTTAATGGCTATAAATATTTTAAATGCTTCAATAATTCTGAAAACATTTGAGGGCTGCTAGTAAATTAGAATGGTTTAGTATAATTACTAAATCAAAAACAGAAAAGCAAATTAGAAAACAGAAATAAGAGAGAAGGAGAGAAGTACCTGGGCCTTACCTCTTACCTATAGTAGCAGCCCACCTGGCGGCCCAGCTGGTGGCCTAGCCCACTAGCTCTGCCAGTCATCTCCCTCCTCTCGCCAGAAGGATGAGAGGCGCATGTTCGACGCACGCGACCACGCGCCGTGCCACGTCCTGCTTCCTGCCGCTGCCCCGATGCATCACCCCAGACCCTCTCGCCCACTCGCTCGTCCTCATCCCCTCCTCTCTCTCGCTCTGCACCTCGTGCCCGACTGCCACCATCGCCACCGATGCCGTTCGCCGCGGCCACAGCCACCGCCTAGCCCCCCCCCAACACGTCCAGGAGCTCCGCCTCTGTCGTCTACGCCTCCTCGAGGACACACGCATCACCGGACGCCCCACAGCATCGCCATCTTCAACGTCATCATCGCCAGCCGTGGGAGATCCCCCTCACTGCTCCATTCGCTCCAGTGCTTCCCCGAGCTCGTCGACCCGCCCAGCAAGCTCACCATGAGCTCCTGTCCCGAACACCCCTCTCCCTTGCGTGGTTTCCATGCTGTAGCCACCGCGTCGCCTGCGCCAGAATGCGCCGCCTCCCGAGCTTGTCCTCGACAAGGCTCCGGTGACCAACTGGTCCTGTGCATACGCCCGTTGGCCTCGTGAGCACGTGGTTAACCTGTAGGTACTAATTGCAGTTTTTCCCCGCGCGCTGCGATGTCGGTTTCGTCGACGTCCGAACTCCGGCCGCCGCCAAACCTCGACACCGTCGACTGCTCCGGCATCCCCACGACCAGATAAGAGCACCATCCAAAGCGCTTCATCGCGCTGGTTCCGTAGAGCACAAGAGCGCAAGCTCTAATGGCCGGAATCGCCCTACTGGCGAGCGCCGCCGTGGTGTGCTTAGCGCCAGCATTTAGCCGCCGACATGGGCATCATTAGTGGCTAATGACCCATTAATTAAAGCCTCCAGTGACACAGTCAGCTGGGCACCACGCCTAATTAACACCAGGTTTATTTTTCTGTTTGATTAGTTTATAACCAAGCGGGACCCTTGCGTCAGGGTTGACTGTGCTGACGTGTCGGTTGACCCGACCCCACCTGTTTGTGACCCTAGGCAGCACTAAGTCATTTACTAGTGGGCCAAAATGGTCAGGTCTGACCCGGGCTAGCGCCTTTGACTTGTTGATTTAGTGATGATGTCACTCTGACGTCACAAAGCCTTTTCTAGAATTTAAATAAATCTAAATGATTTATTTATTTTCAGAAAATACCCTAAACTTCTAAAAGTCATAGAAATTAAATCGTAACTCCAAATGAAATAAGTTATATATGAAAAATTGTCAGAAAAATACAATTTATCCATCTACACCATTTTCATGCATGAAAAGCCAACTTATCCCTACTGTATAAGTGAAAACACATAAAGGGCATTTTAAATGCTTATGTTTGGAATTGCATTTGAATCCTTGATTAAAATGAGCTTCACTTAACTTGTTGGTTGTTGCATTAACACAATCCATAGCATATTGCGATGTCACATTCATGCGTCATATTGTTGCATTGCATTGATTGTGTTCTTCCTTGTTTGCCGGTATTTCTCCCCTCTTAGTAGACGTGGTTCCACGATGAGTTCGATGACATCGATGAAGAGCTATACTATCTTCAGAAGTGCCAAGAAAGCAAAAACCCCCTTGTTCATTCCGATACAATCCCACTCTCTCACTTCTGCTCTCTTTTTCTGCATTAGGACAACAACAATTCAATTGTTACATGTTGCAGTAGTTGAACCACCTTTCCTCTGCATGACCTGTCATTGCCACAGTAAATAGATGAAACCCACTAGCATGAGTAGGAGGTGTTTGAGCCCTGATGTGCCTACTCATTCATGCTTGTTTGTCATTCCTGCTACTGCTTAGAGTTGAGTCAGGTCTGATTCATCGGGGATGAATTGGAGGTGTGTGAACATGTCCTACTGTTGAGTGCTAAGTGTGTGAACACGATTTGGTAAAGGTATCGATGAGAGGCCATGTAGGAGTACATGGTGGGTTGTTTCATTGAAGCCGTCCTTAGGAACTAAGTTCTATGCTTGCGATCCATGAACAGTTACTACCACACATTGGGTTCCGGTAACTCGACCCCTCTCGGCTTATTAATCGCCTCGATCTCTGTCCAGGAGTTGCAACTAGTTTCTGGTGTTTGTAGGATATGTGTTGGAGGCCGTGCATAGCATTGACCCTAGGGGTGGGCTATGATGTGGTAGATACACCGTGGCCGGGTATGCCGGGTGCCCGTTTGGTGTCGCGGAACCCTGTACACATCGTTTGGGGCTGTGAGCGAAATCCAGGCCGGATCTCCTCGCAGATGGAACCCGAATAGGTGATAAACCTGGACTAGAGACTTGTGTGGTTAGTCAGGTCGTGGCCGACACCCTCGCCAGGCTTCCGCTTGAAGGTTGCCGAGATACACGACGTGTACATGGTTGTAAGTGGTGAGAGCGTGTGTGAAGAAGTACACCCCTGCAGGGTTAACATGATCTATTCGAATAGCCGCTTCCGCGATAATGGACTTTTGGGTTGCCTTCACAGTTCATAGACAAGTGAAAGTGGAGACTCTAAAATGTGCAAGATAAGCATGAGTGCTATGGATGGCGTTCTCGTAGGGAGATGAGAGCGGATCCATAGTGGTGTATTGAATGGTGAATATGTGGACTCGTGTGCGCGACCTCAAAAGAGTTACTTGTAATCGTAGTACAGGATAGCCACTGAGTCAAAGCTGGTTTGCTGCAGTTAAACTCCACCACCCCCTTTGTTGATAATGATGCATATGTAGTTAGTTCTGATGTAAGTCTTGCTGGGTACATTTGTACTTACGTTTGCTTAATTTAAGTTTTTGCAAAGAGACTTCAGTCTCGCTTGTAGTTCCGTGTGGACTTCGACGTTTAGCTTCATACCTAAGCTACGATCTTGTGCCCTAGGCAGGATCTGGTACATAGTCAGGCTTCTCATCCTTTTTCATTTGTAGATGTATGTACTCAGACATGTTAAGCTTCCTCATGTGCTTTGACTTGTATGCTCTGAATGTTGGGTCATGAGACCCATGTTTGTAATATCTCGCTCCTCGGAGCCTATTGAATAAATACTTTGAGTCATAGAGTTATGTTGTGATGCCATGTTGTATTGCACATATCGAGCATATTGTGTGTATGATTTGAAATGCTTGGTATGTGTGGGATCCGACAACCTAGTTGTTTATCCTTGGTAGCCTCTCTTACCAGGAAATGTCTCCTAGTGCTTCCAGTGAGCCATGGTTGCTTGCTACTGCTCCGGAATACTTAGGCTGGCTGACATGTGTCCTTCTTCGTTCCGGTGTCTGTCACTTTGGGGAAATGTCACACGGTGTCTTCGGAGTTTCGTTAGTCCAGCTGCTACAGCCCGAATTCTCTCGCTGATGACAGACACGTTCGTTGCTGGGTCATGTATGCCTATCCCTGTAAGTTAGTGCCACTTTGGGTTTATGACTAGTCATGTCGGCCTGGGTTCTTTGTTATATGGATGCTAGCGACACTATCAGATACGTGAGCCAAAAGGCGCAAATGGTCCCGGGCCAGGTAAGGTGGCACCCGTGGGAATACCGTGCGTGAGGCCACAAAGTGATGTGATGTGTTACATGTTAGATCGGTGTGACTTAGGATCGGGGTCCTGACAGCTTTGGTATCAGAGCCTGACTGCCTGTAGGATTACCAAGCCAAACTGGTTGAAGTTGTGTCTAGAAATGCTTTACTTATATAAGGGAATTGATTGTGGAGGGGAACGTAAGTCTCTTTTTACTCCTTTACCTTATGCCCTTCTGATCCGAGTCATCCTATCTTTCCGACGGGGTTAAGGAACTAGGCTCTCTCTTCTTTCTATCAGGATCACGTGTTACTAATCCATAGACTTATAGGATTGATGGGTTCAAGCCCCAGTTCAGTTCTACTACTTCATCATGTTGACAGCTGGTCCCAGAACCTTGATATTGTGATGTTGAGTGGTCATGCCACTATTTTGCAGGATGTCTCAAATCTTTTGAGCATTTACAGCTGTTATGTTGTCCGAGTCATCCCGGGTTTCTAAATAGTCTGATGCATTTGCAACTCCCTTCTTTTCGTTCGCGATGTTACTTTGGGCCAGTTTAACCACACTAATCGGTGATCTAAGGTACTCTGTTGCCTCGACATATATGTTGGAGCTATTATTATGACCCTAGGTGTCTTAGAGGATCATCTAGTGATCTAGCCATGTTTTGTGTTCCCGGTGTGATGATTCTGGCCATCATTCTTGAAAGAATCCCTTGATGCCACTTAGTTAATTAGTAGGCATTCTATTCGTGGGTTCTTGAACCCGAGATTCACCATAATTACTTCATGTTGATAGTGTTTGCTAGTTCCTTTAGGATATTTGTAACCTTTGCGATAGTCCCCGAGGTCCGTGGTATTTCTTTCCTCCAAATACCATGAACTGCTTATGGCAAAAGTTCTTTGAAACAAAAGATCACAACCAGAGTGATCTTGATGAGTTCTCCATTCTACATTATCTGGAAGAAATATGTTGAACTTGTTTGACATACTAAATCTATGCATCCGCAACTCAGAAAACCATATGTTCCTTTGAGTTGTCTCTCTTTAGTTGTCTTCTGACCTCTGTCTATCAATTGATAGTCAGGACTAGTTGTGTATTCGTGTTATCGATGCCTATTATTCTTGTGGTCCGTCGTCAAGTCATTCTATTCTAGAATGTCTAGAAGAAACAAACTCCAACACCTCATCCATTTCTTCGACTGCTGAATGTAGTTGTATTCCGCAGATCAACATGCAAATCCAACTTTTGTTCTGTTCTACCTCGGAGTATTGCCCCCTTTATGTTAGGATTGTCATGAGAACTTCATCATCTCTCATGAATTCTTGACGCATTGATACTTCTTGCCATCATTTTTCATTCATCGGTCCCATGTTGTCGCAACCGGAATGCCGACAAGTGAACCATGATGTGTGAAATCAATACTCCTAGCAACCGTGTTGCTTGGTAGTTAATGGACATTAATATCATTCTTAGTGTGTTGGTTATCGAATCACTATTCTAGGATTGATCGTGCTACCTTGTTCTTATTTCTGGTGCACTCTTTGATCTTTGAGTTAGGATTGAATCCCTTGCTCTTCTGATCATGTCATCTTGCCTTGAAAAGCAAGATTGTCCTTGAGCTTAGAGACATATCGGTGGTTCATTATTTTCCGAATATCTTCTCGGAAGTATCACCAGGTTGTTCCCTGACTGTTATGTTGAGCTCATGATCAATTTGGTTTTCTTATAAACCACCCTTCTCCAAGAATCCGTGTTGGATACCCCTGAGCTAGTTGGTTAAGCCAAACAACAACTTGGAGAGTTGGAAGATAAAAGCTTTGCTAACTTAGTTCGTTCTGAAGGGATATCTTTGTGTTTGTGTGTGTGTTGAAGAAAGATGATATGTCCATCGATTAGTCCTCGTGATTAGTGGTTGGATCTGTTGTCTTGTCGAAACTTTGATTTGAGTGTGGTCTATCGTCAAGTCAAATCAGAACCAATGATATTCATAATGTTGTCTTACTCGTCGATGATCCTCGAGCATACACCATTACATCTTTTGGCCTGACCAATGCTATCACCTTGTTCACATAGTCGTGGAATTCCATTTTATGGAAATCTCGATAAATTGTTGTTGAGCCCATAAACAACATCCCTATCTTCTCCATGACTTTGTTGGACATTAAGCTAGTGTTGGAAACTTTGTAAGCTATGCCTTCGTGTTCCGTTCATTAGGTATATGTTTGGTGTAAGAAGTCACTTTCTCCAAGTTCACGTGCATTAGTTGCAAGTTGCCATCGTGAATTTGAGAAAGATTGTTTTTTGCTTCCTCTAGAATCATCCCAAGTCAGTTATGCATGTGCGAATGTATTCCATGGTTTGGTAGATTAATTACCTCCACTCCATATGTATTCCCTAGCACACCAAGCCACTGACTGATTTGTTCAAGGAGACAAAGTTCCTTCTTAAGAGCAAGAATTCTGTAAGGACTTCGATATCCTGCATGATTGTTCCCCGTCTGAACTCGATAGTGTTTTTTTATAAGACTTCTACGTGGTCATGCTTGTCTTGGACAGTGCGTTCACATGTATGTAGCAGAACCGGCTCATGTTTTGGAGCTTGCTATCATAGTTCATTTCCTGAGAATCTCGCAACACCATCTCGTTGATTTGTGTTGCAAACTTTAATATTTCTTTCTAGAGTTGATGAGTCTGGAATATCATGTTACCAACCAGATCTGAATCTCAGGTAGCTATGATGGTTGGAACGTTTCCAAGACCTATTATGTAGGTCCCGACAAGTTTGATGTTCTGGCCGACACACCTAGCCAGAAGATCTATCATTGTAGCATCTTGATTGAGCAAGTTGACCCTTCTTCTCCATGAGGATTTCGAGTGACTTATTATAGAAGTTGTTCCTTATGGATCCTTTGTATTCCGAAGTCCGACCTTTACTTGATGGCTATGTTGAAGCTTTTAAGCATGACCATGGTAACCAGTACAGCAAGGAGAACATTAAAAGTGGAGTGCTAAATGTCTCTCGGTCGATCATCTACATTTTGTTCCTTGGCATTGCTAAGGTAAAATCTGAGACAAAGTGTTGTCATCTTTTGTATCTGCATCCTCCATCATGATTCATCAGGTTAGTATGATGTGTTGCCACGATCCTCGGCACGGATGTTGGTAAAACCATGATGAATATGGAAATGCTCAAGTTCTTGAAAGCATGCTCAGTCACTATGTTATATCGTTGGTATCAACTGGAATGTGCCTTCCGTTTGCCGATTTATTCTATAAACATAGTTCCTTTCCGATTTGAGTATGCCATTTCTTCGGACTCCTTCAAACGATCATTTGTGAATTTCCTTAGGCTGGTATAGAGAGTTTCAATGATCTCCGTAACAAAAGTAATTCTTTCTGACACATAAGGGAATAATTTTACGAGTCACCTCCTCAAAGGTGCCCTGTTATGGGATCATGGAAATTATTTCCTCACTACTTTGAAACCTTGCACCATCTAACTCAAGCGTGGACTTGTTGCCTACCAACTTGAATCTTCGCCATCTAACTTCCATCACCCTGATGTGAGTTCTGTGTCTTAGCTCAAGAGATGTTCAACTTCTCATTCCGTGAGTTGATCGATCTTTAAAAAGATCGAATCCTATAGAATTTCTTTCCGTCATCGTCGTGTTGGACAAAGATCTCAAAGGCAAAGACGTCAAGATCAATATGATGCAACGAATCAACATCTTCAAGAATGCAATGGATTTTGGAGTTTGTGCCAGTTCCATGCCCCATCTACATTCTTACCCTACGTCTTGAATCTCGGGACGAGATTCTTGTTTAGTGGGGGTGAGTTGTCACAACCCTAGAATTGTTTGTAACTAGTTACATCAGTGAGCATGAATCATGTCTAAGTTTAAATGAATTTGAAATGGGGGATGTTCAAACCCTAGCACCAATTGGAACTCAACTAGTTTCAAGTTTAAAATATTTTCAATGAACCCAAACTAACTGAAGAAAAAGTTCATCATTTTTTAAATTGGTGAAAACCTCTGACAAAAATGGTGCACACTTTTCCTAGGTCATTTAAGTATTTGAATTGGAGAATTTAATGGCCATAAATATTTTAAATGCTTCAATAATTCTGAAAACATTCGAGGGCTGCTAGTAATTTTTTAAAAGATGCCCAAAAATTTTCTCAGGAGCTTTAAAATGGTTTAGTATTATTACTAATTAAAAAACAGAAAAGCAAATTAGAAAACAGAAATAAGAGAGAAGGAAAGAAGTACCTGGGCCTTACCTCTTACCTGTAGCAGCAGCCCAGCTGGTGGCCCAGCCCAACAGCTCTGCCAGTCATCTCCCTCCTCTCGCCAGAAGGACAAGAGGCGCGTGTTCGACGCGCGCGACCACGCGTCGTGCCACGTCATGCTTCCCGCCGCTTCCCCGACGCGTCTAGACGACGCCAGGCATCACCCCGTACCCTCTTGCCCACTCCCTCTGTAACACCCTCGATGCGACTATAGCTCCCACGTGTCGAGGCACGACTTAGAGACATAATCGCATTGAAGGCATATGTCGCAAGTTAGGCAATCTTCACAACATCCCATGTAATATGATAATAAAAGGGGAGATAACATTGTTGGCTTACACTCGCCATGTCAATCAAGTACATAAATAACATTACATCATCCAAACACTCATGTCCCGACTACGGCGCCAAAATAAAAGAGAACCCAACATGCGACACGGTCCTAATCACCCCCAACTGGGCACCACTACTAATCATCGGGAAAGGAAACATAGTAACGTTGAGAGTCTTCGTCAAACTCCCACTTGAGCTCAAACGCGTCTCCTGGAGTGGAATCATCAGGCCCTGCATCTGGTGTAATACTAATCTATGAGCCACAGGGACTCAGCAATCTCGCACCCTCGCGATCAAGACTATTTAAGCTTATAGGCAAGACAAGGTAAATATGTGGAGCTGCAGCAAGCGACTAGCAAAATATGGTGGCTAACTTAAACGCAAAAGAGAGCGAGAAGAGGAGGCAAAGCGCGAGCAAGAAACTAGAGAGCATCCTGCGCAAACATAACTCCAACACCGTGTCCACTTCTCGGACTCCGCCGAGAAGAGGCCATCATGGTAACACACTCAGTTGATTCATTTTAATTAATTAAGGTTCAAGTTATCTACAACTGGACATTAACAAATTCCCATCTGCCCATAACCGCGGGATGGCTTTCGAAAGTTCAAATCCCTGCAGGGGAGTCCCAACTTAGCCCATGACAAGCTCTCACGGTCAACGAAGGAATAGAACTCCTCCCAAGATGTTCCGATCGGACTCGGAATCTCAGTAATTCAAGACACTTCGACAGGTTAAAACAAGACCAACAACACCGCCCGAATGTGCCGACAAATCCCGATAGGAGCTGCACATATCTCTTTCTCAGGGCACACTCAGATGAGCCAGACGTCGGGTAGGCCAGCCCGGAGTTGCCCCTGGTAGCCCCGGACATCGTTCGGTTGGACCAACACTCCGAGGAGCACTGGCCCCGGGGGGGTTAAAATAAGATGACCCTTGAGTCTGCAGAACCCAAGGGAAAGAAAAGGCTAGGTGGCGAATGGTAAGACCAATGTTGGGCATTGCTGTAAAAGCTTTAATCAAGTTGAACTATCAAGGGGTTCCCATTATAACCCAACCGTGTAAGGAAAGCAAAATCCGGGAACATAACACCGGTATGACGGAAACTAGGGCGGCAAGAGTGGAACAAAACACTAGGCGAGAGGCCGAGCCTTCCACCCTTTACCAAGTATATAGATGCATTAAGATAACATGGCAATACAATGATATCCCAACAAGTAAATAAATGTTCCAACAAGGAACAGCCTTCAATCTTCACCTGCAACTAGCAACGCTATAAGAGGGGCTGAGCAAAGCGGTAACATAGCCAATCAACAGTTTGCTAGGACAAGGTGGTTAGAGGTTTGACATGGAAATTTGGGAGGCTTGCAAGCAAGTGGTAGGCATCCTAGCAATGGCATAGCAAAAGAGCGAGCAAACTAGTATAGCAAAGATAGTAGTGATTTCGAGGGTATGATCATCTTGCCTGCACAGTTGTCAAAGTTGACTGGATCCTCGAAAGCAAACTCAACAGGCTCCTCGTTATCGAAATCCTCTCCCGGCTCTACCCAAACAAGACAAACAAGCAACAAGGATACAATCAACCACGTGCAAGACCAAGCAATATGATGCAATGATGATATGCTATGCGGGATGTGATGCGGGATGCAAAATGCAAGATATGACAGGAAATGCATCAACCTGGCCTCAACTTGGAATTCCAAGTGTGCCACTGGAAAGATGAGACGAAATTGCTTGAAAACGATATAAAGCACAAAATTCATGATTAGACAAGCATACACCCATCAATAAGGCACAAAATTCAAGCTAGACATGGCAAGAACAATAGCATAGCATGCACGGATCAACTACAACATCATCGGCAAAATTGCAAACAAGTTGACAATCTGCCCAGATTCACGAAGTAGCAAAAGTAGAGCTCGATTGACTCAAGATAGGTTGCTCCATAATTGCAAAAAAGACATGGATGAATAGAGAACTACATGATTGACAAAACATCCTTACTGATCATCCTCAAAAGAGGCACGGATCACTAGGAAACAACATGAATATATGACATCATGAGATAAACAGCTCCAGGACTTAGTGAAATTACTAAGTCCCTGAAAACAGAATTAGCAAGTGCACCACTTTGCAAGCTTGCACTAGTCACCACACACATCAAAAAAATACATGGGTTGCATCTATGGAAAGATGAAAAAACCCTTAACAAAACACATGTAGTACTCATGGGCATAGCATGCACACAATAATCATGGCAAAAATGACAAAAACCTAAACCGAGTAGCAGATCTGACAATTATCTCAAGTAGCCCTCTTCTAACAGCATTTCGGGCATCAAGATGACCTCAAATGAAAATGATGCAATGGAATGAAATTATGTACTCTCTGAGATGAACATTTTGATATGCTATATGCATGAATCGGAGCTATCGATGCAAAGTTACGGGGCTATGAACAGAGGCACATGGACTGAAAATTCCGAGGACTTTGACGAATTTGACCTAGGGTTCGTCCCAGATCTGGATCGGCACGCGAACCGAGGAGCTCCGGCGAGAAGGCGGCGGCTCCGGCGAGCTCAAAAAGGCGGCGGGAAGGTGAGGGAGAGGCGAGGCCGGCCGGACTTGGCGGCGTCGGCGGCGGCGGCGAAGGCGGCGGCCTGCGCGGCGGCGGAGCGCGAAGGCGACGGGCGGCCGGGCCGAGGTAGCGGCGGAGCGGCGGCGACCGCGACAGCCCGGGTGCGGCGGCGCGCGCCGGCGGGGAGGCGGCGGCTGGCTGCTGTGCCACGTGGCGGCGCCTAATAGGCGCGGGCGGGCGGCGGCGACTTTGTCCGGCGACAGCCGGACGTGTCCTGGCGTGCGAGGGGAAAATTAGGGTTTCGGGGGGAGAGAAAGATCCGGATTCGGAGGGGTCTTTAAATAGGCATAGAGGGAGCTAGGAGAGTCCAAATGAGGTGCGGTTTTCGGCCACGCGATCATGATCGAACGCTCTAGATGATGGAGCAGAGTTAGGTGGGTTTTGGGCCAAATTGGAGGGGTGTTGGGCTGCAACACACACGAGGCCTTTTCGGTTCCTTGGTTAACCGTTGGAGTATCAAACGAAGTCCAAATGATACAAAACTTGACAGGCAGTCTACCGGTGGTAAACCAAGGCCGCTTGGCAAGTCTCGGTCCAATACGGAAATGTTTAATCCCCACACACGAAAGAAAGCTAGAATTGACCACCGGAGGAGAATGAAGCGCCGGAATGCAAAACGGACAACGGGGAAAATGCTCGAAAGCATGAGAGGAACACGTATGCAAATGCAATGCACATGATGACATGATATGAGATGCATGACAACGATAACAACACACGGAGACAAAGACCCGAACCCGAGGAAATAAATATAACTTAACTCCGGAAACAGCAAGAGTTGGAGTACAAATTGGGAAAGTTACATCCGGGGTGTTACAACACTCCACCACTACGAAAGGATCTCGTCCCGAGATCTAGGACTGAAAGAACGCCGGGTACTCAGAACGGAGGTGATCCTCGCGTTCCCAGGTAGCTTCACGGTCGGAATGGTGTGACCACTTGACTTTGAGAAATTTGACTGACTTGTTGCGAGTCTTGCGTTCAGTCTCTTCAAGAATAGCAACTGGGTGCTCACGATAGGAAAGATCTTCTTGGAGCTCAATGTCCTCGAAGTTGATGGTGCGGTCAGGAGTCTTGAAGCACTTTCAAAGCTAAGAGACATGGAACACGTCATGAACATTTGCAAAGTTTGAAGGAAGCTCGAGTTGATAGGCGAGGTCGCCTCTCTTGCTGACGATCTTGAAAGGTCCCACGTATCTAGGGGCAAGCTTCCCTTTGATACCGAAGCGACGAGTACCTTTCATAGGAGAGACGCGGAGGTAAACATGATCTCCGATCTCGAAAGCCAAATCACGGTGCTTACTATCATAGTAGCTCTTCTGACGGGATTGAGCTGCTTTGAGGTTATCACGAATGACTTTGCACATTTCTTCTGCTTCTGTGATTAAGTCATTACCCAAAAGCTGACGTTCACCGGTTTCAGACCAGTTGAGAGGGGTACGGCACTTCCTGCCATACAAAATTTCAAATGGGGCCTTGCCCGAACTTGCTTGAAAACTGTTGTTGTAGGAGCATTCAGCATAAGGAAGACAATCCTCCCACTTCATGCCAAAAGAGATCACACAAGCCCTGAGCATATCTTCAAGAATCTGGTTGACATGCTTGACTTGACCGCTAGTTTGAGGATGGAAAGCTGTGTTGAAGCGGATGTTGGTGCCAATGGCCTTCTGAAAAGAATCCCAAAACTTCGAGGTAAAGATGCTGCCACGGTCTGAAGATATCACTTGAGGAATACCGTGCAGAGAGACAATACGAGAGGTATAGAGTTCCGCCAATTGAGCTGCAGTGATCGACTCTTTGATAGGCAGAAAGTGAGCCACTTTGGTGAGTTTGTCGATGACAATGAATATAGCATCATTGCCACGCTTGGACTTTGGAAACCCAGTCATGAAGTCCATTTCAATGTGGTCAAACTTCCATTCTGGAATGGCAAGAGGTTGGAGGAGACCAGCTGGTCTTTGGTGTTCTGCCTTCACTCTTCTGTAGACATCACATTCATTCACAAATTGAGCAATCTCGCGCTTCATTCGAGTCCACCAATAAGCTTGCTTAAGGTCCTGATACATCTTCGTGCTCCCAGGGTGGATGGAGAGGAGAGAATTGTGAGCCTCGTTCATGATCACTTTACGAAGGTCACCTTTGGGTACAACAATACGATCCTCGAAGAAGAGAGTGCCCTTGTCATCAAGGCGGTAGCACTTGTACTTGGACTGACTCTTGGCAATCCCAATCTTCACCTTTTTCACCATAGCATCAAGAATCTGGGCTTGGCGAATCTGGTCTTCCAAGGTAGGAGAGACTAGAAGGTTAGTGAGGAAACCTTGAGGAACAACTTGCAGGTTAAGTTTGCGGAAAGCTTCACAAAGCTTGTGTTGATAAGGCTTGAGTATCAGACTGTTGCAGTAAGCTTTCCTGCTCAATGCGTCAGCAATCACATTGGCCTTGCCTAGAGTATACTCAATACTCGGATTATACTCTTGAATCATTTCGACCCATCGAGTTTGCCTGAGGTTGAGATTAGGCTGAGTGAAAATGTACTTGAGACTCTTGTGATCAGTGAAAATGTCCACTTTCCTTCCCAATAGAAGATGTCTCCAAGTCAAAAGAGCATGCACAACTGCCGCCAACTCAAGATCATGAGTGGGGTAGTTCTTCTCATTAGGCTTCAACTGGCGAGATGTATAAGCAACAACTTTCTTCTATTGCATCAATACTGCGCCAAGACCTTGGAGAGACGCATCACAAAAGACCTCGTACGGCTTGGATTCATCAGGCGGAGTGAGAACTGGAGCAGTGATCAATTTCTCTTTCAAAGTGTTGAAAGCAATATCACACTCCGGAGACCAAACGTACTTGATGTTCTTCTGGAGAAGATTAGAGAGAGGCTTCGCGATCTTAGAAAAGTTTTCAACGAATCTGCGGCAATAGCTTGCGAGACCGAGAAAACTGCGGAGTTGCTTCATGTTCTGAGGAGGTTCCCAATTCACAATTGCAGACACCTTCTCAGGATTCACGGCAATTCCCTTGGTAGAGATGATATGACCAAGATAAAGAACCTCATCGAGCCAAAATTTACACTTGGAGAACTTGGCGTAGAACTGATTTTCTCTGAGGTTTTCAAGAACCAAACGCAAGTGCTTGGCATGATCTTCCTTGTTCCTCGAGAAAACCAGAATGTCGTCGAGATAGACCAAAACGAAGTCATTGGTGTAGGCGTTGAAGATGAAGTTCATCACGCGAGAAAACGTCGGAGGGGTGTTGACGAGGCCAAAAGACATGACAGTGTATTCATAAGAACCAAAGCTTGTCCTGAAAGATGTCTTGGGAATATCTTGCTCACGGATTCGAATCTAATGATAACCCGTACGGAGATCAAGCTTGGAGAATACTTGAGCACCTTTGAGTTGTTCGAACAGCTCATTGATGTTGGGAAGTGGGTATTTGTTCTTGATGGTCTTCTTGTTCACTGGACGGTAATCAACACAAAGTCGGTCCATTCCATCCTTCTTCTTCACAAAAAGAACACCACAACCCCACGGAGAAGAACTAGGCCGGATAAGACCCATTTTCTCTTGAATATCGAGTTGCTTCTTCAGCTCCTTCAACTCTTCAGGTCCGAGCTTGTAAGGACGCTTTCACATAGGTTCCGTACCAGGCTCAAGATCAATAACGAATTCAACTGGCCGGTGCGGAGGCATTCCTGGAAGCTCTCCTGGAAAGACGTCTTGATATTCGCAAACGACTGGAATTTGCGAGATAGCGTCCAATTCACCCTTCTCGTTGAGAGAAAACAGACGAATGGTATCATCACGAGCGGCAAAGACAATTACATCCTCAGACGAATGAGTCAATTGAATCTTCCTGGCAGCACAATCAAGATGTGTCTTGTGCTTAGAAAGCCAATACATTCCGAGAATAAGATCAATATCCGAGTTACCAAGAACCACCGAAGAAGAGAGAAACTTGTAATCGCCCAATGTGATAGAAACATCTGGGGCAATAGCGCTTGCATTCATGAATTTACCCGGAGAAACAACAGATAACTGTCTAGGCAAATCTTGCAAAGGCAACTCATGCTTAGAAACAAATGGTCTCGAGATGAAACAATGCGATGCACCCGTGTCAAAAAGAACTTTTGCGGGAATGTCATTAACAGGAAGGTTACCCATGATCACATCTGGTGATTCCTCTGCCTGAGGTGCATTCATCAAGTTGACCTTGGCGGACTTGGGGTTATGCTTGACCACAGCTATACTTGCCGATCTGACAGGAGGAGGAGGAGGAAGACGCCTCTGATTGAAACACTTGTTGGCATAGTGACCCTTCTGTTGGCACTTGTGGCACGTGACCTCTGAAAGCGGACGGTGGTACGGAGCACTCAATCTTGGAGCTTGAGACGAAGTCTTGTTCTGAAAGCCAGGGTTGGGTGGGTGGGAAGAACCACTGCCACCTTTGCTCTTCTGCTGATACGGCTGACGGAACGGAGGAGGAGGAAGCCAAAACTTCTGCTGCTTGGCCACTTGAGTAGAGGAAGAAGGAGTAACATCTCTGACTCGCTTCTTGGAAGCATCACACCTCAACTGAGCAGCCTCTTGCTTCAGTGCCATGTTGTAGAACTCATCGTATCTCAAGGGCTCGAATAGAACAAGAGCTAGCTGAATTTCTTCTCTGAGACCACCCTTGAACTGGTATATCATGCTCTTCTCATCAGGTACGTCCTGCTTGGCAAAGCGGGCGAGCTTCTGGAACAACTTGTTGTAGTGATAGACAGATAAAGAGCCTTGCTTCAGATTGCGGAATTCCTCACGCTTGCTTTCAACCACACTTTGAGGAATATGATGAGCTCGAAAATCTCGACGGAAATCATCCCAAGTGATAACACGTCCACCTCTGGAATCCTTGTACTGCTGGAACCATTCTGCAGCTTGATCTTTGAGTTGGAAGGAAGCGAACTTAACAAAGTCCTCAGGCCTGACGTTACTGCACTCGAAATGCTTGCACAGATCCACAATCCAATCATCAGCATCGGTTGCCTCAATACAATTGCTGAAAGGCTTTGGCCCGTTAGCAAGGAACTGGTTGAGTGAAGCAAAGTGATTCTGATTGCTTCCTTGATTCCCTTGGTTGCCTTGATTGCGCTCTTGAAGAATTTGCATGATCAACTGTGTGTTTGCATTGGTTGCGGCCATCACCGCTTGCCATGCCTCCGGAGGAGGTGGAGGTGGTGGGGGATCAGGATTCGGAGTCGTGCGCGTTGGAGGAGCCATCCTGAAGAGGTTGACCACCATTAGCACATTGACAGAGAAATATTGAAGCTGAATCCAACGGAATGAAAATTGCAACATATCGTCTTCACATCCGAACAAAATAAACGAATGCATTCCTCTTGAAATGGTCACATATCCATAAATTGAGAAGCCACGTAGAAATAAGGTAGAGAAATAAATCAACAAGGTACGAATCAAGAACGAATAATCGGTAAGAAATCCCAATCTCAAACCAATATCCGTGGAAGAAGAACTAGAGCTACTAGAATTCCCACCTATGAAACTCCCGAACCTTTCCGGTTATGCAATCAGGTGTTGGGGATACAGGGGAAGCATAATATCTCACCCAAACTAGCAAATCCTACATCCAGCTGTATCCATCCTTCAACACATAACCAAGAAACCTTCGGAAACCATCTACCTCAACCTTCGAAAAGCATCCGTTATACAAGTTATGGCGATACTCCCGAACTCCCGCCCCAGTACTGGGTGGCGTCGAGGTTATCTCACCAACGAACTGCATAAAAGAGATTTTCGATGTCAGCGTACTAAACTCAGGTATTCCAGAACTTCAACGATAAAATTATGATGACAACACCTCAGAGCTCAACTCCCCGGGACACTTCCACTAAACCCCTGACAGGAGGCACCAAGACAATGTTCTCATCATAAAACCATCGGAATGATTCCAAGATACCCGCGTGATCCTAAAAATTTTTTAGTGAAATTTGGGAAGTGAAGAGTCAAAACCCTACGTTAGGATGCCTTACCAGAGCGATGCGGAGACTGGGAAGTAAAAAGAATTCCTAAACTCTCCGATATATAATTCCTAATGACTCAAAACATTTTCCTAGACACAACTCGGCCGCTAAAAACGATCAAGCAATGGGGCTCCTAAGGTCGGGGAAGGCTCTGATTACCAACTTGTAACACCCTCGATGCGACTATAGCTCCCACGTGTCGAGGCACGACTTAGAGACATAATCGCATTGAAGGCATATGTCGCAAGTTAGGCAATCTTCACAACATCCCATGTAATATGATAATAAAAGGGGAGATAACATAGTTGGCTTACACTCGCCACGTCAATCAAGTACATAAATAACATTACATCATCCAAACACTCATGGCCTGACTACGGCGCCAAAATAAAAGAGAACCCAACATGCAACACGGTCCCAATCACCCCCAACTGGGCACCACTACTGATCATCGGGAAAGGAAACATAGTAACGTTGAGAGTCTTTGTCAAACTCCCACTTGAGCTCAAACGCGTCTCCTGGAGTGGAATCATCAGGCCCTGCATCTGGTGTAATAGTAATTGTGAGCCACAGGGACTCAGCAATCTCGCACACTCGCGATCAAGACTATTTAAGCTTATAGGCAAGACAAGGTAAATATGTGGAGCTGTAGCAAGCGACTAGCAAAATATGGTGGCTAACTTAAACGCAAAAGAGAGCGAGAAGAGGAGGCAAAGCGCGAGCGAGACACTAGAGAGCAGTCTGCGCAAACATAACTCCAACACCATGTCCACTTCCTAGACTCCGCCGAGAAGAGGCCATCACGGTAACACACTCAGTTGATTCATTTTAATTAATTAAGGTTCAAGTTATCTACAACCGGACATTAACAAATTCCCATCTGCCCATAACCGCGGGCACGGCTTTCGAAAGTTCAAATCCCTGCAGGGGAGTCCCAACTTAGCCCATGACAAGCTCTCACGGTCAACGAAGGAATAGACCTCCTCCCAAGACGTTCCGATCGGACTCGGTATCTCGGTAATTCAAGACACTTCGACAGGTTAAAACAAGACCAGCAACACCGCCCGAATGTGCCGACAAATCCCGATAGGAGCTGCACATATCTCTTTCTCAGGGCACACTCAGATGAGCCAGATGTCGGGTAGGCTAGCCCAAAGTTGCCCCTGGTAGCCCCGGACATCGCTCGGTTGGACCAACACTAAGAGGAGCATTGGCCCCGGGGAGGTTAAAATAAGATGACCCTTGAGTCTGCAGAACCCAAGGGAAAGAAAAGGCTAGGTGGCGAATGGTAAGACCAATGTTGGGCATTGCTGGAAAAGCTTTAATCAAGGCGAACTATCAAGGGGTTCCCATTATAACCCAACCGCGTAAGGAACACAAAATCCAGGAACATAACACCGATATGACGAAAACTACGGCGGCAAGAGTGGAACAAAACACTAGGCAAGAGGCCGAGCCTTCCACCCTTTACCAAGTATATAGATTCATTAATATAACATGGCGATATAATGATATCCCAACAAGTAAATAAATGTTCCAACAAGGAACAGCCTTCAATCTTCACCTGCAACTAGCAACGCTATAAGAGGGGCTGAGCAAAGCGGTAACATAGCCAATCAACGGTTTTCTAGGACAAGGTGGTTAGAGGTTTGACATGGCAATTTCGGAGGCTTGCAAGCAAGTGGTAGGCATCGTAGCAATGGCATAGCAAAAGAGCGAGCAAACTAGTATAGCAAAGATAGTAGTGATTTCGAGGGTATGATCATCTTACCTGCACAGTTGTCAGAGTTGACTGGATCCTCGAAAGCGAACTCAACGGGCTCCTCGTTAGCGAACTCATCTCCTGGCTCTACCCAAACAAGACAAACAAGCAACAAGGATACAATCAACCACGTGCAAGACCAAGCAATATGATGTAATGATGATATGCTATGCGGGATGCGATGCGGGATGCAAAATGCAAGATATGACAGGAAATGCATGAACCTGGCCTCAACTTGGAATTCCAAGTGTGCCACTGGAAAGATGAGACGAAATCGCTTGAAAACGATATAAAGAACGCCGGAATCGGAGTTACGGTTTGGAAATGGCAAGCGAAACAAAAACGACACCCGTCTGCGATTTACAGCAAGTAGGCATCTAAATGCAATAACATGAACATGATACAGCACCCAAACATGACAAAAAAATACACAGAAGGGACGCGCACAAGATGCTTAAAAAAAGTCTAGCACTAAGCTACGGCCAAATCATCCATTAATAGGGTCAAACAAGCATGGCAAAAATGCATATGACAAAACAGATCTAAGACTTAGTGAAATCAACACTTGTCTGGAATTTCAGATCAGGTAGCCCTCTTCGGAGCAACAAAACTACATGATACAGGACCTGAACATGGCAAAGTAAAGCATGGTATGGAGCTACTCAAAGAGCTTAACAAAAGTCCCTTAGTGACCTTGAGCCAAAAGGGATCAGAAAATACAATTGCAAGCATGTGAACATAGCAAAAACATAATCAGTTTTCAGACTTAGTGAAAAACTGACACATGCTGAAATATAACTCAAGTAGGCATGTTTACGAGCTCGATGCACTCACTACGGTGCAAGTCATGGCAAGACAAGCATACACCCATCAATAAGGCACAAAATTCAAGCTAGACATGGCAAGAACAATAGCATAGCATGCACGGATCAGCTACAACATCATCGGCAAAATTGCAAACAAGTTGACAATCTGCCCAGATTCACGAAGTAGCAAAAGTAGAGCTCGATTGACTCAAGCTAGGTTCCTCCATAATTGCAAAAAAGACATGGATGAATAGAGAACTACATGATTGACAAAACATCCTTACTGATCATCCTCAAAAGAGGCACGGATCACTAGGAAACAACATGAATATATGACATCATGAGATAAACAGCTCCAGGACTTAGTGAAATTACTAAGTCCCTGAAAACAGAATTAGCAAGTGCACCACTTTGCAAGCTTGCACTAGTCACCACACACATCACAAAAATACATGGGTTGCACCTATGGAAATATGAAAAACCCTTAACCAAACACATGTAGAACTCATGGGCATAGCATGCACACAATAATCATGGCAAAAATGACAAAAACCTAAACGGAGTAGCAGATCTGACAATTATCTCAAGTAGCCCTCTTCTAACATTATTTCGGGCATCAAGATGACCTCAAATGAAAATGATGCAATGAAATGAAATGATGTACTCTCTGAGATGAACATTGTGATATGCTATATGCATGAATCGGAGCTACGGATGCAAAGTTACGGGGCTATGAACAGAGGCACATGGACTGAAAATTCCGAGGACTTAGACGAATTTGACCTAGGGTTCGTCCCAGATCTGGATCGGCACGCGAACCGAGGAGCTCCGGCGAGGCGGCGGCGGCTCCGGCGAGCTCGAAAAGGCGGCGGGGAGGTGAGGGAGAGGCGAGGCCGGCCGGACTTGGCGGCGTCGGCGGAGGCGGCGGCCTGCGCAGCGGCGGAGCGCGAAGGCGACGGGCGGCCGAGCCGAGGTGGCGGCAGAGCGGCGGCGACCGCGACGGCCCGGGTGCGGCGGCGCGCGCCGGCAGGGAGGCAGCGGGTGGCGGCGGGCGACTCAGCGGGATCGGGCGGCGGCGCGGAGGAGATAGGCCTCGGGGGCCCCGGCTGGGCCTCCCGGGCCGGAGCGACGACGGCGGCTGCTGTGCCACGTGGCGGCGCCTGATAGGAGCGGGCGGGCGGCAGCGACTTTGTCCGGCGACAGACGGACGTGTCCGGGCGCGCGAGGGGAAAATTAGGGTTTCGGGGGGAGAGGAAGATCCGGATTCGGAGGGGTCTTTAAATAGGCATACAGGGAGCTAGGAGAGTCCAAATGGGGTGTTGTTTTCGGCCACACGATCGTGATCGAACGCTCTAGATGATGGAGCAGAGTTAGGTGGGTTTTGGGCCAAATTGGAGGGGTGTTGGGCTGCAACACACACGAGGCCTTTTCGGTCCCTCGGTTAATCGTTGAAGTATCAAACGAAGTCCAAATGATACGAAACTTGACAGGCGGTCTACCGGTAGTAAACCAATGCCGCTTGGCAAGTCTCGGTCCAATCCGGAAATATTTAATCCCCACACACGAAAGAAATCTAGAATTGACCACCGGAGGAGAACGAAGCGCTGGAATGCAAAACGGACAACGGGGAAATGCTCGAAAGCATGAGAGGAACACGTATGCAAATGCAATGCGCATGATGACATGATATGAGATGCATGACAACGATAACAACACACGGAGACAAAGACCTGAACCCGAGGAAATAAATATAACTTAACTCCGGAAACGGCAAGAGTTGGAGTACAAATTGGGAAAGTTACATCCGGGGTGTTACACCCTCGTCCTCATCCCCTCCTCTCTCTTGCTCTACACCTCGTGCCCGAGCGCCACCATCGCCACCAACTCCGTTCGCCGCGGCCACAACCACTACCTAGCCCCCCTACATGCCCAGGAGCTCCGCCTCCATCGTCTAGGCCTCCTCCAGGACACATGCACCGCCGGATGCCGCACAGCGTCACCATCTTCAACGTCATCATCGCCTACCGCTGGAGATCCCCCTCGCCGCTCCGCTCGCTCCGGTGCTTCCCCGAGCTCGTCGACCCGCCAGCGTGCTCACCATGAGCTCCTGTCCCGAACACCCCTCTCCCTTTCCTCGTCTGCACGCCATAGCCACCACGTCGCCTACACCCGAATGCGCCGTCGCCCGAGCTCGTCGCCAATGAGGCTCCAGTGACCAACTGGTCCCGTGCATATGCCCGTTGGCCTTGTGAGCACGTGTAGAACATGTAGGTACTAACTGTTGTTTCCCCCCACGCTGCGTCGTCGGTTTCGTTGACATCCGAACTCCGGCCTCAGCCAAACCTCGACGCCGTCGACTGCTCCGGCATCCTGTAACGCCCTTGATGCGACTATATCTCCCACGTGTCGAGGCACGACCTAGAGGCATAATCGCATTGAAGGCATATGTCGCAAGTAAGGTGATCTTTACAACATCCCATGTAATATAATTAATAAGAGGGGAGATAACATATTTGGCTTAGACTCACCACGTCAATCAAGGTACATAAATAACATTACATCCTCCAAACACTCATGGCCCGACTACGGCGCCAAAATAAAAGATAACCCAACGTGCGACATGATCCCGATCACCCCCAACAGGGCACCACTACTGATCATCAGGAAAAGAGACATAGTATCGTTGAGAGTCCTCATCGAACTCCCACTTGAGCTCGAGCGCGTCACCTGGAGCGGAATCATCAGGCCCTGCATCTGGTGTAATAGTAATCTGTGAGCCACAGGGACTCATCAATCGTGCACCCTCATGATCAAGACTATTTAAGATTATAGGTAAGGCAAGGTAAAATATGTGAAGCTGCGGCAAGCGACTAGCATATATGGTGGCTATCCTGTTTGCAAAAGAGAGCGAGAAGAGGAGGCAAAACGCGAGCGAGAAACTAGAGAGCAACCTGCGCAAACATTACTCCAACACCGTGTCCACTTCCCGGACTCCGCCGAGATGAGGCCATCACGGTAACTCACACGGTTGATTCATTTTAATTAAGTTAAGGTTCAAGTTATCTACAACCAGACATTAACAAATTCCCATCTGCCCATAACCGCGGGCACAGCTCTCGAAAGTTCAAAACCCTGCAGGGGAGTCCCAACTTAGCCCATGACAAGCTCTCACGGTCAACGAAGGAATAGACCTCCTCCCGAGACGTTCCGATCAGACTCGGTACCTCGGTTCTTCAAGACACTTCGACAGGTTAAAACAAGACCAGCAACACCGCCCGAATGTGCCGACAAATCCCGATAGGAGCTGCACATATCTCGTTCTCAGGGCACACTCAGATGAGACATCCTACAAGTAAAACCAACCCTCAAGTTGCCCCGAGGTGGCCCCGCAGTCTACTCGGTTCGGACCAACACTCAGAGGAGCACTGGCCCGGGAGGGTTTAAATAAGATGACCCTCGGGCTCCGGAAACCCAAGGGAAAAAGAGGGTAGGTGGCAAATAGTAAAACCAAGGTTGGGCATTGCTGGAAAAGCTATAATCAAGGCGAACTATCAAGGGGTTGCCATTATAACACAACGGCGTAAGGAACGCAAAATCCGGGAACATAACACCGATATGACAGAAACTAGGGCGGCAAGAGTGGAAGAAAACACTAGGCGAGAGGCCGAGCCTTCCACCCTTTACCAAGTGTATAGATGCATTAGGATAATAAGATAAAATAATGATATCCTGACAAGTAAATAAATGTTCCAACAAGGAACGGCCTCCAATCTTCACCTGCAACTAGCAACGCTATAAGAGGGGCTGAGCAAAGCGGTAACATAGCCAATCAACGGTTTGCATAGGACATGGAGGATTAGAGGTCTGACATGGCAATTTGGGAGGCTTGAAAGCAAGTGGTAGGCATCGTAGCATTGGCATAGCAAAAGAGCGAGCATCTAGGAAAGCAAAGATAGTAGTGATTTCGAGGGTATGATCATCTTGCCTGCAAAGTTGTCAGAGTTGACTGGATCCTCGAAAGCGAACTCAACGGGCTCCTCGTTAGCAAACTCGTCTCCCGGCTCTACCCAAACAAGGCAAACAAGCAACAAGGACACAATCAACCACGTGCAAAGCTCAAACAATATGATGCAAAGATGATATGCTATGCGGAATGCGATGCGGGATGCATATGCAAGATTTGACAAGGGATGCATGAACCTGGACTCAACATGGAAATCCAAGTGTGCCACTGGAAAGATGAGATGAAATCGCTTGAAAACAATATAAAGAACGCCGGAATCGGAGTTACGGTTTGGAAATGGCAAGCAAAACAAATATGACACCAGTCTGCGATTTACAGCAAGTAGCCATCTAAATACAATGAGATGTACATTTTATAACATCCAAACATGACACCAAAATACATGTCAGGGATGTACTCAAGATGCTCCTGCGCCTTGGCCGAACTCCAGCCGCCGCCATGGCCGACGAGCTCGATGCTCCTGCGCTCTCCCGCTCGCCCCAGCACCACCAACATGCTCATTGCGTCCCCGGGAAGCGAACGCGGTGCGCCGTTTGCTCTAGCTCGCACTGAAACCCCGCACCCGCTCGAGCCCGAGCTCGGCCGCCGCTAAAAATCGTCGCCGATATCATTTCCGGCCACCCCGCGGTCTCCCGTCCGGTCCTTTGGATGCGGACGAGCGAGAGGACCTCCCTGGTGCCAGGAGCGCGACGAACTGCCGTCCCTAACGCAAGTCTGGCGAGCTCTCGCCGTCGGTTTGGTCATCGCCAGTGTAGATCCAGCGAAGCTGACGTGGCTCTAGCTTAATTAGGCCTAACCACTAATTAGCACTAACCTAATTGACCCTATGGGTCAATGACATGTGGGGCCCGGCCCCTAATTATCTTATTAGTTTACGTTTAATTAAACTGGTTTAGTCACTGTGAGACCGACATGCAGGACCCATGCGTCAGGTTTGACCTGACTGGGTTTGTTGACCTGCTGACATCATGCTGACATAGTAAAGAATTTTATGGATTTAAACTTATTCAGAAAATTCCAGAAATTGTTACAGACTTCAAAAAATCATATAAAACCAACCGTAGCTCAGAATTAAATAAATTATATATGAAAAATTATCAGAAAAATCCAATCTATCCATCTGTACCATTTTCATGCATGTTAGAACAACTTAAGGCCACTGTTTAGGACAAATCAAATGAATGGTATTTAAATAACCACATGTGGAGTTTGAATTTGAACTTTGGGTTCAAACCAACTTCATTTCATTGTGTTGCTAGTTGCATTAGCTCTATCAACAACATATTGCCATGTCATTATCATGCATCATGTTGTGCATTGCATTGATTGTGTTCCTTCTCTGTTGCCGGTGGTTGTCCCCTCTCGATAGACGTTGTACCGACGCTGTGATAATTGACACTAATGAAGACCCAATGATATCTTCAGAAGTGCCAGGCAAGCAAAACCCCCTTGTTCATTTCGATACAATCCCACTCTCTCGCTCTTGCTCTCTTTTACTGCATTAGGACAACAACGATTCAACTGTTACATGCTGCGGTAGTTGAACCCCTTTCCTCTGCATGACCTGTCATTGCCATAGTAAATAGATGAAACCCACTAGCATGAGTAGGAGTTGTTTCAGCCCTGATGTGCCTACTCATTCATGCTTGTTGTCATGCCTGCTACTGCTTAGAGTTGAGTCAGGTCTGATTCATCGGGAATGAATTGGAACGTGGTGAACATGTCCTACCATTGAGAGCTAAGTGTGTGAACACGATTTGGTAAAGGTAGCGGTGAGAGGCCATGTAGGAGTACATGGTGGGTTGTCTCATTGCAGCCGTTCTCAGGAACTGAGTTCTGTGTTTGTGATCCATGAACAGTTACTACCACACATTGGGTTCCGGTAACTCGGGCCCTCTCGGCTTATTAATCAACTCGATCTCTGTCCAGGAGTTGCAACTAGTTTCTGGTGTTTGTAGGTAGTGTTAGTAGTCTACCAAGTGGCACCCGGTACAGGTGGGCTTGGGACAGACTAGGCACAGTGGCATGGTGTACCAAGTGGCACCCGGATGGTGGGCTTGGGAACCCTGCACACATCATTTGGGGCCGTGAGCGACACCCCGGCCGGATCTCCTTGCGGATGGAACCCGAATAGGTGATAAACCTGGAGGAGAGACTTGGCTGGTTAGTCAGGTCGTGGCCGACACCCTCGCTCGGCTTCCGCTTCAAGGTTGCCGAGGTACATGCCGTGTACAGGGCGATAAGTGGCGAGAGTGTGTGTGAAGAAGTACACCCCTGCAGGGTTATCACTATCTATTCGAATAGCCGGATTCCTCGGATATGGAAATTTGGACCCCATGCATAGTTCATAGATAAGTGAAAGTGGATACTCTAATATGCGCAAGATAAGCGTGAGTGCTATGGATGGCGTTCTTGTAGGGAGATGGGAGCGGATCCATAGTGGAGTATTGATATGGTGAATATGCAGACTCATGTGCGCTACCCCAAAAGAGTTACTTGTAGTCGTAGTTCAGGATAGCCACCGAGTCAAAGCTGGCTTGTTGTAGTTAAACTCCACCACCCCTTTGTTGATACCGATGCATATGTAGATAGTTCTGATGTAAGTCTTGCTGGGTACATTTGTACTCACGTTTGCTTAATTTATGTTTTGCAGAGAGACTTCAGTCTCGCTAGTAGTTCCGTGTGGGCTTCGGCGTTTAGCTTGATACCTCAGCTACAATCTTGTGACCATGGCAGGATCTGGTAGATAGTTAGGCTTCTCAGCCTTTTTCATTTGTAGAAGTCTATACTCAGACATGTTAAGCTTCCGCATGTGCTTTGACTTGTATGCTCTGATTGTTCGGTCATGAGACCCATGCTTGTTTTATCTGGCCCTTCGGAGCCTAATGAATAAATACTCTGAGTCATAGAGTCTTGTTGTGATGCCATCTTATATTGCACATATTGAGCATATTATGTGTATAATTGAAATGCTTGGTATGTGTGGGATCCGACAACCTAGTTGTTTATCCTTGGTAGCCTCTCTTATGGGGAAATGTAGTATTGTGCTTCCATGAGCCATAGTAGTCCGCTACAGCCTGGCTCACCGGAGTCCTGCTAGCCCAGCACTACTGCCCCAGAATACTTAACTGGCCGGCATGTGATTCACTTCGTTCCTGTGTCTGTCCCTTTGGGGAAATGTCACGCGGTGACATCCGGAGTCCTGCCTAGCCTGCTACAGCCCGGTTCACCGGAGTCCTGTTAGCCCAGTGCTACAGCCCGGATTCACACGCTGCTGACCGACATGCTCGATGTTGATTCATGTATGCCTGTCCCCGTAAGTTAGTGCCACTTTGGGTTCACGACTAGTCGTGTCGGCCCGGGTTCTCTGTCATATGGATGCTAGCAACACTATCGTATACGTGAGCCAAAAGGCGCAAATGGTCTCGGGCCATGGTAAGGCGACACCTGTGGGAATACCGTGCGTGAGGCCGCAAAGTGATATGAGGTGTTACCGGCTAGATCGATGTGACTTGGAATCGGTGTCCTGACTGCTTCGGTATCAGAGCCTGACTGCCTGTAGGATTACCAAGCCATACTGGTCGAAGTTGAGTCTAGAAATGCTTTAGTTATATAAGGGAATTGATTGTGGAAACGAACATAAGGCTCTTTTTACTCCTTTACCTTATGCCCTTCTGATCTGAGTCAACCTCTTCTTTTCTACAGGGATTAGGAACTAGGCTTCTCTTCTATCTCTCAAGATGACGTGTTACTAAACCGTAGTTGCCTAGGATTGTTGAGTTCAAGCATCAGTTCAGTTCCTACTACTTCCATATGTTCATAGCTGGCCTCAGAACCTTGATATTGTGATGTTGAGTGGTTATGCCACCATTTTTGCAGGATGTCTCAAATCATTTCGAGCATTTATAGCCGTTATGTTGTCCGAGTCATCCCAGGTTTCTAAATAGTCTGATGCACTTGCAAATCTTTCCTCCATGTTCCCATTGTATTTTTGGGCCAGATTAAGCACACTAATTAGTGTGTTGAGGAACTCCGTTGCCTTGACATGTATGTTGGAGTTAGAATTATGACCCTAGGTGTCCTCGAGAACCACTCAGTAATTTGGCAATGCTTTCGTATCCCCAGTGTGATAATTCTGGCCACCATTCTTGAAAGCATCTCGTGATGTTATTTAGTTAGTAGGTATTCTACTCCTGGGTTTTGAACCCAAGATTCACCCTACCTCATGTTGTTAGTATTTGCTAGTTCCCTTAAGATATTTGTAACCTTGTGATAGTCCTCGAGGTCTGTGGTATATCATTCTTCCAATACCATGAGCCAATACGGCAGAAGTTATTTGAACCAAAAGATCACAATCAGAGTACTCTTGAGGAGTTCTCCATTCATAATTGTGACTCTGCCAGTCCTACCTCTCTGCATGGGTTATCCGGAAGAAATATGTTGAATTTGTTTGGCATACTAATCCATGCATCCACAACTCAGAAAAACATATGTTCCTTTGAGTTGTCCCTCTTTAGTTGTCTTCTGACCTTCGTCTATCAATTGATAGTCAAGAGTATGCATGCGTTCGTTCATCGGTGCCTATCATTCTTGTGGTCCGTCAAGCCATTATAGTTCAGAATGACTAGGAGAAACAAACTCCAGTACCTCATCCATTTCTTGGACTTGTCAAAGTAGCTGTATTTCGCAGATCAAAATGCCAATCCACCTTTTGCTCCGTTCTACCTTAGAGTGTTACCATCTTGATGCCAGGAATGTCATGAGAATTGCACCACCTCTTATGAACTCTTGACATAGTGATACTTCTTGCCATCATTGTTCATTCCTTGGTTCCCATGTTATTGTAACTGGAATGCCGACAAGTGAATCATGATGTGTGAAATCATTACTCCTAGAAGCCTTGTTGCTTGGTAGTTAAAGGACAATAATTTCATTCTTAGCGCGTTGGTTCTTAAATTATCATTCTAAGACTGATTGTGCTACCTAGTCTTTATTTCCTGGTGCATTTTTCGATCAATGAGTTAGGATATATTTGCGTGTGTTGAAGATAGATGATATCTTCATTGATTGGTCCCTATGATCAGTTGTTGGACCTATTGTCGTATCAAAACCTTGATTTGAGTATGGGCTATCATCAAATAAAATCAGAACCAACGATGTTCATAATGTTGTCTTACTCGTGGTGGATCCCTCAAGCATACACCATTATATCTTTTGGGTCTTACCAATGCTATCACTTGTTCACATAATTATGGAATTCCATCTCCATGGAAACCTGGATGAATTGTTGTTGAGCCCAGCAGCAACACTGCTACCTTCTCCATGATTCGTGTTGAACATCCAAATAGTATTGGAAACTTTATAAGCATCATCTTCATGTTTCGATCATGAATCATATGTTTGGATGAAAAAAAGTGACTACCTCTGATTCACGTGCATTTTGGTGAAAGTTGCCACCGTGAATTCGAGAAAGTTAGTTTTGCTTCCTCTGGAATTGTCCCAAGTCAGTCATGCACATGTGCGAATTATTCTGTGGTTTGGAGACTTGCAACCTTGATTCTGTATGTATCCCTAGCACACCAAGCCACTGATTGATTTGTTCGAGGCGAATAAGTTCCTTCTTAAGAATCAAGACTTATGTAAGGACTACGATATCCTCGATGATGGTTCCCAACCTGAACTCGGTAGTGTTTTATTATAAGACTACTACTTGGTTATGCTTGTCTTGGACAGCGTGTTCACAGGTATGTAGCAGAACCAGCTCATGTTTTGGAGCTTGCTATCATAGTTCATCTCCCGAGAATCTCGCAATGTTATCTCGTCGATTTTTGTTGCAAACTTTCATTTTTCTTTCTAGACTCAATGAGTCTGAATATCCTGACACCAACCAGATCTGAATCTCAGGCAGAGGTGATGGTTGGGACGTTTTCCCAAGAGCTATAATATTGGTCTCTCAGTAACCGGTAAAGTGGATGATGTGGCCAACACACCCAACCGGAAGACCTGTTATTGTAGTATCTTGTTCGAAGAAGTTGGCCACTTCCCCATAAGGATCTAGTAGAATTTATTCCAATAGTAGTTCCTTATGGATTTTTGTGTTCCCAAAGTCCGACCTTTTACTTGATGTCCTAGATACCAAACCATATCAATATATGGGTTATGCTAGCACATCAAGGAGAACATTAGAAGCAGAGTGCTAAATGTCTCTCGGTCGATCATCCAGATTTTGATCCCTTGGCCTCGCTAAGGTGAAACCTGAGAAAGTGTTATCTTTCTTTGTATCTGCATCCTCCACCATTATTCAACATGGTAGTATGTTGTGTTGCCAGGATCCTTGACATGGATTTGGTAAAACTTGTTGAATATGGAAATGCTCAAGCTCTTGAGAGCACGCGCAAGCAAAATCATCCCTTGCGTTGTCTTCAACAAAGTAGTCCACATCTTCCATTCTAGTCTGGGTATGCCATCCTTTCAAACTCCTTCAAACGATCGTTTGTGCATTTTCTTAGGCTGGTACAGAGAGTTTCAATGATCTCTGTATCAAAAGTAATTATTTTTGCCAATTAAAGGAATAATTCTATGAGTCACCTCCTCCAACATGTCTCGTTAGGGAATCATGGCAACTCAACTCCTCGCCACGTTGACAACCGTTCACCACCTTCTTAAGTGTGGAATTGTTGCCTACCTAGTGAACCTTTGCCATCTCTTTCTTCCATCCTCTTGATGTATGTTTGTGTCTCAACTCGAGAGAGTTACTATGTCTCATCCTGTGAGTTGATCGTGAATTGCTCGATCTTCGAGAAGATAGTTTCCTGTAGAATCTCTTTTTGTGGTCATCGAGTTGAATGAAGATTTCGAAAGCAAAGACATCAAGGTCAAATTTGAAGCAATGAATCAACATCCTCGAGAAGAGCAGTTGGATCATGAAGATTGTGATAGTTTGAGTCCCCTCTTCTTTTTACCCACGCTTGAATCTTGGGACGAGATTGTTCTTTAATGGGGGTGAGTTGTCACATCCCTAGCTTTACCTTGGCCTTGGACTATCTTGGTTGTTGCATCATGTTTAAATTCAAAGGAAAATTGAATTGAGGGAATTCCCAAAGCCTTAGAAATCTTTTAAAAATGAGCATGTTAAAAATTTCTTCAAATGAGCCCAAGGAAGTGTTCACTTTAATCCCTGAAAATATTGGCAAGAGGTAAAAACCAAACCAATATTTTAGGGCAGTAAGGGCAATTAATTTGGGCATTTTGAATTAAACCATAATGTATTTGAATTGGCTTTATTTCTGTTATAAAAGAAATACATGTCCAATAATTTTGGAAATTATTGTGGGGCTCTAGAGTAATATCTCTAGTCCATACAATAATTTACAGAAGCAACAAAAATGGTTTAGTTTTAAAACTAAATCAAATCAGAGAAAAAATAGAAAACAGAAATAAAAGAGAGAGAGAGAGAGAGTTACCTGGGCCGGTATGCCTGTTCTGGCACTGTAGCGGCCCAGCCCACCGAGGGCAGAGCCGTCTTCTTCCTCCTGCCAGTAGGCAGAGGGGAAGCGTGGCACGCGCGCGTGCGTTCCCGGCCACCTCCTGCTTGCCTCCCTCGACCTGATCCGCGCCCGGAGACGCCCGACACCTCCCCTCACTTCCCCCTCACTCTCTGGCTCCCCCCCTCCACTCTCTCCTTGCTCGCGTCCGAGCGCAGCTGCCGACCGCCGTCCCATGAACGTGTAGCACCACGTCCACCGCCGCCCCCATGCCCCATGGCTGCGTCCACTAGCTCCGCCTCGACACCGTGAATCTCCAAGCCAAAGAACGTGCCCCGGATGCCCTGCAGCGTTGCCGCCATCGTCATCTTCCTCACCGCCTCGGCCACCGAACGCCGTCGCCGAATTCGCCGCTGACAGGACGTCCCCGAGCCCCCACTTACCCTCCCTACGAACTCGCGGTGAACCCCCGAGTCGTTTCCCCCTTCTTCCCTGGTCACGTTTGACCTCTAGGCCATAGCCCTGCCTTGGCCGAACTCCGGCCGCCGCCATGGCCGACGAGCTCGATGCTCCTGCACTCTCCCGCTCGCCCCAGCACCACCCAACATGCTCATTGCGTCCCCGGGAAGCGAATGCGCCGCGCCGTTTGCTGTAGTTCGCACTGAAACCCTGCACCCGCTCGAGCCCGAGCTCGGCCGCCGCTAAACCTCGTTGCCGGCGTCGTTTGCGGCCACCCCGCGGCCTCCCGTCCGGTCCTTTGGATGCAGACGAGCGAGAGGACCTCCCTGGTGCCAGCAACGCGACGAACTACCGACAATAACGCGAGTCCGGCGAGCTCTCGCCGTCGGTTTGGTCATCGCCGGCGTAGATCCGGCGATGCTGACGTGGCTCTAGCTTAATTAGTCCTAACCACTAATTAGCACTAACCTAGTTGACCCTATGGGTCAATGACATGTGGGGCCCGACCCCTAATTAACTTATTAGTTTACGTTTAATTAAACTGGTTTAGTCACAGTGGGACCAACATGCAGGACCCACGCGTCAGGTTTGACCTGACCGGGTCTGTTGACCTGCTGACATCATGCTGGTGCAGTAAGGAATTTTCTGGATTTAAACTTATTCAGAAAATTCAAAAAATTGTTACAAACTTCAAAAAATCATATAAAATCAACCGTAGCTCAGAATTAAATAAATTATATATGAAAACTTATCAGAAAAATCATATCTATCCATCTGTACCATTTTAATGCATGTTAGAACAACTTAAGGCCACAGTTTAGGACAAATCAAATGAATGGTATTTAAGTAACCACATGTGGAGTTTGAATTTGAACTTTAGGTTCAAACCAACTTCATTTAATTGTGTTGCTACTTGCATTAGCTCAATCAACAACATATTGCCATGTCATTATCATGCATTATGTTGTGCATTGCATTGATTGTGTTCCTTCTCTGTTGCCGGTGGTTGTCCCCTCTCAATAGATGTTGTACCGACACTGTGATCGTTGACACTGATGAAGACCCAATGATATCTTCAGAAGTGCAGGAAAGCAAAACCCCTTTGTTCATTCCGATACAATCCCACTCTATCCCTCTTGCTCTCTTTTACTGCATTAGGACAACAACGATTCAACTGTTACATGCTGCGGTAGTTGAACCCCTTTCCTCTGCATGACCTGTCATTGCCATAGTAAATAGATGAAACCCACTAGCATGAGTAGGAGTTGTTTCAGCCCTGATGTGCCTACTCATTCATGCTTGTTGTCATGCCTGCTACTGCTTAGAGTTGAGTCAGGTCTGATTCATCGGGAATGAATTGGAACGTGGTGAACATGTCCTACCATTGAGAGCTAAGTGTGTGGACACGATTTGGTAAAGGTAGCGGTGAGAGGCCATGTAGGAGTACATGGTGGGTTGTCTCATTGCAGCCGTTCTCAGGAACTGAGTTCTGTGTTTGTGATCCATGAACAGTTACTACCACACATTGGGTTCCGGTAACTCGGGCCCTGTCGGCTTATTAATCAACTCGATCTCTGTCCAAGAGTTGCAACTAGTTTCTGGTGTTTGTAGGTAGTGTTAGTAGTCTACCAAGTGGCACCCGGTACAGGTGGGCTTGGGACAGGCTAGGCACAGTGGCACGGTGTACCAAGTGGCACCCGGATGGTGGGCATGGGAACCCTGCACACATCGTTTGGGGCTTTGAGCTACACCCCGGCCGGATCTCTTTGTAGATGGAACCCGAATAGGCAATAAACCTGGACGAGAGACTTGGGTGGTTAGTTAGGTCATGGCCGACACCCTCGCACGGCTTCCGCTTGAAGGTTGCCGAGGTACATGACGTGTGTACGGGGTGATAAGTGGCGAGAGCGTGTGTGAAAAACTTACACCCCTGCAGGGTTATCACTATCTATTCGAATAGCTGGATTCCTCGGATATGGAAACTTGGACCCCTTGCATAGTTCATAGACAGGTGAAAGTGGATACTCTAAAATGCGCAAGATAAGCGTGAGTGCTATGGATGGCGTTCTCGTAGGGAGACGGGAGCGGATCCATAGTGGAGTATTGATATGGTGAATATGCGGACTCGTGTGCGCCACCCCAAAAGAGTTACTTGCAGTCGTAGTTCAGGATAGCCACCGAGTCAAATCTGGCTTGCTGCAGTTAAACTCCACCACCCCTTTGTTGATACCGATGCATATGTAGATAGTTCTGATGTAAGTCTTGCTGGGTACATTTGTACTCACGTTTGCTTAATTTATGTTTTGTAGAGAGACTTCGGCCTTGCTAGTAATTCCGTGTGGGCTTCGACTTTTAGCTTGATACCTCAGCTATGATCTTGTGCCCTCGGCGGGATCTGGTAGATAGTCAGGCTTCTCAGCCTTTTTCATTTGTAGAAGTCTGTACTCAGACATGTTAAGCTTCTGCATGTGCTTTGACTTGTATGCTCTGAATGTTGGGTCATGAGACCCATGTTTGTTTTATCTGGCCCTTCGGAGCCGAATGAATAAATACTCTAAGTCATAGAGTCGTGTTGTGATGCCATGTTGTATTGCACATATTGAGCATATTGTGTGTATGATTGAAATGCTTGGTATGTGTGGGATCTGACAACCTAGTTGTTTATCCTTGGTAGCCTCTCTTATGGGGAAATGTAGTCTTGTGCTTCCATGAGCCATAGTAGTCCGCTATAGCCCGTTTCATCGGAGTCCTGCTAGCCCAGCACTACTGCTCCGGAACACTTGACTGGCCGGCATGTGATTCACTTCGTTCCTGTGTCTATCCTTGCTACAGCCCAGTTCACCGGAGTCCTGTTAGCCCAGTGCTATAGCCCGGATTCGCACGCTGCTGACCGACATGCTCGATGTTGATTCATGTATGCTTGTCCCCGTAAGTTAGTGCCTGTTTGGGTTCACGACTAGTCGTGTCGGCACGGGTTCTCTATCATATGGATGCTAGCGACACTATCATATACATGAGCCCAAAAGGCGCAAACGGTCCCGGGCCATGGTAAGGCGACACCCGTGGGAATACCGTGTGTGAGGCCGCAAAGTGATATGAGGTGTTACCGGCTAGATCGATGTGACTTGGAATCGGGGTCCTGACAGATCCATGTATGAGAACAAAGTATGGACTTTGGTTGACTTGCCCGATGATCGGCAGGCCATAGGGAATAAATGGATCTTCAAGAAGAAGACTGATGCTGAAGGTCATGTTACAGTCTACAAAGCTCGACTTGTTGCAAAAGGTTATAGACAAGTTGAAGGAGTTGACTACGATGAGACTTTCTCACCTGTAGTGATGCTTATGTCTGTCCAAATCATGTTAACAATTGCCGCATTTTATGATTATGAAATTTGGCAAATGGATGTCAAAACTGCATTCCTTAATGGATATCTTAAAGAAGAGTTGTATATGATGCAGCCAGAAGGTTTTGTCAATTCAAAAGGTGCTAACAAAGTGTGCAAGCTCCAGCAATACATTTATGGACTGGTGCAAGCCTCTCGGAGTTGGAATATACGCTTTGGTAGTGTGCCCAAAGCATATGGTTTTATACAAACTTTTGGAGAAGCCTGTATTTACAAGAAAGTTTGTGGGAGCTCCGTAGCATTTCTGATGTTATATGTAGATGGCATATTATTGATCCTTGAATAAGAATTTCTGAATAGCATAAAAGGTTACTTGAATAAGAATTTTTCAATGAAATACCTTGGTGAAGCTGCTTCTATATTGGGCATCAAGATCTATAGAGATGGATCAAGATGCTTGATTGGACTTTCACAAAGAACATTCCTTGATAAAGTTTTGAAGAAGTTCAAAATGAATCAGGCAAAGAAAGGGTCCTTGCCTGTATTACAAGGTGTGAAGTTGAGTCAGACTCAATGCCCGACCGCTGCAAAAGATAGAGAGAAAATGAAAGGTGTTCCCTATGCTTCAGCCATAGGCTCTATCATGTGTGCGATGATGTGTACCAGACCTGATGTGTGCCTTGCTATAAGTTTAACAGGGAGGTACCAAAGTAATCCAGGAGTGGATCACTAGACAACGGTCAAGAACATCCTAAAATACCTGAAAAGGACTCAAGATATGTTTCTGGTATATGGAGGTGACAAAGAGCTCGTCGTAAACGGTTACGTCGATGCAAGCTTTGACACTGATCCGAATGACTCTAAGTCACAAACCGGATACATGTTTTTATTAAATGGTGGAGCTGTTAGTTGGTGCATTTGCAAGCAGAGCGTCGAGGCGGGATCTACGTGTGAAGCGAATACATAGCTGCTTCGGAAGCAACAAATGAAGGAATCTGGATGAAGGAGTTCATATCCGATATAGGTGTCATACCTAGTTCATCGGGTCCAATGAAAATCTTTTGTGACAATACTGGTGCAATTGCCTTGGCAAAGGAATCCATATTTCTCAAGAGAACCAAGCACATCAAAATACGCTTCAATTCCATTCGCGATCAAGTCAAGGAGGGAGACATAGAGATTTGTAAGATACATACGGATCTGAATGTTGCAGACCCGTTGACTAAGCCTCTCTCAGGAGCAAAACATGATTATTGACTCTAGTGCACCAAGAGTCCATGGGTGTTATAATCATTACAATGTAATCCAGATTATTGACTCTAGTGCAAGTGGGAGACTGAAGGAAATATGCCCTAGAGGCAATAATAAAGTTGTTATTTATATTTCCTTATACCATGATAAATGTTTATTATTCATGTTAGAATTGTACTAACTGGAAACTTAGTACATGTGTGAATACATAGACAAACAGAGTGTCACTAGTTTGCCTCTACTTGACTAGCTCGTTGAATCAATGATGGTTATGTTTCCTAACCATAGACATGAGATGTCATTTGATTAACAGGATCACATCATTATAGAATGATGTGATTGACTTGACCCATCCGTTAGCTTAGCACGATGATCGTTTAGTTTGTTGCTATTGCTTTCTCCATAACTATACATGTTCCTATGACTATGAGATCATGCAACTCCATAATACCAGAGGAACACTTTGTGTCCTACCAAACGTCACAACGTAACTGGGTGATTATAAAGGTGCTCTACAGGTGTCTCCGATGGTGTTTGTTGAGTTGGCATGGATTAAGATTAGGATTTGTCACTCTGATTGTTGGAGACGTATCTCTAAGCCCTCTCGATAATGTACATCACAATAAGCCTTGCAAGCAATGCAGCTAATGAGTTAGTTATGGGATGTAGCATTACGAACGAGTAAAGAGACTTGACAGTAACGAGATTGAACTAGGTATTGAGATACCGATGATCGAATCTCGGGCAAGTAACATACCGATGACAAAGGAACAACCTATACCATTATGCGGTTTGACCGATAAAGATCTTCGTAGAATATGTTGGAGCCAATATGAGCATCCAGGTTCCGCTTTTGGTTATTGACCAGAGACATGTCTTGGTCATGTCTACATAGTTCTCGAACCCGTAGGGTCCGCACGCTTAATGTTCGGTGACGATCGGTATTATGAGTTCATGTGTTTTGATGTACCTAAGGTAGTTTCGTGTCCCGGATTTTATCATAGACATGAGGAGGAGTCTCGAAAGGGTCGAGACGTAAAGATCGATATATTGGAAGCCTATGTTTGGTCATCGGAATGGTTCCGGGTGAAATCGGGAGTATACCGGAGTACCGGGAGGTTACGGGAACCCCCCGGGAGGTGTATGGGCCTTATTGGGCCTTAGTGTAAGAGAGGGAGAAGAAGCAAATAAGGGGGCACCCACCCAAGCACAAGCCGAATTGGGAAGGGGACTGGCCCCCCTTTCCTTCCTTCTTCCTTCTCCTTCCTTCTCTTATAAAACCAAACAAGGGAAGGGGGGAATCCTACTCCCGGTCGGAGTAGGACTCCCTTGGGAACACCTAGAAAGGCCGGCCCCCTCCCCCCCTCCACTCCTTTATATACGAGGGAGGGGGCACCCCATGGACACACAAGTTGATCATTGATCTTTTAGCCGTGTGCGGTGCCCCCCTCCACCATAATCCACCTTGGTTATATCGTAGCGGTGCTTAGGCGAAGCCCTGTTCCGGTAGCATCATCATCACCGTCATCCACTACTAGGAAAAGGGCTATAGATGAAATGGATACTAATGGCGCACCTGGCATGTGGTGCGCCACTACAAAATAGCAGTGGCGCACCATGTGCAGGTGCCCCATTAGTGTGGAAGACACTAATGGCCCACCGGATACATGGTGCGCCACTAGTAACAATTTTTTTTCATTTTTCCAAACATACTAATGTCGCATCAAGTAGACAGTGCGCCATTACTAGTTAAAACTAGTAATGGCGCACTGTCCACAGGTGCGCCATTACTAAGTTTTTCAAAAAAATTCAATTTTTTTTCAAAACTAGTAATGGCGCACTGTGGGTGCGGTGCGCCATTACTAGTTTAACTAGTAATGGCGCACCACTCCCACAGTGCGCCATTACTAACTTTCCCCCCTCTATCCATTTTCCCCCGAGCGCCGCCTCCTCCCCGGCCGAGCCCAATCCCCAATCCCCCAAACCCTCGACCTACTGCTCCGCCGCCGCCCCGACCCACTGTGCCGCCACTGCTGCCCTCCCCCCATCCCCGTCTTCGAGGAAGGGCTCGGGGAAGCAAGAGACTGAGCAAGAAGGCGTCGGCGCCTCCTCGACGCGCCGCCTCCTCCTCGACGCGTCGCCTCCTCGACGCCGGCGCCCTCCTACGACAGCCTGCTGTTATCCCACAGGTGATTCCTCACCTCTCCCCCCTTCCCCTCCTTCCCCCTAGGCTACCTCCCGCGAGTACCACAACCCTCTTCCCCCGTGTTCTAGGGTTAGCAAAAGTCAGCAAATTGATTTCAGTGTGGATTTGTGGTCTGTATCGGTGGGGGTTGTGCTTCTTCATGTTGATTATTGTGACAATTCTTTCTAAAATTGTGATCTAGTTAAGTGGAGTGCAGGTAGTGTTTGAGCCAAACCTCCCCCTTTGAACTCATCTATTTAGTCATATATATGAAGCAATCAAATCTCTTTGGATGTGTGTGTATGTGTGTTTGCTGGTTTGCCTTTTTTTGCTTAGTTAATCTGTCTTTCAGTTAGGAGCTACTGTCAAAAACTTGAGCTACTGTCAAAAAATTCAGTTATGGCATCTAGAATTATGTCAGTTTTGTTTTGTAACTAGAAGACCAAAGTGTTAGGAATTCTGTCCAAACTATAGTTTTCAGTATTCTGTCCAAACTGAAAACTATTAAAAATACCATGTGTTTTTTGGTCAAAATCTGCATGTAAAACTGAAATAATCAGTCATAAAGAATATCCTCAAGACCATGTGTTTCTTGGATTTCTTGATTGTATTTTGTGCTTGCAGGAGTAAATTTCTTGGAGTAATTTTGTTCTTGCAACGTTTGAGTTCTTAAGCCTTTTTACTAAATAAAACAGAAATGTTTTCTTAACTCAGAAGCCTGTTACTGCACCTGTACTGCACATTATAAACTCTCCTATACTTAACCCACCCAAGCTATGACGCAAAAATTTTAGTTAACTGTTATGGACAATTTTCAATTTTCTTTAATGATGATGGAACATTATAAAGCATTGTACTCCAGTGTATATGAAGGATACAAAAAATTTAGCAACTTCTCTGATTTTATAAAGTTGTTCTTATATGGGTGAAACTTCACTTGGTTTTAGGCTAGTGCAGGGTGTTGCTTTATTCTGTCATCATTTGTAACTATGTCACAAATAAATTGTTCCTTCTTCTGTATTTGACAAGTAATAACTTGCAAAGATGATGATCATCTTTTACAGAAAACAATTTCTCTAAACACGTCAGTAACTTTGCTAGTTTGCTGGGTTTTGTCTCCGACCATTGTGTCGTGGTGAATTTGTAGGTACCCCGAGAGGCCCTTGAGTTTGCCGGAATGTCGATTAACTTCCGTTCCGGCAAATTTGGGTACTCCATATGTCCTATTTTCAGCAAAGGTCATGCTGAAATTTTCTGTGAATTTTAGCATGACTTTGCTAAAAATAGGACATATGGGGTACTTGCGACTAATGCATGGGCCGGGGTATCTTAGTACTTAGTTAAGTAGGATCAACTGCCACGCCATTCTTGCTGCATTAAACCATAGGTGGGAAAAGAGCCAAGTGATTAGGCCCAACTTAGAATTCTCCTTAGCATCGATAAACCCTAGATGATAAACCCAACATAGGTGGCAGTAGAGCCAAGTGATTACTACCAAGTGATTAGGCCCAACCTAGGGTGCCTCGGCATCGATAAACCCTAAATGATGAAAACTTAACTTAGCATTTAGGGTGCCTCGGCGTCGACAAACCCTAAATGATGAAACCTTGGCTTCTATAGAATCGGTGATATAGAAGTGTGATATCAACTCATAGTTATCACTAATGTCAGCTGCTCTTCATCGTTAAACCCTAATCTGGAAGAGGAACCACTCATCCTATGTAGTTTTGAATTATGAACGTAGGAAATGTCATCATCGGACGACGAAAGTCTCCCGGGGGCGTGCAACTGGTGCCACGATGATCGAGGTCTATGCGACAGGCCTCACATGGACGATGATCGGCACTTCAGCATTAAGCTCGAGGAGACCTTCGAAGTTGAAACGGTACGCAACGACAACAATTGTTTTTTTTCATAATTAAGCATGACTTCAACTATTTCAACGTGTAATTTTCATATTTTACAATTCGAGTATAGCTTATCCCATGCCATGCAAGACGCTATGTCTTGGAGAGGATGGATTTTGAAGACCATGAAATTTCTGAAACAAAGAAAATTCACCTAAGGACTCATCACGATGTGGACTTTGAAGTAAATCTCTATAATTCTGAGAGCATAACCCATTTTGGTTGTAAAAATTGGGAAGCATTTTGCAAGATGTATGGTTTTGATGAGGGAATGCTTATCACCATGGATCTTGGTAATCCTGACATCGACTAAGACAATATGGACATTTGGGTCCTTGTTGATACGCCTCCAGTTCTACCGCTATGTGAGTTTCTCAAACATAGTTATTACCTAATTTATATTGTTTATTTCAAAATAGTTGACAGCTTATTTCCATTGGCAGCTTATTTTTATTGTTCAAAGAATGTGCGGGAGATGGTAGACAAAACCCACTACACCGATGGCTCTGAATTAACAACTTACAAGGAGAAAAATCATCTGGTCAGATTCTGTACTGACATTGAGAACTACAATATCTACAATCAAACTCCTCAACATTATGGTCAATATGTGCCACTAGTGCTTGTGTTCAACTACGGTAACTACCATGGAGATACCCTGGTAAGATTTTTACTATTACGACATCCATGCATCTTTTGCATACTTCTAAAACTAGTACATCATTGCTAACTATGAAGTTACTACTATGTTTTTCAACAGATAATCCAAGAGAATTGTGTGCCTCATTTGATGTATCAAAATGGTAGTCTTAATGTTTTGAACATACAGCCAGGTCATCCTACGAATCTCAACTGTCCATACGAGATTTCTAAAAGAAGTGGGACATGAAAATCAAAGGATGGAAAAAATGTATGGACAGTCGTAAGGAGGTTCTTGGAAGCAAAAGGAAGCGAAGCGCAAGAATTGGAGACAGGATGTTCTCCATTCTCCATAATGGAGAGTCAGGGTCTATATTGTTTTATGCTATTTTACCTTAAATAGGGTATTTAGGTCCTCCCTAATACTGATGATCACGTGCTAAGAACAATTAAGTAGGGTTGGTTCGATGACTATCAAGCGATGATCGTATGACTTGTTATTAATAACGAGTAGAAGCTGTATGATGATATTAGTAGGACTTGTTAGGATTAGTATTACTTTCGACAAACTCGCTACTCGCGGTCTCGAGACTTGTAGTGTTCTATCTTTGTTCTGTATTTTGAATTCGGAGACTAATATGATTAATTGTATTCGGGGACTAATCTTCTATTGTATTCGATTAATCTACTGTTGCTGTGTGGTGCTGTCTATATTCTGTCCAATAATATATTTTGTAACCTGTGCAAAAATCAGAAAAGTAAAAAAATAAAACTAATATTCATACTAATGGCGCATCACCCCACAGTGCGCCATTAGTATGCTAAAGCACATGGGTAAATATGGCCCCTGGGAGGCATACTAATGGCGCATGTTGGTCTATACTAATGGCGCACGGTGTGGTGCGCCATTAGTATACCAGATACTAATGGCGCACCAGTGTTGCGCCATTAGTATATAATACTAGTGTTGTGGTACTAGTGTCGCACCAGTAGTGCGCCATTAGTAGGCAAAACTGGTGCACCACTAGTAGGCCTTTTCCTAGTAGTGATCACACCGTCCTGCTGATGAAACTCTCCCTCGAAGCTCTACTGGATCGTGAGTTCGCGGGACGTCACCGAGCTAAACGTGTGCAGATCATGGAGCTGCCGTACCTTCGGTGCTAGATCGGTCGATCGTGAAGACGTACGACTACATCAACCGTGTTTTCATAACGCTTCCGCTTACGGTCTACGAGGGTACATAGACGATAATCTCCCCTCTCATTGCTATACATCACCATGATCTTGCGTGTGCATAGGATTTTTTTTTAAATTAGTGCGTTCTCGAACAACCATCAGGGGCGACTCGCAGCTCCTCGTCAACTTCTCCAACAAGGTATACGAGGCGAGGGACGAGCACATGGAGGCATACCTCGCAGAGGTACACAAAATGGAAAAGCAGTTCTTGGGCCTAGAGTTGTAGCACATGCCCCGTGGCACCAACAAGGAGGCCGACGACGTCGCCAAAAGGGAATCCAAGCACCATCCCCAAGACCCTGGTGTCTTCGAGGAGCTGCCCTTCAAGCCTTCGGCAGCACCTCCGCTTTTAGGGCCGGCGCAGCCTCGGGAGGAACTCCCCCAAGCACCTACCTCGGGAGCCCCGGCCTGCGGCCCAACATCGGGAGCGCGCCTAGTCCTGGCGCTCGTGCCTCAGGAGGGGTGCTGGACCAAGGAGTTCAAGGAATACCTGACGCAAGGGATGCTACCAGAGAAAGAGGAGACAGGCTACGGCATACTGCATCCAGGACGGTGAGCTATACAGGAAGCGGCCTAATGACGTTTCCCTATGATGCATCTCCAGGGAATAAGGGAACGAGTTGCTAGCTGACATGCACGACGGAGACTGCGGGCACCACTCGTTGTCACGAACCCTCATCGGCAAAGCGTTTCGCAGCGGGTTCTACTAGCCTATGACACTCAACGACGTGACCGAGGTGGTGAAGTCCTGCGAGGCTTGGCAATTCCACGCCAAGCAGATCCATCAGCCGACTCAGGGCCTCCAGACTATCCCTCTCTCATGGCCATTCGCAGTCTGGGGGCTGGATATCCTAGGTCCATTCCCTCGAGCGCCTGGGGGCTACCGCTACCTTTATGTCACCATCGACAAGTTCACCAAATGGGCGGAGGTAGAAGCTGTCCGCACCATCCCGGCCGGATCCACGGTCAAGTTCATCAAGGGTCTCGTGAGCCGGTTCGGGGTCCCTAACCACATCATCATCGAGAACGGTTCGCAGTTCACTAGCAGTCTCTTCAAAACATATTGTGCTAACCTTGGAACGCAGATCTGCTATGCTTCGGTGGCACACTCCGGGAGCAATGGTCAAGCCGAATGCGCAAAAGCGGAAGTCCTGAGAGGCCTCAAGACCAGGACCTTCAAGAAGAAGCTCGAGGCCTGCGGCAGAGGCTGGCACGACGAGCTCCAGTCTTGGTTGTGGTCCATCCGCACCACCGCCACCAAGCCAACAGTCGAGACCCCGTTCTTCCTCGTCTACGAAGCAGAAGCGTTTCTCCCTCACGAGGTCAAGCATCGCTCCGCACGGCTCCTAGCGTTTGATGAGTTGCAGCAGGACGCCATGCTGGAGATGGACCTTGTGCTGGGGGAGGAACGCTACTGTGAAGCCACGCTTCGAGCAGCAAGATACCAGCAGGCGTTGTGGCGGTATCACTGCTGCATCGTCCACCCCAGGACGCTCGAGGTGGGCGACCTCGTCCTAAGGCGGGTGCTCTCTATGGAAGGGCTACATAAGCTCTGTCCCACGTGGGAGGGCCAGTTTCGGGTCGCCCACGTCTCCAGGCCTAGCGCCGGGCAGCTGGAGATGCAGGACGGGGTCCCCATCCAGAACGCCTGAAACATCTAGCACCTCCGGAAGTTCTACCCATAAAGGAAGACCCAGCGCATGTGAAGCGTGGCCCCGTGCCTATGAAGGTCTCCACTCGTGACACTCTCATGTAATAATGAGTGGGGCTGCACACGCCCCAGAGTCTCAGGAGTGCCGCCCTCGGGCATCAGGAGCTCCCTCCCACGTCCTAGTGGTAGCACTTAGCTCCGGCAAGTGAGAACACTAGACTAGGTGCCGGACACGGATTTTCATTTGCTTTCCACAGTTGGCTTGCCCCTCTTTAATGGAAATTCACATTCTAGTGTTTCTTGTCGTCTTGGTTCGATCGCCTTTTTCCTCTGTTTCTTCATTTGGTTCTATGTTTTGGCCCGTACTCTCCCTCGCATGCCTCGCGAGGGGGCTGGATGGGTGCACTCGAGAGTGTTTTCCCTGGTCTTCGCGAGGCACCCTCGCTCGAGCTCGCAAGCTGGCGCACCTCCCTCTATTAAGTCCATGCCCCTCGGGTACCACAATGTAGAACACTAGGTCATGGACGCTCGCGCCTGGGGCCCTTGGCTTGGAAGAATAAGAGTTTCTTAACAACGTTTTGCAGTTCCACGACGCCTCCCAAGCCTACGGCAAGGATGTAACACCCTCGATGCGGCTATATCTCCCACGTGCCGAAGCACGACTTAGAGGCATAACCGCATTGAAAGCAATGTCGCAAGTGAGGTAATCTTCATACAACCCATGTAATACATAAGGCAAAGAGATACATAGTTGGCTTACAATCGCCACTTCACACAATTACATGAATAAAGCATTACATCAACCAGATACAATCAAGGTCCGACTACGGAACCAAAATAAAAGAAGACTACCCCAAATGCTACACAAACTGGGCTCCACTACTGATCAACTAGAACGAAACAACACAAAGGACAAGATCTTCATCGAGCTCCTCCTTGAGCTTGGTTGCGTCATCTGCACGGACTCATCGGCACCTGCAAGCTGGTTTTGGTAGTATCTGTGAGTCACGGGGACTCAGCAATCTCACACCCTCGCGATCAGGACTATTTAAGCTTATGGGTAAGGTAAAGGTACGAGGTGGAGCTGCAGCAAGCGACTAGCATATTTGGTGGCTAACATATACGCAAAAGAGAGCGAGAAAAGAAGGCAAAAGCACGGTCGATGAACTATGATCAAGAAGTGATCCTAAAACAACCTACGTCAAGCATAACTCCAACACCGTGTTCACTTCCCGGACCCCGCCGAGAAGAGACCATCACGGTAACACACGCGGTTGATGTATTTTAATTAAGATAAAGTTCAGGTTTTCTACAACCGGACATTAACAAATTCCCATCTGCCCATAACCGCGGGCACGACTTTCAAAAGTTCAAATCCCTGCAGGGGTGTCCCAACTTAGCCCATCACAAGCTCTCACGGTCAACGAAGGATATTCCTTCTAGCAGGAAGACCCGATCAGGCTCGGAATGCCGGTTACAAGACATTTCGACAATGGTAAAACAAGACAGGCAAAGCCACCTGAATGTGCCGACAAATCCTGATAGGAGCTATACATATCTCGTTCTCAGGGCACACCGGATTGTCCAAACTTCCGGTAGGCCAGCCCAGAGTTGCCCCTGGTGGCCACCGGCGGCTGACAAGGTGGACCAACACTCAGAGGAGCACTGGCCCGGGGGGGGGGTTAAAATAATGATGACCCTCGAGAGCGCGACTCCCAAGGGAAAAGAAAAGGCTAGGTGCCGAATGGTAAAACCAAGGATGGGCCTTGCTGGAGGAGTTTTATTCAAAGCAAACTGTCAAGGGGTTCCCATTATCACCCAACCGCGTGAGGAACGCAAAATCCGGGAACATAACACCGATATGACGGAAACTAGGGCGGCAAGAGTGGAACAAAACAGCAGGCATAAGGCCGAGCCTTCCACCCTTTACCAAGTATATAGATGCATTAATTAAATAAGAGATATCGTGATATCCCAACAAGTAAACATGTTCCAACAAGGAACAACATCTCCATGTTCCAACAAGGAACAAACTTCAATCTTCACCTGCAACTAACAACGCTATAAGAGGGGCTGAGAAAAGCGGTAACATAGCCAAGCAACGGTTTGCTAGGACAAGGTGGGTTAGAGGCTTGGTTCAAAAATATGGGAGCCATGATAAGAAAGTGGTAGGTATCGCAGCATAGGCATGGCAAAAGAGCGAGCAACTAGCAAGAAAAGATAGAAGTGATTTCGAGGGTATGGTCATCTTGCCTGAAATCTCACAAGGAAGAAGAACGAGTCCATGAAGAAGACAAATGGGCATTGTCGAACGAATCCTCACAACACGACATTACTGGATTACCGAGACGAAGTACACCGGAAAGAAAGCAAACAACATAGTAAACAACCACTACAACAACATGGCACGATGCGCAAGCAAGGATGATGCATGTCCGGTTTAATGAGGCATGGCATGGCAAAGAGCACATGCAATCCAACAAATTAAGTGGAGCTCAATATGCAACGGGATGCATATTGACGGAACACCACATTCGAGTTACTTAGTTCGATCTCATTTATGTACCCAACAAGATTAAATGTTGTTAGCATGGCAAGAGGGCGAAGCAAAGTAAAACTACCTATCTAGTCAAGTTTAAATGAGGCCGGAAGTAACGAACAACAATTCCGGTAAATCCCCATATGCATATATTAGTTTTGGTGCTATTCTGCCCTAAATCAAATTTTATAGTTGTTAAACATGCAAAGTGATGCCACCATGTTAAACTAGGCAAAATTCTACCCCATTTACATATAAAGTTTATTACAAACCGAGTTACAGTTATTTAGTTATGAATTAAAGCATTTTAGCATATTCATAGAGCAAAATTTAAACAAACATCATTTTAAACATTTTAAACATAGATGAAAATTGCATATTATTAAACTAGATGAAAATCTAAGCAAGTTTCATATACAAAGTTTTTACATGTGATGCTTAGTTCGTGAGTTAAAATATGCATGAAGTGCAAGGGGTTTTCTGTAAAACTGCAAAACCTGGGATAATAGCTAAATTCGCAGATCTGGAAAAAAAATGTAAGCAGGCCGAATCTGGCAGGCTGGCCCAACATGAGAAAAAAAGAAGGGCGCACGGGGGCGGCCTCACCCATGGGCTTCGGCCCGTTTGCGGAGAGGCTTGTGGATCCGGCGGCCCATGGCGATGGCGACGTAGAGGCGGGCGCTGGGCCTTGCAGGAGGATGCAGCGGTCGTTGGGGCGGCCCAGTTTGATGCAGAGAAGGCGGTCAACGCTCGGGACGAGTGAGTCACTGCTGCTCGTTTCTGAAGAAGAACGGCAGCGACAGGTAAAACAGCGGCGATGCAGGGACTTGGCGGCGCCGGCGGCAGGGAAGCGTGGACCCAGCCGGATCCAAGCGATGCAGAGGGTTGGGGAGGAGCATCGACAACTTGGCGTCCTCCAGGCGCGGGCAAGGAGGAGCTCCGGCGGCGGACATCGCAGGAGTGGCTCGGGCCTCAGGTGCGGGAGGCGCGAACAGGATGCGGGGGAGGCTCGGGCAGGGGCGGGTCAACGCAGGCAGCTCCGGCCAGGATCCTCCGGATCGAACGTAGCAGGGGACGGAGGGACCATGGGGCAGCTCGATTTGGTCAGTGGCGGAGCCGAAGGCGCCGGGAACGATGGCGACAGTAGGTTGGCGCGGGCGAGGGACTCCGACGACGAGGCAAGGCGGCGGCCACGGGCTTGGATAACCGGAGTTTGCCGGCGACGTGACGACGTTGACGAAGCAGGGGTCCAACGAATCCAGATGGCGGCTCGCTACAAGGGCAGCAGAGGAGGCAAGCGGTGACGACGTCTTGAACGCACGAGGCTGGAGATGGCGGGGCACGATGCTGGTGACCTGCTGGTGGGTCTTCGGCGAGGAAACTGCCGGTGGTGACGCGAGGTGGTTGAGAAGGCTGGCGTTGGGGAAGAACTCGAGGCCATCCATGGAGTCGGGTGCTCTCCTGTTCATACCTGGTACAGGGACGGAAACGGGAAGGAGGAAGAGGTCGGTCTTGGTCGCAGGTGATGGAGCTTCGGTTGCCGGCCGGTGCTCGGGCTGTTGGGCCCCCAGGCATTCATGGCTGTAGGAGGTGGACAAGGGGATCAGGGGAGTCGCTGGTTGGTGCAGAATAGGGAGAGATCGAGAGGTGGAGGGCTACAGTTTGGGTGGATCGAGAGAAGATCCCGATAGAGAAGGGATCTAGCGGCGATGGGACAAACTCCCGAACAACAAGGAAGAGCGGGTGGCGGCGGCTTCGGGATTGGGGAGGAGTGGATGGGACAGCCTAGGGTTAGGGGTTGATCAGTTTTGGTAGGTGGTTGGTTTATATATATGAAAATAGGATTGAGGTTGGACCCTCCGATCGAAATCGGGCGGTCAAGAAAAATAGGCGAGGGAGTCCAATTAACAAAACGGAGATGTTTTATAGATGTTAGGGGATGATCCGGACACAGCGGTAACGACTGTCCGGGTCGGGTCCGGGACAGATTTCGGACGCGCGCGGGAGGAGGTCCGCGGACTGACGAGAGAGGTTAGGTAGGGCCTGGCGGTGAGAGGTAGACTGTATAGGCGGTCTCGAGCTGAGAGAAGAGAAGAGAGAGAGCCCCGGCGACTGTTTCCGGAGACCGAAAACGTCCGATGTTAGACCGGCTATAATGCCGCTATAGTTTAACGGTTGGGCTATCAAATGAACTCTGAATGCGATGAAACTTGACAGGCGGTCTATCTACACTATAATAAGACCGCACGCCAACTTTCAACCCATTCCGAAAACATTTTCCGACCACTTATAAAATAATATTTCGGACATGCCACGGGCGCGTGCAAGTGTGTCTGGGCTCAGAACGGACAACGAAAGGAACGGGGAAACCCGGACGGATGCAAGTTTTGAAAACATGATGATGCAATGCACACGATGCAAAGATGAATGCAACAGATGAAACAAATCAACAACGAATCTTGGAAACCCGGGAAGGCATCTGAAGCTCCGGTCTTGGGGCGTCACAACACTCCACCACTACGAGAGGATCTCATCCTGAGATCTAGAATGGCACCGGAGGGAAAAAACGAAAGGGAAAGAGAAGAGGTAAGGCTAAGTTGCTTCTTTGACAAACGAGTGAAACCAAAGAACCTTGAAAAGGTTGAACCAAATGAAAGAAAGAAAGCAACGGAGAAGAACAAAGTTGAAAGCACTCTGTTAAGAAAGAGGAATAAGAAAGAACCGATTCGGGTAGCACTTCGGTTGAAAAGAGATGAAGACTTGATAAAAAGGAAAAGAGCTTGAGCAAAAGGGACACAACACTCCGGTTAACTGGATAAACCAAGAAAGAACATGATCCTGACAAAACGAAAAGATGGGCTGAAAAGAGCAACATCACAAAGCCTTCGGAACAAAAGTAAGAATGGAATGGGATGACCGAAGGGAAACAAGATCTCGAGGGAGCACGCTTACAACAAAAGCTAGAACGGAGTTGTTGGAAAACAAACAACGAAAAGAGGACAAGATTTATATGGTCTTATGGAATACATCTCAAATTATGAGGTGACAACCTGCCACTCACGGCAAAAGAATTTGATTGGTATGAACAAGGAGACGAGGAAACTATTTCATCGGGAGGATAAAAGAAGAACTTGGTTCATTTATAAGCACCATAATAGTAACAAACCATAGGGAAAGCTTTAGGTGAAATATAACCCCAGATAACTCCAATGACGAGATTGTTGGATTTAAAATACCTCATTCTTAACAAAATGTGAATCATGAGACATGAACTCAAATTATCAAGAATGACATAATACCACCTCGAATGATAAGTTTGAAAGAATTGCACTCCAGATTGCAAGATGAAGAATGTTTGAGCTCCTCTGAGAAGAATCTCGATGAACACTTCGAGAACGGATTAAGTCCTTTATGGACCACCATGTAGGGCCTTCATGAAAAACTCCGGTAAATAAAAGGATAACGAAAAGAAATAGAAGTTGGAAACACAAGGTGAAACCTTGCAATGGTTAGATGGATCTCCGTGGCGATATAATTCAAAGAGGTTGGAACTCCGGAAAAAGAAAAGATAAAGCATCTCGAACCGAGAATGTGATATGATGAACCACTCCGGAAAGTAGGAATTGAATACACTCGATGAAACAAGAATAAGAATTACATTATGCTTATCCTTCACCAATTAAATTGATGACAATCAACGGATTTGACATACTACCTATTCTCGTAGAAAAGATTAAGATAGATATAGCGCAAACTTGGGAAGGTCTTCGACGAATCCACCGGTAGGATTGAAAACAGCAAATGAATTGATATGATAACAAGGTAAGAAGAATCTTGAACGAACCACCGTAAGAATTGAAAATGAACGAAGAGAAGATAAAGAAACACCGGGAAGAATTAGCAAATGAACGAAGGTACTTGAGAGAATAGAACTGATTAGAGAATACTTGAATGATGCACTGGTAAGATTTGGAGACCAATAGCTGAAACTGAGAATGAATAAGTCTTCTGAAATGATGGGCTCCGGAGGAAGGAAAAGAATTTTCGCGATCAAAACAATTATGAGAGGATGGCCTTGAACTAGAACCACGAATCTCTGAGAGAACGGATAAGATATGGAGGTAAAACTCTTCTTCGGTCTTCAAATGATGAGAAAGATGATGAGAAACACCACCGTGAATTGTTGAGACACTCCGGAATAAAGAAGAATAGAAAAGTTGAACCAATGATGAAAAGAATTTGAAAGATCTTGGAGAAATACATATGACTGATGATGAGTCATTCTTTCGTCAAACTTGGAGAATACTCCAGGAAAAATGAGAAGAGTCAGGTAAGATCCTAGAAAAAGACCTGTGGGTTAGGGCCCACTGAAAAGAAACACCGTTGAAATGATTGCTTGAAAAGACAGATTACACCGGTTGACTTAAATGGCTTGAATGAGAGAACATCCTCGAAAGATCTTGAACGAATGCAGAGTGGAAACACGAGTCTTCGAGATATCTTGAGCACTCCGGAACAATTGAAAAGTGAGAAATGGATGATTAAGAGGTGCAATGGCATGGGAAAAGCATTTGAACTAAGGAAAAGAATATGATTGACAAGGCTTGACTAGAATCCACCGGAGAAGAAAAAGAACGAAGAATGATAAACTTGAACCTCCGTTAGTATCTTCTTAAGAAACACCGGATAAGAACATTGACAGAAAAGAATGGAGAGGCTTCCCATCACTAAAATTGATACTTGATTAAGAAATCATAGTCCTTGAATAAAAAGGGTGGGTGGGTGGGAAAAAAACAAAGGCAACTTGGAGACGGATGAAACAAATACCGTTGGGAAGAACTGATACTTGATCTTGCGGATGTTGAAATGATTGGATCCACTTGAAGAGAAACACACTAGTGAAAAGAATTGACATGACAATCTCAATAAACGAGAAGGATTAGTATTTACATAGGAATATGAGAACACCGCTTAGGGAAGGTATGGAATCAACACTTGACATTGAAGCAACTCGAATACCACAACTCAAAACAAAGCAAAGGATTGGCTTGCAGAATAAGCCGAAACAAACATATGATAGATATTTCGTCTGAAGTTTTCGTGGTGGGGCCTACACGGGCTCCATCGTACAGCACCATCATGTACAAGGCAGTGCACATGACATACGAAGCGTCCCCGAGTCAGCATAGCCAAGGACTCTTTAAGACACAACGAGACCACTGTAAAACCAACCATGAATAGGCGAACCACTAGACGTTGAACCCCAATTTCATATCATACATCTGTCGGAAAGATATTCTAAGAGCTACTTGAATTCCCACTTATAAACTCCCGAAATTTTCGGGTTATGCAATCAGGTGTTGGGGATACAGGGGAAGCATAATATCTCACCCAAACTAGCAAATCCTACGTCCAAGCTGTATCCATCCTTCAACACATAACCAAGAAACCTTCGGAAATCGTCTACCTCAACCTTCGAAAAGCATCCGTTATACGAGTTATGGCAATACTCCCGAACTCCCGCCCCAGTTCTAGGTGGCGTCGAGGTTATCTCACCAACAACTGCATAAAAGATATTTTCGATGTTGGCGAAACTAAACTCAGGTATTCCAGAACTGCAACGATAAAATTGTGACGACAACACCACGGAGCTCAACTCCCCGGGACACTGCCACAACCCCTAAATGACAGGAGGCACCAAGAACAATGTTCTTGTCACAAAACCATCGGAATGATTCCAAGATACCCGCGTGATCCTAAAAAAGATTAGTGAAATTTGAGAAGAGAAGATTCAAAACTCTACGTCAGGATGCCTTTCTAGAGCGACGAAGGGACTGAGGAGTAAAAAGAAGTCCTAACTCTCCGATATATATAATTCCTAAAAGACTCATAACATTTTTCTAGACTCAACAACGCCCGCTATTCGATCAAGCAGGGGGCTCCTAAGGTCGGGGAAGGCTCTGATTACCAACTTGTAATGCCCTCGATGCGGCTATATCTCCCACGTGTCGAAGCACGACTTAGAGGCATAACCGCATTGAAAGCAATGTCGCAAGTGAGGTAATCTTCACACAACCCATGTAATACATAAAGGAAAGAGATACATAGTTGGCTTACAATCGCCACTTCACACAATTACATGAATAAAGCATTACATCAACCAGATACAATCAAGGTCCGACTACAGAACCAAAATAAAAGAAGACTACCCCAAATGCTACACATATCCCCGATCGACCCCAACTGGGCTCCACTACTAATCAACTAGAACGAAACAACACAAAGGACAAGATCTTCATCGAGCTCCTCCTTGAGCTTGGTTGCGTCATCTGCACGGACTCATCGGCACCTGCAAGCTGGTTTTGGAAGTATCTGTGAGTCACGGGGACTCAGCAATCTCACACCCTCGCGATCAAGACTATTTAAGCTTATGGGTAAGGTAAAGGTATGAGGTGGAGCTGCAGCAAGCGACTAGCATATTTGATGGCTAACATATACGCAAAAGAGAGCGAGAAGAGAAGGCAAAAGCATGGTCGATGAACTATGATCAAGAAGTGATCCTAAAACAACCTACGTCAAGCATAACTCCAACATCGTGTTCACTTCCCGGACCCCGCCGAGAAGAGACCATCACGGTAACACACGCGGTTGATGTATTTTAATTAAGATCAAGTTCAGGTTTTCTACAACTGGACATTAAGAAATTCCCATCTTCCCATAACCGCGGGCCTGGCTTTCGAAAGTTCAAATCCCTGCAGGGGTGTCCCAACTTAGCCCATCGCAAGCTCTCACGGTCAACGAAGGATATTCCTTCTAGCGGGAAGACCCGATCAGGCTCGGAATGCCGGTTACAAGACATTTCGACAATGGTAAAACAAGACAGGCAAAGCCACCTGAATGTGCCGACAAATCCTGATAGGAGCTATACATATCTCGTTCTCAGGGCACACCGGATTGTCCAAACTTCCGGTAGGCCAGCCCAGAGTTGCCCCTGGTGGCCACCGGCGGCTGACAAGGTGGACCAACACTCAGAGGAGCACTGGCCCGGGGGGGGTTAAAATAATGATGACCCTCGAGAGCGCGACTCCCAAGGGAAAAGAAAAGGCTAGGTGCCGAATGGTAAAACCAAGGATGGGCCTTGCTGGAGGAGTTTTATTCAAAGCAAACTGTCAAGGGGTTCCCATTATCACCCAACCGCGTGAGGAACGCAAAATCCGGGAACATAACACAGATATGACGGAAACTAGGGCGGCAAGAGTGGAACAAAACACCAGGCATAAGGCCGAGCCTTCCACCCTTTACCAAGTATATAGATGCATTAATTAAATAAGAGATATTGTGATATCCCAACAAGTAAACATGTTCCAACAAGGAACAACATCTCCATGTTCCAACAAGGAACAAACTTCAATCTTCACCTACAACTAACAACGCTATAAGAGGGGCTGAGCAAAGCGGTAACATAGCCAAGCAATGGTTTGCTAGGACAAGGTGGGTTACAGGCTTGGTTCAACAATATGGGAGGCATGATAAGAAAGTGGTAGGTATCGCAGCATAGGCATGGCAAAAGAGCGAGCAACTAGCAAGCAAAGATAGAAATGATTTCGAGGGTATGGTCATCTTGCCTGAAATCCTGCAAGGAAGAAGGACGAGTCCATGAAGAAGACAAATGAGCGTTGTCGAACGAATCCTCACAACACGACGTTACCGGATTACCGAGACGAAGTACACTGGAAAGAAAGCAAACAACATTGTAAACAACCACTACAACAACATGGCACGATGCGCAAACAAGTATGACGCATGTCCGGTTTAATGAGGCATGGCATGGCAAAGAGCACACGCAATCCTACTAATTAAGTGGAGCTCAATATGCAACGGGATGCATATTGACGGAACACCACATTCGAGTTACTTAGTTCGATCTCGTTTATGTACCCAACAAGATTAAATGTTGTTAGCATGGCAAGAGGGTGAAGCAAAGTAAAACTACCTATCTAGTCAAGATTAAATGAGGCCGGAAGCAACGAACAACAATTCCGGTAAATCCCCATATGCATATATTAGGTTTGGTGCTGTTCTGCCCTAAATCAAATTTTATAGTTGTTAAACATGCAAAGTGATACCACCATGTTAAACTAGGCAAAATTCTACCCCATTTAAATATAAAGTTTATTACAAACCGAGTTACGGTTATTTAGTTATGAATTAAAGCATTTTAGCATATTCATAGAGCAAAATTTAAACAAACATCATTTTAAACATTTTAAACATAGATGAAAATTGCGTATTATTAAACTAGATGAAAATCTAAGCAAGTTTCATATAGAAAGTTTTTATATGTGATGCTTAGTTCGTGAGTTAAAATATGCATGAAGTGCAAGGGGTTTTCTGTAAAACTGCAAAACCTGGGATAATAGCTAAATTCGCAGATCTGGAAAAAAATGTAAGCGGGCCGAATCTGGCAGGCTGGCCCAACATGAGAAAAAAAAGAAGGGCGCACGAGGGCGGCCTCACCCATGGGCTTCGGCCCGTTTGCGGAGAGCCTTGTGGATCCGGCGGCCCATGGCGATGGCGACGTAGAGGCGGGCGCTGGGCCTTGCAGGAGGATGCAGCGGTTGTTGGGGCAGCCCAGTTCGATGCAGAGAAGGCGGTCAACGCTCGGGACGAGAAAGTCACTGCTACTCGTTTCTGAAGAAGAACGGCAGCGACAGGTAAAACAACGGCGATGCAGGGATTTGGCGACGCCGGCGGCAGGGAAGCATGGACCCAGCCGGATCCAGGTGATGTAGAGGGTTGGGGTGGAGTGTCGACAACTCGGCGTCCTCCAGGCGCGGGTAAGGAGGAGCTCCGGTGGCGGGCATTGTAGGAGGGGCTCGGGCTTCAGGTGCGGGAGGCGCGAACAGGATGCAGGGGAGGCTCGGGCAGGGACGGGTCAACGCAGGCAACTCCGGCCGGGATCCTCCAGATCAAACATAGTAGGGGACGGAGGGACCCTGGGGCAGCTCGATTTGGTCAGTGGCGGAGCCGAAGGCGCCGGGAACGATGGCGACTGGAGGTTGGCGCGGGCGAGGGACTCCGACGATGAGGCAGGGCGGCGGCCACGGGCTTGGATAACTGAAGTTTGCCGGCGACGTGACGACGTTGATGAAGCAGGGGTCCGACGAATCCAGACGGCGGCTCGCAACAAGGGCGGCAGAGGACGCAAGCGGTGACGACGTCTTGAACGCACGAGGCTGGAGATGGCGGGGCACGATGCTGGTGACCTGCTGGTGGGTCTCCGGCGAGGAAACTGCCGGTGGTGACGCGAGGTGGTTGAGAAGGCTCGCGTTGGGGAAGAACTCGAGGCCATCCATGGAGTCAGGTGCTCTCCTGTTCATACCTGGTACAGAGACGGAGAGGGAGTTGAGAGAGAGGAGGATAAGGAAACAGGAAGGAGGAATAGGTCGGTCCTGGTCGCAAGTGATGGAGCATCGGTTGCCGGTCGGTGCTCAGGCTGTTGGGCCCCCAGGCGTTCATGGCTGCAGGAGGTGGACAAGGGGATCAGGGGAGGCACTGGTTGGTGCAGACTAGGGAGAGATCGAGAGGTGGAGGGCTACGGTTTGGGTGGATCGAGAGAACAACCCGATAGAGAAGGGATCTGGCGGCGATGGGAGAAACTCCCGAACAACAAGGAAGAGCGGGTGGCGGTGGCTTCGGGATTGGGGTGGAGTGGATGGGACAGCCTAGGGTTTGGGTTGATCTGTTTTGGTAGGTGGTTGGTTTATATATATGAAAATAGGATTGAGGTTGGACCCTCCGATCGAAATCGGGCGGTCAAGAAAAATAGGCGAGGGAGTCCAATTAACAAAACGGAGATGTTTTATAGATGTTTGGGGATGATCCGGACACAGTGGTAACGATTGTCCGGGTCGGGTCCGGGACAGATTTCGGACGCGCATGGGAGGAGGTCCACGGACTGACGAGAGAGGTTAGGTAGGGCCTGGTGGTGAGAGTTAGACTGTATAGGCGGTCTCGAGCTGAGAGAAGAGAAGAGAGAGAACCCCGGCAACTGTTTCCGGAGACCGAAAATGTCCGACGTTAGACCGGCTATAATTCCGCTGTAGTTTAACGGTTGGGCTATCCAACGAGCTCTGAATCCGATGAAACTTGACAGGCGGTCTATCTACACTATAATAAGACCGCACACCAACTTTCAACCCTTTCCGAGAACATTTTCCGGCCACTTATAAAATAATATTTCGTACATGCTGTGGGCGCGTGCAAGTGTGTCTGGGCTCAGAACGGACAACGAAAGGAACGGGGAAACCCGGACGGATGCAAGTTTTGAAAACATGATGATGCAATGCACACGATGCAAAGATGAATGCAACAGATGAAACAAATCAACAACGAATCTCGGAAACCCTAGAAGGCATCTGAATCTCCGGTCTTGGGGCGTCACAAAGGAGGTATCACCAGTTGCTGGGAGATGCATGCCTCACGAGGCGGAAACTACTTCAGACACGTCGAGCTAAGTTATCCCTACACACCTACATAAAGCACTGATGCTGCAACACGACACAGGAACAATAAACACAACATAGCGACTTGGAAATCACAGTTTGTTGCACGCCCTTGCAGGGCCCCATACATGTTTCTTTTTTGCATGTAGGAAGAAAGGAAAGAAAAAAACAAAAGCGGGTTCCGGCATAACCCTTAAGGTTTGAACACTGGGGTGTGCATGAAGATCTCTCCTACCTCTAGCTAGCGCACATCTTGATCTCACGGCCTAGCTCGACAGACCTAGAGAACAAGAGGACACGAGATTTATACTGGTTCGGGCCACCAATGTGGTGTAATACCCTACTCTAGTGTGGTGTGGTGGATTACCTCTTGGGCTGAGGATGCATAGTTACAAGGGAAAAACAGCCTCCTGAGGAGAGGTGTTCTTATGCTTGGTGAACTTGTGTGAGGCTATGGATGGAATTGCTCCGATCCAATATCAGCTGCCTCCTACGATGGTGGCTAGTCCTATTTATAGAGGCCCTGGTCCTCTCCCCAAATATTGAGCAGGAACGGATCCCACAATGGCCAAATTCGAAGGGAGACAACTAGTACAAGTTATCCTGACTAAAGGTGGTCTTCTCCTGCCAAAGGTTCTGGTGGTGACGCCGTCTTGGGATCCATGGTGACCTCCGTCCTACCGTCCTTCTAGTCTTGGTCTCGTTGCACTGATATGGAAACCTTTGTCTGATGCCTCGAGACTCCTTGCCTACGCTTGCCCCTTTAGCACCAAAGAGGAAACGAGGACACTGTGCGTGCTGGCGCCCGCCTGGCTCCAGTCGTCATGGCTTGCGTCACAGGGACCTCGCGAGGTGTCCCTTTCCTTTATCTCTCCACCCCTCGCGAGCCTTCCTGGTGAAGCTGCCCCCGAGGAGGTCTTGTGTCGTCCGCCTCGCGAGGCTTGGCCCCTTGTGAGAATATTGTGTGTTTGCTAGTGAAGATGGGCCGCACAGGGCCGCTGGTGGAGCCATGCCGCGGGCCGTTGGCAGGCAAGTCTGGAGACCCCCATTCCCAGGACGCCAACAGTCGCCCCCAGGCCCAAGGCGCGCACGGACTTGGCTTCGAGGCGAAGCCAAAGGGCAAGTGCGGAGCGCCGCGAGCCCCAATACCCTGCGGCCCCGCTCGACGCGTGGTGATCGATTGGACGTGGGCGGCCCCGCTTCCCCACGCATCCTTGATATCCGCCTGGCTAGGCGGCCACGGCGTCCTCCATAGTTATTTCCCCATTGCTGGCAACGCACTCCCCAACTCCTCTGCTTCTTCGAACCTCAGCTTCCTCTCCCAATCTGACCTGAGCTCAGTCCTCTCAATCGCCATGGCGCAGAACCGAACGGAGAAAGGGAACAAGCCCGTGTCCTCAGCCAGCCCACCTGTGGCCGTTGAGCCCGTCGTCGGCCGATCGCGGGTGCTCAATCGGGAGGCCATGGACAAGGGGCGCCCTGCGCTCGCCACCAGGTTCAATGAATGGGGAGGGTCGGTGGCCTAGCCTGCGTCCCGAGATTCTATCGTTAGAATAGCCACTGAGGTCCAATTCGTCATCGTTGCCCTATGGGCTGGCCTGGTCCCTCCATTCTCCGCTTTCATCAACGTCATGCTTTCCCATTACCAAATTCATATGTTGCACCAACATCCCCAATATTTCACCCTTCTTGCCGTCTTTGCCTTTGTCTGTGAGGCCATGGTGGACATCACCCCCTCCGTGGCCCTTCTGCGCCATTTCTTCTCGCTGCGCCTGACCGACCCCCGGCAATGCTCGGGGTGCCTGAGCTTCCAGGCCGTGGCGACGACGACCGGCTCGGGGATTGACTTTGAACTCCCGCCGTCTGTGAGCGGGATCCGGACGCGGTCCATGTATGTGGACATCGGAGTGCTCAACCCTTTGCTCTTGCCTCCGTCGACGCCCGATGTCCCCAGCTTCGGCTGAGATCACGAGAAGCTTGCGAGCCCCCGCCTCGCCTTCGTCTGGCTCCGGTTGAAGAGGCTGAAAGATCTTTGCTTGACTGCGCCCATGGTGATGAAGGAGTTCCTCCAATGCCAAGTCGCCCCACTTCAGCACCATTCCCAGCCGATGTGGGCCCTGTCTGTCGGCCAAGATCGCATGAGGCTTCAGGAGTCAAGGCTTCCGCTTGAGGTCCTGGCAAGCGACCCCTCGCCAGCCGATATGCCACTAGAGGGCTATCTCTTGTACTGCTGCTCAAACAGGGTGGAGTTCATGGGGCAGATGCCCCCTTTGACGAATGGGGGTTGCGTCGAGTCGGCCTTGAGGGGTCCCGCGAGAACCCCGTCACCGTGGTTCCCCACCTTGTCGCGGGCGCCGAACTTGCCCCAAGAGTGGACGCAGGGGGGCAAGCACCACTGGAGGCCGGAGGCGCAGTTGCCGAGGTGTCGACGCCGCCCGTGGCTCCTGAGTCGCCATCTCTGGGAGCACGTGACTCTCGCTCTGGGGTGGCAGTTCAGGGGGCGACCCAATCCGCTGCTCCTGAGGCCAAAGCTCCCAAGGCCTCAGTAGGTCATCGCGAGGCGGAACCCGATGGCTCTCCCCAGCTTGGCGCTCCTGAGAACGCCTCCTCGGGTGCTTCACCAGCCGCGCTCTGCGCTGGTCGCCATGTCCGACGCTTCGGTCGGCTCCGTGTAGACTTCAATGCGCTCCGCAAAAGGAAGGGGTCCCCAAGCTGCAGCAGTGGCGCCTTCCTACCGTTGAAACATAGGAAGTACCTTAGCTTTGTAATTACTTGAGTGCTCCTTCCCTTCCTGATGGTGGCTCTTCAGGATCCCATCTACTAAGGCAACCTCCTCCTGCCTCGAATCTCCCGCTGGCCTTGAGCATTCCAAGCCAGCATGCCGCCCCCGGCGCGAGATCGGCCGGAGAGGCAGACACGCTAGCTTGGCGCCTTGAGCCCGCGCTCCTGCCATCTCTTCTAGTTGTAGACGGCGGCTGGATGGCTTCGTTCTTGGTTTCTTCTTCGAGTGGCGAGCCTCAACTCAACCGAGCTCCAGTCGAAGCCCAGTCGGTGACCGGGGGGGGGGGGGGGGGGGGGAGGGGCGCTAGCCCCTAGCCCCCTGCGGAAAGGGGGAGAGCCGCTTTGGATCCCGTCGGCGACCCCCGCCGTGGAGGACGGGATCGGTCGCGCGCATAAGTTTGCGCACGAACGGAGTGTCATCCGCCACGAGCTCTTTCGGGAGGCGATGGGCGTTATGAGCCGGCTCAGCGGAGAACTCGTGGATGTACACGGGCGCCTCGAGGCCGAGGGTCTTCGGCTGATGGAGGAGCGGCATAAACTGAAGGTGGCCATCAACCTCGGGCGCCACCAGCGCGAGCTTGATAATGCGAAGCCCAAGGTGTCTCTTGCGACCTCGCGTGAGGCCTGCGCTCGAGCCTTGGAAGAAGCCCGGGAAGCTGATCATCGCCGCAAGATCGCAGAGAAATGCGCGTGGGAGTTCCAAGCCTGGAGTGCCTCCTTGGAGCAGCAAGTGGAGGCGCGCAAGGCCGCCCTACCATCGATGAAGGGGATGCCTGCCGAGGAGGAAGAGATCCTGAAGCGCGAGGAAGCGTTGGTGCTGGAAGCCAAGGAGCGCAACCTTGAGCTTGAGCGGTTGGAGATGAGGGAGCGCCAAGTCGCCCAAGCGGAGGATGCTGTCAGCGTGCGCAAGGCCAAGGTCCAGGAGGAGGTCGATCGCCGGGTGGCCGAGGCTCGCGTGGATCTTCTGGGCCGTTACAACCTAAAGATGAAGCTCGTGGAAGCCGAAGCTGTGGGTAGGACTACTGCCCTCAAGTCAGGGTTGGCTAAGGCGGGAGAGCATGAGAAATTCGCTGCAGCCGCCCTGATCTCAGTGCAAGCTGAGATGGCTTCTGCCCGTGCCGAGCTGCTTTCTCTTCAGTAGCATGTCGCCAGCGCCGAGTCCTCCACGCAGTAGAGCAGGGAGGAAGCGCTCCTGTGGAGGACGTTGGAGCGCGTGCACGCCCCTATGATCCAAAGCCTCAGGATCAGAGCCAACGCGGCTCTGGGGACCATTTGTGACGAAGATGCCCCTCATCCCCACTCGAACGATTACGCCAGTCACCTCCTCTTCTTCACCCATGTGGTGACATGCCTGGAGAATCAATCCAAGAGGGCTCGCGAGCTTGTTGAAGAGAGGAGCCGCGGCCTGCTCAGGCGCGCGTTCTCCCGTGTCTTCAGCCACCTCCAGAACACCTACCCCTACTTTGATTTTGCCGCCGTCATTGCCCCTGTTCCCGAGGCCATCCGGGGCGACCTAGCGCGCTGGGTAGAGGACAATGTGGATGCTCCAGTCAGGCCCTTCACCTCCGAGGATGACGCGGTGGTGGTCGCTGTGGATGAAGGCGAAGTGGTCGACGATGGTGAGGGCGGCACCGGTAATGGAAACAGCGATGCCAGCAACGGCGACAGCTTTGCCAGCAATGCGTCTGAGGGCGTCCCGGAGGATACAGTGAGTGTCATGTCCGATTGAGCCCATGCTTCCTTGTTGCCGACCCTGCATGCAAAAGCTCGGGCACAGCCCTGAAAGTTGTAAGAGCATTTTGGGAGGGGGAGCCCCTCATGTAAATAGATTATTGCTTCTATTCCTTAGGCCAAGATGGAGATGTGTTTTTATGAGCCCGTGAGTCCCACCGCTAGCTTACTATTGCAGTTTACCGTAGTCAGGGCCAGTTCGAGACCGACTCGTCAGGTCGCGAGGTTCTGAGGGGCTTGCTGATCCGTCCGAGAGGGCCGCAACCAGCCCCCGCTCACGAGGGGGGGCAGCAGGTGTGAACTCCGAATCAAGGCAAGGAACTAGATTGCAAGAAATCGTACAAACGAGAAAAGGCACCCCCCCGTGCACACCAATGAATATTCAACTTCAAACTTAAATCCAAAGCCAGAAAACACGGCTATAGAAAAGAGATTAAAAGCAAATGGCCGCGTTCGGCACCTAGTCTAGTCTACTTGTCTTCTAACCAGCGCAGAGCTAAGTGGTACCACTAGGACGTGGGAGGGAGCCCCCGAGGCCCGAGGGCGGCACTCTTGAGACTCCGGGGCGTGTACAGCCCCACTCATTATTACGTGAGAGTGTCACGAGCGGAGACCTTCATAGGCGCGAGCCTTACTTCAAATTGTCGGACGAGGGCCCCGCCTTACGTCACCCTCGATCACCATTGGGGCGTCCGGAGACCAGGGCGAACCAAGGGGCAAAAGGACGCCAATGGCGACCTCGGCGACCACAGGTCCTCTGCCATGGGAAGGCTCACCAGCAACTCCCCGGCAGAGGGCCTACCTCCGGGGGACGCCCTGCTCCGCGTGATGCGGGGAGGGGCCTTGCTCCCGGCTCCTTCCCTGCAGCCCCTAGTGTGCTCCTCCTGGTGGAAGGGAGGCCTTCAAGCTTGGGCCGCCGTTTGCCACTGTTGCCCGCATGGTTGGTGAGGCTCCTCGGAGGCTCCTGGAAGGCCTCAGCTTCTACCGCCTCCTCCTCCCAGCCTGGCTCGAGGAATGAGCCAGGGTCGTCTTCCAGCGCGTAATCCTGGTCCATCATGTGGGGCACGTAGGCCTCCAAGGCCGTCGCCCCGTAGACCTCGCCGAAGTGCCCCATGCTCCACGTTGCCCGGCCCAGCCCGCCGTCTTGAGGATGGTAGGGCGGCATCCCGTTAGAGCCGCGGGTGGCAATGCTCGTGCCCACGCTCATCCGAGGTGGCACGGGTGCGATTGGGCGTCTGGTGCTGCTGGTCCCGCCGGTGCCGATGAAACCTCCTGGCGCGCACGGGGGCACGCGGGTGCAGCGAGGCCCGCCATGCGATCCGGCCGCGGCATGAGGCGTAAGCTGAAGGGCGGTGCTCCCGAGGATGCGACATCCAGTAGCTCGGCGACACGCTCCCGCAAGGCATCCTGGCCGCGGCATGAGGCGTAAGCAGGGAGCAGAAGGGCGGTGCTCCCGAGGACGCGACATCCAGTAGCTCGGCGACACGCTCCCGCAAGGCATCCTGGCCGCTCTCCATCAGCCAGCATCGCAGCAGCTCGCGAGCCACCATGAGCGCGGCCCTCCTGTTTGCTTGGTCCCGTTGGGAGTGCGGCGTCATGGCCCCCAGCATAGCTTGAGGCCCTTGTGGCTGCCCGCACTTGTCGTGGAGTAAGGGTGGGTGGCGTTTGACAGCGCCGCCCGTGCCCCGCAGCGGTTGGCGGTGTGCGTGCCGCCTAGGGCGCAGGGTTGTGGTCTTCTTGGGCAGACAACGCCGCCTAGGCTGGCCGAGCTGCTCAGCAGTCGGCGTTGGTCCTCGGGTCACCGGACATGGGAATCGTGGAGTGTCGAAGGATCAACTAGCGGAAGAGAGGCTCCAACGCACCCCTACCTGGCGCGCCAAATGTTGGATTTCGGGTTCCGGTAAAAACCATGAGGTTTGAACAATAGGGTGCTCACCGAGATCTCTCCTCCCTCTAGCTAGCGCACATCATGATCTCACGGCCTAGCTCGACGGACCCAGAGAACAAGAGGACACGAGATTTGTACTGGTGCGGGCCACCGATGTGGTGTAATACCCTACTCAGTGTGGTGTGGTGGATTGACTCTTGGGCTGAGGATGAATAGTTACAAGGCAAGAACAACCTCCTGAGGATAGGTGTTATTGTGCTTTGTGAACTTGTGTGAGGCTATGGATGGAATGGCTCCGATCCAATATCAGCTGCATCCTACGGTGGTGGCTAGTCCTATTTATAGAGGCCCTGGTCCTCTCCCCTAATATTGAGAGGGAAGGGATCCAACAATGGCCAAATTTGAAGGGAGACAACTAGTACATGTTATCCTGACTAAAGGTGGTCTTCGCGTGCCAAAGGCTCTAGTGGTGACGCAGTCTTGGGCTCCACGGTGACCTCCGTCCTGCCATCCTGCTGGTCTTGGTCTCGTTGCACTGATATGGAAACCTTAGCCTGATGCCTCGGGACTCCTCGCCTGCGCTTGCCCCTTTAGCACTGTCGGGGGGATGGACCCCGGGCAGGCAACGGAACCCGGATCCTTTCAAAAAACAACGGGGCTCGCATCACCCGTCAAGACGGCTCGCGCTCGGCCGAGTCGCTCGACCCGCCCAAGCCCCCTCTACCCGGCCTAATCCGTAAAACTTTTTCGACAAGTTAGTCCAGGGCGGCCGAGCCCGGCACACCAAGACTTACCCAACAAGCCAACACCCCTTGGCATGTACTCCAACCCGGCCAAGGGTCAGCGGCCGCCCCATACCAGCCATATGATGGGACGAGTCACCACCAACTGATGACTGAAGCCAAAGTGTCTTGCCCATGCCTTTGGTCAGCCGGACGAGGCAACATTGCACCCCAGATACCCGCTGACCAACCTTGGCATGGCAGCAGTGCACCCGTCGTCACCCATGACGCCAGCAAGCGACGACCTGACGGAGCGCCACTGTAGCTGACCCGACTTGGCCATGCCCTGACGATCGACAAGGTGGCCAATAGTGCCACTATACCCCACGGTCCCCGCGCCCGGGTAACCCGGCGAGACCTGGTACCCTGCGGGTCCCAGCACCGGGTCCCCAGACGCTGACAACCCGGCCCCGCGGCCCTGCAACATTACCATTGTACCCCTGGGGGGTTGACCTATGAAACTCCCTAGGAGGCCTCCATGTAGGAGGGTGAGGAATGCAGTAGAAGAACACCCACATACAGGGAGAGAGCAGCCCAAACCTCGGCCTGCCTTTCTTCCTCCCTGATACAGCTCAAGGGGTGTTATCTCTCCGGACTAGGGGTGTTATCTCTCCGGAGAGCCCCGAACTTGGGTATGTCTTGCGTCCCGCACTCGCTCATGCCGACCTCGCCTCCGGAGCCCACCAGTGCCCACGATCCTCATCCTCTCTTTAGCCATCCCATGGCATCTACTTTGCGCCCACCGCGACAGTTTGCACCCGTCGTGAGGCAGCTCGAGGTCCTGGCCGGAAGCATGCTTCGATCGGGCTCTACTCCGACTCTGACGAGCCCATCACGCTGGCGCACGATGTCATCGACGTGCTCGTCGTCTCCTTGCCGCGTTGCACATCTCCGACGCGCCTGCGGCCGACAAGTACCCCAGGGAGGTGCTCGACTTCTCCGACTCCCCCCTTTCCCTTGGCGGCGATGTTCCCGCCGGGGCAATGGACCTCTACGTAGAGGTTTTCGTCACCGACACCAGCGCTGCTTCTTCATTTGGCGCGGCGAGGAAGGACGCCGAAGCTAGGACCGCAGCGGGTCAGGCCAGCCCGCCTGACCCCCTACAGGCCACAATGCAGAGCCTGCATGGCCCCGTCGGCACCGACATCGACGCCTCCGACGTCGCCGAGGCCAGGACCCGCCTCGCGAGGTTTCTATGACGCAAGCCATGACGACTAGAGCTAGGCGGGCGCCAGCACGCCTAGTGTCCTGGTTTCCTCTTTGGTGCAAAAGAGGCAAGCTTAGGCGAGGAGTCCCGAGTCATCAGGCAAAGGTTTCCATACCGGTGCAACGAGACCAAGACCAGCAGGACAGCAGGATGGAGGTCACCGTAGAGCCCAAGACGGCGTCACCACCAGAGCCTTTGGCAGGCGAAGACTACTTTTGTCAGGATAACTTGTACTAGTTGTCTCCCTTCAAATTTGGCCGTTATGGGATCCCTTCGCGCTCAATATTTGGGAAGAGGACCAGTGTCAGGACCCCGATTCCAAGTCACATCGATCTAGCTGGTAACACCTCATATCACTTCGCTAGCATCAATATGACAGAGAACCCGAGCTGACATGGCTAGTCGTGAACCCAAAGTGGCACCAACCTATGGGGACAGACATACATGAATCACATCGAGCATGTCGGTCAATAGCATGTGAATCCGGGCTGTAGCAGTGGGCTAACAGGACTCCGGGGAACCCGGGCTGTAGCAGGCTAGGCAGGACTCCGGATGTCACTGCGTGACATTTCCTCGAAGGGACAGACATAGAAACGAAGTGAAACACATGCCGGCCAGTCAAGTGTCCTGAGCAGTAGTGCTGGGCTAGCAGGACTCCGGTGAACCGGGCTGTAGCGGACTACTATGGCTCATGGAAGCACTAGACTACATTTCCCCATAAGAGAGGCTGCCAAGGATGAACAACTAGATTGTCGGATCCCACACATACCAAGCATTTAAATCGTACACACAATATGCTCGATATGTATAAATACAACATGGCATCACAACATAACTCTATGACTCAAATATTTATTCATTAGGCTCCGAGGAGCGAGATATTACAAATATGGGTCTCATGACTCAACAATCATAGAATACAAATCAAAGCACATGCGGAAGCTTAACATGTCTGAGTACAGACATCTACAAATGAAAAAGGCTAAGAAACCTGACTGTCTACCAGATCCTGCCGAGGGCACAAGACCGTAGCTGAGGTATCAAGCTAAACGTCGAAGTCCATGCGAAACTACTAGCAAGACTGAAGTCTCTGCAAAACATAAATTAAGCAAACGTGAGTACAAAAGTACTCAGCAAGACTTACATCAGAACTAGCTACATATGCATCGGTATCAACAAGGGGGGTGGAATTTAACTGCAGCAAGCCAGCTTGGACTCGGTGGCTATCTTAAACTACGACTGTAAGTAACTCTTTTGAGGTGGCACACACGAGTCCACATATTCACCATATCAATACACCACTATGGATCCGCTCCTGTCTCCCTAGGAGAACGCCATCCATAGCACTCACGCTTGTCTTGCGCATTTTAGACTATCCACTTTCACTTGTCTATGAACTATGCAAGGGGTCCAAGTTTCCATATCCGAGGAATCCGGCTATTCGAATAGATAATGATAACCATGCAGGGGTGTACTTCTTCACACACGCTCCCACCACTTATCACCATATACACGTCATGTATCTCGACAACCTTCAAGCGGAAGCCCGGCGAGGGTGTCGACCATGACCTGACTAACCACACAAGTCTCTAGTCTAGGTTTATCGCCTATTCGGGTTCCATCCGCGAGGAGATTCGGCCGGAGTTTCGCTCACAGCCCCAAACAATGTGTGCAGGGTTCCCGAGACACCAAACGGGTGCCCGATACACCGTGCCACGGTGTATCTACCGCATCATAGCCCACCCCTAGGGTCGGCGCTACGCACGGCCACCAACACATATCCTATAAACACCAGAAACTAGTTGCAACTCCTGGACAGAGGACTAGGGCAGTTAATAAGTCGAGAGGGTCAATTAAGGATCCCAATGAGTGGTAGTAGCTGTTCATGGATCACAAACACAGAATTCAGTTCCTGAGGACGGTTTCAATGAGACAACCCACCATGTACTCCTACATGGCCTATCACCGCTACCTTTACGAAATCGTGTTCACACACTTAGCTCACACAAAGTAGGACATGTTCATCGCCATTCCAATTCATCCCCGATGAATCATACCTGACTCAACTCTAAGCAGTAGCAGGCATGACAAACAAGCATGAATGAGTAGGCACATCAGGGATCAAACAACTCCTACTTATACTAGTGGGTTTCATCTATTTACTGTGGCAATGACAAGTCATGCAAAGGAAAGGGGTTCAACTACCGCATCATGTAACAGTTGAATTGTTGTTGTCCTAATGAAGTAAAAGAGAGCAGGAGCGAGAGAGTGGGATTGTATCGGAATGAACAAGGGGGTTTTGCTTGCCTGGCACTTCTGAAGATGATATAACTCTTCATCGGTGTCATTGATCACATCGTCGAAACATACGTCTACTGAGGGGGGGACAATCACCAGCAAACACAAAAAGAACACAATCAATGCGATGCAACAATATGATGTATGATCATGACATGGCAACATGCTGGTGTTTGGGCTAATGCATCTAGCAACCAGATTAAATGAAGTTGGTTTGAACCAAAGGTTCAAATTCAAACTCCATGTAAGGCATTTCAAATGCCATTTATTGATTTTTCCAATTCAGCAGCTATAAGTTGTTCTAACATGCATGAAAATGTCACAGATGGATAGATTGGATTTTTCTGATAATTTTTCATATATAATTTATTTAATTCTGAGCTACGGTTGATTTTCTATGATTTTTAGAAGTTTAGGACATTTTCTGAATTAAACAAGTCATTTCTGATTTATTTAAAATCCGGAAAAGCATTTATGACCTCATCACTGTGTCACTGTGACATCATCCAGTCAACAGGTCGGGTCCAGGTCAAACCTGACATGTGGGGTCGGCACGTTAGTGTCTCGGGCTGGTTTGTGTGGATGACAGGTGGGACCGGTCAATGTTGACTTGACCAAAGTCAAAGCTGACACATGGGGTCCACACATATTAGTACTAATCTTGACAGAAAATTAGACTAACCTAATTAGTCACAGGATCCCACACGTCAGTGGATCTACAGGGGTCATTAGTGGGCTCATTAGCAACTAATGATGTCGCCACGTCGGCCTCGCCGGAATCTGGCCGGCGGCAACCATTCCGCACAGCGGAGGCATCGGGTTTTGCTATCCGGCAACCATTGGGCTCGCGGTTTGTCCCTGCGGGTTGTTGGATGTGCACCACATCCAACGGAGCAGGCCACTGGGTGAGGAGAGATCGGGAACTACGGCGGCGACCACTTGGGCGGCGGCCGGAGCTACGGGCGTGCTCCGGTTGGAGCTAGGGGCACGTGGGGAGGAGCTGGTGGGCGCTACGGGCTCCTGGAGCCGCGCTGAGCACAGTGGTGTGCTCGGCTTCGAGCTACGTTCGCTCTAGCCACGGTGGCGACGAAGCGCAACGGCGGCGAGCTTCGGTGACGGTGGGGATTGGCGCTACGGCATGCAAACGAGATGGAGAAGAGGGGGGTTCGAGGGAGGAGCTCACGGCCGTTGTAGTACGCGTCTCAGCGGGCTCGGGGAAGGGTTGGTGACGGCGTGCGATCGTCGGCAGCCGAGAGGTTGAAGACGACACCATGGTCATGCTGCGGTGCGTCCGGCGTCCTATGCGTCGTCTAGGAGGCGTGGGCGACGGTGGCGGAGCTTCCATGCAACACGGGAAGGCAAGAGGGGGTTGGGGAGCGTGGTGGTTCACGGCGGCGCTTCCATGGCCGCGTCGGCCGTCGTGGAACAGAGCGAGGGAGAGGAGGGGATGGAAGCGAGAGAGAGGGAGGGGGCCTGGGGGGAGTGCGTGGCGCCGTCCAGAGGCATCCGGGCGAGCAGGCAGAGATGAGCTGGAGGCCTTGGGCGCGCACGCGTCGACACGCCTCTGCCTACTGGCAGAGGTTGAAGACAACCGCTCCAGCCAGTGGGCTGGGCTGTCCAGCTGGCCGCGCCAGGTAAGTGGCCCAGGTGACTCTCTCTCTCTGTTTTTTCAATTTGTTCTGTTTTCCTATTTTTGCTATTATGTTTTGATTTAGTTCAAAGACCAAACCATTTCCAAAATTCCTGAAATGACTTGTGGGCACATTTGGAAATATTTCCAACAGCCCTCAACCACTTCTAGAATTATTTGGGCATTTTTAATTATTTATAGCAATTAAATGCCCAAATTCAAATACTTAAAGAGTTCATTCAAAAATCCAAATTGAGCTAGAAAAATGTGCACCATTTTTGTCACAGGTATCAAAACCAATTCAAAAATGATGAACATTTTCAAAGGGCATTTTGGGTTCATTGAAAAGATTTAAGTTGAACCTAGTTGAAATTCATTTGCTGCTAAGGTTTAACAGTCCCCATTTCAACTTTTAAATAAATTTTAGACACGATGCATGGGTGCTGATCCAACTAATTACAAACAAATTCTAGGGCTATGACAACCAAGGCCTCTATAAATAGGAGTAGCCACCACAGTATGAGGCCATTGATCCAGAGAGAGATAGATCATCCAGATTATCCTTAGCCACACAAGTTCACCAAGCACAAGAACACCTCTCCTCAGGAGGCTGTTCTTCCCTTGTAACTATCGATCCACAGCCCAAGAGGCAATCCACCACACCACACTGGAGTAGGGTATTACACCACATCGGTGGCCCGAACCAGTATAAACACTGTGTCTCTTGTTCTTTGGGTTCGACATGCTAGGCCGTGAGATCATGATGTGCGCGAGCTAAAGAAGGGGAGAGATCTCCGTGCGCACCCAGTGTTCGAATGTCAAGGGTTTTGCCGGAACCCGAAATCTGACAGCGGTGGTGGTCGTGGCGGATGAGGGCGACGTGGTCGATGGAGGCGCGGCTGATGGCGGTGTGGATGATGGCAGTGGAAACAGAGACAGTGACGGCGCCAGTAGCCTGTCCGGGAGAGATTCAGGGAACGAGGCGAGCGATATGTCCGGCTGAGCCCTCGCCCCTTTATTTTGAACCCGCATGCAAAAAGCTTGGGTACGGCCCCTCACGATGTAAGAGCATTTTGGAGAGGGGAAGCCCCTCATGTAAATAGACCACCACTTCAATCCTTAGGCTAGGCTTAAAGCGTGCTTTTGGGTGCTCGCGACTCCCCTTGCGGGCTTGATCCCGTAACTTACTACGCTTTAGCTGGGCTTCAAACTGGTTTGGCGGTTGTGGATGTGCATTCCTTCTGAGAGGAGCCCCTCACGAGCTTGCGAGGTTTTGGTTTCCTGAGAGGTCCCCTAGTCCACCCGAGAGGGACCGCGAGAAGCGAGTTCCAGTAATGGCGAGATGCGTTCATAGTGCATGTGCGCCGCTGCCAGCCCCCGCTCGCGAGGTCTTCGAAATGGGGGAAGACTGCAGTCGTAAATCTCAAACAAAACACGAATCCAGAAATTAACAAAATCAACGCGAACAAGAAAGGATGCCCCCCCCCCCCCCCCGCGATTGCTAATGGAAATGCACCTTCATATTCAAGATCAAAAGTTGCGAGTCTAGGCTACAGAAAAGAGGTCGAAAGCACATGGCTGTGTCCGGCACTGAGCTAGTCTTCTTGTCTTGGAGTCTTCGGGTCTTCTCACCAGCGAGGAGCTAAGTGCTTTCACAGGCTGTGAGCATAGTCATTGGGGGACAGTGTCGACGGCCAGCGCGGAGCATGGTGCTTCCACTAGGACGTGGGCGGGAGCGCCCGAGGCCCGAGGGCGGCACTTCGGAGACTCTGGTGCGTGTACAGCTCCACTCATTGTTACACGACAGTGTCACGAGCAGAGACCTTCACAGGAATGAGGCTTGCTTCATATCGTCAGACGTGGACCCCGCCTTGCGCCACCCTCGACCACCATTGGGGCGTCAGGAAACCAGGATGATGCCAAGGGGCAAAGGGGACACTAGCGGCGCCCTCGGCGACCACGGGCCCTCTGCCGGGGAAAGGCTCACGGTGCCTCCCCGGTAGAGGACCTACCTCCGGGCGACGCCTTGCTCGATTGGATGCGGGGAGGGGCCTTACCCTGCCCTCCCCTGCAGCCCCCAATGCGCTTCCCCTGGTGGAAGTAGGGCCCGTGCTGGGGCCGTCGTCCACCGCTGCGACCTGATTCACTTGCGACCCATGGTTAGTGTAACCCTGCTCCTGAGAGATTAGTGGTACCCTGTAGGTGTTGTTTGCCGGCGTGGTCGGCGAGGCTCCCAGGTGGCTCCTGGAAGGCATCAGCTTCCAGCGTCTCCTCTTCCCAACCCGGCTCGAGGAATGAACCGGGGTCATCTTCCGGTGTGTACTCCTAGTCCATCATGCGGAGCACATAGGCCTCCAGGGCCGTCGCCCCGGAAACCTTGCCGAGGTGCCCTACGCTCCATGTCGCTTGGCTCAGCGTGCCAGGATGGTAGGGCGGCATCCCGCCGGGACAGTGGGTGGCACTGCTTACGCCTGCACGCATTGGGGGAGGCACATGTGTGGTTGGGTGTCCCGCGCTGCTGGTTGCGCTGGTGCTGACGAAACCTACTGGTGAGCCCGGGGGCGTGCGGGCGCGATGAGGCCCACTGTGCGATCTGGCCGTAGCCTGAGGCGTAATAAAGGAGCAGAAAGGCAATGTACCCCTGGCTGCGGCATCCAGCATCTTGGCAATACGCTCCAGCAATGCATCTCGACCGCTCTCCATCAGTCGGTATGGCAGCAGCTCCCGCACCACTGTGAGCGTGGCCTTCATGTTTGCTTGTTCCCGTTGGGAGAGCGGCACCGTCGATGTGGCGTAGCTTGAGGCCCTTGCGGCGGCCCGTGCGCGCCGCGGGCTAAGGGTGGAAGGCGTCGGACTACGTCGCCCGCACCCCGCGGTGTTTAGCGGTGCGCGTCCCACCTGGAGCGCGGAGATGAGGTCTTATTGGGCGGACGACGCCGCTCGGGCTGGCCAGGCTGCCCAGTGATCGGTGGCAGCCCTCGGGTCGCCGGACATCGGCACTGTAGAGTGTTGGCGGGTCTGCTGACGAAAGAGAGGCTTCGGTGCACCCCTACCTGGCACGCCAAATTTCGGATCTCGGTTTCCAGGAAAACCCTTGAGGTTCAAACACTCGGGTGCGCAAGAAGGTTTCTCCTCCCTCTAGTTACGCCCTCACCGTGATCTCAAGGCTTAGTGCGTCGAACTCGCAGAACAAAGGGACACAACATTTATACTGGTTCGGGCCACCGATGTGGTGTAATACCCTACTCCAGTGTGGTGTGGTGGATTGCCTCTTGGGCTGAGGATGAACAGTTACAAGTGAAGAATAGCCTCCTGAGGAGAGGTGCTCTTTTTCTTGGCGAGTTTGTGTTGTTGCCTTGGTGGAATGGATCCGGTCCAAGATGAGAAGCCTCCCTACGATGGTGGCTAGCCCTATATATAGAGGTGCGGGTGCTCTTCCCAAATATTATGTGGGAAGGGATCCGACAATGACCAATTTGAAGGGGGGCAGCTAGTACAAGCTATCCTGACAAAAGATGGTCTTCGCCTGCTAAAGGCTCTGGTGATGATGCTGTCCTGGGCTGCAGGGTGACCTCCGTACTACCGTCCTGCTGGTCTTGGTCTCATTGCACCGATATGGAAACATTTGCTTGACTCCTCGGGACACCGCGCCCACGCTTGCCTCTTTAGCACCAAAGAGGAAACGAGGACACTGCGTGCACTGGCGCCCGCCTAGCCCTGGTCGTCATTGCTTGCGTCACAGGAACCGCACGAGGCGCCCCTTGTCTTGATCTCTCCACCCCTCATGAGCCAGCCTAGTGAGGCCGCCCCCGAGGAGGTCTTGCCGTGTCCGCCTTGCGAGGCTTGGCCCCTCGCGAGGGTTTGGAGTGTTTGCTGGTGAAGATGGGCCGTACATGGCCGCTGGTGGAGCCACACCGTGGGCCACAGGCAGGCAAGTCTGGGGACCCCCATTCCCAGGATGCCGACAACTTGATCCTTCAATCTCTGGTGGATGCTCCATCTGGGATCGATACTCCCACCACCACTGCCTCATGATCGGATTCGGTCAATCTGTTTGCTCCATGGCCCAAAGGAGCAGCTCTATGGACTCCAGCGTGACTCCCTTAAGGAGTATCGCCACCTTTTCACTCTGTTACAGATATTTGGCCATGGATGTCTCCGTCGCTGCTAGTTGGTCCTTATTGTCAAACCAAGACAGTATCTCCAACATCATAGCTAGCTTCACAGGGTCACCGTCTGCGATCCGCACGTATAGGTTGTACTCCTCCATCGATCTACTTCTCCACAGCACCTTCACTTGCTGGCGGTGGTTTTTGAATGGAAGGGGAGAGTAGCGGCGCTGGTTTTGGATTAGAATAGGAGAGGATCAATGCTGGTTTTGTATTGGAACAGGAGAGGAGGGGCGGTGGTTTTGAAATGGAAGAGGAGAGGAGCGGCGCTGGGTTTAAATTGGAACACGAGAGGAGCGGCGGTGGTTTAAGAGGAGAGGAGCAGCGCTGGTCTTGCAAGTATTATTTGTTTTGTGTATTTTGGGTCAAAGTTTGACCACATGCTGTATTTGACAAGCAAAATGTGAATGCATGTCACCAAAAATGGTATCGTTTGGTTCGTATCTGAATGTACTTTCAAATTATATTATTTTTGCAACGTATAACATATATTTTATTTGTGAAAATCATGGTCAATTATGACCCAAAATAAAAGGGAGACTAGTTAATGTGGGGTCGCTTTCTTAATTGAAGGTTAAATTGATTTTGATTTTGATCCAGTCACTGTGCGCCGCCCTCTCGTCCAATCATAAATTGCTGCCGCACGCTTCTCTCCCTCTTCTCCATTGCAAAACCACCTCCTGTCCTCTCCATCATCTCCATTCCAAAACCACCGTCTTGGCTCTTCCTCTTATCCATTGCAAAACCACCCCTATGCTCTCCATCTTCTCCATTGCAAAACCACCATCTCGCCTATCCCTCTTCTCTATTGCAAGACCACCGTCTCTCTTGCCATCTTCCAAAGGTAGCACCGGACCTCTCAGAAAGACATCCATGGAGACGGTGCAGCAGCGAATCGGGCAGATCACCGGCGGCGGCCAGGCAAAGTCGGCCAGGTTGAAGGAGATCCTTACATGGTCTGACAATGAGTGGGAGATTTCGGGGACGGTGAGGGCCATGTGGCAATGTATGTGAAAGAGCGAGACAGCAACGATGAGGGCGGCGATGTACTCCATGGTGGCAGTCACGTCGCAGTCCTTTGAGTTCATCGAGTATCTCCTCTAGGTGATGGAGCAGACAGATTCGCCCTAGGAGAAAGTCAGGCGGAGGTGGTGGGCATACAGGTCGAAGGTCGAGCATCCAGAGGATAATGAATCGATCGAGTATGGTATGCCGTTCGTGAGGGTGCAGAGCCAGCCATAGCCACATGAGTATTCGTTCTCCCACCGGAAGAAGAGGTCGGATGGTGCAACGTCGCTTCCCCGCCATTCTCCACGGTTTCCTCGATGCTTGCCTCGTTTCAAGGGCGGCGGTAGGGTTTAAGGTAAGCCTCGCATAACCTAATCTTCCATCTGCTCATGCTTACAATCAGTGTGACGGCTAATGAAAATTATGCTTGCAATCAGTCTCCGAGTACTACGCCAATCACCCTAAAATAGCTCTGCATCTTTGTGTCAAAGTTGTGACACTATGTGCAAATAAAGAAAAATAGATTGGTGCTTCTTTCAGAAAAGAGTACTCCCTAGAAAACTGCCAATATAAGCTACTAGTATTTGGTTAGAGGATTTGCTGCCGAGAAAGGTCCGTCCACAGAGAGCGCCACACATCCCACTAGTGGTGGTGGATGCCAGTGTGTGCATGGAGCATGGTTGGTGTCAGTAATTTTTACTTGGCACACCTCGCACTCTGCATATATTCCAGTTGCATCCATACATTTGTGCAGTTCCACCAAAATGCAGCTGAATAGCCCTATTTGCAAAGATAATGAAAATGCATGATTACATTATAGTGGCACTAGTTGATGAAACATACACTAATAAATATAAGAAAATATTGCGATAGTATCATAGTATGCTATGCTGCGAGGGCGAGATGGGCCCTACGACGCCTCATACAGTAGGCCTCATACTAGAAATCGACCCAAGTCTCCCTGATATACCTTCTGCCAGTGATGAACATCAGTGTGCATCGATGGTACAAGGAGGGGCCTTTAGACATTCCAATCTCTATTTTTGTGCAGATCAACTAAAATTAAGCACCCCAGTTTGCAGAAATGCTTAAACTTTAACAATGGGACTAGTTGATGAAACATATACTAACAAAGAGAAGCACTTTCTTTTTCTACATTGGAAATGAAATGTTAGAGAGGACACTCGCTCTATTTTAACTATATTATTACTTCATTTTATCAATGGCACTAGGGGCGAGCAGGTGGCAAACGATGTGTACCATGTGTCGCAAGGATGGAGGCCGGGGGTGCTTAGACCGGGAAGTTGAAGCTGGCTCTTTCAATCCCTATCTTCCCCCCTGATGTTTCTGTGGTAGCATTTGGGTTGTAATCTAATGTCTACTCCGCAACTTTATTCTTGTAGACATGTGTTGGTCCTCCAAGTGCAGAGTTTTGTAGGACAATAGCAATTTTCCCTCAAGTGGATGGCCTAAGGTTTATCAATCCGTGGGAGGTGTAGGATGAAGATGGTCTCTCTCAAACAACCCTGCAACCAAATAAAAAAAAGTCTCTTGTGTCCCCAACAAACCAAATGCAATTTTAATTTGTATTGGTGCACTAGTTCGGTGAGATGGTGATACAAGTGTAATATGGATAGTATATATTAATTTTCGTAATGGGAACAATAAAAAACAGCAAGTTAGCAAGTAAAAAAAGTGAGCACAAACGGTATTGTAATTCTTGAAAATGAGGCCTAGGGTCTGTACTTTCGCTAGTGCAATGTAACACCCCGGACAAACCCGCCAGTGGACGTTACTCCTGGCAGGATCTAGACTGGCCCCACATATCAATACTAGTATTTTCTACGCACTTTGTCCTCACTCGTGCGCACCTGGGAGCAACTTCCCGGTCGGTCACCCATCCTAAAATTACTCCAAGCTAAGCGAGCTTAACTTTGGAGTTCTTTTCGAATGGGCTCCCAGAAAAAAAAAGGAATTCCTTATTGATATGAGTAGTCTATCATCCCTAATAAGCCAAGCTATCACATACACCCCCACTCAGATGAACTGACGTCCACATCAGGCCACAAGAATGTTCCCTTCGCATCCTCCCGGGAGTACGTGCGCCTGACGAGGGCCGCGGCAGAGAAGAAGGTGGTGAAGGCCGCGATGGCGAAGAAGAAAGCGACCGCCTCTACTTCGTCCAAGCATCGCCAGACTCCATCCCCTTCCCCTCCTCCCGTAGACATCGACACGGAGGTCGTCTTCGATCTTGGGTCTCTCAGCCCAAGTAGGAAGAGGAAGGCAGCGGAAGAGGAGGTGGAGGATGAGTAAGCATCTTTCCCTTCATCATCCCCGTCCCTTTAGACTGCGCTGGTTTTCTTGAGTTGTTTTTTTCTCGCAGGGATATGGAGACGTTGGCCCATAGGGCGGTGAAGAAGGCCACGGCCTTGACGGGAGACAACCCCCCGGCGGGTACTTTGCGTACGCCGTTGTTGGTGGAGAGCAGCCCGGATAGCAGTCCCTGGCGCTGCCCCCGCCCCAGCCCCCAGCGTAAGTTCACACTCACTCCTCCACTGATGAACATTGGGGTGTGAATCCTTGATGCTGACCTTGCCGGGTTCGTAGGAGAAGAACGGCGGCAGAAGGAGCCGCTGTGGGCCACCCCCAACACGCCGCCCCCCTCGACTACGCCGCCCCGCGAGGGCATCCACCACTGAGCCCACTCATATGGAGGAGGAGATGAACTTGGGTGCCGGGGGCTCTGCCCGAACAACAAATGCTAGAGGGGAGGGCGCTACTTCTTCCCAGCTTGAAGCGGGTAATTTGTTTGCTTTCCGTCCTCGCTCTTTCTTTTTCTTATTGAACCTTAACCTCGGCCCTGTCTCATCCTCTCTTCTTGGTATCCAGATCCTTCCTCGGTGGACCAGGAGTATATCGACACCGTTATCGGAGAGGTCACCAGGGACGCTGAAGGTCGCTCAGGACCTGCTGGCTGAGCGCAAATGGGAGCTCATCCTGAAGTACACCGATGTCGAGAAAGCCGAAAAGGCGGCAAGGGAACAGGCCGCCAAGGACGAAGCCGCTCAACATCAGCACCAGGCCGAGCTAAATTCCAAGGAGGAGGACCCTGCCTCTCACGAGGAGGCACTCGCCGCCATGCTCCGTGGCAAGGATGAGGAGGTCGAGAAGCTCGTCGTGCTACGAACGCAAGAACTGGAGCAGAAGCACATGGAGGCGCTCGATGCCTAAGCCCTGGTCCATACCGGTAGAGTGAAGGAGCTGGTGGCGGAGCGGGATGACCTAAAGCAGCAGGTCCTGGAGCTGGTGAAGGAGAAAGACACGCTCAATAGCGCCTTGGTGAAGGCGCAGGCCGCGGTCCTCGGCAAAGCCGAGTTGCTCTCCAAGGCCAATGACTCCATCAATGACCTGAAGCTGAAGCTGGAGGGTCTTGAGGGGACACTTTCGGAGGTCAGGGCCCGGGAAGAGACCCTGACCAAGGCCCTGGAGAACGAGAAGCAGCTGTGGAGCAAGAACACCGCCGACCACGAGAATTACATGAAGGGCGAAAACCTCTGGGTCAACCGCCTCGCCGGCATCGCAGAGAGGCTTACCACGCAGCTGGCTACCGAGGGCATGTCAAGATTCAGGTATTCCCATGAGACGGGTGCGAGCCCCAATGCCAAGCTGACCCTGTTCTTCAAGCGCGTTCTTGAGGCGCTGGAGTAGCTCCGTTCCAACAAAGCATCCTCTCTAGCCAACGAGGCCCGGAGGCTTTGCCAGGGTGCCCTGACCAAGGTTCTCACCAAGGTGGCGTACTAGAACCCCAACATCGACTTCAACACCACGCTGGAGAGCTTGCCGGAGGGTGTGGACCTCACGGCGCTCGAAGAGCGTATCGAGCACATCATCAGCCGCCGGAGGATGGAGGGCCAGCGTCGGGACTAGGCACCATGTTTCTCATCATCGGGACTTGGCACCGTAGGACAAACGCATTTAATGCGCTGCCATAGTGCCCTTCTTTCTTTATCGGGGACGGCAAGGAAGCTCGTCCTAGCTGTCGCCGCCTCGCCAGACTTTGATGCATGGTTGAACTGACGAGGCGTGTAGTGCCACGTTGGATGGCTGCTGAGTTGGTGTGGTGGCTGGATCTTCACGAAGATCTACATGCCACCACGCAGGTGCTTGTCGAGTTGGCCTAGAGGCTGCACGTCGCCACACAGGCGCCTGCCCAGCTGGTGGGCTGGCAGCTGCATGGGAACGGCACTGGAGTCTTGGCAGACGTGGGCCTGGCTGCAGCCCCGCCGATGTTTTTGGCAAGAGACATACCGGGCCCCCTACAAGGGTCTTGCTATGGCATATTGGTCGTCCCCGTCAAGGGTCTTGCCGGGGGTCTTGTGGGTATCCTTTGCAAGGATCTTGCCGAGGATCGTCGTCTTCTGGGCGACATCTAGTCTTGTGTGTTTCTGGTTTCCACAAATATTTGCATGCCACCAAGGAGGTGCCTCCCGAGCCTCGGTCCCAATGCTGTCGATGGCGTCGGAACTCATAGGCTCAAGGGTGGCTGCAATGTTGACGTTTTGCAAGTTTCCCCGGCAAGGTTCTTGCGGGGCTGCGAAGGCCGCCCCGGCAAGGGCCTTGCTGGGGGAGTCCAACTCGCCCCTCTGCTCTTCGTGTTTCTGGCTTGGTGTTGTTCTGGTTGTCTTGCGGCTTTGCTTCCTTCTTCTGCCCCGCTAGGTGTGGCTGCAGGCGGGGCTCCAAGTTCCCGCGCACAAGTAAAGGGGTACAAAATAGGACCCCTCCTTTTGTGCACCGACAACAACATGCTCAAAAATATATAAGTGAAGCACTAGAGCAAAAGACAAACTACTCCAAAAAGATATAAGTGAAGATCAAGTGAGTAGTTAAGTAAATAAGTAGCTATGTGAGGACTCTCTCTTATTTAAAAACTTTCAGATCTAAGTATTTTATTTAAACTGCAAGCAAAATAAAATAAAATGACATTCCAAGAATAGCACAACTCATGTGAAGAAGCAAAAACTTAGGCTCAACCGATACTAACCGATAATTGTTGACGAACAAAAGTGGGATGCCCGTTGACGAACAAAAGTGGGATACCTACCGGGGCATCCCCAAGCTTAGATGCTTGAGACTTCTTGAAATGTTATCTTGGGATGCCTTGGGCATCCACAAGCTTGAGTTTTTGTGTCTCCTTAATTACTTCAATATCACGGTTTCCCTAAATCTTAAAAACTTCATCCACACAAAACTCAACAAGAACTCGTGAGATACCTTAGTGCAAAACCTTATCATTCTTGACTGTAGAAAATCAATAAAATTATTATTTAACATTGCATATACCTTTGCATATTTAATACTCCTATCTGCAAATAGAATAATTAAACAAGCAAACATATGCAAATAATGCAACCATAACAGCAATCTGCAAAACAGTACAGTCTGTAAAGAATGCAAGAACAGTCATACTTCTGTAACTCCAAAAATTCTAAAAATATACCACAAAGTAGAAAATTTATTAGATCTTATTGTACAAAAAGTTTCAACATTTTATCGCATTCTGGCATCTGCTACGTCTCGAGCTAGCGTTGGTTTTCCCCGAAGAGGAGGTGGTGATGAAGCATAGTAGCGTAAGTATTTCCCTCAGTTTTTGAGAACCAAGGTATCAATCCGGTAGGAGGTCACGCGCAAGTCCCTCGTACCTGCACAAAACGGTAGCAACTCGCAACCAACGCTTAGGGGTTGTCAATCCCTTCACGGTCACTTACGAGAGTGAGATCTGATAGAGATAATATTTTTGGTATTTTTTGTATAAAGATGCAAAGTGAAAAGTAAAAGCAAAACAAGTAAAATAAAGTAATGGAGATTGATATGATGAGAATAGACCCGGGGCCATAGGTTTCACTAGTGGCTTCTCTCAAGAGCATAGATATTCTACGGTGGGTGAACAAATTACTGTTGAGCAATTGATAGAATTGAGCATAGTTATGACGTTATCTAGGTATGATCATGTATATAGGCATCACGTCCGTGACAAGTAGACCGACTCCTGCCTGCATCTACTACTATTACTCCACTCATCGACCGCTATCCAGCATGCATCTAGAGTATTAAGTTAAAAACAGAGTAACGCCTTAAGCAAGATGACATGATGTAGAGGAATAAATTCATGCAATATGATAAATACCCCATCTTGTTATCCTCGATGGCAACAATACAATACGTGCCTTGGAACTCTTTCTGTCACTGAGTAAGGACACCGCAAGATTGAACCCAAAGCTAAGAACTACCAATCTAGTTGGCCAAACCAAACGGATAATTCGAAGAGACTTGCAAAGATAACTCAATCATACATAAAAGAATTCAGAGAAGATTCAAATATTATTCATAGATAAGTTGGATCATAAACCCACAATTCATCGGTCTCAACAAACACACCGCAAAAAGAAGATTACATCGAATAGATCTCCACGAGAGAGGGGGAGAACATTGTATTGAGATCCAAAAAGAGAGAAGAAGCCATCTAGCTACTAGCTATGGACCCGAAGGTCTGAAGTAAACTACTCACACTTCATCGGAAGGGCTATGGTGTTGATGTAGAAGCCCTCCGTGATGGATGCCCTCTCCGGCGGAGCTCCGGAACAGGCCCCAAGATGGGATCTCGTGGATACAGGAAGTTGCGACAGTGGAATTAGGTTTTTGGCTCCGTCTTTGGTCTATTGGGGGTACGTAGATATATATAGGAGGAAGGAGCACGTCGGTGGAGCTCCGAGGGGCCCACGAGGCAGGGGGGCGCGCCCAGGGGGGCGCCCTCCACCCTCGTGACCTCCCCGAAAACTTTTTGGAGTAGGGTCCAATTCTCCTGGATCACGTTCGGTGAGAAGATCACGTTCCCGAAGGTTTCATTCCGTTTGGACTCCGTTTGATATTTTGTTTCCTCGAAATACTGAAATAGGCAAAAAAACAGCAATTCTGGGCTGGGCCTCTGGTTAATAGGTTAGTCCCAAAAATAATATAAAAGTGGAAAGTAAAGCCCAATATAGTCCAAAACAGTAGATAAAGTAGCATGGAGCAATCAAAAATTATAGATACATTGGAGACGTATCAGGCATCCCCAAGCTTAATTCCTGCTCGTCCTTGAGTAGGTAAATGATAAAAAGAGAATTTTTGATGCGGAGTGATACTTTGGCATAATTTCAATGTAAATCTTCTTAATCATGGTATGAATATTCAGATCCGAAAGGTTCAAGACAAAAGTTCATATTGACATAAAAAATGATAATACTTCAAGCATACTAATCAAACAATTATGTCATCTCAAAATAACATGGCCAAAGGAAGTTCATCCCTACAAAATCATATAGTTAGGCTATGCTTCATTTTCGTCACACAAAGATGTTCCCAACTTCTATACCACCGATGACAAGCCAAGCAATTGTTTCATACTCAAATAATCTCAAACTTTTTCAACCTTCACGCAATACATGAGCGCGAGCCATGGACATAGCACTATGGGTGGTATAGAATATGATGATGGGGATTGTGTGGAAAAGACAAAAAAGGAGACAGTCTCACATCAACGAGGCTAATCAATGAGCTATGGAGATGCCCATCAATTGATGTTAATGCAAGGAGTAGGGATTGCCATGCAATGGATGCACTAGAGCTAAGAATGCTCAACAAAAGAAAACTAGTGGGTGTGCATCCAACTTGCTTGCTCATGAAGACCTAGGGCATTTTGAGGAAGCCCATCGTTGGAATATACAAGCCAAGTTCTATAATGAAAAATTCCCACTAGTATGAACAAGACAACTTATGAGACTCACTATATGAAAATCATGGTGCTACTTTGAAGCACAATATATGAGACTCACTACATGAAGAACAAGGTGCTACTTTGAAGCACAAGTGTGGAAAAAGAGATAGTAGCATTGCCCTTTTTATTTTCTCCTTCTTTTTTTTGGGCCTTTCTTTTTTTCTTTTTGGCCTTTCTCTTTTTTTTATTGGGCAATGCTCTAATAATGATGATCATCACACTTATATTGATTACAACATAATGATTACAACTCGATACTAGAACAAGATATGACTGTATATGAATGCCTCCGGCGGTGTACCGGGATGGTGCAATGAATCAAGAGTGACATGTATGAAAAATAATGCATGGTGGCTTTGCCACAAATACGATGTCAACTACAAGATCATGCAATTGCAATATGACAAAAGTAAAGCATGTCATGATGATGATGATGATGATGATGATGATGGTGGAAGTTGCATGGAAATATATCTCGGAATGGCTATGGAAATGCCATGATAGGTAGGTATGGTGGCTGTTTTGAGGAAGATATAGGGAGGTTTATGTGTGAAAGAGCGTATCATATCACGGGGTTTGGATGCACCGGCGAAGTTAGCACCAACTCTCAATGTGAGAAAGGGCAATGCACGGTACCGAAGAGGCAAGCAAATGGCGGAAAGGTAAAAGTGCGTATAATCCATGGACTCAACATTAGTCAAAAGAACTCATATAGTTATTGCAAAAATTTAGAAGTCATCAAAAATCAAGTACTACGCGTATGCTCCTAGGGGGATAGATTGGTAGGAAAAGACCATCGCTCGTCCCCGACCGCCACTCATAAGGATGCACAAGCCAGGTACACTTCATGCTTCAAATTTGTTACAGAAATTTAACCATACGTGCATGCTACGGGACTTGCTAACTTCAACACAAGTATTTCTCAAATTCACAACTACTCAACTAGCACGACTATGATATTATCACCTCCATATCTCAAAACAATTATAAAGCATCAAACTTATCTTAGTATTCAACCCACTAAAAAGAAAGTTTCACATATCTTGAATACCAAGTATATTAACATTAAGCAAATTACCATGCTATTAACGACTCTCAAAATAATCTAAGTGAAGCATGAGAGATCAAGTTTCTTTAAAACAAACCACCACCGTGCTCTAAAAGATCTAAGTGAAGAACTAGAGCAAAAATTATCACGCTCAAAAAGATATAAGTGAAGCACATAGAGTAAACTATCAAGCTCAAAAGATATAAGTGAAGCACATAGAGTATTCTAACAAATTTCAATTCATACATGGCTCTCTCAAAAGGTGTGTACAGCAAGGATGATTGTGGTATACTAACAAGAAAAGACACAAATAATACAAGACGCTCCAAGCAAAACACATATCATGTGGTGAATAAAAATATAGCTCCAAGTAAATTACCGATGGAAGTGGACGAAAGAGGGGATGCCTTCCGGGGCATCCCCAAGCTTTGACTTTTTGGTGTCCTTGGATTATCTTGGGGGTGCCATGGGCATCCCCAAGCTTAGGATCTTTCCAATCCTTGTTCCATAATCCATCAAAAGAATTCACCCAAAACTTGAAAACTTCACAACACAAAACTCAATAGAAATCTCGTGAGCTCCGTTAGAGAAAGAAAAAAAAAAGACTACTTTAAGGTACAGTAGTGAACTTGTTCTTTATTTGTATTGGTGTTAAACCTACTGTATTCCAACTTTTCTATGGTTTATAAACTATTTTACTAGCCATAGATTCATCAAAATAAGCAAACAACACACGCAAAACAGAATCTGTCAAAAACAGAACAGTCTGCAGTAATCTGTTACTAATGCAAATTTCTAGAACCCAAAAAATTCTACCAAAATTATAAGACCTGGGAAATTTGTTTATTGATCAGCAGCAATTGGAATCACTATTTTATCACGTTGTGGTGATTTTTTACAATTCGGGCACTGAGCGCAAAGATTCTGGAAATTACAGCAAGATCAAATAACTATCTTCCAAGAAGATCTAATAGGTTTAACTTGGCACAAACACTAATTAAAAGATAAAACCACATCTAAACAGAATCCAGATGGATTATTTATTCCTAAACAGAACCAAAAACAAAAAACACAAAATAAAATTGGGTTGCCTCCCAATAAACGCTATCGTTTAACGCCCCTATCTAGGCATAAAAGCAAGAATAGATCTAGGTATTGCCATCTTTGGTGGGCAATCCATAAGTGGATCTCATGATAGATTCATATGGTAATTTTATTTTCTTTCTAGGAAAGTTTTCCATGCCCTTCTTTAAGGGAAATTGGAATTTAATATTCCCTTCCTTCATATCAATAATTGCACCAATCGTTCTAAGGAAAGGTCTACCAAGAATAATAGGACATGAAGGATTGCAATCTATATCAAGAACGATAAAATCTACGGGCACATAATTCCTATTTGCAACAATAAGAACATCATTAATTCTTCCCATAGGCTTTTTAATAGTGGAATCCGCAAGATGCAAGTTTAGAGAGCAATCATCAAAGTCACGGAAATCTAGCAAATCACACAAAGCTTTGGGGATAGTAGAGACACTATCACCCAAATCACACAAAGCATAAAACTCGTAATATTTAATTTTAATCTTAATTGTAGGTTCCCACTCATCATGGAGTTTTCTAGGGATAGAAACTTTCAACTCAAGCTTTTCTTCATAAGATTGCATTAAGGCGTCAACAATGTGTTCGGTAAAGGCCTTATTTCGACTATAAGCATGAGGAGAATTTAACACGGATTGCAACAAGGAAATACAATCAATTAAAGAGCAATTTTCATAGTTAAATTCCTTGAGGTCCAAAATAGTGGGTTTAGCAATATCTAGATTTTTATTTCTTTCAATCCCTTTTTTATCAATTTCATCATCAGGATCTAAAAACTCAGAATTCTTGGAACGCCTTCTAGGTAAGGGAAGATCATAATCAGATTCATCAAGATTCATATTGAAAAACAAAGATTTAATTGGGGACACATCAATAACTTTTAGTTCTTCATCTTGATTCTCATAGTTATTAGAAGAACACGCTTTAATAAAGGCATCTTTGTAAGCACGCATCCTAGTGGTTCTTTCTTTGCACTCATCAATGGAAATTCTCATGGCTTTGAGAGACTCATTGATATCATGCTTAGGAGGAATAGATCTAAGATTTAAAGAATCAACCTCAAGAGAAATTCTATCAACGTTCCTAGCCAAATCATCAACTTTAAGCAATTTCTCTTCAAGCAAAGCATTGAAATTCTTTTGCGAATTCATAAACTCTTTAACACTACTCTCAAATTCAGAGGGCATCTTATTAAAATTTCCATAAGAGTTGTTGTAGGAATTTCCATAATTATTAGAAGGATTACTAGGATAAGGCCTAGAATTAAAATTCCCTCTATATGCGTTGTTACCAAAACTATTCCTACCAACAAAATTCACATCCATGGATTCATTATTATTCTCAAGCAAAGTAGATAAAGGCATATTATTGGGATCAGAAGAAACACTCTTAACAAATAAATTCCTAAGTTCATCCATCTTTTCACTCAAAACATTGATTTCTTCTATAGCATGCACTTTTTTATTAGTAGATCTTTCAGTATGCCATTGAGAATAATTGACCATAATATTATCTAGGAGTTTAGTAGCATCTCCTAAAGTGATTTCCATAAAAGTGCCTCCCGCGGCCGAATCTAAAAGATTTCTAGAACCAAAATTCAATCCAGCATAAAATTTTTGTATAATCATCCATAAGTTCAAACCATGAGTAGGACAATTACGTAGCATTAATTTCATTCTCTCCCAAGCTTGTGCAACATGTTCATGATCAAGTTGCTTAAAATTCATAATATCATTCCTAAGAGAGATAATCTTAGCGGGAGGAAAATACTTAGAGATAAAAGCATCTTTGCACTTGTTCCAAGAATCAATACTATTTTTAGGCAAAGATGAAAACCACGCTTTAGCACGATCTCTAAGCAAAAAAGGAAATAACTTCAATTTAACGACATCATTATCGACATCCTTTTACTTTTGCATAGCACATAAATCAACAAAGCCATTTAGATGAGTAGCGGCATCCTCACTAGGAAGGCCGGCGAATTGATCATTCATAACAAGATTCAACAAAGCAGTATTGATTTCACAAGATTCAATATTGGCAAGAGGAGCAATCGGAGTGCTAAGGAAATCATTGTTATTGGTATTGGTGAAGTCACACAATTTGGTAGCATCTTGGGCCATCACGACAAGCAAGCAAACTAACACACGAGCAAACAAAAGGCAAAGGGAAAGAGAGGGCGAATAAAACGGCAAGGGTGAAGTGGGGGAGAGGAAAATGAGAGGCAAATGGCAAATAATGTAATGCGAGAGATAGAGATTGTGATGGGTACTTGGTATGTTGACTTTTGCGTAGGCTTCCCCGGTAACAACGCCAGAAATGGTTCGTTGACGGGAGAGTAAATCTTGACTTGACTTGGCGTAGGCCTCCCCAGTAACGGCGCCAGAAATGGCTCATTGACGGGAGAGTAAATCTTGACTTAACTTGGCGTAGGCCTCCCCAGAAACGGCACCAGAAATGGCTCATTGACGGGAGAGTAAATCTTGACTTGACTTGGCGTAGGCCTCCCCGGCAACGGCGCCAGAAATCCTTCTTGCTACGTCTCGAGCTAGTGTTGGTTTTCCCCGAAGAGGAGGCGGTGATGCAGCACAGTAGCGTAAGTATTTCCCTCAGTTTTTGAGAACCAAGGTATCAATCCAGTAGGAGGTCATGCGCAAGTCCCTCGTACCTGCACAAAACGGTAGCAACTCGCAACCAACGCTTAGGGGTTGTCAATCCCTTCACGGTCACTTACGAGAGTGAGATCTGATAGAGATAATATTTTTGGTATTTTTGCTATAAAGATGCAAAGTGAAAAGTAAAAGCAAAGCAAGTAAACTAAAGTAATGGAGATTGATATGATGAGAATAGACCCGGGGGCCATAGGTTTCACTAGTGGCTTCTCTCAAGAGCATAGATATTCTATATGGTGGGTGAACAAATTACTGTTGAGCAATTGATAGAATTGAGCATAGTTATGAGGTTATCTAGGTATGATCATGTATATAGGCATCACGTCCGTGACAAGTAGACCGACTCCTGCCTGCATCTACTACTATTACTCCACTCATCGACCGCTATACAGCATGCATCTAGAGTATTAAGTTAAAAATAGAGTAACGCCTTAAGCAAGATGACATGATGTAGAGGAATAAATTCATGCAATATGATAAATACCCCATCTTGTTATCCTCGATGGCAACAATACAATACGTGCCTTGTAACTCTTTCTATCACTGAGTAAGGACACCGCAAGATTGAACCCAAAGCTAAGCACTTCTCCCATTGCAAGAACTACCAATCTAGTTGGCCAAACCAAACGGATAATTTGAAGAGACTTGCAAAGATAACTCAATCATACATAAAAGAATTCAGAGAAGATTCAAATATTATTCATAGATAAGTTGGATCATAAACCCACAATTCATCGGTCTCAACAAACACACCGCAAAAAGAAGATTACATCGAATAGATCTCCACGAGAGAGGGGGAGAACATTGTATTGAGATCCAAAAAGAGAGAAGAAGCCATCTAGCTACTAGCTATGGACCCGAAGGTCTGAAGTAAACTACTCACACTTCATCGGAAGGGCTATGGTGTTGATGTAGAAGCCCTCCGTGATGGATGCCCTCTCCGGCGGAGCTCCGGAACAGGCCCCAAGATGGGATCTCGTGGATACAGGAAGTTGCGGCGGTGGAATTAGGTTTTTGGCTCCGTCTTTGGTCTATTAGGGTATGTAGGTATATATAGGAGGAAGGAGCACGTCGGTGGAGCTCCAAGGGGCCCACGAGGCAGGGGGGCGCGCCCAGGGGGGGCGCCCTCCACCCTCGTGACCTCCCCGAAAACTTCTTGGATTAGGGTCCAAGTCTCCTGGATCACGTTCGGTGAGAAGATCACGTTCCCGAAGGTTTCATTCCGTTTGGACTCCGTTTGATATTCTGTTTCCTCGAAATACTGAAATAGGCAAAAAAATAGCAATTCTGGGCTGGGCCTCCGGTTAATAGGTTAGTCCCAAAAATAATATAAAAGTGGAAAATAAAGCCCAATATAGTCCAAAACAGTAGATAAAGTAGCATGGAGCAATCAAAAATTATAGATACGTTGGAGACGTATCAGCATCTCTCGGGAATTATTGCAACAGCGATAAACTTTCTGCTTTGAAACAGCAGCATGTGGACTTACAAAATAAGCATGATAAAGGTTATCCTTGACATTTTTATTGAAAATAAAATTTCAAAACATTATTCTAGATAACAGCAAGGAAAACAAAATAAAATAAAATGACGTTCCAAGGAAAACACATATCATGTTACGAATAAAAATGTAGCTCCGAGTGAGGTTACCGATAAGGTTGGAGACGAAAGAGGGGATGCCTTTCAGGGCATCCCCAAGCTTAGTTGCTTGGATCTTCTTGAATATTACCTTGGGGTGCCTTGGGCATCCCCAAGCTTAGGGTCTTATCATTCCTTATTCTCCTCATATCATTATCTCACCCAAAACTTGAAAACTTCAATCACACAAAACTTAACGGAACTTCATCAGATAGGTTAGTATGATAGAGCAAATCATTCACTTTGGTACTGTCAAAGACAAGATTCATAACTATTCTCACACAATGCCTACTATACCTTATAATTTCTACAATTTATATTGAGCAATATAAGCCATAGAAACTAGGAAACAAGCAAACTATGCATTGAAAACAGAATGTGTCAATAACAGAACAGTTTGTAATGATATGGACAAAAAACTGGGCGCAAAAGTTTCTGCTACTCCAAAACTTCTGAAAATTTAGGGAAACCTAGGAAATTTGTATATAAATCTTGTACAGAACGAATCAGGATTTTATCACACTTCTGTAAAAAATGTAAATTATTTTACTGGGCGCAAAAGTTTCTGTTTTTGCACAGAATCAAGTCAACTATCATCCACACTATCCCAAAGGTTTTACTTGGCACTTTATTGAAACAAAAGCTATAAAACATGAGTACTACAGTAGCCTAACAATGTGAACACACAAAAACATTAGGACTAGATGTTAGGTTGTCTCCCGACAAGCACTTTTCTTTAATGCCTTTTTAGCTAGGCATGATGATTTTAATGATGCTCACATAAAAGTAAAGAATTGAAACATAACAAGAGCAAATTTAAGTCTAACCCACTTCCTATGCATAGGGACTTTGTGAGAAAACAATTTATGGGAACCAGAATCAACTACCATAGGAAGGCAAAACAAGTGCAACTTCAAAACTTTTAACATAAAGAGAGGACACTTGATATTATTGAAATAGGTAAAAGCATATGTTCCTCTCTCATAATAATTTTAGTAGCATCATGAATGAATTCAATAATATAACTATCACATAAATCATTCTTTTCATGGTGCATAAGCATAAAAATTTTGTTACTCTCCACATAAGCAAATTTATTCTCAACAATAGGAGTGGGAGCAAACTCAACAAATAACTATCATGACATTGAAAATTAAAATCATGATGACAAGCTTCATGGTTATCATTATTCAATATAGCATACATGTCATCACCATAATCATCATAGATAGCACTTTTTTATCATAGTCAATTGAAACCTCTTCTGAAATAGTTGATTCATCACTAAATAAAGTCACGACCTCTCCAAATCCACTTTCATCAATATAATCATCATAAATAGGAGGCATGATTTCATCATAATAAAATTTCTCATCAAAACTTGGGGGACTAAAAATATCATCTTCATCAAATATAACATCCCCAAGATTATGGCTTTGCATATCATTAGCATCATGGATATTCAAAGTGTTCATACCAACAACATTGCAATCATGCTCATCATTCAAAGATTTGTTGTTAAACATTTTATAGAATTCTTCTTCTATCAATTGAGCACAATTTTCCTTTCCATCATTTTCACGAAAGACATTATAAAGATGAATAATATGATGCAACCTCAATTCCATTTTTTTCTAGTTTTCTTTTTATAAACCAAACTAGTGATAAAACAAGAAACTAAAAAGATTTAATTGCAAGATCTAAAGATATACCTTCATGCACTCACCTCCCCGGCAACAGCGCCAGAAAAGAGCTTGATGTCTACTACACAACTTTATTCTTGTAGAGTTTTGTAGGACAGTAGCAATTTTCTTTCAAGTGGGTGACCTAAGGTTTATCAATCCGTAGGAGGCATGGGATAAATATGGTCTCTCTCAAGAAACCCTACAACCAAATAATAAAAAGTCTCTTGTGTCCCCAACACACCAAATACAATTGTAATTTGTATAGGTGAACTAGCTTGGTGAAGAGATGGTGATACAAGTGTAATATGGATGGTAGATATTAATTTTCATAATAGGAACAATAAAAAACAACAAGGTAGCAAGTAACAAAAGTGAGCACAAACGGTATTATAATTCTTCAAAATGAGGCCTAGGGTCCATACTTTCGCTAGTGCAATCTGTCAACAATGCTAATATAATTTGATCATATCACTGGTACAATGAGGTGCTATACAAATGGTTTTCAACCCCTTTCCGCGACGACATTTGGAACCATCGCCAAGTGAGTGTGGGCGATAGGGGGGTCCTTCCCACACGACCTAGAAACAGTTGGGGATAAGCTCTCCTGGGACACAGGCTGGGGCAAAATGAGTTCGTGTGCGATCAGGCGAGGCATCGAAACCCAATCATGTCCGTTAGTATTTACATCCCACACGATGAGTCCCAAAAAACATTTCCTTTCTTATGTATATCCAACACAGTCAATCCAAGGAATACGTTTCTTTTCTTATGTACATCCCACACAGTCAATCTAGGGAAAACGCTTCCGTTCGTATGTAACATCCCACATAGTTTTATGTATAGGCTCGTGTGTGAAAGGAGTAACTATCAAACACGCTCTGCCTTGGTTATCTGTTTGCTTTTATCAACTACATCAAACATGATTTGATGAAGAAAACTGTGTAGCACTGGGCTATCCATCGCAAACTCTTTTACCGCCAGAACTGTTTGCAAAGTTCCATGACTGTCTGTTCTCTTTTTACATCACACACGCTGTTTTCTTTCTAACCGTGTGCACATTATTTTATTATCTCCTCTATATTTTTATTTTTTCCTGTAATTTATTATTCGAATTGGAAGTTTTGAAATATGAAACGTGCAATTCAAATTCTCAACACAATGGTTCAACAACGAAACCATAAATAAAATTGCTAGTATAATATGTTCAGTAATTACAGGATTAGACAGCAATTAACTATGATGAACCACAATATTTAAAGGCGGTAAAGGTAATGAGACAAGTGTAAATTAATTTGACTGCCGATCGTGTTGAAGAAGCGGAATGCCCATAAAGTGCCTTCCTGCATGCCATAGGCACGAACCACTTTTGTCCAACCCCTCGTGACGATTGCCCACCCATCCTTCAGCACCTTCAGGAAGACATCTAGAGCATTATCATGGTAGCATGAATTATATACATTAACCTTAGTTGTCTCCACTCCTGTCGGGTAGTTTGCAAGGTAATCATCAGTAAATAGCTCCAGAAACCACTGAAAAGAGAAAAATATCAGATACTAAGGTCTGATAAAGTAACTTGTTTTGGTCATAGGGAAAAGGAAACGCATTACTTCCCATCCTAAAGTTCACTATTTCCTTGGACAAAGTGTAAATAAAGAGCTTAATTCCAATCACATGTTTCTTTCGCCTAACAATCTTTGTTAGTTTCCTTACTTGACAGTTGTTCATGAATATCTCATTGCCCCATAAGCAAAAGGGATCGAAGCATGGATCAGCACCGCTCATATATGTACCTACAAGCAACCAGTAAATGTTAGAAGCTAAACTGATATTGCACAAGTGATGTAAAATACAATTACCCATGTTCCTAAGTACAAGTATTTTTTTAGAGATTCCAATATGAAGTACATACGGATGTATATAGAATTATAGATATAGTTTAGATTAGAATCTAGATTCACTCATTTTGCTCCTTATGTAGTCTATATTGGAATCTCCAAAAATACTTATATTTAGGAATAGATGGTGTATAAAACATGGGATGCAGCTAACCTCGACGGCAAACAACATCATCGCCCATTGTAGCCTTGTGTAAGTACATGGAAAGCCAATGTTAACTACAAGAGGCTTAACATCCACCAAAAAAAGCAAATGGTAATAAAACGACAGCATATGTAGTGATATCTTCATTGGGAAAGAGTAGCACGGTAGCAAATGGACAGATTAAAAAATGGATACAACTATTAATTGCAACAGGCTTAACAACATCCTAATTCATGTTTTGTAAGTTTGTAGCCATTGAAATACAACTTTTTAAAAATTGATACAACTGTTAATTGCAACAAGCTTAATGGCCATCGAAACTGGTACTGACAAAAATGCAATTGGCAGAGATAAACATCACAAGGCATGTGCTTCCAGAGCAGATAATGGCCCAGTTGTCTATAAAAAGGTAGGGAAAATAGCTAAAACATGTTAGGCATGTTTACTACAACATGCCTAATACATTAACCGTGCAAAATATAGGCATTAATTACAACAGTTATTGGTAAGATTGAACTAGTGAGTACACACTTGGTAAGTCCTGAGAGGTAGTTGCCGAGGCACTTCATCTTTGCCAGAGCCTGTCCAAAGCCAGTGGCGGGGGAGGCGAGCTGTTCCTCCGGGTCGAAGCATGGACCAGTGCCACTGACATGTGTACCTACGGGCAACCAATAAATGGTAGAAGTTAAACTGCAATTGCAGAAATGATATGAAATATTGTAAGACATGGGATGTAGGCAACCTTAATGGCAAACAATAGCATTGGCTGTTATGACCCTCCGTAAGTACATGGATAGGCATGTTAAGTATAACAGGGTTAGCATCCACCAAAAATAGCAAATGGGAAGGATCTCTAGTATATCTTCATTGCTGAGAGTAGCATGGTAGCAAAGGCATAGATTAAAAAAAATGGACACAACTGTTAATTGCAATAGGCTTAACATCATCCTAAGTCGTGTTTTGTAAGTTTGTAGCCATTGAAATACAACTCTTTAAAAATGGATTCAACTGTTAATTGCAACAGGCTTAATAGCCATTGAAACTGGTACTGATAAAAATGCAATTGGCATAGTTAAATATCACAAGGCAGGTGTTGCCAGAGCAGAGAATGGCCCAAATGTCTGTAAAAGGTAGGGAAAGTAGCTAAAATGTGTTAGGCATGTTTACTAGAACATGCTTAATACATCGACCGTACAGAACATAGCCATTAATTGCGACTGGTATTGGTATGATTGTACTGTACATACTTGGTAAGTCATGAGAGGTAGTTGTTGGGGTACTTCATCTTGGCCAGAGCCTGCTCAAAGTCAGGGACGGCGGATGCGAGCTATTCCTCCGGGTTGAAGTATGGATCAGTGCCACCGACATGTGTGCCCACAGGTAACCAGTAAATAGTAGAAATTAAACTGCAATTGCACAAATGATGTGAAATACTATAAGACATGGGATGCAGCTAGCCTCGACGGCAAACAACAGCAGCGACCATTATGACCCTACGTAAGTACACAGACAGGCATGTTAAGTACAACAGGGTTAGCATCCACTAAAAATAGCAAATGGGCAACATCTCTAGTGATATTCTAAGTCATGTATTATAAGTTTGTTGCTGGTATTAGTGAAATTGAGCTGGACACGGTAATATTTGAACATCACACAGTGTGAAGTAGTAAAATAAACAAGGCATGAACTTTCTTAATACATCAGCCATACAAATCATAGCCGTTGCAAGTGGTATTGGTAAGATTTATCTGGTCAGATCTTACCTGTTAAGTCCTGGGGGTAGTCGCTGGCACTTCATCTGGGCCGGAGCCAGCACCATGTAGACTTTACGAACGACAGAAGAGTCCTGGGTCATATAGGCCTCGTTGTAGGCGAGCCCTTCGACCTCTAGAAGAATCGGCTGGTGCCCTCCTGTGATCAGCCTTCAATGCTAACCCTAGCTTGAAATCAACGCGATGCTGCCAGATGCTGACATCCCTCAGCATCTCTCGCCTGAGATCGACGTACGCCTCCGACTTGTGCTGCGCCTGGCGCAGCTCCTTCGAACATCTCTCCAATCGATGCTATGCTTCCTCGATCCGATTTTCCCTTGCTGCCCACCACCTGAACCGCAGCCCTAGCATGTCCTCTGGCGCCACTGATCTATGATTCTAGAGCAATGGATCCCCTCTAAAACACATGTGGGTTTCGCTCAAAGGCGGCAGTGCTGTGGGCCGCAGCAAGAGGGCAGCCCGCGGGATCCTGTAATCCAAGGGATTATCCATGGCGGGATCCGGTGAGTGAGGTGGGGAGGCAAGTCTAGGCACTGGGAGAGCCCTACGAGGCTAAGATAAAGAACTACACCACTCCGTCCATATTTAAGTACAAAGGCCACAAATAGTAGCCGTGGCAAAAATTGATCATGCTTACTGCGTCCTTGTTTATGACCTCTTTTTTTGTGCCACTTCTATGACATGCATAAATACCATGTTACTTAAAAATATGGTCAAAATTGGCTCAAAATACGAAGGAGACCAATGGAGGTAGCAACCCATGATTTAACTACTCGCATGCATGCAGTGGAGTAGTGTTGTATTAATTCACCATCAATGAAGTGAAGGACTTTACACGTGTCAAATTATCACATGGGGTGGATCTTCGTACAAAAATGTGTCCCACTGTATACCCGCGTGTGTGTGAAGGGAATGAGTGCGTGCGTGCACATCTTCAGTTCGTGCATGTAATTTCAGTGTGCATGAGAGAGGAAAAGTACATTCTTCTGGAACCAGCATCACATTACTGTGATCAATCCACACAAGGACATCGCGACAACGCCTCGACATGTGCCACGTGTCTTCATGAACTGAAAGAGAGACACTGTGTAGCGAGCCATCGAAATTCTACATGTTTTGCACATACTGGAAGTACTAGTAAGCACTACTATAGGATACTGCTAACGCGACACTACGATCAGAGACCCTTCGAGAAACTATGTGCGATGCAATAATCGCAAATAGTGCTATATGAAAACCGTCAGGAATGTATAAAACGTTTGCGATGATGGATGCATCAAAAACGGTTCAGGTTTTATTTGCGTGTGCGATGAAGGGCATACTATTCAGTTCAATGAACTTTTTGCGATGAGGAGGAACAAAAGAAACGAGCTACCAGATGAAGGCGTGTGCGATACAGAGCATATGGTTCACTCGGATGAACTGTTTGTGATTAGGCAACACAAAAGAAATGGTAAGCCAGATCAAAGGTGTGTGTCATATACCGCATGCGTTTCACTCAGATGAATTGTTTGTGTTGAGACATGAGAACAGAAACGGTTAAAATGAACAAGATGTGTGTGATACGAGGCAAACAGGTCTGTAATCGGAGACGTGTGCAAAGACCGATAACAACACAGACGATTACTGCTAACAAGTCATGTGTGTTGTGAGAAAACGATTGCTGGTATACAATTTGTGAGTGATTAATGAAAACATCATCGATGGGTTCCATTGTTTAGTCCATGTGCGATGTGATTTTCTTTGTCTGCACAACATCTATGCTCTATCTACAGCATCAACATATATACTTAAAAAGACAACATTAGATTACCAAATTAGGCATAAAATTACACAAGTGACAACACACATAACATTTCCACACACCAAAGAAAGCAATTACATGCATACTAACGTAGGAGAAACGAGGATCCAATCATCTACTTATTGTTGCGATGATGCTTGCCATTGCTCTGCTTCCGGCTGTATCCCTGGCCGTTTTGGGGAAGGAGGGACTTCCTCATGTCAACGACCCGCCTGTACATGTCATAGCTTGTGTACGCCTGCTTGGCCGCGTACATGATGTGATCTTTGTCGAGTTTCTCCATCTAGGCTGAGTGCCAGGCACGCTTGTCCTTGTTGCATGAATCCTTCATGTTTCTGTAGTAGGGGTCGGTGATGACCTCGGCGAGGTGAACCAGTGAGTCCTTCTCATGCTCCTTGCTTCCCCTGATCTTGTATTGGCCCTGGATGTCGACAAGATTCTGGCAGTCGATGCCCGAATTCTCGAGCACCTTTACATCGTTGGTGATGTCCACCATAGCGAACATGTAGTGGGGGCTGTTGACAAACCTGGTGAAACACTCACAAGGCCTTGTGGCCAGGCAGTATTGGTAGATGAGGACGTGGCGGCGCACGCACATCTGTGCGATGGTGACCTTGGGACGAGACCCGGCATGAGCGCGGGTGAACTCAAGGTCGAAGCCGATCACCTTGTACTTCTCCTCGGCAAGAAATAGCTCCATGAGTGGATGGAGTTCTCCCCCCAGACTGGGTTGTTGGAGTACACCACCGAGAGGTCCATGAACCTTCTATGGGTGTCCACCACAACACACAAGGTGAACTGCTGCTCGTCGTCGGCAGCCGCTCGGAGCGCCATTGGAGCCGCGCATGATACCCTCTAAGAATTTCTCATGGTTGGTGTGCTGCAATGGTGGGGCGTGATCGGAAGATTGAAGAGACACAAGGGTAGTTTAAATGGCCGTGGTAATAAATGGGGGCTGGCCGACCTGTAATCATCACGTCTTGTCACGACGTTCATAGCGGAGGATTCCAGAATCCAGTGCACGCTAGACAACACCGCACCCCAGGCATGGGCTCGAAGAGCCTGTTCCCGCGCTACCGCGCTTTTTACCGTGCAACCTTCCCACCCGGCTAGTTTGGCCACACGTCATCTAGAAGAGGGACAAATCATGGGCGTTTATTGGAAAAAAGCTTTGTAAAAACGAAGTGTGTGGAATGACTTCAATCATAACTTTACCCTTGGGTGATGAGGTCAAAGTTACACAGAAGGGTGATGATGGACACTCGAGTGCGATAATTAATTCTGCGCTCTATAGTGCATAGGGTGGAAGAAACCAATAGTGTGCAATATTGTCGAAGAAACCAACAATGTTATGAGATCGACAAGGTAAACTGATTCGAGAATGGTTAATAAAATCTAAGACAATTGCATCTTAAGGTCAAAATAGTGATAGCAATATACGAGTCTCATACGATGCTTCAACGATTGTACCACAAAAGCTCAAAATGTTACAAGGTTCAAATTCCAGAGTTATATGGCTCAAATTCTAAGATTACAAGGTTCAAACTAATATTAGAAATGAAATTCAGCTCATCAACTACAAACGCTCACGCTGATGCGCTGAACATGCATATCAGAGAGGTTCAAACTAATATCACCGCTTCTAAGTCTGGCTTCGAAACCTCACAATTTTTGCAAAGGGGTCAGCCACTGAGAAGTCATGTATGGGGTTGACCCGGTGACTGTGAGACTCCGATTCCATGTCACATCAATCTAGCCGGTAACACCTCATATCACTTTGCGGCCTCACGCACAGTATTCCCACGGGTGTCGCCTTACCATGGCCCAGGACCATTCGCGCCTTTTGGCTCACGTATATGATAGTGTCGCTAGCATCCATATGACAGAGAACCCGGGCCGACATGACTGGTCGTGAAACCAAAGTGGCACTAACTTACGGGGACATGCATACATGAATCAACATCGAGCATGTCGGTCAGCAGCATGACAATCTGGGCTGTAGCAACTGGGCTAACAGGACTCCGGGAACCCAGGCTGTAGCAGGCTAGCAGGACTCCGGATGCCACCGCGTGACATTTCCCCGAAGGGACAGACACAGGAACGAAGTGAATCACATGCCGGCCAGTCAAGTGTTCCGGAGTAGTAGTGCTGGGCTAGTAGGACTCCGGTGAACCGGGCTGTAGCAGACTACTATGGCTCATGGAAGCACAAGACTACATTTCCCCATAAGAGAGGCTACCAAGGATAAACAACTAGGTTGTCGGATCCCACACATACCAAGCATTTCAATCATACACACAATATGCTCAATATGTGCAATACAACATGGCATCACAACAAGACTCTATGACTCAGAGTATTTATTCATTAGGCTCCGAGGAGCCATGTATTACAAACATGGGTCTCATGACCCAACATACAAAGCATACAAGTCAAGCACATGCGGAAGCTTAACATGTCTGAGTACAGACATCTACAAATGAAAAAGGCTAAGGAGCCTGACTATCTACTAGATCCTGCCGAGGGCACAAGATCGTAGCTGAGGTCTCAAGCTAAACGTCGAAGTCCACATGGAACTACTAGCGAGACTGATGTCTCTCTGCAAAACATAAAATAGGCAAACGTGAGTACAAATGTACACAACAAGACTTACATCAGAACTAGCTACATATGCATCAGTATCAACAAAGGGGGTGGTGGAGTTTGACTACAGCAAGCTAGATTTGACTCGGTGGCTATCCTGAACTACGACTGCAAGTAACTCTTGAGGTGGTGCACATGAGTCCACATATTCACCATATCAATACTCCACTATGGATCCGCTCCCACCTCCCTGCGAGAACGCCATCCATAGCACTCACACTTATCTTGCGCATTTTAGAGTATCCACTTTCACTTGTCTATGAACTATGCAAGGGGTCCAAGTTTCCATATCCGAGGAATCTGGCTATTCGAATAGATAATGATAACCCTGCAGGGGTGTAATTCTTCACACACGCTCTCGCCACTTACCGCCCTATACACGTCATGTACCTCGGCAACCTTCAAGCGGAAGCCGGGCGAGGGTGTCAGCCACGACCTGACTAACCACACAAGTCTCTCGTCCAGTTTTATTGCCTATTCGGGTTCCATCCGCAAGGAGATCCAGCCAGGGTGTCGCTCACGACCCCAAACAATGTGTGCAGGGTTCCCAAGCCCACCATCCGGGTGCCACTTGTACACCGTGCCACTATGCCTAGTTTGTCCCAAGCCCACTTGTACCGGGTGCCACTTGGTAGACTACTAACACTGCCTACAAACACCAGAAACTAGTTGCAACTCCTAGACAGAGATCGAGTTGATTAATAAGCCGAGAGGGGCCGAGTTACTGGAACCCAATGTGTGGTAGTAACTGTTCATGGATCACAAGCACAGAACTCAGTTCCTGAGAACGGCTGCAATGAGACAACCCACCATGTACTCCTACATGGCCTCTCACCGCTACCTTTACCAAATAGTGTTCACACACTTAGCTCTCAATGGTAGGACATGTTCACTACGTTCCAATTCATTCTTGATGAATCAGAACTGACTCAACTCTAAGCGGTAGCAGGCATGACAACAAGCATGAATGAGTAGGCACATCAGGGCTCAAACAATTCCTACTCATGCTAGTGGGTTTCATCCATTTACTGTGGCAATGACAGGTCATGTAGAGGAAAGGGGTTCAGCTACCGCAGCATGTAACAGTTGAAACGTTGTTGTCCTAATGCAGTAAAAGAGAGCAGGAGTGAGAGAGTGGGATTGTATCGGAATGACCAAGGGGGTTTTGCTTGCCTGGCACTTCTGAAGATAATATAGTTCTTCATCGGTGTCATCGATCTCATCATCGGAGCCACGTCTATCGAGAGGGGACAAACACCGGCAACAAAGAAGGAGAGCACAGTCAATGCAATGCAACAATATGATGTATGATCATGACATGGCAACATGCTGGTATTTGGGCTAATGTAATAGAAAGTCATTTTAATTAAAGTGGAATTCAAAACTACATCAAATTCCAACTCCAAACCTATTATGAAATTTGCCCTAAACATGTTTCATCCTAAAAGTGAGGTTAACTTGCTCAAACATGCATGAATATGGTACAGATGGATAGATTGGATTTTTATGATCATTTTTCATATAAAAATCTTTGCATTTGGAGTTACGGTTGATTTTCTATGAATTTTAGAAGTTTTGGGCAATTTCTGGAATTTCCTGATTTATTTTAAATCCAGAAAATCAATTAGTGCATCAGCATTGCGTATCAGTGACGTCAGCAGGTCAATGGGTGGCCCAGGTCAAACTGACCAGTGGGTCCCGAGTGTCAGTGTCTAACTAAACTAACCTAGCTTAGTTAATACTAACCTAACTTAATTAGCTGGGCGGGGCCCGCATGTCAGTGGCTCTGGGGAGTCAAACTAGGGTCAAACCCGGGTCAACTTGCCGGAGTTGACACGCAGCTCGTCGCCGGCGGAGCCAGAGACGGCGGAGGGCGTCTGGAATCGCCCACATGCGACCATTTGTGCGGCGGAGATGCTCTACGTGACGAGGAGACTCGTCCGCATCAAGTGGTGCTCACAGCAGTAGCTCTAGTGGCCTAAAACAACGGTGGCGGCGACTTGCACGGTGGCCGGAGCTCGGGCGAGCTCAAACTCGCCGGTGCGGTGCTCGTGGAGGCTCGGGGCTAGCTCCTATGAATCCCACACGGTGCGGTGAGTGCGTTGGGCAGGGTGGTGAGGCCGTTGTGTGGCCCGAGCCACGTCGGCGGCGAGCTCAGGTGACGACACGTGCGGGCGTGCTTGGTGCGGCGACTACGGCGAGTGGCAGAGAGAACAGAGATGGGGAGAACGATAAGTAGCTCACAGCGGTCGCGGCAACGTAGATGGAGGGCTCGGGGAGGGACCGGAGCGAAGCAGGGCGGCGTGGGGATCTCCGGCAGCCGAACGAGGAAGTTGGTGGTGGGGCGTCGTTGCAGCACGTCCGGTGTCGCGTGTGTCATCGAGGAGGCATAGATGACGGAGGGGGAGCCCATGGGCACATCAGAGGGGCGCGGGGGTGGTTGTTGCTACGGCAACGACGAGCGGCGGCGACGTGCACGCTCGGTGGTCGCGTCGGAGAGAGACAGAGGAGGGGAGAGTGCTCGAGGGGGAGAGAGGAGAAGTGCAGGCGGTCGAGGGGTAGTGTGTGGCGCTCGGGGCCGTCTCCAGCAGCGAGCAAGCAGGCAGGAGGTGGCCGCACGGCGGTGCGCACGCATCGGGCACGCTCCCGTCCTCCTGGCAGGGGAGGAAGACGACAGGGGAGGAGGCGGTGGTGGGCTGGGCCGACCAGCTACAGTGCTGGGCCGGTTGGTGGGCTGCAGAGGTGAGGCCAGGTATTCTCTCTCTCTTCCTAATTTTGTTTCTGTTTTCTATTTCTGACATTTGTTTTAATTTGGTTTTTGAACCAAACTAATTTTTCTGCTTCTCACAATTTTTGTAGGGACTAAATGGATTATTCCAAAGCCCCTCAACAATTATCAGAATTATTGGACATATAGTTAATATATCACATATATAAATCCAATGCAAATAATTATTGGATTAACTCAAATGCCCAAAATAAATATTTCTGAGACTCCAAAAATATTGGTTTGAATTTTACCTCTTGCCAATATTTTTATAGCTTAACAGGAACATTTTCTTGGGTTATTTGAAGAAATTTTTAATGTAAGTCATTTTTTGAAATGGTTTCTGAGGCTTTCCACTTTCCCCAATTCAACTTTCATGAATTTAAACATGATGCAAGAAGATTGATGCAAGGACAAGCAATGACTAGCTAGGGATGTGACAACTCACCCCCACTAAACAAGAATCTCGTCCCGAGATTCAAGCGTAGGGTATGAAGTCAGAGGGGAAACAAAGCCAGCACATTCTTCTCGATCCAACTGCCCTTCTCGAAGATGTTGATTCATTGCTCCAATTTATCTTGATGTCTTTGCTTTCGAGATCTTCATTCAAAATGATGATGACGGAAAGAGACCTCTGGTTGTGATCTTTTGGTTCAAAAGAACTTCTGCCATAAGCACTTCATAGTATTTGGGAGAAGGAAATACCACGGACCTCGAGGACTATCGCAAAGGTTACTAATATCTTAAGGGAACTAGCAAATACTAACAACATGAAGTAGGGTGAATCTCGGGTTCAAAACCCAGGAATAGAATACCTACATACTAAATAACATCACGAGATGCCTTCAAGAAAGGTGGCCAGAATTATCACACAGGGGATATAAAGCATTGCTAGATTAGTGGGTGGTTCGCTAGAATGCCTAGGGTCCTATAACTAGCTCCAACATATATGTCAAGGCAATGGACTACCTCAACAGACCAATTAGTGTGCTTAATCTGGACCAAAGGACATCGGAAACGGGATGAAGACATTTGCAAATGCATCAGACTGTTTAGAAACCAGGGATGACTCGGACAGCATAACGGCTGTAATTGCCCAAAAGATTTGAGACAACCTGCAAAAATGGTGGCATAACCACTCAACATCACAATATCAAGGTTCTGAGGCCAGCTATGAACATATGGAATTAGTAGGAACTGAACTGAGGCTTAAACTCAACAATCCTAGGCAACTATGGTTTAGTAACATGTCATCCTGAGAGATAGAAGAGAAGCCTAGTTCTTAACCCCGTAGAAAAGAAGAGGTTGACTCAGATTAGGAGGGCATAAGGTAAAGGAGTAAAAGAGCCTTACGTTCCCTTCCATAATCAATTCCCTTACATAACTAAAGCATTTCTAGACACAACTTCGACTGGTTTGTCTTGATAATCCTACAGCAGTCAGGCTCTGATACCAAAACTGTCAGGACCCCGATTCCATGTCACATTGATCTAGCCGGTAACACCTCATATCACTTTGCGGCCTCAAGCACGGTATTCCCACGGGTGTCGCCTTACCATGGCCCAGGACCATTTGCGCCTTTTAGCTCACGTATATGATAGTGTCGCTAGCATCCATATGACAGAGTGTCAGGACCCCGATTCCATGTCGCATCGATCTAGCCGGTAACACCTCATATCACATTGCGGCCTCACACACGGTATCCCCACGGGTGTCGCCTTACCGTGGCCCGGGACCGTTTGCGCCTTTTGGCTCACGTATATGATAGTGTCCCCAGCATCCATATGACAAAGAACCCGGGCCGAGATGGCTAGTCGTGAACCCAGCATACATGAATCACATCGAGCATGTCGGTCACCAGCGTGTGAATCCGGGCTGTAGCACTAGGCTAACAGGACTCCGGGGAACCCGGGCTGTAGCAGGCTAGGCAGGACTCCGGAAGTTACCGCGTGACATTTCCCCGAAGGGACAGACATAGGAACGAAGTGAAACACATGCCGGCCAGTCAAGTGTCCTGAGCAGTAGTGCTGGGCTAGGAGGACTCCGGTGAACCGGGCTGTAGCGGACTACTATGGCTCGAGGAGCACTAGACTACATTTCCCCATAAGAAAGGCTGCAAAGGATAAACAACTAGATTGTCGGATCCCACACATACCAAGCATTTCAATCATACACACAATATGCTCGATATGTGCAAATACAACATGGCATCACAACAAAACTCTACAACTCAAGTAATTTATTTAAAGGCTCCAGAGAGCCATACATGACATGTTCATACAGGTAGGGGTCACATGACCCGACACTCAAGTCATACAAGCATACAAGCACATGCGGAAGCAAATAGTCTGAGTACAGACTCTAGAAAGAAAGAAGGCTTCTCGAAGCCTGTCTACCTACATAGGGCCCTCCATGGCCAGGATCACCACCTGGGTGGCAAGTCACTCATCGATGTCGAGGTCTACGTAAAACCCATCGGAGGGGGTGGTGTTGTCGTCTGAAAACAGTAATTAAGCAAACATGAGTACAAAGGTACTCAGCAAGTCTTACATCAGAACCTACTATACATGCTCATTCTCAAGAAGGTGGTGGAGTTATTGCAGCAAGCCAGCTTTGACTCTTGGCTAAGCTATCCTACGAGACACCACTAGTAAAATAGTTTTCGCACACGAGTCCACTAATCACCAATACAATACTCCACCAGGGATCCTCCCTCGTCATCCTACAAGAGGGCCATCCTCGGTACTCACACTTATCTTGAGTCTTTTAGTAGTATCCATTAACTTGTCTATGAACTGTATAGGCAACCAAGTAGTCCTTTACCGCGGACGCGGCTATTCGAATAGATGATGTTAACCCTGCAGGGGTGTAATTCTTCATAGACGCTCTCACCACTTACCGTCGTTTACACTACATGTACTCGGCAACCTTCAAGCAGAAGCCCAATGAGGGTGTCGGCCACGGCCTACCTAAACACTCAAGTCTCTAGTCCAGGTCTATCGCCTATCCAGGTTCCATCCACAGGGAGTCCGGCGGAGGTTTCCACATACGGCCCCGAACGATGTGAACAGGGTTCCCGAGACAACAAATGGGTCACTCGGTACACCATGCCACGGTGTATCTACCGCATCATAGCCCACCCCTAGGGTCAGCGCTATTCACGGCCGCGAACACATAACCTACAAACACCAGAAACTAATTGCAACTCCTGGACAGAGTACTAGGGTGATTAAGAAGCCGAGAGGGTCCATTGGTTTCGGGCCCAACGTATGGTAGTAGCTGATTCTTAAATCACACATACAGATCTCAGTTCTTAGGGACGGCCTCAATGAAACAACCCACCATGTACTCCTACATGGCGTCTCATCGATACCTTTACCAAATCAAGTTCAACACATTCCTCACATTACCAACATAATCATTTCACTCTAGCCCATCACCCAGATGAACCAGACCTGACACAACTCTAAGCATAGCAGGCATAGCAAGGTAGGAAACACATACATGGCTCAAACAACTCCTACACATGCTAGTGGGTTTCGTCTAGTTACTGTGGCAATGACAAGTCATGCAGAGGATAAGGGTTCAACTACCGCATCACACAGCAGTTTGAAACATTGTTGTCTTAATGCAGTAAACGAGAGCAGAGGCGAGAACATGGGATTGTATCGATATGCTCAATGGGGACGCTTGCCTGATGAAGTGGTAGTAGGGTACTGCCCTTCAGTTGGATACTCGGAGATATCCTCGGAGGCAGAACCTACCACGAAAGACACACAAAATATAATCAACACATGGCAATATGCAACAATATGATGCATGCTATGACATGGCAAAATGATGTGTCCTGCCTAATGCAATGTGAAACAAGTTGAAATGGGTCCATTTGAATCAAAGATTCAAATGGAAGCTTAAGTTCTTATGCATAATAAGTGTATTAGCTTGTTTCACCTAAACAGCAAGGTTGGAGTGTTTTTTCATGCATGAAACGACTACAGATGGAAAGATTAAATTTTTCTGATCATTTTTCATATATAATTTGTTTGATTTGGAGCTATGGTTCATTTTCTATGATTTTTAGAAGTTTAGGCTGTTTTCTAGAATTTCCTATATGAAAATAAATCCAGAAGTTAAATAATTGCGTCAGCACTGTGTCACTGTGACGTCAGCGAGTCAAAGGCGCCAGGGGCTAGTCAAACCTGAACAGTGGGGCCCACTGGTCAGTGACTCTGTGCACTAACTACGTTTAGTCAGTCTAATTAACTGGGCAGGGCCCACTAGACAGTGACTATACTAGTTAAACTAACCTAGTTAATTAGCACTAATAGAGTAATTAATGGGGCGGGGCCCACCTGACTCGGTGGGGTCAAACCTCACCGGTCAACGGTCAGCGCCTGCCGGCGTTTAGCCGCCGGCGAGGCCAGACGCGGCGACGTGCTGCGGGATTTGCCCACAGGGCACCATTTGCTGTGCGGAGAGCAGCTATGGGCAGCTGGTGCTCGCCCGCATCCAGTCGTGGTGATGGTGTGGCCGGGAAGTGGCCAGAGCATCGCCAGCGATGAGCTTGGTGGAGGCCGAAGCTCGGGTCAGCTTGTGCGCGTGGCTGCAGTGGCCTAGGCGGCGTGGCGAAAGCACCTACAGCATCTACGCCATGCGAGCAGTGTGACGGGCACAAGCCCGTGACCAAATGGTCACTGGAGCATCGCTGGCGACGTGGTCAGGCGGCGGCGTGTTCGGGCACAAGAGGCACGGCGTCTACGGTGTTCTAGGGGCGAAACGAAAAGCACGGGGAGGTTCAGCAGCTCACAGGGAAGCCACAGGGAGGGTCAGCGAGCTCGGGGAGGGCTCGGTGCGGTCGGAACGGCGACGACGATCTCGGGCGGCCCGAGGTTGAAGATGACGGCGACGGCGACGTTGCAGGGGCTCCGGCGTCGTGCGGCTTGGCTAGTCGACGGCGGCGAACCGTTCGGACACGGTGAGAGGGCGCGGGGACGGCGTTGGATGCGGCTGCAACGAGCGGCGGCGACGGTGACGTCTCGGGCGACGTCGGGGAGGGCGAGAGAGGGAACAGAGAGGGCGAGTGTGTCTGGGAGCTCAGGAGAGAGGTGGGGACGCGTCCCAGGGCGACAGCTCGACGAGGGGAGTGGTGAGGCGGGGGCCAGCTGCGTGGCACGCATGCTGTGCTCGCCGTCAAGCAGCTGCTTGCCTGTGCTGGCGAGTGCAAGTAGCTCGCTGGCACATGAGGTGGGCTAGGCCAGTAGGTGGGCCTGCTAGGTGGGCTTCCAGGTAAGTCATCTCTTCCTTTTTGTTTTCTCTTTTTTTATTTGTCTGCTCTTTGTATTGAAATGATTAAAATACCATTCCATTTCTAAAAATCTTGGAAATATTCAAAGGCACATTTGAAAATATTCTCAATTTCCTAACAAATACTTCCAAGAGTATTTGAGCACTTTAAAATATTTATAGTATTTAAAATGCCCAAATTCAAATACTTATGGCTGGTTCAAAAATGCACAATGGCTCCATAATTTGCAAGACTATTTTTTGGCAGAGGTTTAAACCAGAACCAAAAATGGTGGGCTTTTATGAAGGGCATTTTGGGTTCATTGAAATTCCAAATGTTGGAAATTAGCATTTTCAGGGGGGTGTTGGGGTTGATTAGGCCCCATTTCAAGTTTAAAATAAATTTAAACATGATTCACAAGTTCATCCAATCCTAATGCATGACTAAAAGCAGGGATGTGACAACTCACCCCCACTCAAAAGAATCGCGTCCCGAGATTCAGGATCTGTTGGGAAGAAGGTGGGGTACTCGAGTCGAAGACGATCCTCCCGTTCCCAAGTGGCTTCTTTCTCGGAATGGTGTGACCATTGAACCTTGAGAAACTTGATTTTATGGCGTTGAGTGGTACGCTCGGCTTGATCAAGGATACGAACGGGATATTCTCGATATGAGAGGTTATCTTGTAGATCAAGCGTTTCGTGGTTCACTCCATGGATAGGATCCGCGAAGCAACGGCTGAGTTGAGAAACGTGGAAGATATCGTGAACTCTGGAAAGATGCAGAGGTAGTTCCAATTGGTAGGCAACTTCTCCTTGTTTGGCAAGAATGCAAAAGGGTCCAATGTAACGAGGAGCCAATTTGCCTTTGATACCGAAACGATGGGTTCCCTTTAATGGAGTAACCCGAAGGTAAGCCTTCTCGCTGACTTCATAAGTCATGAGCTTATGTTTACGATCATATTGGCTCTTTTGACGAGATTGGGCTGTTTTCAATTTCTCACGAATAACGCAAACCTGCTCTTCTGCTTCCTAAATCATATCCGGGCCAAAGAGTTGTCTTTCCCCGGTTTCTGACCAGTTAAGAGGCGTTTGACATTTTCGTCCATAGAGAACTTCGAAAGGAGCTTTGCCCAAGCTAGCTTGATAACTATTGTTATAAGCAAACTCCGCGAATGGAAGGCATTGCTCCCAACCCATTCCGAATGAGATGACAGAAGCTCGGAGCATATCTTCCAGAATTTGATTGACTCGCTCTACTTGAGCACTTGATTGAGGATGGAAGGCGGTGCTAAAAGAGAGATGAGTTCCCATAGCATTTTGGAAACTTACCCAAAATCGAGAGGTGAAGAGACTCCCACGGTCTGAGTTAATTTCCAATGGGACACCATGAAGAGACACTATTCGGGAGATGTATAGGTCAGCTAGCTGGCTAGCGGTGATACTCTCATGAACAGGTAGGAAATGGGCTACTTTGGAAAGTCAATCGATCACGACGAAGATAGCATCATTTCCCCTCTTGGTCCTGGGAAACCCAGTAATGAACTCCATACTGATTTTATCCCATTTCCACTCAGGAATAGCCAAAGGTTGAAGAGTGCCAGCAGGCCGTTGATGCTCTGCTTTAACACGACGACAGACATCGCAACTAGCAATATATTGAGCAATTTCTCTCTTCATCCTAGTCCACCAAAACCTCTGGCGTAGGTCTTGATACATCTTAGTACTACCGGGATGAATGGTGAGAGGGGATTCATGAGCTTCCTTAAGGATCAGCCGCCTCAGGTTTCGTGCCTTGGGAACCACTAAGCGGTTTCCAAAGTATACGACACCTTGATCATCAACGGAGAAACAATTCGTGACTCCTTTCTTAATGTTTCTCTTAATACGGGAGATTCCCGGATCTACCTTCTATGCCTTGATGATCTGATCCGTAAGGGTAGGTTTCGCCACCAGGGTGGATAGGAATCCTCGAGGAACAATGTGAAGATTAAGCTTACGAAATTCCTCGTGGAGAAGTGGTTGACTCTGTTGTAACATCAGGTGGTTACAATAAGATTTACGACTTAGTGCATCAGCCATGACATTGGCTTTGCCCGGGGTGTAAGTTATTCCTAGGTCATAATCTGAGATCAACTCGACCCAACGTGTTTGCCTGAGATTCCAATCCGGTTGGGTGAAGATATATTTCAAACTTTGGTGATCGGTGAAGATCTCGCAACGATTACCGAGGAGGTAATGTCGCCAAGTTTTAAGTGCATGGACTACAGCTGCAAGCTCTAGATCATGTGTGGAATAATTTTCCTCATGTGGGTGTAATTTCCATGAAGCATAGGCAATTACCTGACGATCTTGCATGAGTATGCAACCTTGTCCTTGTCGCAAGGCGTCGCAATAGATAATAAAGTCCTTGGAGAAATCTAGTGGTACCAGTACAGGAGCAGATGTCAGGCGTCTTTTTAGTTCCTGAAAGCTGAACTCGCACTGTGGGGTCCACTCGAACTTTTTATCTTTCTTGAGGAGTTCAGGTAAAGGTTTAGCAACCTTAGAGAAATTCTCGACGAAGCGGCCGCAATAGCTCGCTAAGCCAAGGAAGCTCCGAACTTGCTTGACCGTCTCTGGTGGAGTCCAATCAAGGACGGCTTGAACTTGCTCGAGGTTGATAGCAATACCCTTACCGGAGATTACATGGCCTAGATAGGTCACTTCTGGCAACCAAAATTCACACTTGGAGAATTTGGCATAAATGTGATGCTCTCGAAGTTTCGCCAATACCAGCCTTAGATGTTCGGCATGTTCCTCTTCATTCTTGGAGTAGATGAGTATATCATTGAGGTATACCAAGACGAATTTATCCAAATACTCCATGAAGAATGAGTTCATTAACCGAGAGAAAGTGGCTATGCATTGGTTAAACCGAAGGACATGACGGTGTACTCGTATTGGCCATAACGAGTAACGAAGGCCGTTTTGGGAATGTCCCCGTTTCTGATTTTGATTTGATGGTAGCCCAACCTCAAATCCATCTTGGAAAAGACTGAGGATCCAGCGAGCTGATCATACAGATTGTTGATCCTGGGAAGCGGATACTTGTTCTTGATAGTGACCAAGTTGACAAGTTGGTAATCTACAACCATCCGATCCGTTCCATCCTTCTTCTTGACGAAGAGGATGGGGCAAGCCCAAGGAGAGGAACTAGGACGGATGAAACCCTTTTTCAAAGACTCATCGAGTTGGTTCTTAAGCTCGGCTAGTTCTAAGGGTGCCATCTTATAGGGTCTCCTAGAAATTGGGACGGTTCCTGGAACAAGGTCTATCACAAACTCGACATCCCTGTTAGGTGGAACACCTGGCAGTTCTTCTGGAAAGACATCCGGAAAGTCTCGGACTACCGGAATATCTTCAAGGTCTGGAAGGGGGTTGGCATTTAGAGAGTAAAGCTGGCGCTTGGCCACTCGAGTTAAGACATTGACTATCTTGCCCGATGGATGAGTAAGTTGAACGGTTCTAGTGGCACAATCAATCTTAGCATAATGAGTTGACATCAAGTCCATACCCAAGATGATGTTTATGTCCGAGGACTTGAGAGCTATTAAAGATGCAAGGAAGACAAGTCTATCAACAAGAATTTCGTTCCCATGGCTTACTCTAGAAGTTTGCCATTTGGAACCCGGAGTTTGAATTACCATGTAAGTGGGCATGTCACAGAATGTCGTGTTATGCAATCGAGCATAGTTCTCAGATATGAATGAATGAAATGCTCCAGTATCGAAAAGAACAGATGTCGGATGGCAATTAACAAGGAGCGTACCAAGGACGACGTTAGGATCATCATGAGCCTCCTCAGCTGAGACATAGTTGACATGGCCACATGCAGTGGTGACCGGCTTGGCGTAGAATGTCTTTCCCGCTGGCTTACCACGACCAACGGACTTTCCAGACTGATTGGGGTTGTTGTTCTGGGGACACTCTCGACTATAGTGACCCGGCTCTCCACACTTGAAACATGTCACAACATTGGGGCGTGGAGCAGCATTAGCAGCGGGGCCACCATAGGGCTTGGACGGAGCAAACTGCTGGTTGGGGTGAGGCACCTCAAAGGATGGCCTCAGAATGAACCTGGGTGGCAGTGCCGTGCTTGGAATCCACACCCGGCGCTTCTGAGATCCAGAGCCGGATGAAGAGCCAAAATCACAAGAGTGCTTGCGTGAAGCGTCATAGTCAGACTGGCCTGTCTCAGCACTGATGGCTTTATTGACCAACTTCTGGAAGGAGGTGCACTCGTGCAGACGAAGATCGTGGCGAAGCTCAGGACTAAGTCCCTTGCGGAACCTTGCCTGCTTCTTAGCGTCGGTGGATACCTCTTCAGGAGCATATCGTGCCAGATTCCCAAATTCACGACTATATGCATCCACAGTCAGTCTTCCTTGGGTGAAGTTGCAGAACTCTTCCCTCTTGCGATCTATGAGACCTTCTGGGATGTGACGCTCACGGAAAGCCTCACTGAATTCAGCCCAAGTAGTGATTTGGCCGACCGGGCCCATAGCTTCAAAGTTTTCCCACCAAAGGCTAGCAGGGCCTTCGAGGTGATAGGCAGCATAGGTAACCTTATCAGCTTCGGCTACGTTAGCAGAACGTAGCTTGTGTGTGATGCTTCGGAGCCAGTCATCCGCGTCGAGGGGCTCGACGGAATGATTGAACTTTGGTGGGTACAACTTGCTGAAGTCATCGATTGACACCAAGTCATTTCGCTGATGGCGTGCAGTGTTCTGCTCAATCCGCTCCAGCAAGCGGTTAGTCTCACGCTTGTTTCTTTCCGCCTCTAGCATCACTTCAGCCAAAGAAGGCGGGTGAGGCAGATTTTCACCCCTAACTGCACTGGCTTCACCCTGCTCTAGGGCAGCAGGGTTGCTGCGGGTGTTAACCATCCTAGGAGAAAACAAGACAACGGTTTAGATAAGGATGGCACAAACTTAGCAAGGAAGTGCAGAATGTAATGGATAACATGGAATGCTAAGATGTTCGTTGCACGACATGGTAATATAGAAACTGCCATATATATACCATTGGTCATACACACCGTACATAGTTTAGTACAAGCCCAGGCTAGAGTACAACTACGGTGAAAGACATTACATCTCATCGAAGGCATTGCAAGCTCCTATACATTATTTTTCTACACCTCCGGAGCGTGATACACACCAAGTTGTATCCCACGGGTCACGCAGGACTGTGGAGAATACAACTATTGCCATACTAGTGAAACTACTACTAGCTCAAATGGCTCCGTAGTAATCCTCATAGAAGTCGCCACCAAAGCCTGGAAGTGGAACATGCTCATCCCGAAACAGACGGTCCTGTGGAGCCTGCGGACCATAGGGGCTCGGATGTGGCCTTGGTCCCACAGGTGGTGGCAGACGGGGACCATGAGTAGGGGTGATGCCTCCTACCTCGCGCCACTCCATACAATCTGGCAATCCAAACCGCACAGGGTACAGGTCCCTCATGTCCATGTATTCTTCCTGCACCGCAGGTGCAAACCGAGTCAAAGTGGCCCAATGATCAGAACGAGTGTGGAAAAGCTCCATACACAAGGCCCGATTTTCGCGGTCCTTATCCTTGAGCATCTCGGCAGTGGTGCGGAGTAGTGACTCCTCATGTGAAGTGTCATGGTACAAAGCCTGATAGTACCCCTGTACACCAGGATGTGAGGCTGGCATGTAACGGAAATCGGTGTTCTGTAGCAAGACAGTCCTGGCTTGAATGATAGTCATCATTGAATAGGTTGCATCCTGCACAAACGTCTCAATAGTGACCCCAAGTCCATAGGAACAGTGAAGGGGCTCAGTGGCTCCAGGATAAGAGGGATATATCCTGACAGTACAGAGGTACTGGCTCTGGTTGAAATCTCTAAACTACTCCTCGACGGTATATTCCGGATACCACCGATAACCAGACTCGACCATCACTCGAACCAACATGGCCGTGTGGCCGGGCACATCGAGGCACCGGGTCAGACGAACCACTTGGTTCTGCGAACGGGTGACCATCTGAAAGCACATAATAATGCAAAGGCATTAGAATTTTCTAGGGGAAATCAGACAGCATAACGGCTGTAAATGCTCAGAAAAAGATTTGAGATATCCACAACAGTTTGCAATACCACTCAACAACATCATATCAAGGTTCTGATGCAACTGGCAACATACTAAAAGTAGTGCAAACTGTACTGTGGCTGGTAACAACAATCCTATAAGCTACTATGGATTAGTAACACGTGAACTTGATAGAAAGAAGAGAGCCTAGTCCTTAACCCACGTAGAATGAGAAGAGAATGACTCAGATCAGAGGGCATAAGGTAAAGGAGTAAAAGAGCCTTACGTTCCCTCCCACAATCAATTCCCCTACATATAACTAAAGCATTTCTAGACTCGACATCGACCCATTTGGCTCAACGAACCTACAGGCAGTCCGTCTTTGATGCCAACGCTGTCAGGACCCCGATTCCAAGTCACATCAATCTAGCCGGTAACACCTCATATCACATTGGGGCCTCACGCATGGTATCCCCACGGGTGTCGCCTTACCATGGCCCGGGACCGTTTGCGCCTTTTGGCTCACGTATATGATAGTGTCGCTAGCATCCATATGACAGAGAACCCGAGCCAACATGGCTAGTCGTGAACCCAAAGCGGCACAGACCTATGGAGACAGGCATACATGAATCACATCGAGCATGTCGATCACCAGCATGTGAATCCGGGCTGTAGCACTAGGCTAACGGGACTCCGGAGAACCCGGGCTGTAGCAGGCTAGGCAGGACTCCGGAAGTCACCGCGTGACATTTCCCCGAAGGGACAGACATAGGAACGGAGTGAAACACATGCCAGACAGTCAAGTGTCCTGAGCAGTAGTGCTGGGCTAGCAGGACTCCGGTGAACCGGGCTGTAGCGGACTACTATGGCTCGAGCAGCACTAGACTACATTTCCCCATAAGAAAGGCTGCCAAGGATAAACAACTAGATTGTCGGATCCCACACATACCAAGCATTTCAATCATACACACAATATGCTCGATATGTGCAAATACAACATGGCATCACAACAGAACTCTACAACTCAAGTACTTTATTTAAAGGCTCCAGAGAGCCATACATAACATGTTCATACAGGTAGGGGTCACATGACCCGACACTCAAGTCATACAAGCATACAAGCACATGCGGAAGCAAATAGTCTGAGTACAGACACTAGAAAGAAAGAAGGCTTCTCAAAGCTTGTCTATCTACATAGGGCCCTCCATGGCCAGGATCACCACCTGGGTGGCAAGTCACTCATCGACGTCGAGGTCTACATAAAACCCATCGGAGGGGGCGGTATTGTCGTCTGAAAACGGTAATTAAGCAAACATGAGTACAAAGGTACTCAGCAAGTCTTACATCAGAACCTACTATACATGCTCATTCTCAAGAAGGTGGTGGAGTTATTGCAGCAAGCCAGCTTTGACTCTTGGCTAAGCTATCCTACGAGACACCACGAGTAAAATAGTTTTCGCACACTAGTCCACTAATCACCAATACAATACTCCACCGGGGCTGCTTGCCTGATGGAGTGGTAGTAGGGTACTGCCCTTCAGTTGGATACTCGGAGATATCCTCGGAGGCAGAACCTACCACGAAAGACACCACAGAATATAATCAACACATGGCAATATGCAACAATATAATGCATGCTATGACATGGCAAAATGAGGTGTCGTGCCTAATGCAATGTGAAACAAGTTGAAATGGGTCCATTTGAATCAAAGATTCAAATGCAAGCTCAAGTTCTTATGCATTATAAGTGTATTAGCTTGTTTCACCTAAACAACAAGGTTTATATAGACACCAGAGAGAGTTAGGGTTACACAAGTTCGGTTACAAAGGAGGAGATATCCATATCCGTATTGCCTAGCTTGCCTTCCGTGCCAAGTAGAGTCCCATCCGGACACGAGACGAAGTCTTCAATCTTGTATCTTCATAGTCCAACAGTCCAGTCAAAGGATATGATCCGGCTGTCCGGAGACCCCCTAATCCAGGAATCCCTCACACCTCTTGGTTATATATGCAACTAGCTCAAACTATCCCTCATGTTTAGATATACTTTAGGGCTATTTGAGCCCGAACTAGCTCAAACTAACTGTAACCCATGGATACAGCAGCAGATAATTTGTAAGAATGAACTAAACTCCTTTCGGCCCATAATATAAGATGTTAATTCATCTAATATGTGAGTATATTGGATGTTATAAGATACTCCCTTCGTTCCTAAATATTTGTCTTTTTAGATATTTCAAATGGACTACCACATACAGATGTATATAGACATATTATAAAAGAGTGTTGTACTACATCATTGTGCAACTGTGGTTTAGCTTCTAATATTTACTTGGTGCTTTACGTACATATGTCATTGGTAAAGATCTGCGTTTCGACCCTTTCTGCGTATGGGGCAATGAAATATCGATGAACTGGCATCAAGTGAGGAAGTTGATAAAGATTGTTAGTAAAATGGTTCCAAAGATGGCAATTAAACTATTTGTTTACACTTTATCCAAGAAAACAGCGAACTGCAGGATGGTAAGTAAGAACTCTGCAGCCTTATTTTTACTGCCCATAATGAGTTGTGTTAGATGACAATGTCTGAATATTTTTCCTTTGCAGTGGTTGCCAAAGCAATTTACTCAAGATTTCCTCTCAAACTACATGATTGGTGGGCATGCAAAGGTTAAAGTATTTCTACTGGAACACGATGATTATCTAGATATTTTCATAAAGACCATGAAGGATGGGCGGTCGGCCATCACAAGGGGTTGGACTAGAGTCGTGCATGCCTTCTGAATGGAGGAGGGCGCAATATGGGCATTCCGCTTCACCTTGTTCAGCAACCAGAATATATTTCACTCTTTCTTTATCGTCTTTAATAGTACAAGTATACAACTATGGTTCATCATTCTTTATTTGGTTCTTATGTAATTCTTGAACATATGTACATACGAATCGAATAATGCATTGGTTGTTTGAACCTAATGGATATGAATAAAGTTATAGCATGCATTGAAATTCAAATCCAAATCCGGTACAATTTGGAAAAGCAGCAATTAAATTATGGTGAAATTATGCTCTCTAGGTTGCTACGACACACACGGTTGGTAAAACACAAACGTTTGCGATATGCATCATAATCAAAGACGGTTCACAGAGAGGAAATGTGTGAAACCATGCACACAGTTGCCGTTTGCAAAGCGTGTGCGATGTCAGACAATATCACAAACGGTGCGAGCAAACTAAACGTTTGTGTTAGTTTCCTTATCATACACGATTCGCAACCATGAACTGTTTCTGATGAAGTATGCATCATAAACGTTGCAACATAGAATAGCGTGTGCGATAGTTGTCGTGTACGACGACGTTACGACGGTCCGACATTTCGTAATCCTGTCCGACACTCGTACGACGATTAGCTAATCTTCTTAACGGTGAACCGTTTGTGATGGGTCGCGCATCATACATGTTCTATAATAGTGAACCGTTTGTGATGAGCCGCGCATCGTAAACGTAGCACCACAGAATACGGACTGCGATGGCAATGCGAGTAGAAACGAGTAGGAGTACTGTAGGGGCCCTATCCCCGATGATTTCTGGGTCATGTGGGAAGGACCCCCCTATCGCCCACACTCACTTGGCAACGGTTCCAAATGCCGTCGCACAAAGGGGTTTTAAACCATTTGTTTAGGACCCACGCGCACCAGTGAAGGTACACGTGCATTGCATGCATCAGATTTTGCAACCAAATTATGAATAAATACCACACTATAGCATGTAAGATTTGAGTCATATATGCATGATGTAGACAATCATTTAATTCATATAGTTCATCTCATTCAAAATCAATTAGTTTTTATAAAAAAGTTAATCTATTTTATGATTCATGTAATTATGTATTGTAAAACATAAAGTAAAAACAAATAATGGCAATTCAACTAGAAAAAAAGTTTGGGCAGTTATGATACGGAAGATTCTAGAACAAAGAAGCACTTGTGTTTTGAGGTTTGTTCATTATGCTTAAGTTCAACAATGGAGTCTTCTAGATTGTACATGTGAAAAAATCTGGTGGGGGCAGGAAGATGGTGCGAGGGGCCAAGTGGAGGGAGACTATGAAGGGGTGCACAAGTGCGAGATCGATACAATGTTGCGCGCAGTGGCGGAGCCATGAAAAATAAATGAGCTAGGGGCCCAAGCATTGCTAATCCTTTACGAGGAGGGAAAATTCATCAACTTAAACCATTTTACCAGCAATTGATCTACTAATCACATTCATATTGGCCTCAAAATGTAGTGATGCTAGGGGGAAGGGCCCTTGCTACCCCTATCTTTGGCACTGTGCGCGCGTCTGGGACATCAAACGGAAGGCATGGATGATGAGAGGGGGGCATTTGATATATAATTTATGTGGGTGTATTAGCCATGTAAGCCTATACAGAGAGGTATAGATTGATCGATGTGTTCGTGGGAAAGAGGGTGAGACCTCACTAGATATATAGATTGATCAGTTTGTGTGGAAAACTAGGAAAGACCTAGCTATATACACACACACATAGAGGAATATCGATCGTTGCGCATGCACGTGAGAGATAATGAATGCCCGGTATGATGAAGAGGGGGAGGTGTGTCTGTGTGCAAGCATGGGAGACCGACTTGAAGAAAAAGATTGCATGTGTGCGATGGATAATGTCGAGTGGTAGTGTGTGTGCATGCATGCACGAGAGAAAGTTAGTGGTACAATTATAAAGAGAATACGACTGTGTGCACTAAAAAAAGACATATCCGTGACATTTTGGGCCAAACGGAAAAAAATTCTGTCATGCTTATGACACTTCTATGACGATAATTGTGACAAAACCCGGTATCATCATACATGTGGTGGGCTCCTACTTCTATGACAAAAAAATCATGACAGAAAATGGGTTTTTCATCCTGGGCGGGTCGGAGAGCAGCTGCATGACATTCTTTGGGCCATCCATGACGGAAAAAACTGTGGTAGAAGCAAGGGCGAGGAAAATATCAGGGAGTTCCCGGTTATGATGGGTGATCGGGGTCGAGCGATGCACGGAGGTTTGCGCGTTTCTCTTCTACACGTACGCGCGTGTGCGCGAGGCGTTGCGCTCTAACTGAACCAGAGCGAGGCGTTGGGCTCTAACTGAACCCGAGTGAGGCGTTGGGCTCTAACTGAACCCGAGCGATTACTCTAGCTACGTTACTGAACCCGAGCGATCGATCCTTTGTTGTTAACTGAACCCGAGTGATTCCTTCGCTACTGCTGCTAACTGAAGCCGATCGAACCCTACTGCCTCCTTCCATCGATGAACAACGAGTGTTGTTGGGGGGGGTGGATGAACAGTTCCCGGTGGGGGTTTGGATGAACATGATCCCATGGTGTTGCCGCTGGATGAACAGGATCACAATCGATCCAGCCGGTTGGGGTGGATGAATAGGACCCCGTGGAGGGCTGGATGAATAGGACGACCCCATGGAGGGCTGGTTGAACAGTACCCGGTGGAGGGCTGGATGAATAGTAGCCCGTGGAGGGGTGGTTGAACAGGATCCCGTGGAGAGGGCTGGTTGAACAGTAGTCGGTGGAGGAGCGATTCAGGCTGGATGAATAGGAGCCCGTGGATGAACAGTCGTAGGTGGAGGCAGGAACGGAGACGCCGTGTCTGAACAGTCGCAGGTGGAGGCTGGAGGAGGTCGACGGTGGATGAACAGTAGCCTATGGAGGCAGTCGACGGTGGAGATGAACAATATCCCGTGGAGTCCTGTTTTGCGGTATGCCACACCCCTCCCGATGAATAGGACCCCCGTTTCGACCGTAGCGCTCCAACACAAGTCCGTTTCCTCCGTTTTGCGGTACACCACACCCCTCCCGATCAACAGAACCCTGTTTCGACCGTAGGAGGTCCAAGAGAAGTCTGTTTCCTCCGTTTTGCGGTATGCCAGACCCGTCCCGATGGACAAGATCCCATTTTGACCGTGGCCGGTCAAACACAAGGCTATTTCCTCTATTCTGTGGTACACTAGGCCTCGTTTCGATTGGTTGTTCCGTCCAAGCCGGTTGTCTCCCGATGAACACGACAACGACGCAGTTTCTTCGTTCCGTCCCAGAGGAGGTCTTGCATTCGAGACCCCGCCCGGATGTACATACGTGGCCGTATTTTTCGGCGTCCTGGGAACGAGGGTCCCAGACTTGCCTGACTGCGGCCCACGGCATGGCTCCACCAGCGGACCTGTATTGCCCATATTCACCAGCAAACACTCAAGACCCTCGTGAAGGGCCAAGCCTCGCGAGGTGGATGACGCAAGACCTCCTCGAGGACAGCCTCACTAGGCTGGCTCGTGAGGGGCGAGATCAAGCCAAGGGGCACCTTGCGAGGTTCCTGTGACGCAAGCCATGACGACCAAGGCCTGGCGGGCACCAAGCAGGCGCCTGCGTGCGTAGTGTCCTCGTTTCCTCTTTGGTGCTAAAGGGGCAGGCAAAGGCGAGGATTCCCAAGGCACCAGGAAAAGGTTTCCATATCGGTGCAACAAGACCAAGACCAGCAGGACGGCAGGACGGAGGTCACCATGGAGCCCAGGACAGCGTCACGACAAGAGCCTTTGGCAGGCGAAGACCACCTTTTGTCAGGATAACTTGTACTAGTTGTCTCCCTTCAAATTTGGCCGTTGTTGGCTCCCTTTCCGCCTACATTTGGGAAGAGGGCCATGGCCTTTATAAATAGGACTAGCCATCACAATAGAGAGGAGAGATCCATTTTCCACCCTCATACACACAGGCTCAACGAGCTCAAGAGCACCTCTCCTCAGGAGGCTGTTATTTCCTTGTACTTGTTCGTCCTCAGCCCCAGAGGCAATCCACCACAACACACTGGAGTAGGGTATTACACCACATCGGTGGCCCGAACCAGTATAAACCTTGTGTCCTTTCTTCTCTTGGTTCGGCGAGTTAGGTTCTGAGGTCGTTGCGAGAGCGTGAGTTGGGGGGAAAGGTCTTCATGCGCACCCAGTGTTCGAACCTCAAGGGTTTTGCCAGAACCCGAAATCCAACATTGGGCGCGCCAGGTAGGGATGCGCTGAAGCTTTATTTTCATCAACCCATGCTCCGCCACCTCCGCGCCTGTCCCCATGACCGGCATTGCTTCTCCGGTTGGGATGACAGACGCACACGACGGCGCAAGGGGGCTCAGAGCCTTTGCCCTCGCCTTGCAACAGGTGCAATGGCCGCCCAAGTTCAAGCCAGAGATGCCACCACGTTACGACGGCGTGGTGGACCCGACGACTTTCCTGCTGGCACAAGAAGAGGTCGTCCTAAAGGCTGGGGCAATGACAAGGCCATGGCCATCTGGCTTCCCATGGCCCTCGCTGGTGCATCATGCGCCTGGCTGATCACCCTCCCTAGATCCTTAGTGGCATCTTGGGACGAGCTGCGTGGCCCTTTCGTCGCGTGCGTCACGGCACCGGCACCCCTAGCCCGTGCAACCCTCCTTGGTTGCTCATAGGTGCCACCCTCGAACCGTCACACCAAGCAATTCTTTCGCAGATCTGCGCTGCTTCCGTGTAGCAAGGAGCTCCCCCGGGTTGGGCGGCACCCCATGGACACACAAGTTGATCATTGATCTTTTACCATGTGCGGTGCCCCCCTCCACCATAATCCACCTCGATTATATCATAGCGGTGCTTAGGAGAAGCCCTGTTCCGGTAGCATCATCATCACCGTCATCACGCCGTCGTTCTGGCAAAACTCTCCCTCGAAGCTCTACTGGATCGTGAGCTCGCGGGACGTCACTGAGCTGAACGTGTGCAGATCACGGAGGTACCATACCATCAGTGCTAGATCGATCGATCGTGAAGACGTACGACTACACCAACTATGTTGTCATAACGCTTCCGCTTACGGTCTACGATGGTACGTAGACGATACTCTCCCCTCTCGTTGCAATACATCACCATGATCTTGCATGTGCGTAGGATTTTTTTGAAATTACTGCATTCCCGAATAGTGGCATCCGAGCCAGGTTAATGCGTAGATGTTATATGCACGAGTAGAACACAAAGGAGTTGTGGGCGTGGGTATATACATATTGCTTGCCGTCACTAGTTGATTCTTGATTCGGCGGCATTGTTGGATGAAGTGGCCCAGACCAACATTACGCGTACGCTTACGCAAGGCTGGTTCTACCAACGTGCTTCGCACACAGGTGGCTAGTGGGTGTATGTTTCTCCACCATTAGTTGAATCGGATTCAATAAACAAGGTTCTTTCTGAAGATCAAAAAGCAATCACTATACCGCGTTGTGGTTTTTGATGCATAGGTAAGAACGGTTCTTGCTCAGCCGTAACAGCCACGTAAAACTTGCAACAACAAAGTAGAGGATGTCTAACTTGTTTTTGCAGGGCATGTTGTGATGTGATATGGTCAAGATATGATGCTAAATTTTATTGTATGAGATGATCATGTTTTGTAACACAGTTATCGGCAACTGGCAGGAGCCATATGGTTGTCGCTTTGTTTTATGAAATGCAATCGCCATGTAATTGCTTTACTTTATCACTATGTGGTAGCGATAGTCGTAGAGGCAATAGTTGGCAAGACGACAAAGATGCTTCGATGGAGATCAAGGTGTCAAGCCGGTGACAATGGTGATCATTACGGTGCTTTGGAGATGGAGATCAAAGGCACAGGATGATGATGGCCATATCATATCACTTATATTGATTGCATGTGATGTTTATCCTTTACGCATATTATTTTGCTTAGTTCGGTGGTAGCATTATAAGATGATCTCTCACTAAATTTCAAGGAATAAGTTTTCTCCCTGAGTATGCACCGTTGCTACACTTCGTCGTGCCGAGACACCACATGATGATCGGGTGTGATAAGCTCTACGTTCACATACAATGGGTGCAAGCCAGTTCTGCACACGCAGAATACTCGGGTTGAAATTGACGAGCCTAGCATATGCAGATATGGCCTTGGAACACTGGAGACAGAAAGGTCGAGCGTGAATCATATAGTAGATATGATCAACATAGTGATGTTCACCATTGAAAACTACTCCATCTCGTGTGATGATCGAACATGGTTTAGTTGAAATGGACCACGTGATAACTTAGATGATTAGAGAAATGTCTATCTAAGTGGGTGTTCTTAAGTAATTTGATTAATTGAACTTTAATTTATCATGAACTTAGTACCTGATAGTATTTTGCATGTCTATCTTGTTTTAGATAGATGGCCCGTGCTGTTGGTCCGCTGAATTTTAATGCATTCCTAGAGAAAGCTAAGTTGAAAGATGATGGTAGCAACTACACGGACTGGGTCCGTAACTTGAGGATTATCCACATTCCTGCACAGAAGAATTACGTCCTGGAAGCACCACTAGGTGACAAACCCGCTGCAGGAGCAACGCCGGATGTTATGAACACCTGGCAGAGCAAAGCTGATGACTACTCGATAGTTAAGTGTGCCATGCTTTACGCTTAGAACTGGGACTTGAATGATGTTTTGAACATCATGGAGCATATGAGCTGTTCCAGGAGTTGAAGTTAATATTTCAAGCAAATGCCTGGATTGAGAGATACGAAGTCTTCAATAAGTCCTACAGCTACAAGATGGAGGAGAATAGTTCTATCAGTGAACATATACTTAGAATGTCTGTACCACAACCACTTGACTCAACTGGGAGTTATTCTTCCTGATGATAGTGTCATTGACAGAGTTCTTCAATCACTTCCACCAAGCTACAAGAGCTTCGTGATGAACTATAATATGCAAGGGATGGATAAGACGATTCCTAAGCTCTTCGCAATGCTAAAAGCCGCCAAGGTAGAAATCAAGAAGGAGCATCAAGTGTTGATGGTCAACAAGACCACCAGTTTCAAGAAAAAGGGTAAGGGAAGAAGGGTAACTCAAGAAGAACAACAAGTCAGTTGTTGCTCAAGTGAAGAAACCCAAGTCTGGACCTAAGCCCGAGACTGAGATCTTCTACTGCAAAGGAACTGGTCACTGGAAGCGGAACAGCCCTAAGTATTTGGCGGAGAAGAAGGATGGCAAGGTTAAAGGTATATTTGATATACATGTTATTGATGTGTACCTTACTAATGCTCGCAGTAGTGCCTGGGTATTTGATACATGTTCAATTTCTAACTGTCACAACCCTAGAATTGTTTCTGACTAGTTACATCAGTGAGCATGAATCATGTCTAAGTTTAAATGAAATTGAAATTGGGGATGTTCAAACCATAGCACCAATTGGAACTCAACTAGTTTCAAGTTAAAAATATTTTCAATAAACCCAAACTGACTGCAGAAAAAGTTCATCATTTTTGAAATTGGTGAAAACCTCTGACAAAAATGGTACACATTTTTCCTAGGTCATTTAATGTTTTTTGGATTAAATCATAAGTATTTGAATTGGAGCATTTAATGGCTATAAATATTTTAAATGCTTCAATAATTCTGAAAACATTTGAGGGCTACTAGTAAATTTTTAAAAGGTGCCCACAAATTTTCTCAGGAGCTTTAAAATGGTTTAGTATTATTACTAAATCAAAAACAGAAAAACAAATTAGAAAACAAAAATAAGAGGGAAGGAGAGAAGTAACTGGGCCTTACCTCTTACCTGTAGCAGCAGCCCACCTGGCGGCCCAGCTGGTGGCCTTGCCCACCAGCTCTGCCAGTCATCTCCCTCCTCTCGCCAGAAGGATGAGAGGCGCATGTTAGACGCGCGTGACCACGCGCCGTGCCACGTCCTGCTTCCCGCCGCTGCCTCGACGGATCCGGACGACGCCACGCATCACCCCAGACCCTCTCGCCCAGTCCCTCGTCATCATCCCCTCCTCTCTCTTGGTCTGCACGTCGTTCCCGAGTGCCACCATCGCCACCGACGCCGTTCGCTGCGGCCACAGCCACCCCCCAACACGTCTAGGAGCTCCGCCTCCTCGAGGACACACGCACCACCGGACACCCCACAGCGTCGCCATCTTCAATGTCATCATCACCCGCCACGGAAGATCCCCCTCGCCGCTCCGCTTGCTCTGGTGCATCCCCGAGCTCATCGACCCGCCCAGCGTGCTCACCATGAGCTCCTGTCCCGAACACCCCTCTCCCTTGCGTCGTTTCCACGCCGTAGCCACCGCGTCACCTGCGCCCGAATGCGCCGCCGCCCGAGCTCGTCGCCGACGAGGCTCCGGTGACCAACTGGTCCCGTGCATACACCCGTTGGCCTCATGAGCACGAGGTGAACCTGTAGGTACTAAATGATGTTTTCCCCACGCGCTGTGTCGTCCATTTCGTCGACGTCCAAACTCCGGCCGCCGCCAAACCTCGACGCTGTCGACTGCTCCAGCATCCCCACGACCAGATAAGACCACCATCCAAAGCGCCTCATCACACTAGTTTCGTAGAGCCCAAGAGCGTGAGCTCTAATGGCCGGAAGCACCCTACTGGCGAGCGCAGCCGTGCTGTGCTTAGCGCCGACATTTAGCCGCCGACATGGGCATCATTAGTGGCTAATGACCCACTAATTAAAGCCTCCAGTGACATAGTCAGCTGGGCCCCACGCCTAATTAACACCGGGTTTATTTTTCTGTTTGATTAGTTTATAAAAAAGAGGGACCCACGCGTCAGGGTTGATTGCGCTGACGTGTCCGTTGACCCGACCCCACCTGTTTGTGACGCTAGGCAGCACTAAGTCACTTACTAGTGGGCCCAAATGGTCAGGTTTGACCTGGCCTGGCGCCTTTAACTTGCTGACGTAGTGATGATGTCACTCTGACGTCACAAAGCCTTTTCTGGAATTTAAATAAATCTAAATGATTTATTTATTTTCAGAAAATACCCTAAACTTCTAAAAATCATAGAAATTAAATCGTAACTCCAAATGAAATAAGTTATATATGAAAAATTGTCAAAAAAATACAATCTATCCATCTGCACCATTTTCATGCATGAAAAACCAACTTATACCTATTGTATAAGTGAAAACACATAAAGGGTATTTTAAATGCTTATGTTTGGAATAGCATTTGAATCCTTGATTCAAATGAGCTTCACTTAACTTGTTGGTAGTTGCATTAACACAATCCATAGCATATTGTGATGTCACATTCATGCGTCATATTGTTGCATTGCATTGATTGTGTTCTTCCTTGTTCGCTGGTATTTGTCGCCTCTCAGTAGACGTGGTTCCACGATGAGTTCAATGACACCGATGAAGAGCAATACTATCTTCGGAAGTGCCAGGCAAGCAAAACCCCCCTTGTTCATTCCAATACAATCCCACTCTCTCGCTTCTGCTCTCTTTTTCTGCATTAGGACAACAACGATTCAATTGTTACATGCTGCATTAGGACAACCCGTGGGAATACCGTGCGTGAGGCCGCAAAGTGATATGATGTGTTACATGCTAGATTAGTGTAACTTACGATCGGGGTCCTGACACTAACATTTGCAACTCGAAACAGGGGCTACGGATTAAGCGAAGATTGGCTAAGGGTGAGGTGATGATGCGCGTGGCAAATGGTTCCAAAGTCGATATGATCGCCGTCGGCACGCTACCTCTACATCTACCTTCAGGATTAGTATTAGACCTAAATAATTGTTATTTGGTGCCAGCGTTGAGCATGAACATTATATCTGGATCTTTTTTGATGCGAGACGGCTATTCATTTAAATCAAAGAATAATGGTTGTTCTATTTATATGAGTAATATATTTTATGGTCATGCACCCCTGATGAGTGGTCTATTTTTACTACATCTTGATAGTAGTGATACACATGTTCATAGTATTGAAGCCAAAAGATGCAGATTTGATATTGATAGTGCAACTTATTTGTGGCACTGCCGTTTAGGTCATATTGGTGTAAAGCGCATGAAGAAACTCCATTCTGATGGACTTCTGGAATCACTTTATTACGAATCATTTGGTACTTGCGAACCATGCCTCATTGGCAAGATGACTAAAACTCCGTTCTCTGGAACAATGGAGCGAGCAACAAAGTTATTGGAAATCATACATACTAATGTCTGTGGTCCAATGAACATTGAAGCTCGCTGCGGATATCGTTATTTTCTCACCTTCACAAATGATTTAAGCAGATATGGGTATATCTACTTAATGAAACATAAGTCTGAAACATCTGAAAAGTTCAAAGAATTTCAGAGTGAAGTGGAAAATCATCGTTACAAGAAAATCAAGTTTCTACGATCTGATCGTGGAGGCGAATATTTGAGTTATGAGTTTGGACTTAATTTGAAACAATGCAGAATAGTTTCACAGCTCACGCCACCTGGAACACCACAGCGTAATGGTGTGTCCGAACATTGTAATCGTACTTTACTAGATATGGTGCAATCTATGATGTCTCTCACTGATTTACCATTATTGTTTTGGGGTTATGCTTTAGAGACAGCTGCATTCACGTTAAATAGGGCACCATCTAAATCCGTCGAGACGACACCTTATGAACTGTGGTTTGGCAAGAAACCCAAGTTGTCATTTCTTAAAGTTTGGGGCTGCGGTGCTTATGTGAAAAAGCTTCCACCTGATAAGCTCGAACCCAAATCTGGGGACCCCCATTCCCAGGACGGCAACAGTCGCCCCCGGACCCAAGGCACGCTCGGACTTGGCTTCGAGGCGAACCCAAAGGGCAAGTGCGGAGCGCTGCGGGCCCCAATAGCCTGCGGCCCCGCTCGACGCGTGGCGATCGATTGCACGTGGGCGGCCCCGCTTCCCCATGCATCCTTGATATCCGACCGGCTAGGCGGCCACGGCGTCCTACACAGTTATTTCCCCATTGCTGGCAACGCACTCCCCAACTCCTCCACTTCTTCGAACCTCAGCTTCCTCTCCCAATCCCACCTGAGCTCAGTCCTCTCAATCGCCATGGCGCCGAACCGAAAGGAGAAAGGGAACAAGCCCCTGTCCTCAGCCAGCCCACCTCTGGCCGTCGAGCTCGCCGTCGGCCGATCGCGGGTGCTCAATCGGGAGGCCATGGACAAGGTACGCCCTGCACTCGCCACCAACTTCAATGAATGGGGAGGGACGGTGGCCTAGCCTGCGTCCCGAGCTTCTGTCGATAGAATAGGCACTGAGGTCCAATTCTTCATATATGCCCTATGGGCCGGCCTGGTCCCTCCCTTCTCCGCCTTCTTCAACGTCGTGCTATCCCATTACCAAATTCATATGCTGCACCTACATCCCCAATATGTCACTCTTCTTGCCATCTTTGCCTTTGTCTATGAGGCCATGGTGGACATCGCCCCCTCTGTGGCCCTTCTGAGCCATTTCTTCTCGCTGCATCTGACCGACCCCGGCAATGCTCGGGGTGCGTGAGCTTCCAGGCCATGGCGACGATGACCGGCTCGGGGATTGACTTAGAACTCCCGCCGTCTGCGAGCGGGTTCCGAACGCGGTTGGTGTATGTGGATGTCGGAGTGCTCAACTCTATGCTCTTGCCTCCGTCGGCGCCCGATGTCCCCAGCTTTGGCTGGCATCATGAGAAGCTTGCGAGCCCCCGCCTCGCATTCGTCCGGCTCCGGTTGAAGAGGCTGAAAGATCTTTGATTGACTGCACCCCACTCCAGCACCATTCCCAGCCGATTTGGGCCCTGCCTATCGGCCAGGATCGCATGAGGCTTCAGGAGTCAGGGCTTCCGCTCGAGGCATGAAAAACGGTGCTCGAGGTCCTGGCGAGCGACCCCTCGCCAGCCGATATGCCACCAGAGGGCTGTCTCTTGTACTACTGCTCAAACAGGGTGGAGTTCACGAGGCAGATGCCCCCCTTTGATGAATGGGGGCTGCGTCCAGTCGGCCTTGAGGGATCCCATGAGAACCCCGTCGCCGTGGTTCCCCACCTTGTCGCCGGCGCCGAACTTGCCCCAAGAGCGGACGCAGGGGGCTAGCACCACTGGAGGCCGGAGGCGCGGTTGCCGAGGTGTTGATGCACCCCGTGGCTCCTGAGGCGCCATCTCTGGGAGCACGTGACTCTCGCTCTAGGGTGGCAGTTCAGGGGGTGACGCAATCCGATGCTCCTGAGAACGAAGCTCCCAAGGCCTCAGTAGGTCATCGTGAGGCGGAACCCAATGGCTCTCCCCAGCTTGGCGCTCCTGAGGCCGCCTCCTCGGGCGCTTCACCAGCCGCGCTCTGCGCTGGTCGCCACGTCCGACGCTTCGGCCGGCTCCGTGTAGACTTAGATGCGCTCCGCAAAAGGAAGGGGTCCCCGGGCTATAGCAGTGGCGCCTTCCTACCATTGAAACATAGGAAGTACCTTACCTTTGTAATTCCTCGAGTGCTCCTTTCCTTCCTGATGGTGGCTCTTCAGGATCCCACCTACTAAGGCCGTGAAGCCTGCAAGGAAGCAACCTCCTCCTGCCTCGAATATCCTGCTGGCCTTGAGCGTTCCAAGCCAGCATGCCTCCCCCGGCACGAGATCGCCCGGAGAGGCAAACACGCTAGCTTGGCGCCTCGACCCCGCGCTCCTGCCATCTCTTCTTCGTGGCCTCGCCGGGGGTGCGACGAGTGTGCCAAGGGCTCCACCTCTGGTTGTAGACGGCGGCTGGATGGCTTCGGTCTTCGTTTCTTCTTCAAGTGGGGAGCCTCAACTCAACCGGGCTCCCGTCGAAGCCCAGTCGGCGACCGGGGGGGGCGCCAGCCCCTAGCCCCCTGTGGAAAGGGGGCGAGCTGCTTCGGATCCCGTTGGCGACCCCCGCTATGGAGGACGGGATTGGCCACGCGCATAAGTTTGTGCACGAACGGAGTGTCGTCCGCCACGAGCTCTTTCGGGAGGCGATGGACGTGATGAGCCGGCTCAGCGGAGAACTCGGCATAAACTGAAGGTGGCCATCAACCTCGGGCGCCACCAGTGCGAGCTTGATAATGCAAAGCCCAAGGTGTCTCTTGTTCGCATGAGGCCTGCGCTCGAGCCTTGGAAGAAGCCCGGGAAGCTGATCATCGCCGCGAGATCGCAGAGAAATTCGCGTGGGAGTTCCAAGCCTGGAGTGCCTCGTCGGAGCAGCAAGTGGAGGCGTGCAAGGCCGCCCTAGCATCGATGAAGGGGATGCCTGACGAGGAGGAAGAGATCCTGAAGCGCGAGGAAGCGCTGGCGCTGGAAGCCAAGGAGCGCAGCCTTGAGCTTGAGCGGTTGGAGATGATGGAGCGCCAAGTCGCCCAAGCGGAGGATGCTGTCAGTGCGTGCAAGGCCGAGGTCCAGGAAGAGGTCGATCGCCGGGTGGCCGAGGCTCGCGCGGATCTTCTGGGCCGATACAACCTAAAGCTGAAGCTAATGGAAGCCGAAGCTGTGGGCAGGACTACTGCCCTCAAGTCAAGGTTGGCTAAGGCGGGAGAGCGCGAGAAATTCACCGCAGCCGCCCTGATCTCAGTGCAAGCTGAGATGGCTTCCGCCCATGCCGAGCTTCTTTCTCTTCAGTAGCATGTCGCCAGCGCCGAGTCCTCCATGCAGCAGAGCAGGGAAGAAGCACTCCAGCGGCGGACGCTGGAGCGCGTGCACGCCCCCATGCTCCAAAGCCTCAGGATCAGAGCCAACGCGGCTCTAGGCACCATCTGCGACGAAGATGCCCCTCATCCCCACTCGAACGATTACGCCAGTCACCTCCTCTTCTTCACCGATGTGGTGACATGCCTGGAGAATCAATCCGAGAGGGCTCGCGAGCTTGTTGAAGAGAGGAGCCGCGGCCTGCTCAGGCGCGTGTTCTCCCGCGTCTTCAGCCACCTTCAGAACACCTACCCCAACTTCGATTTTGACGCCGCCATTGCCCCTGTGCCCGAGGCCATCCGGGGCAACCTGGCGCACTGGGTAGAGGAGAATGTGGATGCTCTAGTCAGGCCCTTCACCTCCGAGGATGACGCGGTGGTGGTCGCTGCGGATGAAGGCGACGTGGTCGAAGATGGTGTGGGCGGCACCGGTAATGGCAATGGCGATGCCAGCGACGGTGACAGCTTTACCAGCAATGTGTCTGAGGGCGACCTGGAGGATGCAGTGAGTGACATGTCCGATTGAGCCCATGCTTCCTTGTTTCTGACCCTGCATGCGAAAGCTCGGGCACAGCCCTGAAAGTTGTAAGAGCATTTTGGGAGGGGGAGCCCCTCATGTAAATATATTATTGCTTCTATTCCTTAGGCCAAGCTGGAGATGTGTTTTTATGAGCCCGTGAGACCCACCGCGAGCTTACTGTTGCAGTTTACCTTAGTCAGGGCCAGTTCGAGACTGACTCGTGAGGTTGCGAGCTTCTGAGGGGCTTGCCGATCTGTCTGAGAGGGCCGCGCCCAGCCCTAGCTCGCGAGGGGGGAGGCAGCAGGTGCGAACTCCGAATCAAGGCAAGGAACTAGATTGCAAGAAATCGTACGAACGAGCAAAGGCACCCCCCCCCCCCGTGCACACCAATGAAAATTCAACTTCAAACTTAAATCCAAAGCCAGAAAACAGGGCTACAGAAAAGAGATTAAAACCAAATGGCCGCGTCCGGAACCTAGTCTAGTCTACTTGTCTTCTCACCAGCGCAGAGCTAAGTGCTACCACTAGGGCGTGGGAGGGAGCCCCCGAGGCCCGAAGGAGGCACTCCTGAGACTCCGGGGCATGTACAGCCCCACTCATTAGTATGTGAGAGTGCCACGAGCGGAGACCTTCATAGGCGCGAGCCTTACTTCATATCGTTGGATGAGGGCCCCGCCTTGCGTCACCCTCGACCACCATTGAGGCATCCGGAGACCAGGCGAACCAAGGGGCAAAGGGGACGCCATCGGTGACCTCGGCGACCACGGGTCCTCTACCACAGGAAGGCTCACCGGCACCTCCCCGGCAGAGGGCCTACCTCTGGGGGATGCCCTGCTCCGCGTGATGCGGGGAGGGGCCTTGCTCCCGTCTCCTTCCCTGCAGCCCCCAGTGTGCTCCTCCTGGTGGAAGGGAGGCCTTCGAGCTAGGGCCGCCATCCGCCGCTGTTGCCAGCATGGTTGTTGAGTCTCCCGGGAGGCTCCTGGAAGGCCTCAACTTCTACCACCTCCTCCTCCCAGCCTGGCTCGAGGAACGAGCCAGGGTCGTCTTCCAGCGCGTACTCCTGGTCCATCATGCGGGGCACGTAGGCCTCCGGGGCCATCGCCCTGAAGACCTCGCCGAAGTGCCCCACGCTCCATGTTGCCTGGCCCAGCGCGCTGCCCTGAGGATGGTACGGCGGCATCCCGCTGGAGCCGTGGGTGGCAATGCTCGCGCCCGCGCTCATCCGAGGTGGCACGGGTGCGATTGGGCGTCCGGTGCTGCTGGTCGCGCCGGTGCCGATGAAACCTCCTGGCGCGCACGGGGGCACGCGGGTGCGGCGAGGCCCACCATGCGGTCCGGTCGCGGCATGAGGCGTAAGCAGGGAGCAGAAGGGCGGTGCTCCCGACGCCGCGACATCCAGTAGCTCGGCAACACGCTCCAGCATGGCATCCTGGCCACTCTCCATCAGCCGGCATCGCAGCAGCTCACGAGCCACCGTGAACACGGCCCTCATGTTTGCTTGGTCCCATCGGGAGTGCGGCACCGTGGCCCCATCGTAGCTTGAGGCTCTTGCGGCTGCCCGTGCTTGTCATGGAGTAAGGGTGGATGGCGTTTGACCGTGCCGCCCGTGCTCCGCAGCAGTTGGCAGTGCGCGTGCCGCCTGGGGCACAAGGTTGTGGTCTTCTTGGGCAGACGACGCCGCCCAGGCTGGCTGAGCTGCCCAATGGTCGGTGTTCGTCCTCAGGTCGCCGGACATCGGAACCGCGGAGTGTCGGCGGATCAACTAGCGAAAGAGAGGCTCCGACGCACCCCTACCTAGCGCGCCAAATATAGGATTTCGGGTTCCAGTAAAACCCTTGAGGTTTGAACACTAGGGTTCTCATGGAGATCTCTCCTCCCTCTAGCTAGCGCACATCATGATCTCACGGCCTAGCTCGACGGATCCAGAGAACAAGAGGACACGAAATTTGTACTGGTTCGGGCCACCAATGTGGTGTAATACCGTAATCAAGTTTGGTGCGGTGGATTGACTCTTAGGCTGATGTCGGAGTAATGGGCCACGGGTACGCCAACCCGAGCCCCAGAACCTTTCAAGACATCAGGGCAGGCTGCGCCCCTCAAGACCCCAGGACGAAGAGCCGCCTTCAAGAAGTCAACGGCAAGATGGCCGACTGACCACTCACGGCCGAGTCCCAGGGACGACTTCAGGGAAAGCCGACTCCCGACTGGCGACTTCCAGAGAAGCCGGCTTTGGGGAGTCGGCCTGCGACTCCAACAAACCCCACGACCTCATCAAGTGGGACGGGGCAGGGGAGTGGCAACAATGAAGCCCGCTCCCGCCCCTTACCAAGGGCAGGCATGGCCACAGCACGCCGTACCCCGGAAGATCTCCATGCGGCGTGGCACTGCTGCCATGCCGGCCCTGACATCAGCACCGCAGGACTGAATCCTGCACCCACGACGGCTTGTCTGTACGGTCCAGAGGCAGTGGGTCCCACCAGTCAGTGAGACCCCAGGAGACGGCAAGAGGACCACCAGTCGGGCCCGTCGGGAGTCGGCCCCGGGGAGTCGGCCGAGCCCTCCCCCGGGGCCCACGCGCCATTAATCAAGATGTGATGGAGAGTGGCAATAGTGATCGCCCGCCAGGCGGCAGGGCTGTTGCCACGACCTCATGATCAAGCCCGCGTCATCAGAAGCACGGCTCCAGTAATCAGCAGCCGGCAAGACCTGCCCGCGGCGGACGCGGCCTGTCAGCTTCGTACCAGGCCAGTCGGCGGGCCCCAGCGTTCGGCAGGGAAGACGGAGGCCAGAGGCGCTGACGGCTGGGCCCGCGTCCAGCCGGATTACCATTGTACCCCTAGGAGGTAGGCCTATATAAACCCCCCAGGGCACCCATGCAAAGGGTTGGAACCCATTAGCTCTAGATCAGATCATATATGAGGGAGAGAGCTAGCCTCGCCCTCTCCTACCTCCAGGAAACAGCTCAAGGAGCAATCGTGTAGACACTTTGCCATAGTGATCATGCGGAGACCCTGCAGAGCAGCAGTAGGGGTATTATCTCCCCGGAGAGCCCTGAAGCTGGGTAAGATTCGCCGGCGTGCATGTCTTTGCCTCATCCTGTTTCCAGGCACCGGCGACGTTCTACTCGCCCCCACCATGATAAGCCGTCCTTTGGCATATGTCGCACCTAACCCCCGACATTTGGCGCCCACCGTGGGGCCTGGTGCACCGCTGTTCGGAGACCTGTTCTGGACGGGAACCCTTTTCCTCCCTGGCGAGCGCAGCCAGCCAAGCACGCCTGACGGAGTTTGCGCCGACGCGCTGCGTGGCATTGAGATCGCCTGCGCAGCCAGCTGCCTGGCTGAACTTGTCGGCGAGGTTCGCCTCTCCGACGAACCTGCATCCGATGCAGGCACCGGCGGCTCCGAGAGCCTCCTCGTGGGCCTCTTCGATCAACTCCACGTTTCCGGCGAGCCTGCTGTAGACTTGGAGTCTATAGGCTCCACCGACCTGATGCTGGTTGACTCCGACACCGCGTCGCTCGACGCGTTCCCCACTAATGTGGTGGTCTACGACGAACCTCTCCCTCGCGCGGAGAGTGACGGAAGCACCGTCACCGAGGTGCTCGTCATCAGTCATGATGAGCTCAGCGCGGCGCTACAAGACATAATTGTGCCCATTCCGGAAGACGCTGATGCAGAGACGTTGGAGGCGTGCCGCCTTCAGCTTGTTGAAGGCGCGAAGAAGCTGGCCAGCATGAGACGCTTGTCAGAAGCCTACCAGCGGGAGATGGATCGCGCCGTCGGCAGCTCGCCGGCCTCAACGGGGCCCAGCCGCCTTGGCGCGGTCCAGCAGCGCAGCGTAGCCATCGCCAACCTGTTTGGGGCAAGCCGCCCTGTGTATGCTACACCAGCGGAGAACATCCGAGCCGCCCAGGCAGCGGCGGACGAGCTGGACAATTTCGAGGGCGAAGAACTCCGCCTGATGATGGAGCGAGTCCAGTGGCTCCTCGACGCGGCTGCCGTGCAAAACGAGGCCGGCTGCCGCACCGAGGCGCCGCAGCGGCAAAACGAGGACCTTCGCCGAGATCAAGGCTCGACGTCTCGGACACCGATTGGCGGTGCCCGAGGAAGAAGAGACAAGGATCCGGCTGTCAGCCACAGTCGGACTCACATTACCATAGAGCGCGACCGAGACGGCCGCCCGAGAGCAGTGGAACGACGGGACGACTATCCGCCTCCTCCTCCTCGCAAGGAGAGGCGAGTCTCCCTGCCGCCTGTTGACCATCCGAGTCTCGGCGATTGCCTTGGCCGCCGAGAGGGAGTCAGAGAGAATGACGCCCGCCACCGGATCGACCGACTTCACGGATCCCTAGCACTGGAGGAAGAAGACGAGCTGGGTCCGCCTTGTTTCGGGCCCCGCATTCGGGACGAGCCCTTTCCCTGAGGGTTCACGCTCCCAAGAGACACCCCAAGTATACCGGCTCCTAGAAGCCAGAAGACTGGCTAGTCGACTACTCCACGGCTGTCAGCATAGCAAACGGCAACAAGCGTGTCGCCGTAAAGTACGTTCCGCTCATGCTCCAGGGCATGGCCCGGACATGGCTGAACAGCCTGAAGCCCCGCAGCATCAACAGCTGGGTCGACTTCACCGAAGCGTTCGTCCGCAACTTCAACAGCATGTACAAGCGTCCTCCCAAGCCTGATCAGCTCTCCTTGTTCATGCAAGGCCCCGACGAGTCGACTCGCGATTACCTCACGCGTTTGGCCGAGCTTCGGAACTCCTGCAAGGGCGTGCACGAGGTGCAAGCCATCGAGTACTTCACAGCCGGGTGCAGAGAAGGCACCCTCCTCGAGCACAATCTCCACTGCGACGAGACAGAAACCTTCGACGAGCTGCTGATCATAGCGGACAAGTACGCCACGGCCGACTCCTCCATGAAGGCGGAGATTCAAATCAGCACGACTGGCAAACTGGCCCCTCAAGCTCCACGAACTCCGGTGGGAGACGCTAACCGGCCACAACAGCAGGGCGACCACAAGCGCAAGGCCCCGCAGTCAGCTTCCAGCAGCCGGCAGGTCGCGCCCGTTGAAGCCCAGCAGCCGGATGGGCAGCCTCCGCCCAAGCGACAGAAAGGCGGCAAGCCAAACTGGTTGCCGGCCTTCTCCTATGAGCAGACCCTGGATGGACCTTGAAAGTTCCATAGCGGCACGAAGCCGTCGAATCACACCACCCGGAAGTGCCACTAGCTCACCAGGATCGCCAAGGGAGACGGCCTCCTGCCACCCCCGCCTGCTGGGCAGCCGCCTCCGCCTCCGCCCCAGCAGCCGGCTGTCAGGACAGTCGGTGCAGTACAAGACGAATACCCTGAAGAACACGGAGCCTACGTGGTGTTTACCAGTATGGCTGATGATCGATGCAGCAGGCGGCTGCAGTGACAAGAGGGGAATGTGGCAGCATTAGAGACGCCAGAGTTCATGCACTGGTCCGAGAAGCCCATCAGCTGGAGCAGGGCTGACCACCCAGAGGTGATGCCAAGTCCGGGCTCCTATGCCTTGGTCTTGGACGCCACCTTTGCTATGGATAGACGAGCCACGCGTTTCTCGCGAGTTCTGATAGACGGAGGCAGCGGCATCAATATCCTGTACAAGGACACCATGGAGAAGTTAGGAATCATGCAAAGACAGCTTCAGAATAGCCGAACTGTGTTCCATGGCATTGTTCCTGTGATTTCCTGCTCACCAATCGACAAGATCCTAATGGACGTCCTCTTTGGAGACAAAGATCACTTCCGCCGAGAGTCTGTTTGGTTTGAGGTGGTGGACCTCGAGAGCCCATACCATGCGCTACTCGGCCGACCCGCCTTGGCCAAGTTCATGGCGGTCCCCCACTACGCCTACCTCAAGATGAAGATGCCCAGTTCCAGGGGAATTCTAACTGTGGCCGGCGACTACCGGAACTCGCCTGCCTGCGCGGCTGAGAGCAGTCGGCTGGCCGAGTCCCTGGTAATCGCGGCCGAGAAGTGGCTCCTCGAGTGAGTTGTGGCGATGGCCGGCAAGCAGCCAGAGGTATCACCCAACCCGAAGGAGTCGGAGGCTGAAGGTTCGTTCAAACCGGCCAAAGAGACAAAGAAGATACTCTTGGATCCGGAGCACCCAGAGAGGTACACTGTCGTAGGTGGAAACCTCGACAGCAAATAGGAAGGCGAGCTTGTCGATTTCCTCTGTTAGAATCGGGACATCTTCGCATGGTCCCCAAAGACATGCCAGGTGTACCGACGGAATTCGCCGAGCACAAGTTACATGTCCGATCTGATGCAAAGCCGGTCAGGCAGCCCCTGCGCCGCCTATCAGAAGAGAAGAGAAGAGTTGTCGGAGAAGAGATAGCCCAACTCCTCGTAGCCGGCTTCATTATGGAAGTGTTCTTTCCAGAATGGCTAGCAAATCCAGTCCTGGTACTGAAGAAGAACAAGCAGTGGCGAATGTGTAATGACTACACGAGCCTCAACAAGGCCTGCCCCCAGGACCCATTTGCTCTACCAAGAATCGATCAGGTGATAGACTCCACAGCCGGATGCGAGCTGTTGAGTTTTTTGGATGCATACTCAGGATATCACCAGATCAAGCTGAACCCGGCTGACAGACTGAAGACCGCCTTCATCACACCGTTTGGTGCCTTCTGCTACCTCACCATGCCGTTTGGCTTAAGGAATGCCGGCGCTACCTTTCAGCGTTGCATGCAGAAATGCCTCCTCAAGCAGCTCGGCAGGAACGCCCACGTCTACGTAGACGACGTGGTGGTGAAGACGGAAAAGCGTGGAACACTGCTGGAAGACCTCAAGGAGACCTTTGAGAACCTACGCCGATTCCAGATCAAGCTCAATCCCGAGAAGTGTGTCTTCGGAGCACCAGCCGGCCAGCTGCTTGGCTTCCTGGTCTCTGAACGCGGCATAGAATGCAACCCAGTAAAGATCAAGGCCATTGAGAGAATGGAGGTACCTAGCCGACTGCTGGATGTGCAAAAGTTCACCGGCTGCTTGGCGTCCATCAGCCGATTCATTAGTCGGCTAGGCGAGAAAGCTCTCCCCTTATACCAACTCATGAAGAAGACCACTTTTTCGAGTGGAACCATACGGCAGACGAAGCTTTTCTCCAGCTGAAGAAGATGCTGACTACTCCACCCGTCCTGGAGGCTCCGACTCCCAAGGAACCTATGCTCCTGTACATCGCCGCCACCAGCCGGGTGGTCAGCACGGTCATTGTAGTGGAACGCAAGGAGGAAGGCAAGGCACTACCTATCCAGAGACCGGTATATTACCTGAGCGAAGTACTGTCGACCTCCAAGCAGAACTACCCCCACTACCAGAAGATGTGCTATGGCGTACACTTTACTGCCAAGAAATTGAAGCCTTACTTTCAAGAGCATCCAATCACGGTGGTCTGCACGGCCCCGCTTGCCGATATCATTGGTAGCCGAGATGCTTCTGGCCGAGTGGCCAAGTGGGCCATAGAGCTGGCTCCCTACACCATCCACTACCAGCCCCGCACCGCTATCAAGTCACAAGAAGAGGCCGACTTCCTCGTCGACTGGGCCGAGACCCAGTACCTACCTCCAGCGCCTGACTCCACCCATTGGCGGATGCATTTCGACGGCTCCAAGATGCGCACCGGCTTGGGAGCCGACACTGTCGTCACCTCTCCTAAAGGCGACAAGCTCAAATACGCACTGCAAATCCATTTTTCCGCCTCCAACAACATCGCCGAGTACGAGGCGCTCATTCACGGGCTCCGGCTTGCCAAAGAACTTGGCATCCGCCGGATCTTGTGTTATGGCGACTCGGACTTAGTGGTCCAGCAGTCATCTGGCGACTGGGACGCGAAAGATGCAAACATGGCGAGTTACTGTTTCCTCGTGCAGCAACTCAGCGGGTATTTCGAAGGGTGTGAGTTCCTCCATGTACCAAGAAACGACAATGATCAAGCAGACGCCTTGGCACGAATCGGCTCTACCCGCCAAGCAATACCATCCAGTGTCGCCCTTCAACGCCTCCTCAAGCCGTCTGTCAAGCCTTCACCAGAATCAGACTCCATTTTTGTGCCGGCTCCTCCCAAAGACGTCGGATCCGACTCCAGAGCCCCGGCAGTCGGTACTGGGATTTTGGCAGATGGCTCCAAAGCCGCCACAGTCGAACCCGGCCTGTGGACTGCGGCGGCGGACTCGAAGACTCCAGAACTCGACCCAAGGGCCGCGCCAGTCGGCCTGGGGACTTCATTAACCCAGCAAGCGGTTGTTGACTCCAACCCGCCGCCTCCCAGCCCAACCGCCCTCGTCCAAGTCGCAGTTCTGGCAGTCGAAGAAATAGCAGCACCCTCATGGGCCCAGCCCATCCACAAATTCCTGGTGAGCAAAGAGCTGCCGACTGATGAGACCTCAGCTCAGCAAATACAACGCCAAGCGGCAGCCTACACCATAATCAACAGAGAGCTGGTCAGGCGCAGCGTCACTGGTGTCTACCAGCGCTGCGTAGAGCCAGAGCAAGGCCAAGCAATTCTCAAAGACATCCATCAAGGCGAGTGCGTCCACCATGCGGCTTCGAGAGCACTCGTCGCCAAATCCTTTCGACACGGTTTCTTCTGGCTGACTGCCCTAGAAGAGGCCAAGGAGTTGGTCCAAAAATGCAAAGGGTGCCAGAAGTTCAGCTCCACGCCACACCAGTCGGCTTCTGCCCTCAAGACCATCCCCATTGCCTGGCCTTTCGCAGTTTGGGGTCTAGACATGGTGGGACCATTCAAGACAGCACGAGGTGGCTTAACTCACTTACTTATCGCAGTGGACAAGTTCACCAAGTGGATAGAAGCGAAGCCAATCAAGAAGCTGAACGGTCTGACTGTCGTGACATTCATCTCCGATATCACAATTCGGTACGGCATACCACACAGCATCATCACCGACAACGGCACAAATTTTGCCAAAGGTGCCTTGGCCCGTTTTTCTGCAACACATGGCATCCGACTGGACCTAGCGTCCGTCGCCCATCCACAGTCAAATAGCCAGGTGGAGCGAGCAAACGGCCTCATCCTGTTCGGCATCAAACCCCGGCTGATCGAGCCTCTGGAGCGCTCGGCTGGCTGCTGGCTCAATGAGCTACCAGCCGTCCTCTGGAGTCTATGCACGACTCCAAACAAGTCAACCGGCTTCACGCCTTTCTTCCTCGTCTATGGTGCCAAAGCCATCATCCCAACAGACATAGAGTTCGACTCCCCACGAGTCACCATGTACACCGAGGAGGAAGCGGAAGAAGCACGACAAGACAGCGTCGATCTACTGGAAGAGGGCCGGCTGTTGGCACTCAGCCGGTCCAGCATCTACCAGCAGAGCCTGTGCCGATACCACAATAGGAAGGTCAAGCTAAGATCTTTCCGAGAAGGCGACCTTGTGCTCCGGCTGATCCAGCGAACAGCCGGCCAACACAAGCTGTCGGCGCCTTGGGAAGGCCCTTTCATCATCAGCAAAGTACTGGGCAACGACTCCTACTACCTGATTGATGCTCAGAAGCCCTGAGCACGCAAGAGGGACAACTCCGGCAAGGAGACAGAGCGGCCATGGAATGCAAATCTCCTCCGAAGATTTTACCATGCTACCTTTTGTATTAAAGTACCAAGACTTCGGGGGGCCCAAGACGAGCTCGGGGACTGCCCTCTTTTGTCTGTATGATAAAAATTATGCCTACAAGTATGTTACTCTTTGTTATGCCGCTTGGCACTGGGCTCGACAAGTCGGCCCGGGGACTTGCCGCCTTGCACTATGAAATGCTTCCTGCAGCCGGACAAGTAGTGTGTAACACCTAAACCGTCTCCTGTCAGAAGCCGCAGCTTGCAGAAGCGACTGTACGGTGGGCAGAAGTAAGGTAGAATGGGTGTTCGCATGAAAAATGGCTAAGGACTCAAAGCATAAAACATAGCTCAAGACGGTTTCCAGCCTTTTTTCACAAACCGACTCTCGAATAGTCAGATTGCCGCCTTCTATTCAACTTGCTCAAAAACTCTTAAAACGGCTAAGTACTTGCCTTCCCAAGTAGCCAAGCATTTGATCCAGCGGCAGTCCGCAGAGCGGCTGTCCGATTGGCAAGGAAGGCAACTAAGAGAAATCAGCAAAGGAAAAAAGCCAAAAGAGCAATGAGCAAGAAAAGATAGAACTTGGATAAATATATTTACATAACATAGGCCCTTGGCCGAATCTTCGAGCAGAAATTCAAAATACACCCTGCGGGTGGAATTGTGCGAATTAACAAGTTCTTCAAAGACTACTGAAGCAGATAAAATAAAGGTAAAGCGGCAGCTTAGGAAGCAGCAGACGGATTCGGAGGGTCGGAGGAGGCGGCAGCGTCAGGCGTCGGGGCGGCCGGCTGGGTAGTCTCGGCTTGATCGCGTCCTGTGGCAGTCGCACGCGGCTCGTTGCTGGAGGTGCGGTCGAGCTGAGGCTGGCCATCTGCTCCGTCTTCTGGTGCCTCCGCCTTGCCTCCGTCCTCCGCCTTGCCTTCCTCCTCGACGCTGGAGCCAATCACCTCCACCGAGTCCTCGCTGTAGTCTGGGTTCATCCCAAACCACTCCGGTGGTACCTCCTCGCCGTCTTCAGACCGTTCGGGGACGAAGATGCTGGTGTCGGTGTACTCGGCGATCGCCGCAGCACGCTTGACGAGGGCGTCTTCCATAGCTGCCAGCTCTGGCTGGGCCTCCCACCGAAGCGTGGCCAGCCGGTCTAGTTCCAGCCCCGGAGACCACGCCTTCATGAACTCCAAGGCCCGGTGCGCTCCAGCTCGGGCCGAAGAACCCTTCCAGGCCTCAAGACGACCAGCCGCGACCTCTAGCCAGTCGGCCGTCAGGTTGGGGGTGCGCGGAGCCTGCATATCCGGCCACAGGGCGGCAATCGCCTGGGCACCGACACGCTGAAGCCGGCGCAACATCCGGTGAGTCGGCCGAAGGCAAGCCTTGATGCTCAGGATGTGCTCGTCAAGGGTTCAGGGGGCGTCGGCGGCGATCTCTGTGCCCTCCGCCCTCCGACCTTCACGGTCAGCCTCGATGGCTTGAATGGCGGCCTGCGAGTGCCCAGGAAAGAAGTCTGCCAAGACGGAAGAAACGAAGAAGCAAGTCAAAAACCAGGAGTCAGCATGACTTATAATCGGTAGCTCGAAGAAAGAAAGTAAAGTAACTCACCATCAACGATGTCTTCAATCTCATGGAAGCCGGAGGCCAGCATCGCCTCCTTGTCAGACTAGGAGGAGCGCTCGCTCGCGAACTCGGCCAGGAGGGCGGTTTCCGTCTCTTCTGCCTCCCTCTGCGTCTTGGCAAGCAGCTCCTTCTTCTCTGCCAATTGACTGGCCAACAGATCGCGCTCCGTGGCGAGCTTGCTGCACTCCTCCCCTTTGGCGTGCAATGCGGAGTTGGCTTCGCTCAGCTGCTGTTGATGAGCAGCGTTGTCTCCTGAAAAGAAGGAAGAAAGAAGGCGTTAAGTCATCAATAAAGAAGATCGCCGGGGAGATCCGGCCCGACTGCTCAGCAGTCGGCCTGAATCTCGGGGACTACAGCCCACGGGTGCACCAGTCCGCGGGTGCGCCAGCGCGCCCCCGCAAAGAAGAAAAAGGACTTACTCCGGCTCTCCAACAAATCGGCAGTCTCCTTGCCCAGCTCTTCAACGTTACGGTTGAAGGCAGTGACGCGGAGGTTGTGGTAATCCTGCGTCAAGCGTTTCAGACAAAAAATTAATACCCAGAGTTCATCAATTGGAGTTCCGGGCTGCCTGCTCAGCAGCCAGCCCGAAACTCGGGGACTACACCCAGTGGGTGCGCTGACGCGCCCCCACAGAGAGGAACAAGGAAACATGGACCAAAGGAAAAAACATACCCGGACGGCTGCCCGCGACGCCAGGTATGCCTTGGTGCAATTCTGGAGAGCGTCGCCCTCAGCACGAAGCTTTGCCCGGACATCCAGAAGCGCCTGGTTCAGCGGCCCTGTGCCGCCTCCTCGCACCCACCCAATGGGCGCGGCGCTCGTCGCTTCGGTGTCTGGGATCGCCGAGCTGGCGGTGCCGACCTCCAGGGGGCGGGGTGCCGAAGTCGCCTTCTCCAGACGGCGGTGCGTCGGCGAGCCGACGTGGAGGAGTAACCTCGCCACGGCCTCGTCTTCGGTCGGCGGCACCGGAGGGTCCGCTCGCTGCTTGCCTTGCGTACTCTCAGACGGCCGCGGAGGCGGCGACGGAACAATCACGTCGGGCGTAGAGGGGTTGCCGCCATCCCTCTCCACGATGGGGTTCTCGCCGCCGGCTTCCCAATCTATCCCGTGAACTCCGGAGGCGGCGGCGCAGAGTTCAGCAGGGTGACGAACACCGCCGATTGGCGGCGTGCGGCCTCCTTAGCCTGCCGCTTCGTCGCGTCGGCGGCTTCGGCCTCCGCCAGTTTTTTCTTGGCGGAGGCCTCCGCCCTATCGGCCTCCACCTTCTCCAGGCGAACGGCCTCTTCTTCGTTGCGCTTCTCCTGCGCATTCCACTCTGTTGCCTCCTGGAGGTCAGCAGCGGGGTCAATCCGCCGAGTGGTGGCGGACGTCTCCGCTAACCCCATGACGGAGGCGGCGGTGACCCTCTCAAGAGTGAGGGGAGCCCTGAAGTAAGGGAAGCAGGCAAAAGACTCAGGCAAAGCCACAAAGAAAGAATAAAGCATTGAGACAAAATACTCACGCGGAGACCAATGGCGGCTTCTTCACTTCCTTACGGAAGCGGATGGCCTTCGCAGCCGCCTCGTCCCGCCGGGTCGCCGCAGCCGAACCCTTGGATTTCTTCGGCCGACTACCGAACAAGGTCGGCACGGCCCTGCATTTCTTACCGCCGCCTGGAGCACCCGGCGTTGCAGAAGTGCCCGCGCCAGGCTGGCTGGCTCCTGGCCGATGGCGGGGGGCGACTTCTCCCTCGGCGTCATCGTCAGGCCAGTCGGCGAAAGTGGCCGAAGGCCTGAAGTCGCCTGCTGCTCCTCCTCCTCGCTCGGCGTCGTCCTCCAGAGCCGCCACCCCTAGATCGGGGTCGTCGACGTCACTCTTTGCCCGGTCGGCGAGGAACTCACGGGCTGGCCCTAAGGTGCCAGCTGGCGGGTGGAGGAGGGGATTCTGACCAAAGCCGACTGGTCAAAACAAACTCGGCGAGAAAGAAGACAATCCAAAGAAAGAAAGGAAAGGCAACTCACCACGGGCGGGGGGTTGGCGCGGGAGTATGGCTCCTTGCCGAACTGCCGATCCTCCATGAGCTTTCTGTCCGAGAGGTAGTTCACCATGAAGGCCACCTCCTCGTGAGGCATGTCCTTGGTGCACATCCGACTCGAGTGGCGGTGCCCGCTCATTTGGCATATCATATGGGGGCGGCCTTGGAGCGGGAGAACTCGGCGTGCCACGAAGGCGGCCAGCAGGTCTAGACCAGTCGAGCCCTCCGACTACGTCAGCACTTGGAGTCGCGCGATGGCGCCGGCTCCCGCAGGCGTCAATGACTTGGCCCGGTACGACCAGTTGGGCAATCTCCTAGCCGGCGGGCTGGCTTCGAAAGCCGGCAGGTTGACCCAGTCGCCCCTTGCGGAGATGCTCCTGACGTAGAAGTACGATCTCTGCCACATCTTCACCGACTTTATCAGCGAGATGGAGGGGAAGGGGTTGTCGGCCCCCGACCTTTGCACAACGATGAAAGCGCCGCATTGGGCCGGCACGCCTGCAGCCTGGGTGCTGAGCTTGGAGAAGAAGAACTCCCCCCAGAGCTCGAGGGTGGGGAGGACTCCGAGGAAGCCTTCGCACAAGGCCACGAAGGCGAACAGCAGCACCACCGTGTTGGGGGTGAGGTGGTGCGTCTGGAGGCTGTAGAACTCTAGGAAGGATCGCAAGAAACTGCTCGCCGGCAGCCCCAACCCGTGCAAGCAATGCGAGCGAAAGATGACCCGCTCGCCCTCCTGCGGCGCGGGGGAAATCTCCCCCTTCGGTGCAAGACGCACCCGCACGTGATCCTCGCCGGGGAGCCGGCGAGTCCTGCGGAGGAACTCGATGTGGTCGTCGTGAACTTCGGAGCCGTCCCAGGTGCCGGAGCGCATCGGGGGAGGCGTGGCGGCAGAGGAAGAGCTCATCGCGAGCAGATTGCCGCGGCATTCGCCGAAGCTTGGGCGCGCGGCGGCACGAAGAAGAAGAAGAAGGAGGAGAGCGAGGAGCGGTGAGAAGGAGGAGAGCGAGGAGTGGTGGGAAGGAGGGGCGCGCGTGCCCCCCTCTTTCCCCTACTTATAGCCTCGTGGGCTGCGAAGCCGAGGGGGCGGTCGTGGGATTTACTGCGCCCACGGCCCCATGACCCCCACGTTCCATGACAAAGTTACTGCGCGCAGTAACTCCTCGGGAATCCCAACCGTCCGCCGGGGCCGCAGCGGATCCGCTCGGGCGCCGAGGCGCGGTAGTGGCGGGCCCCGCCTATGGGCATGTCCCGTCGCGCGCGTAGGCTGGCAGGATGGCCCAGCCACGTGTCATCGCAGGACAGGCCTAGAACGGGTGGCGGCCTGGAGGCTTAGCTAGCACGCTACTTGGATCCCGCCGCGACGTTCGAAATATTGTGCGAGTCAGAATTGAGCGAGTCCGAATTGAGCGAGTCCGACTCCTTCTAGTCGGCCCGGCAGAAGTCAATCAAAGACCATATGTTAAGCACCCGGAAACAGAAACTGCAGAGGCTTCTCGGCCGATCGTCCGCGGCGCCTCCTTCGGGGACTACTGTCATAGTAATGGGCCACGGGTAGGCCAACCTGAGCCCCAGAACCTTTCAAGACATCGGGGCAGGCTGCGCCCCTCAAGACCCCAGGACGAAGAGCCTCCTTCAAGAAGTCAACGGCAAGATGGCCGACTGACCACTCACGGTCGAGTCCCAGGGACGACTTTAGGGAAAGCCGACTCCTGACTGGCGACTTCCAGAGAAGCCGGCTTTGGGGAGTCGGACTGCGACTCCAACACACCCCACGACCTCATCAAGTGGGACGGGGCAGGGGAGTGGCAACAATGAAGCCCACTCCCGCCCCTTACCAAGGGCAGGCATGGCCACAGCACGCCGTGCCCCGGAAGATCTCCGTGCGGCGTGGCACTGTTGCCATGCCGGCCCTGACATCAGCACCGCATGACCGAATCCTGCACCCACGAGAGCTTGTCTGTACGGCCCAGAGGAAGCAGGTCCCACCAGTCAGTGAGACCCCAGGAGACGGCAAGAGGACCACCAGTCGGTCCCGTCGGGAGTCGGCCCCGGGGAGTCGGCCAAGACCTCCCTCGGGGCCCACAAGCCATTAATCAAGATGTGATGGAGAGTGGCAATAGTGATCGCCTGCCAGGCGGCAGGGCTGTTGCCACGACCTCATGATCAAGCCCGCATCATCAGAAGCACGACTACAGTAATCAGCAGCCGGCAAGACCTGCCCGCGGCGAACGCGGCCTGTCGGCTCCATACCAGGCCAGTCGGCGGGGCCTGCCAGTTGGCGGGCCCCAGCGGTCGGCAGGGAAGACGGAGCCCAGAGGCGCTGATGGCTGGGCCCGCGTCCAGCCGGATTACCATTGTACCCCTGGGAGGTAGGCCTATATAAACCCGCCAGGGCACCCATGCAAAGGGTTGGAACCCATTAGCTCTAGACCAGATCATATAGGAGGGACAGAGCTAGCCTCGCCCTCTCCTACCTCTAGGAAACAACTCAAGGAGCAACCGTGTAGACACTTTGCCATAGTGATCATGCGGAGACCCCGCAGAGCAGCAGTACGGGTATTATCTCCCCGGAGAGCCCTGAAGCTGGGTAAGATTCGTCGGCGTGCATGTCTTCGCGTCATCCCGTTTCCAAGCACCGGCGACGTTCTACTCGCCCCCTCCGACAAGCTAGTCCAGGGCGGCCGAGCCCGGCGCACCAAGACTTACCCAACAAGCCAACACCCCTTGGCGTGTACTCCAACTCGGCCAAGGGTCAGCGGTCGCCCCATCCCAGCCGTATGATGGGGCGAGTCACCACCAACTAATGACAGAAGCCACAGTGTCTTGCCCATGCCTTTGGTCAGCCGGACGAGGCAATAGTGCCCCCACCTACCTGCTAACCAAGCTCGGCATGGCAACAGTGTACCCTTCGTCACCCATGACGCCATTGTAGGTGACTCGACTTGGCCACGCCCTGACGATCGACAAGATGGCCAACAGTGCCACCTTGTCCCGTGGGCCCCGCGCCCAGGTAACCCGGCGAGACCTGGTACCCGGCGGGTCCCAGCATCGGTTCCCCAGACACTGACAACCCTGCCCCGTGGTCCTGTAACATTACCATTGTACCTCTGGGGGTTGACCTATAAAACCCCCAGGAGGCCTCCATGCAGGAGGGTGAGGAACGCAGTAGAAGAACACCCACATACAGGGAGAGAGCAGCCTAAACCTCGGCCTGCCTTTCTTCCTCCCCGATACAACTCAAGGAGCAACCCTGTACTGTAACGCATAAACCACACTCGGCAGGACTAGGGGTGTTATCTCTGCAAAGAGCCCCAAACTTGGGTATGTCTTGCATCCCGCACTCGCTCATGCCGACCTCGCCTCCGGAGCTCACTAGTGCCCACGATCCTCATCCTCTCTTTAGCCATCCCATGGCATCTGTTGTGCGCCCACCGAGACAGTTTGCGCCAACCGTGAGGCAGCTCGAGGTCCTGGCCGGAAGCATGCTCCGAACGGCGCTCTACTCCGACTTTGACGAGCCCGTCACGCTGGCGCATGATTTCATCGATGCGCTTGCCGTCTCCTTCGCCGCGCTGCACATCTCCGACGCGCCTGCGGCCGACGAGTACCCCAGGGAGGTGCTCGACTTCTCTGACTCCCCCCTTTCCCTCGGCGGTGATGTTCCCACTGGGGCAATGGACCTCTACGTAGATGTTTTCGTCACCAACACCAGCGCCGCTTCTTCGTCCAGCGCGGCGAGTAAGGTCGCCGAAGCTAGGACCGTAGCGGGTCAGGCCAGCCCGCCTGACCCCCTGCGGGCCACAATGCAGAGCCTGCGCGGCACCATCGGCACCGACATCGACGCCTCCGACGTCACTGAGGCCTGGACCCGCCTCGATGAGGATCGCCAACGCCTGCTGGACCTCACCGAGACACTCGCTGCCACGCAGCGCCGCCCCGACTCCGCTCAGCTGGAGCGCAATGCAGCCTATGGCTTCACGCCGGACGCGCCTGAGCCAAGCCGGGTCGCCGACGTGCGGGCCTGGTGCAGCGCGATCAGGCGCACCTTCGGCACCATCCCTGCCGTCTATGAGACCCCCGTCAAGAACATGCGCGCTGCCAGGCGGCCTTGGTCGGCCTGGACCAGCTCGCGGGCGAAGAGCTGCAGGACCGCCTCGAGAGGGTGAATGCACAGCAGGACCGCCTCAACCAACTCGCCAAGCCGGCCGCATCCGGCTCCGCCCGTGTCGCTGGACCCAACGATTTCCAGCACAGGGCGTCCTCCCCGCCCGACGAAGCACACTCCGGCCGCACCCGGACCCGGCACAACCCCGCCCTGACGACCGCCGGTGGTTTGGGCAACGAGCTGACCTCGGAGGCTCGACCCCCAGCTCCAACCCAGCCGACGTCCGACGGGAGGAGTCCCGGCCCCCCGTGGCATGGTGACTGACCGGCTAGGCCCGTGCGCCATCGACAACACCGACAATCGTCATCGCCTCGACCGACTCACCCTCTCCCAAGAGCTGGAGGAAAACGGCCCTGTCGGGCCGGCATGCTTCGGACGACGCATCCAAGGTAAGTCCTTTACCAAAGGGTTCACGCTCCCCCTCGACACCCCCAAGTACAATGGTCCGTGAAGCCGGAGGACTGGATAACCGACTACACCACCGCCATCGGAATCGCCGGTGGCAACCGCCACCTCGCTATGCGCTATGCGCCCCTCATGCTCCAAGGGTCGGCCCACGCCTGGTTGAATAGCCTGCCGGAGGGCAGCATCAACGCGTGGATTGATTTTGAGCAAGCCTTCGTGCGCAACTTCACCGGCACGTACAAGCGACCCGGCCGCCCCAGTAAGCTCGCCATGTGCGTGCAGGGACCAGCGGAGACCGGCCACGAGTACCTCGCACACTGGACCAAGCTCCGGAACAACTGCGAGGGCGTCCACGAAGTACAGGCTCTTGCGCTCCGAGCCAGCCACCATGGCCACGCTCATGGTGACGGCGGACAAGTACGCCACCGTCGTCTCCGCCATGAAGATCCAGGTGGCGCTAGATGAGGTCGGCAAAGCAAAGCCGGTTCCCCCTCCGAAGCCGGTCGGCGAAGGAAGCTGGCAGCAGCACAACCAGCAGAACAACAAGCGCAAGGCCGATCATCCAGCTCAAGGTACGACAACTGGCTCGTCGCGGCCGCCGAGCAGGCGCCCGCGACCGACCCGGCCGCCAAGCACCGGCAGACTGGCAAGACGACATGGCAACCCGCCATGAGTTTCGAGGAGATGCTCGACGCTCCCTGCAAGCACCATAGCAGCGCAAGGCCGTCCACGCACACGCTTCGGCAATGCGCCTTCACCAAGCGCATCATGAAGGGAGACGTCCCGCCTCCTCCGGCCTTGACTCCGTGAATGGGGCAGCCGCCTCTGCCTCCACTACCGCCCCTAGTTGGCATGCGATGCGCGACGATGCCTACCTGACCCAGAACACAACCTACGTCATCTTCACCAGCCTCGGCGATGACAAGCGCATCGAGCGCCTCCTTTGACAAGAGGTAAACACCGTCATCCCGGCAAACATGGAGTACATGCATTGGTCGAAGCGCCCGGTCACCTGGACTCGGCAGGACCACTCGGCGGTCTTGCCGAACCCGGGTGGTTACACCCTCGTCCTCGACCCCACGATCGTCGCGCATTGTCACATGTGCAAGCTCTCCCGGGTGCTCATCGATGGCGACAGTAGCATCCACATCCTCTACCACGACACAATGACCAAGCTCGGCCTCGAGGCCAAGGACTTGGAGCCGACCCAGACGGTTTTCCACGGCATCGTTCCCGGCCTCTCCTGCTCCCCGATCGGTCGGATCCGGCTCGACGTCCTGTTCAGCGACAGCAGCCGCTTTCGATGCGAGCCGATTTGGTTCGAGGTGGTGGACCTATCCAGCGCTTATCATGCACTGCTGGGCCGGCCCACGCTCGCCAAGTTCATTGCGGTCCCCCACTACGCCTATCTGAAGATAAAGATGCCGGGCCCGAAGGGCCTCATCACCATCACTGGCGGCTACTGCAAGTCCGTGGAGTGCGCTCGAGATGGCGCCAAGCTGGCCGAGTCACTGGTCGTAGCCGAGGAGCGGCGCCAGCTCGACCGGATCGTTGCCCTGGCCCAAGAGACGTCAGCCACAACCTTCCCGGCTGAGGACCCGGCCGATGTGGCCTCGATCAAGCCCTCCAAGGAGACCAAGAAGTTGAAGCTGAAACCGGAAGACCCCGGCTGTAGCAAGTACGTTGTTGTAGGCACCCACCTCGACAGCAAATAGGAAGGCGAGCTCGTCGACTTCCTCTGTGAGAATCGGGATATCTTTGCATGGACCCCAAAGGACATGCCAGGTATCCCGAGGAAGTACGTCGAGCATCAACTTCACGTCCGCAAGGACGCAAAGCCCGTCCGTCAACCCCTACGATGTTTTTTCAAAGAGAAGAGATGGACCATTGTTTAAGAGGTCGCCAAGCTTTTGGTGGGTGGCTTCATCATGGAAGTATTTCACCACGAGTGGCTGGCCAACCCAGTCCTTGTTTTGAAGAAGAACAACACCTGGTGCATGTGTATCGACTACACCAGCCTGAACAAGGCCTGCCCCAAAGACCCGTTCGCTCTCCCGTGGATCGACCAAGTCATCGACACCACCGCCAGGTGTGAGCTCCTGTCCTTTCTGGACGCTTACTCCGGCTATCACCAGATCAAGCTGGACCCGGCCGACGCCCTGAAGACGTCCTTCATCACACCCTTTGGGGCGTATTGCTACATCACCATGTCGTTCGGCTTGAAGAACGCCGGCTCCACTTTCCAGCACTATATGCGGAAGTGCCTGTTGTCGCAACTCGGTCGCAATATCCACGTCTACATGGACGACATCATGGTGAAGACCAAGCAGCACCTCACGCTCCTCGACGATCTGAAGGAGACCTTCACCAACCTACACGAGTACAAGGTCAAGCTCAACACGGTGAAATGTGTTTTCGGTGTCCCGACTGGAAAGCTACTCAGTTTCCTCGTCTTGGAGCAGGGCATTTAGGCGAACCTAGAGAAAATCAAGGCCATCCAGCGCATGCGCAAGCCGGCCCGGCTGCGCAATGTCTATAAGTTCACTGGCTGCTTGCCCTCGGTCAGCCAGTTTCTCAGCTGGCTTGGCGAGAGGGACTTTCCCCTGTATCAGCTGACGAAGAAGACGACGCCGTTCGAATGGAACCACCAGGTGGATGAAGCCTTCCGGGACCTCAAGCGCATGCTCTCCACCGCACCAGTCCTGGCCGCACCGGCCGAGAAGGATCCACTGTTGCTCTACATCGCCGCTACCTCGCGGTCGGTCAGCACGGTAATGGTGGTCGAGCGACCAGAGAGGGACAGGGTCCAAGCCGTCCAGTGTCCCGTCTACTACCTAAGAGAGGTGCTCTCCGCCTCGAAGCAGAACTCCCCGCACTACCAGAAGATGTGTTACAGCGTGTACTTCACCGCCAAGAAACTAAAGTAGTACTTCCAGGAGCGTGTCGTCACCATGGTCAGCATGACCCCTCTCGGCGACATCATCAGGTGTCGGGATGCCTCTGGCCGGGTTGCCAAGTGGGCGCTCGAGCTAGCCGGCCATACCATCCGATACGAGCCCCCCACCACAATCAAGTCCCAAGCTCTAGCCGGCTTCCTCGTCGACTGGACCGAGACCCAGTACCTGTCACTGCCTCCTGACTCGACGCACTAGCGCATGCACTTCGACGGCTCGAAAATGCGACTCGGCCTGGGAGCCGTCATAGTGTTTTCCTTCCCCAAAGGCGACCGGCTCAAGTACGCACTACAGATCCACTTCACTGCCTCCAACAACGTCGCCGAGTACGAAGCCCTTGTGCACGGCCTCCGGCTTGCCAAGGAACTCGGCATCCGGCGCATCCTGTGCTTCGGCGACTCGGACCTGGTGTTGCAGCAGTGCTCAGGCGAGTGGGACGCGCACGACTCCAACATGGCGAGCTACCGCTTCCTCGCCCAGAAGTTGTCCGGGTTCTTCGAGGGCTGCGAGTTCCTCCAAGTCCTGCGCGCGGAGAATGAGGCGGCCGACACGCTCGCCAAGACCGCCTCGTCTCGGTAGTCCATCCCATCTGATGTCTCCCTCGAGCATCTGCACAAGCCATCTGTCAAGCCATCTCCGGACTCCGAGTCCATCCATGTGCCAACCGACCCGGCCGCGCCTCAACCCGGCCCGGGGACTGCTCCAACCGACCCGGCCGTGCCTTAACCCGGCCCGATGACTACTCCAACCGACCCGGCCGTGCCTCAACCCAGCTTAGGGACTGCTGCATCCAAGCCAGCCGCGCCTCAACCTGGCCCGGGGGCTTCCGAACCCGTCTCGGGGGCCGCCGACCTGGAGCCCGAAATAGTGGCCGTCATCGCTGTGGTGATGGCGCCATCCTGGGCCCTGCCCATCTCGGAGTTCCTGGAGAATAGGGTCCTCCCCATGGACGAGACAGAAGCTTGGCAAGTGCAGCGTCGAGCGTCCGCCTACAGCATCACCAACAACGAACTCGTCAAGCGCAGCTGCACCGGCGTGTTCCAACGCTGCGTCGAGCAGGACAAGGGTATTCAGATCCTCCTCGACATACACCAGGGCGAGTGTGGGCACCACGCCGCGTCGCGGTCCATGGTGGCCAAGGCCTTCCGCCATGGTTTCTACTGGCCCACGACCCTCGAAGATGCAGAGTCACTCGTGAACAAGTGTGAGGGATGCCAGCACTTCAACAAGTGCAGCCACCAGCCGGCGTCAGGACTCCGGACCATCCCGATCGCGTGGCCATTCGCGGTTTGGGGACTTGACATGGTGGGTCCCTTCAAGACCGCCTGAGGCGGCATGATGCATTTGCTGGTGGCAGTGGACAAGTTTACCAAATGGATCAAAGCAAGGCCAATCAAGAAGATGGACTGCCCGACAGCCGTTCGGTTCATCAAGGACATCGCGGTGCGCTACAGCATGCCAAACAGCATCATCACGGACAACGGAACCAACTTCGCCAAGCCCCCACGCGGGTGGCTTCCGTAACCGCTAGCGCCCGCCCCGGTATGCCCCCCTGGGCCTATGGCAGGCGGGGCCCATGGCCTAGAATATGTTTTTTTAAATAATAGTAATAAAAAACATTTAAAATATTAATTAATTAATTATCTTAATTAGTTCTGTTTAATAAACTAATAAACTAGTTAATTAACTAAACAGTGTATGACAAGGGGCCCCACTAAACCGTTGACTAGTCTAACATGGACGAGTCAACTGCTGACTAGCTCCACCTGTCAACCTCATGCCCATTCTGGCTGGGTACACTTTTGGGTACCCATAGCCATTTTACTATTTAATTCGATTTATTAATTAAATCAAGGAATTCCATAATATTGTTAAAACTTTATAAAATCATATAAAATAAACCGTAACTCGGATGAAAAAGTTTTACACATGAAAGTTGCTCAGAACAACGCGACGAGTCCGAATACGCAGCCCGTTCGTCCGCCACGCATCCCTAGCATAGCGAACATGCAACTTTGTGCCTTCGGTTCATCTGTCCGAAAACGCAAAACTCCGGGGATACTATCCTGGATGTTTCCCCCCTTCACAGGTATCACCTGTCCGTACGTTACGTCACCTGTAGCACAATGTATTGCCGCATCTTGCGTTGTGTTACATTTGATTGCTCTGTTATTTATTGTGTTCCCCCTCCGTTACTTATTTCTGGTATACTCCGAGACTACTACCGATGTCCGTGTGTTTGACTACATCGAAGATGACCCCTCCTTCTTGCCAGAGCAACCAGGCAAGCCCCCCCCCTTGATCACCAGATCTCGGCTACTCTCTCTCTACGGCTTGCATTAGAGTAGTGTATCATGTTACTGTTTTCCGTTAATCCTATTCTGATGCATAGCCTGTCATAGTTGCTACAACTATTAATACCTTACCTGCAATCCTAAATGCTTAGTATAGGATGCTAGTTTATCATCAGTGGCCCTACATTCTTGTCTATCTGCCATGCTATACTATCGGGCTGTGATCACTCAGGAGGTGATCACGGGTATATACTATATACTTTGTACATGTTACATGTTGTGACTAAAGTCGGGTCAGCTCGTTGAGTACCCGCGAGTGATTCCGGTGTGGGGGCTGAAAGGACAGGTGGTTCCACCCAGGTAGTGGTGGGCCTAGGTTCCCAACGGACCTCGACTGTTACTTGTGGCGGAGTGATAGGGCAGGTTGAGACCACCTAGGAGAGAGGTGGGCCTGTCCCTGGTCGGCGTTCGTGATTACTTCAAAATAACACGCTTAATGAGATCTTGGTATTTGATCTGAGTCTGGCCACTGGCCTATACGCACTAACCAACTATGCGGGAACAGTTATGGGCACTCGACGTCGTGGTATCAGCCAAAGCCTTCGTGATGTCAGCGACTGAGCGGCACGCGCCGGGTTTGACCGCGTAATGCAACTTCCTTTGTAATGGAAGTTGCTAGGTCTGCTCTCCGGCCGCCCACGCAACGTGCACGTGTGCAATGGGCGATGGGCCCAGACCCCTGCGCCATAGGATTTAGACCGGCGTGCTGACCTCTCTGTTGTGCCTAAGTAGGGTTGTGACGTGTTGATCTTCCAAGGCTGGGCATGACCCCGAAAAGTGTGTCCGGACAAAGGGGATCGAGCATGTTGGGAAATGTGGTGCACCCCTGCAGGGAAGTTTATCTATTCGAATAGCCGTGATCTTAGGTAATAGGACGACTTGGAGTTGTATCTTGATCTTATGACAACTAGAACCGGATACTTAATAAAACACACCCTTCCAAGTGCCAGATACAACCAGTGATCGCTCTCTCACAGGGCGACGAGGGGAGGATCATCGGTTAGGATTATGCTATGCGGTGATACTTGGTGAACTTACCATCTACTCTCTTCTACATGCTGCAAGATGGAGGTGGCCAGAAGCATAGTCTTCGATGGGACTAGCTATCCCCCTCTTATTCTGGCTTTCTGCAGTTCAGTCCACATATGATACCCTTATTCCATTTGATACCAATGCATACATATGTAGTGTAGCTCCTTGCTTGGGAGTACTTTGGATGAGTACTCATGGTTGCTTTGCTCCCTCTTTTCCCCCTTTCTATACCCGATTATTGTGAACAGATGATGGAGTCCAGGAGCCAGACACCATCGTCGACGATGACTCCTACTACACTGGAGGTGACTACTACTACGTGCAGCCCACTGACGACGACCAGGAGTAGTTTAGGAGGATCCCAGGCAGGAGGACTGCGCCTCTTTTGAACTGTATCCCAGTTTGTGCTAGCCTTCTTAAGGAAAACTTGTTTAACTTATGTCTGTACTCAGATATTGTTGCTTCTGCTGACTCGTCTATGATCGAGCTCTTGTATTCGAGCCCTCGAGGCCTCTGGCTTGTAATATGATGCTTGTATGACTTATTTTATTTGTAGAGTTGTGTTGTGATATCTCCCCGTGAGTCCCTGATCTTGATCGTACACGTTTGTGTGTATGATTAGTGTATGATTGAATCGGGGGCGCCACAAGTTGGTATTAGAGCCGACTGGATGTAGGAGTCCCCCTTCCACACACCTTGGCCGAAGTCGTGTCTAGATATTGCAAAACTTTTTACTAACATGGCTGTGTGCCTTACGGGCCCACGTCTCCATTTGGGTGGTATTAGGATCTTTTACTCCTCATCTATACACTGGGACTCTGATCTCTCTTCTATTCGGGTTAAATAATTTTGCTAACTCTAACGCTAGGTTCTCGTAAATACTTTCTCCCGAAGAGCCCCCTCATTCCAGATGATGGCCTGCTTCACCAGAAGATTCCGAAGATACTCTTCGTTATTCTCTCGAGACCTTGTGCCCACCACTTTGGATATTCCCGACCACCGATAAATCCTTATGGATAACTGCTTGCACTTGTCGTTCTTACCTTTGTTCCTAGTTGCCCCTGTTATTACTTGATACCCTGAAAGTTTCTTAGATAATTCGAGAATCCTTTGTGCCCACCGCTTTGCATCTCTTTGCCGCAGACTTACCCTTATGGATAATTTCTCGCACTTATCGAGTATCCGCTCATCCCATGTTGATTCATGTATTTCATAAAAGTCTTCGAAATACCATTCGATCCCCGAAAATCCTCAAGAGCCTATTGCTCTTGAAATTCTTGCTTCCTTGCATTAAGATTAACCTCATAAGTCCGGTAATCTTATTGGCATCCTTAGTCATTATCAGTTTGAGTCTGTAGAATCAATATGTTGCGAATGTTCGCATTCCTTAATCAGATCCTTCGTTTCGTCCTTCCGGCTCAGACTTCATTTTAAACATGACCTGGATCTCGACCAATCAAATTGCCATCGATTGTACCTCTAAGGCTTTTCAACTTATCCATCCCTAATTAGAGCATTGCTTCTAATCCCTTATCTTGGAAATCATAATTCCTTTGCATTTTAGCTTTGAGTTATTCAGTTGTTTCTATAATATGATCCCCTTGCATTCTTTCTTCCTCTGTTTGAGTACCGATACTCACATCAGATCCCTTATGGACCACGAGATCCTTTGTTGGATTTTGTTCGACACCGTCCTTCATGTTCATTAAACATTGTGAGCTTTTCTTCGGATACATAATACCTTTGGTAAACTGTATCCCCTGCTTTTGTCCAGCATGCTCTGCTCCCGAACTTGAGCTATTCGCTCTTGAAGTTGGGGGTATGTGTTCATAAGATGCCCCGATGGGTTAAACCTATGCCTTCCTTGCTCTGTGTGAACCCGAAAGATTTCATGGGTCATAACTATCTAGTATTACATCAGGTAAAACTTTCGATAACTAATGTCAATTTCGAAAAGCGAGAGGTGAATGGAAGGCTATACATCGAAGAAGTGGGAGTCGACCCTGAACTTTGTGTTCATGCCCATGGACACGATGTGGATCTTATCATTAAAGCTTCTCTTAAATTAATTATTCCCTTGGTATAAGTTCTTATATCTGGGACCCGGCCTTTTGCGATCATGGTTCTGACCATGTTCTCCTTTAAATTCCATTTCTCCGACAAGTTATAGTACTTGTCTTCTGCAGAACAATACATCTAAGCAACCTCTATATTAACCTTCCTTTGAGTATTACCCTCCGTTATCTCGAGAATATCTAAGAACTGTGTTGCATCTTATTACGCCCACGTCCCATCCGTCGCCACGCATCGACCGAGGCCGCAGGCTATTGGGGCCCGCGGTGCTCCGCACTTGCCCCTTGGCTTCGCCTCGAAGCCAAGTCCGAGCATAACTTGGGCCCGGGGCTACTGTCGGCGTGCTGGGAACGGGGGTCCCCAGACTTGCCTGCCTGCGGCCCACGGCGTGGCTCCACCAGCGGCCCTGTACGGCCCATCTTCACCAGCAAACACTCAAGACCCTCGCGAGGGGCCAAGCCTTGCGAGGCGGACGACACAAGACCTCCTCGGGGACGACCTCACTAGGCTGGCTCAAGAGGGGCGGAGGATCAAGGCGAGGGGCACCTCGCGAGGTTCCAGTGACGCAATCCATGACGACCAAGGCCAGGCGGGCACCAGCGCGTGCAGTGTCCTCGTTTCCTCTTTGGTGCTAAAGGGGCAAGCGCAGGCGAGGAGTCCCGAGGCATCAGGTAAAGGTTTCCATATCGGTGCAACAAGACCAAGACTAGGAGGACGGCAGGACGGAGGTCACCGTGGAGCCCAGGACGACGTCACCACCAGAGCCTTTGGCAGGCGAAGACAACCGTTTGTCAGGATAACTTGTACTAGTTGTCTCCCTTCCTGCCTACATTTGGTAAGAGGACCATGAACTCTATAAATAGGACTAGACATCACCATAGAGAGGAGAGATCCATTTTCCACCCTCATACGCACAGGCTCAACGAGCTCAAGAACACCTCTCCTCAGAAGGCTGTTCTTCCATTGTACTTGTTCATCCTCAGCCCCAGAGGCAATCCACCACACCACACTTGAGTAGGGTATTACATCACATCGGTGGCCCGAACCAGTATAAACCCTGTGTCCTTTGTTCTCCGGGTTCGACGAGTTAGGTTCTGAGATCGTTGTGAGAGCATGAACTGGGGGGAAAGATCTTCGTGCGCCCCCCAATGTTCGAATCTCAAGGGTTTTGCTGGAACCCGAAACCGATAGTATTTACTTTCTTGCACCCTGCCCGCTGTACATACGTGTACAAGATATTAATGGGACTGCGTGACATGCTACGTACGCGTCTCTACTACGACACGTGCGCGCCTCTACTATGACACGTGCCCTTCCTTACACTACCACATTTCATCGCTGCAGCCTGCAGACAGACCGATCGAACAGTATGTACATACACGTTCGTGACCAGAATGACAACGCTACGTACGCTTCGACCGGGTGGGTCCCGACTATGAGTTACTTCCTTGCATGCGAAGATGTAGCTGGTGGGTCCTAGCAGTCAGGGGGCAAACGTTTTTTTCGTGAAATACGGTGACACGTCCAGTGGGTCCCTGCTGTCAGGTGGAGGAATCATTATTTTGGAAGTAATAAGGAGGCACTTCCTTGCTGCGGCCGTGGACCCAGCTGTCAGCCTGTTCAGGTACAGTACTCTTCCGATGGACGTCGTTCGTTGACCACATTGACCATGTTGCGCCGAGAGCACTAGGGCGGTGGATGACGAAGAGGCCTAGGAAGGGGACGACGTGGATCCGGGGAAGACGCGGCAGTGGATGCCCATGCGGAGAGGAGTATGAGGGTTCACTAGTTCAGCTACGATGTGAGGCTGCCGTCACCGCAAGTCCTGGCCAGCGGTGGGAGTAGTAGGAGCAGGGAGACCTCCACGGCAGCACAGCTGGCCACAGGAGGCAAGAGCATGTGGTGGTTTGGACGGCTGGAGCAAGAAAATCAGAGGTTGAAGAAGCAGGATGGCCGTTCGATGTTACCAATCCAACGGTCACTTGTGATGGAATCGTTTGTTGACTGAGTTGACAAAGCCCTCCATCCGCATCAACTTAGTAGGCCCAAAAGTCAACCTCCCACTATGGTGGGTCCCAGCTAGCAAGGGGAGTATTCATTTTTTGTGCGTAATAAGGAGGCACTTCCTTGCGTGCGAAGATATAGCTGGTGGTTCCGAGCTGTCAGCGGGAGTATCCATTCTTTTTGGCGTAATAAGGAGGTACTTGCTTACGTGCGGCCATGGACCATGTGGGTCCCAACTTTCAACCTCTCCATGTACATCCCTCTCCCGATGTTGTCGTTTGTTGACAACATTGACCACGTCATGCCGACAACACCAGCGTGATGGACGACGGCGAGACCCAGGAAGGGAATGACCCGGAGGCGGCGAAGCCACAGAAGTGGCGGGACGTGGGTGAGTAGAGGGATGGCTTGGCCAACGGTGGGAGTAGTAGGGGCGGTGAGGCCTACGCAGCAGCACAACCGGACACAGGAGGCGGGAGTAGGCGGTCCTGCCTGCGCTGGATTTGGTGGCTGGAGCAAGAAGATAAAATATTGAAGAAACACGACGGCCATTGGATTGACATCCAATGGTTACATTTGCTAGAATCATTTGTTGACGTATATAATAAGTAAAAACATCTTGCATACGTGTCCACTTAATAGGCCCACAAGTCAGACCATTCCCTATTTTTTAATAATTTATATATAGCTCATTGCAACTTCTTATGCAATTTATTGAAGTCCGTTTTGTTTGTTGGCTAGGGCCGGTGTTAAAAATTTAAACGAAATTTCGCATATTTCCGTGGGTTACCGAAATGTCGAGCCAGATTTAAAGTACATTGAAGATATATTCAAATTAGGTTAAAGCCCAGTGAAATAGGAACCTGAAAATGTGAAAAAATTCAGAAATTATAAAGTAATTGCCAATTTGTCATCTGTTTTTATATTTACAACCCATTTCATATTAGTTTCATGATTTGCAGGCATCTTGAAAGAGTTGCAGCCCATCAGGGCGTAGAAAAATAAGTAGGCCTGGATTGGGTATTCTTTAGAAAAATAAATTGGTCTCATTTTCACAAAGAAAAAATAGCTGGGCCGGTCATATGGTGAACATGAAATATAAGCTTGGGCTAGACAGGCCACAACCCAGTTGAAACCATGCTCTGTCTCAACAATAACAAAAAATACTGGTCAAGCAGCTATGTCCCAGGTGTCAGCCGATCTTGTGTTGTTCTCTTGTCTATTGACTATATACGCTGACAATGTTGTGGCTCCCAGATGTGAGGAAACCACTAGGAGGAAGCATTTTCTTTTTCCATATGCTAACAATGGACTATATATAACAAAAAAATGAGGAACTTAATTGTGTCCGGCCATGGACATGGTGGGCCCCTACTGTCATCCTCTCCACGTACAGTCCTCTGCTGTTTCCTATTGTCCGTTCACCATGTTGACAACGTGAAAGGGTGGCGCCACGGCGAGCGCACCAAAGCGCGCGGAGGAAGATGGTGAGGCCTCGGACGTCGGTGTTAACGATTTAGGAGATGGTGGGGCGACGATGCATGCGCTAAGGTGCGGCCAGCCGTGGGAGGCGGAAGCAGGCGGCCCCGCTGGTGCTGGTTTGGTTTTGGCGACTGGAGGAAGGCAGTACTGTAGAAACACGACAGACTGTAAAAGCAGCAGGAGTACTTAACAACCTTAACTGAAACCAGTAGGGGCACTTAACAACCATAGCTGAAAGCTGTATGAGTGCTTATACAGGTTCAACCGTACAAAGCACGCCTCGAACAGTGCTACTTTGCCTACAGTTAACCAAGGGTGAGGCTGCCAAGCCCAACACAAGGCCCATGCGCCACCCCGCGCATCCACAACCTTCTGAAAGCGGCCTCACTCTCAATGTGATTAATAAACAGGATATTCGCTTAGAGCCATGGAAAAGCAAGAACATAACGTCTATCCTATTGTCCAAGATGGACGGGCCTTCATTATTTGAGACCACCCATGAATAAGTATCTTTTCACCTACAAGGGAATGGAGTAGGTTGACACAAACATCATGTTGTGAACAAGCGCAAGTCTAACCCGACCATGGTCAGGCATCTGTATAGGAACAATAGAACTGGGCAGTTTCTGTTTCAAGAAGATCACATCTGTATAACTTTGTATAAGCAAGAGTTTATGAACAACATAGATAACTGAAAATAGCTCATACCATAAGTTTCTCGACATAGTTGGACCTGCTCAACAAGTGCAGCAGTGCCACACATATCCCACATGGCCTTCCACCACTGAAACGCCTCACAAGGACCTCAATATGATCAATAAAGTGTAGGAACTTGTGGATGTCATCCCAGTCAACTTCGGTGCCATCAATAACAGCCGATTCTTACAGAATGACAAACGAGTAGCTTGCTTAACTCTGAAAAACCTACACGTGCCACCAATTATAAGAAAATATTAGTTAGAAGTAGCATCTTCGTGAGAGATTCGTTGCTACTTCTAAAGTTAAATTGTGATTATTTAGACAGAATAGGTGGATTAAGAAGTAATCGAGGCAACAAGTAAGAACCAGATACAGAACTAACATGGATGAACAATTGGAACGACGTCGGGGTGGAAGATCGCAATGAAGATGAGACCAGGTTCTGCTATTTCCATCAACATTCGTGCGCCAACTTTCAATCTGTAACACTTCATAAAGTTTATCTAAGTTCGGCCATAGAAAAAGCAGCGTTCTTCTTGGTTCATGAACCCAACTCAAAACTTATATCCATGGCTTGTCCTCACTGTGACCATTAAACTTATGTATTCAGTTATGACAAGGCCGAGCATCTTGAGTACATGAGTTCTGGCAGAGCAAGGAATGCACTGCAGGAAAAACAATATGAGAACACAATGTATTCCCTATCCAAATATACAAATAATTTCCTCTTCACGTCAGTGTTGACCATGGTACTAATACCTTTTATCCAAATATAGCAATCCAAATTTCCAAATTAGTCGACAACATATTCCAAAAACCCCACCCTTTCGGACAGAAAAGAGGATTCTAGGAACATATTGTGCGTGTTTTAAAATCCCGTGTTAGGATGAGAAGGAACAAGTGTGGCGTCTCACCGAGGGTCCAGAAACCTTTAGGGTCCTCGCACTTTGGGCACTACAAATGAAACACACTAGACTCAGTAGGAAGAAAAATGCATCAACGGCGGGAGCTGCTATCCTAGGATTACCCACGACCAAGGGACTTGGATTTATCGGGGATGGATGAATAATTCGTACCAGGTTCTCCATGAGAAAACCCTATGCAATCGCCGAGAGGGGGTTTTCTCTGAACAAGCAGACGAGGGAGAAGGGGATTCAGGCCTAGTGAAATATTGCCGCTTTGTCCATCCAGCTTACTGCTAAAGCTGGAAAGGTGGGGCTTTTGTGAGTTGATGGCTCGTTGGGCATTACTGCGGCGCTAAGACCGGGGTGTGTCTACCGTGCAGTTGTGCACTCTAATTTGGTGCATATGGCACGTGGACCCCGTTGCCGGATGCCCCATATATCAGCGAAAGGAAGTAGAAAGACAGGAGTAACTAGTTACACATAAATATATTTTTGACAGAGAGATACTCCCTTTGTAAAGAAATATAAAAATATTTTATATCACAACTTTATACATAATAAAAATTAAGGGGAATATATATAACATATATAATTATAAAAATAGAGTTTTTTAACACAGTATGCATGAGTTGGTGATGATGGTGTGCCTGCCATCCTGCAATATTGGCCGTCCGATTTATATCTAACGGATAGGAAGGAAACTATGGCAATTTTACAAAAAGGTACCCACACACCTCTTCACATTTGCAAATAAGGCCTTCCCTCGTTCATCCTTTTCTATGACAAGATAAAATACTCATACAAATGCATCTTGATGTTACGTGCAACGCACGGGCATTATGGGGGTTCAACTGAGAATATAATACTCACACAGGCTCACAGTTCTAGACTTTGGGCCACAGATCGGTGGGCCTGCATGTTGTGGGGACCATGTGTTCTACCTCAACGCTTTTCATATTGCAAGCAATCGGTACGGCACTGGTTTTAGATGCTGTCCCAAGGCGAATACACAAAATTGAATAAATCACGGTAGCTGTTAGAATGAAATCGAATGACAGTTCCTAACCAGCAATCAGAGTTGCAATTCTATCAACGATATACCATGTGATAAAAAATATTGTGGTACTACTTATACACATAGGACACTAGTTTCATGATGCCAGATTATTACATCAAAATCTCTCGGAGTATAGATTAGTTCGGCAGTTGCGTGCTGCTACTGAAGAATTTCAAAGTTGATTTGGACCAGCTCTCCTTGCTGAGAAAGTTTGATTTTTACATCATCCCCTACCGCAAGATATGATTTAGATTTGAACCTTGACCATCCTTTAGCATCAATCATCATGCGACCATCCTTTGTACTTACATTATATTGAGCAGGTTCATTCACACCAAGGCTGCGCATGGGAAGAGAAACATGGCCATGGTCGCCCAGATTGTTGAACGACTCCCTCGTTGCTCTAGGAATTCTCTGTTTGCAAACAAGAAAACATAGACAAACAGTTAGATCAACACAGTGAATCATGTGAAACAACATGGAAAGAAAAAAGAACGAAGCACTTGGGCTGCCAATGCTTACCAAGAAGGTGGACATGTCGGTTTTTGTAAGGACTTTTGTATATGAAGTGCGAACTGCATCCCAGTCTATTGCCTGTGCAACTTCTGGTTCCGTTTCTGCTACACGGGCCGGAGGAGACGCAAGTGCAATTGTTGGTGCAGGTGCCGAAGCCGTTTCTGGTGCCCATGCCAGTGCTACTGGTAGTGTCGGTGCTGCTGCCAGAGTTGGTGCTCCTTGTAGAGCTGGTGCCGGTGTCAGAGCAGGTGCCGTTGTTGATGCCCGATCGTCCGGTAGATCAGCCTGATCCGCTGACGTGGTCGGTGCCCAATCCTCAGCTGGATCAGACTGAGCTGCTACCGCTGTCAGTGCTAGAGCAACAGCCGGTGCTCGATCCGTTGCTGAAGGTGGTACCGACGTGTGAGACAGCAACGATCGTGTCTGGTCTGCTATGATCAGCTTTCTAACTTAACTAGGCTCCGTGACCCCGATCCAGTCTTTTTCTTCATTTCTTTTAAACGCGAGAAGGACTAATTGTGTTGTGTTTGTTAAACCAAACTACAGTTCATCTAAGGGATTCAGCTTCTATTCACAGAACAAATTGATCCAATTTTGTCAAGTAATATAAGTGATGGACAATGCCTTTGTTACTCACACGACATAAGAAGTGAAACCTGCAAATATAGCCATCATAGAGCAAACCAAACGGTTTATTCTTGATGAATGTCACATGGAAAAACCTGCATCGTAAAATTGCAACAAAAGAAAGAAAACATGACATTAAATCAATAAGATTTACTTGACGTGACACGAGTGAATCCTTACCAGGAAATCACTATGTTGAAGGACTAAATAGAAGAATGATCGTTGAACTACGCATGGCATGCAAGGCCCCCGCCTACTCCCACAAGCAGGACAGTCCAAATGTCATGACAAATCATATGGACCGAACATCCATGGGACTGGAAATCCTGGTGGGTGCGATAAACCCTGCAATGCATACAGATATTGGAGTGTAACCATAATTGATAAATCGTCCTCACAAAAAGATGATCTGGATACTTCAACATATACAGACTGAATTGTGTGGACAGACATTGACATAGACTGTTGTCAGGACTCACCACACACCAAAAGCGGCAGTACTAAACAATATAGGGTTCACAAACACAAATCAAGTACTGAACAATAGTACTTACTACAAACAAGCAAAGTTGCCCTAATTAAACTTTGCAGACTATTTCTTGCCACCGAACTACGGGATGAACCCATCATAACTGACTAGGCCATGGACTTTGTGAGAGATGTCTACCTGCACCATCACCATCTCGTCAACCTTGGAGAACCTAATAGAGTGGTCCTTCCACTCATAAACATGATGATGAAGACAGGCTGCATCATATTTGTCGGGAAGCTTTACAAGAACCACACCCTTCATAATCGAAGGCACATCAAGGAAATTGTTGTGGTCAAGTACAACCTTGAGAAGACGCCTGACAAGAATGCTATAGGAAAACACTAGTTCAGGACACGTGCGGCAAGGACAAAACAGCTAGATAGTTTAGTAGTAAAACTCATCCTTAGGTCTTCAAGTTCACACGGCATGACTTTGAGAACTTCATCTCCACCGCGGACCTGGTTCTAATTCAAACAGAAACCAAATATTTTATTACTACCTCCGTTCAGAAATATAAGATGATTTTCGATATTTTACTCCATATATGAGTGCGTATACGCATAGAAATGAGTGAACAAAGACACTAGAACATGTCTTCAAAGGCATGAGAGTAGAGGCATTACTTGCAATGTCCATAACACAAGTTACTGAGGCAAATATACCCTCTTCAAAGGTAGCATTGATGTTCATAAAGTAGTTGAAAGTAATCTATAAGAAATCAGTGTCAACCTCTCACATGTTTTGGTCAAAAGACGAATTTCGAACCGTCATTTGGCACACAAAAATCACATGCAATTTCACCTAGAAAGTTGTACTACTAGTACTGGTACTATGTGTTAGATGAAAAAAGACGATCAAGATCGAGAAAAAGATCATCAAGAAGAGATATTACCTAGACTTGCTTAATGAGGGATCCTAGAGAGGGGGGCTTGGACAGGGTGATGGCTTTGAGCTTGTCTGCGGTAGTCTTGGCGGGGTGCTTGCGCTTCTTCATACCATGTGCCTCGACAGTTTTGGCCAGAGCCATAGACATCACTTTGGCCGATGCTCCAGCATCCATCAAGAAACTGTCAATTAGAAATAAAAGAAAAGAAAACACAATCACAAACCCAAAAGAAGAATAGAGAGGGAGTTATAGGATCAGTCTCGGGGTTGCAAGACCGGGCCTTGGCCAGAATCAACACCATTGATGCGCTCACCTTTCCTTCTTTGGGAGAGAAGAACAATGGCAGAAGCAGGTCGGGGTTTTCTTGAAGAAATGAGGAACAAGATGAGGGAGAAGCGAGTGGGGGTTTTCTTCAAGAGAGGAAGCTGAGTGAGAAGAGTGAAATTATGGTTGCTTTGTCCATCCAACTTACTGCTGGAAAGGAGGGGGTTTTGTGCTTTGACGGCTCATTGGGCATTATTGCGGCCCTTTGATCGGGGTAGTCTATCATGCAGTCGGGGACTCTACTACGGAGTAATTTAGTGCATGGCTGGTGGACCCCGATGGTGGTTGTCCCACACATCGGCGAAAGTGAGTAGCATGGTTCTCCACGACCGTCGAGGAGGATCCGCATGGTAGAGCGTGTCCACTGTTTTTCTGAAGAAAAAAATGATTACAACAAGCGTTTCCACTCTTACGACGAAGGAGTGCGAAACACGACAGCCACTTGAACATACACAGTGCTCCTACTACTAGGGATGTGTAGTGGTTCATACGTCAGTACTACATAATCTTGTTGCTAGTGTAGTAAGATACGACAATAACAAATGATGTTGTGCGCATGTCAACTTATGAATAGCAATGTAACATAGTACCGCTTTTTCGACTGTCCGGTCGAGAATGAATGGTGAGATCAGTGTTAACAGAACTAGGACTATAGCGCACGGAGAGTATGGTGCTACAGTAGTCCACGAAACATGAACCATATGAAGCACGAATCAGTGTTAGGCAGGGTGAATGAAGGGTGCACGGGATGGGAGCCAAAGTTCCCTTCTCGACCGACTTTTGGGTGTTTGGCAGAGTGCATGAGTCCACACTAGTAGCTTAACACAAATACACGAAGAGGGAACAACTATATTTAGATGAGAATGCAACCAAACACACCCACACGCTTTGTGCTACAGTGACTGATCTGCACCGTCTGAGTTTGATCCAACGATCATGTTGTGCCGAGACATGGACATGCCCATGCAGAGGACGCCTAAACACCACCGAAGTCCCTCTGCTTCTCAAGGCGCATGACATTGGTGATGCAGGGTGCAGCCGCCCGCAGAGCCCGCTCCTGGTCGAAGGGAGCTAGCACGTTAAATTCGGCGTCCAATGGCACGTATGGATTCCGGTGATGGAGCCCTGAGAGGAATCGCCCGGCAACGGCGACGACAGCCCGCAACCCCTCCTTGTCCAGCTCCGCCCCCCCATCGCGCGGAGACGGCTCAGCTCCCCAGAGATATAGGTGAAAAAGGATACCGGTTCAGGAAGCCGCGACTCGTTGAAGCCAAGGGGGTGGTAAAATGGGTATAGCCCGACGACCGGCATGGTCACGCTGGCACAACAGTTGGCATCGCGCAGCTGCAACATGTGCGGGCAACTTGGTCCACCAAGTGGTTGAGGCAATCCTGGACCTCGTCATGATTGGCCCGCTCGTACTCCAGACGGCTCCCCTGATGGCCTATCGCATCTCCCGCTTTCTGCAGCAACACCGCCGACGCCTCGAGCATCTTTGTGGTGGACGCCTGCCGCTTTTGAAGCTCCGTGAACTCCCGCACATAACGGAGGAGCATGGAACTCCTCTCCTCCTTGAGCTCACGAAGCTCCACGTCCTTGGCCCTGAGTTCCGCGTCCTTGTCCTAGAGCTCCTATGTCACCTCACACTCCGTGATCTGCTGCGCCACCATGGCACCAGGTAGAAGCAATGGGGAGAGGAAGCAAAGGGGGCGAAACGGCTAAAAGGAAATGCAATATACGGGAAGGCGGAGGGATCCAGCTGAGGAGCGGAGTGAATCTTTTGGTTTTCACCATGGGAAAACACCAGTCGACGACTTTTCACACAGCGGGTAGTGGGTTTTACAGGCGGAGTCATCGTAACTAATTGCTGCCACGCCTACTCCCGTCAATTAAAAAATTAAAAATCCTGCCGCGCATGCCGCACCTAAACACCAGAGCAACGCCACGGTGGATATTTAAATTTACCTGTCGGCTAGGAGATAAAAAAGGGGGTTAATAAACAAATGTGGAGGCGGCCTAGCTAATCGGTCGCACTAGCCCAACTAGCTAGCCACAGTGCTTCACTGATGTACTCGGCGGGAAAGGTGGTCTTTCGTGATTTGATGACTCATTTACTTGCTTCGGCACTATGACCGAGGAGGACCCAGAAAAAGCGCGGTAGTGCGTCCCACGTCTCGGCAAGGAAGAATATATATATGTGCAATGCAATGCAAACGCTCTCCACCTATACATTCATGCTCAGAATATACTCCTAACAGTGATTCTGAGCTAGAGGGAGACCTAAGTCAATGTAGCTCCCTAGTGGAGGAGTCACATGCAGATGCCCTATGTTATTAACCCATCAAGGTGCTTGCTCTAACTTTCCAAGGTTATATTGGTCGCACATATCTTGCAACTGATGCTTTGCATTGCTTCTACTTTTTTGCACTGCCATTAGCTTAGTTTACACATCGTGTATGTGAATACGCCCTCCCTATCCATTTTCAGTACATATTCCGTTTGTTATCATACCATATTTATCCATTCAAATGTTGTTCTTGTGTATCAGACGTTCAAAAGGAAGAGGGCGATTGCTGATCACGGAGGGAGCATGAGCAAGGTATTTGGAAAAGGTAGTGACACCTGATAAATCTAATAGCCCGTTAGGTGTAGTTGCAATGTCACCTGACCAACAAAACACCACAACTCTAGCAGACTCTAGCCCTACTGCACTGGTCATTTCTGATGCCCCAACTCAGCAGACCCCAATTGCAGCAAACAGTATGATGATGCCAGTTGACATAGCACCAACTCTACAATGCAAAACCCCCAATCCAGCAAAGAGTACACCAAATCCAGTTGCCAAATCCCTTTTTGAACCAGAGAGAGACCCAATTGCAGGAAATAGGACCCCTGTTCCATTTCTTCCCAGTTTAGAAGACGAAGCTTATATTGTTGTCAGGAACTTTGTGCGCATCTTTCCTTCACAGAAAGATTATACCGCAGACACAGAACAATTTCCATCCTTCCTCTGCAACTTACGCATAAGTAATGTACTAATATTATTCGTGGTAATTACTGCATATGTTTGTGCTGACAGAAGACAAAAGATTTCATTCTTTTAAATAGGCGAGGACCAAACTGGATTGCCAAGATGAGCAAGGGTTTGTTGCACTTTTCAAGCACTCGTTGATGAAGTATCGTTCCTACCTGAGGCAAGAACACTTCGATGGCAAGCCTCTAAACGAAATTTCTATAAAGTCTCCGGTGCTACATTTATCAAACAGTGACTAGAATATTCTTGTTAGATATTGGTCTCGTCTGCAGCGTAAGGTATTTTCTATGATATCACATCACAATTGAACTACATTTTTGCATTTTCCTTAACGTCTCAACTGTACGAAAACTATTACCAGAAGAACATTCATTCTCAAGGGACCACAAAATCTCACAACTATACTGCACACTTCATTACTCTTGTGAGTACCTCTTGCCCAGTATGACCATACTAACTTTCATAGCTATTTGATTATGTAGCATCACTGCACATGTTAGCCTCGTTATCGTCCATTTGGTGGACGTTATAAGATCCGTATGGACTCTTACATAAATTTAGAATCAATCCAATGCTTTTGGAGAGGTTTAGCTCTGTAGTCCTCTAGTAAGGACTGAACGTCGTTTATCACCATACTTACATTGACAGCTACTCCCTCCAACCCAAAATATAAGAACGTTTTGTACAGTACACCGGTGTTCAAAACACTCTTGTATTATGGGAAGAGGGATTGGTTCATTGTGTAGCATTCTGCATCTTATCTCCCTCGCCCACCATTTACTAAAAAATATCAGATCTGTCATGGATTTGTCACGGCAGATGTCCCCGTGAAAAGGACTTAGTCGTGAGGCCAACGCATCTATGTGGTAGCTTGAGAGGGGTTGAGTCGGACGAGAGATGCGAGGTTTTACCCAGGTTCGGCCCCTCATGGTGGAGGTAAAAGCCTACATCCTACTTCATTGATATTGATGATGATCACAATTACAGGATGCTCTATTTCGAGAGCTATTTACTTGTCTGCCGATCTAGACTTGTAAAACGTGTCCCTCTCCAGGGTGCTTCCTCCTTATATAAGTCAGAGGGGCGGGTTACATGTGGAGTCCTAATAGGATTAGGACTAGTCTATCTTCTATTACAAGCATGATACATGTTCGTGTCTTGCTTCCTTTTAAGGGAAATATTCCTCATGCCTTTCCTCTTATGCCGGCCCACCATAATATGAGTCGGCCTTCCATGAACCGAATTATGGGCCACCGGGTCTTGTTGCTCCTCTGGCCCGCCTGCTGGGTCACCAATGAGAACTCCGAGTCAGGGCGGGTCACCAAGGAGTGGCCAAGTCCGGTCGGGTCATACATCTGGTCGGGTTACACCGTGGGGTATATCCCTGACATTAGCCCCCAGTTTAATTTGGATTTATCCATGTTAAACTCATCCTGCAAAAAAACACAGGAACATATTTGATAGGTTGTGCTCTGTGTTAAAAGATTTTATGAGCCGTCACATGATCATCCTTATGTCCTTTTCATTACCTTCTTGATACTTGTTCATGACCTCATAGAAAATCTCCTTTAGCAGATATATTCAAACTTTGCCAATGCAAAAAAATCTGGGCACTTCTTCTGAAAAGTCTTGGTCAATAGACTAACTTCATAATCAATTTGCTGACATTGCTTTCTCAGAGAAAAATATTGTGAATAATAATTCATTTTGATTCAGCTCCCTAATGCTTAACAAAAATACTGGTTTTGAAATACTCATCTGATTTTTAGCCGGCTTGAAGATGTAGAACTTGCCGGTTTGTAAATATTGATGGCACCGGGTCATAATTGTTGCTAAGATCAAGCTTGAAAATGTACCTCCCTTATATGCATATCACTTGTAGCCCCCAAGTCTTAAGAAGGGAGCGTAGTAACATCTTAAGACTTGCTTCGATATAAATGTCGCATCCTTGAAAAAATCTGGGTTATTCATCTCAATCACTAGTCATAAAGTGAATATTCCACATATGTAGCCCCCAATTGCCGGGTTGTCATGCTTGCAGGAACCTGGGACTTGTAATTGGCTTACGCTCATAAAAACTTTAACAAGTGTAGCCCATGGCTGGGTCATTATGCAATAATGAGCATGGACTTTGTAGATATGATCACATAGATTTGAGCAGTAATTAATTACACCAAATGATGTAGCTCCCAAGTTTCGCATTTCCTTCGACAGGAGCAATTAGTAGCCCCCAAGGGCAGGCTCATCGCAATGTGACTAGTCGGGTCTTCAATAAGGCAAGTTAAAAATGACTTTGCATTAGCCCCCAAGTGTCATGGTGCATGCTTGCAGCGACATGGGACTTCCATATTTGGTATAATCATAATTTTTAATAATGTAGCCCTCGAGTGCCATTTCTTAAGCCTGCAGCGACTCGGGACTATTCCTTCCAATGTGGAATAAATCATATCCAATAATAAAATAATAGCCATTGCACTCAAGCGACTTTGAATAACTCAATCATAATACTGGTTATTGATAACCATAATAAAAATCCAGCCATGTTGGCTATTCAAGATTTGAATAACATAATCCGGTATGAAAACCTCAATCATTCAATACCATAATTAAAATCCAGCCAAGTTTGGCTATTAAATATTTGAATACCTTATCGGTTGACAAGTAAATCCGGAGTTTAAATACCCGGCGGGTGTTGGCCGATGGCGACTTAATACACATCCATTGTAATCCGACATTTTTGTAACCCGGCGACTTATAGCCTTTGTAAAATTAAATAACCGAGAACCCATCCATGGTGGCTTATAATCATGTCGATCTTTTGAAAAGATCACTTTAGCGTCTTGTAGCCTTAATAAACTCAATATGTAGCAATATAACCCGGAGTTGGATAACCATACAATATCTTCAGATGGCCAGATGATGGGCTTAAACGCAATGACTCATATGAGCAATAGCATTATTCTTACTTATGTGTAAAGCTCTTGCATGTCCTACAGAAAGTTTAAATGACATATGCCCTGGCGACTTAACGTCAAAAACCAGGGCGGGTAAGAACCCAAACATAATATAGTCTTATGCAATTATGGAAAAGACTAGAATCAAGGCCATTCATGCCTAAATATACTAGCAAATTAAAGTCAAAAACCAGGGCGAGTTGTCAAGCCTCACATATTCATCCAACAATTTAAAAACATACCTGGAGAATTGGCTCAAATTGCCGGCTTACATTGCCATACCCAGTGAAGGTAACCATCCAATGATTTATAAGCGCATGATTCCAATGGCGCAATCCAAAATATACTGGCGACTTAACGACCAAAACCAGGGCAGGTTATCAAACCCAAAATATTCATACCATTATTGAAAGACATACCTGTAGATTAATACCATGGTGATGCCGTGATAATTATAATCCGGGGCCAATATCAACCCGGGGTCGTGAAATATCATCATTTTTATTGTTCAAGGCAAAATATCCCGGCGACTTAAAGTCTGCTATCAGGGCGGATTATCAAACCCAAAGATGCTCAATGATGAGTCATATAATCATGGCTACGTGGCCTATGAAATCAGTTCATACTGCCATCTTATAGTGCCATACGAAGTAAGGGTAACAACCCAAAGATGTAGAGCACAATGCCCTATCCACAAATTCAGACTGTCGGCTTATCATGCCACATGCAGTAATGGTAATAGCCCAAAGCTTAGAGCACAGACCTCCAAGTGAATAATAAAAGCACACTGGCGACTTATCATCGAAATCCCTGTCGGGTTATCAAAACTCCAGATAGATTCGAATATAGTCGTAAGGATCAAGGCTACATGGCATGAATCAATTTTAAACCATATATCAATATGGTACAAAGATATGAATCCAAAAATGTTCAAAGAAAACAATCAAATCAGAAAAACAAGGCTTTCATAGGCTGCCAAGCCTTCAAGTCAAGTGCTTTCAAAGGGCCGCACAGCCGCTGAGTTAAACCTTCATGCAACCTTATAAGCTGGGCCTCACATGACCAATCGTCGTTTTAACTTTGACAAGTTCAGGGTCTGTATAAGATTGACTGTCAAAAGTATGGCGAGTCATTCCAGTCAATCTAGGCGGAGTGGAAGACTTAAAAAGGTAGGATAACCCGCGTTTTGAGGTGAATACACCTGGCTTCCAAGCCTATTACAAGGGTCATAAAAACTCTTGTCCTTAAACAAATAGCCCCCAAGTAATATTTCATTCCAGGCATACAAGCCAGATCAATAGGGTAATCATAGCTATGCTCAATGAGCAGGAAGCCCCCAAGTATTTTGCAATCATGGCGTACAAGTCGGATCAAAAGGGTAGTCATAGCTATGCTCAAGGAGCAGGGAGCCCACAAGTGACCAATAAGATAAGCCCATAAAGCAGTATACCCATGTTTGAACCGTGCATCTTGGCAATAGGTTCTCTTTGGCAACCTTTAATTTTTCTGAGAACTCGAAGTTGCGAGAGATAAATTCTTTTTGAGCTGGAATTTAAACCGGATATTGAGAGCTTAAAAGCTATGTGAGAGACAAATTTCCCTTGAGCCGGACTTAAACCATAATCCTTCATTTTAAGACAGCAAATTTCCTGATGGCCTTTGAATTTTCATCAATATGGCAGTAGCCTCCGAGAACGGGTTATCTTTCCTCTAATGACTTGGGCTTCCTGAATTTGAGAGAACTGGCAAGATTTGCAGAGTCATGTCATTGTAGCCCCCAAGTCTTAAGACGACTCAAGGAGTTGTCTTGAGATTCTCCATATTTGACCGTGATATAAACAGGCATGAGTCATTCAATAGCTCAGTGATATAATAGTCCCTTTTGAAGTAGACAACTTGTCCATGGTGAAGCTGAAATCAATCACGGCCGAGTCGGCCGCTGGAGCAGGCAGATGAGCCGGCCACGGTGTTGTAAGCCAGTGCGGACGGGCAAGTCAGCCACGTCGTGTTGATGTAGTGGGGGCGGCGACCTGCACACGTACTCGTCGATCAGCATGGCACAGACAAGTGCTAGTGCAAAAAAAAATGCTGGTGCACGCCCCTTGTGTGACACCTTTGTAATAAACAATAGTCCTGCGAAAAATATCACAGACCAGAGTAATTGTTCTTTGATAAAAACAATATGCACTAAAAATAAATAGACAAGATAGCACCTGGTATTTTTTTTGTCGAATGAACATGGATACTGGGATCAAAACATATCAAATGCGTGATGTGGCCCCAGCACCGTATCCCATGTTCTTTTATACGATGGCAAACCAGCGGCAGCACTTGTACTCGTAGTAGTTATCCTACTAATACGTGGGTCGGGTGGCTGGCCCTTTGACTCTTCCAGCATCCAGCAACAGAGCCTGTTTTTGCTACTGCAACTCCACAGCGTGAAGAGCCTGTTGGGGCATGATGTAGGGCATTGGGAAGCCGACTCAACCGGCTCAGATGGTAGTAGAGGAAGTTTTGAAGGCAACGATGACGACCCGGCGATGACCGCTTGCAACGACACACGCATGTGGCCATGGGAGCAATGTGGCGGAGCAGATGTTTGATGATTCCTCCTCAGTTGTTTAATGTCTGACTGCTATTGGAGATCGGAGTGGGCACATCCATGCCGTGAACCTGTAGTCCTCCGAATTCGTGTTTGCTTTGTATAGTCACCACCATATGCATCCACTCTGGCCCTCTGTAGAATGGTTGACGTCGAGATGCGTTGAAACACTGGGGCGAGGCGAGCGCCATGGCGTTGACCGGCGTTCCCTGGCGGCTCAACGAGGGTGAGGCCAACGACTCAATAGAAGCTCAAAGAGGGCTATTCGGAACAGCAGAAACCAGCAGGGGCTGCTTAGGCAAGCGCAAGGGCGCACCAACATTTCAACAATGGCGTGAGGCATAAAAATAGGGCATCTCCCGGCAGCAGCAAGCCGCTGGAGTGACTTGTGGTGCGACCCAGCAGGGGGGCGGTTCGATGTATTTTCCACTAGCAAGGCAGATTTAGAGACGGGGACTTGGATCAGAGCGACGGGTCTAGCAGTGGGTTTAAACACAATGGCGGAAGGCAGCTTGGTACGCTCGGGATGGCTTCGATGCAGCAGCTCAGGCAGCTTGGTGTCCATGACAGTTCTGCCAGCAACTTTGAGGCGGGGTGCTCGGCGAGATGGAGCAACATACAGGGCCGGCCAGAGGCGACGTTGCGCGGGGCTGCGTGGCCCCCGCTCAAAGGCGATGAGGCCGTGGAAGGTGACGAAAACTACGGCGGCTCGCAGTGCAACCATTGACTCGGCAGTGAAGGCGGGTAGGCCGTAGCGCTTGGCGGCGTCTTAATATCAGGCGACGGGTGGAAGGCTCCGAGCGGGAACGATGGTGGCTTAACGGCACGCGGATTCTTTTAGCTGAGGCTGGTGCACAACCGGGTCATGGAAGACGCGGAATCCAGCTGTTTGAAGTCGTCAAGCAAGTGGGGTCCGCTGATTTGGAATGAGGCAAGACGGCTGTGGCCGGCCCAAGGGCGAGGCGGCGAAAGCGGCCGAAGGCAACATAAGATGGAGGCCGCTCCGGGAAAGGCCACAACATTGGCTTGGTGTGCCGGCAGAGGCCGTGACCGCGGAACGATGCGCCGGCCATGGTTGAATCACAACAGTGGAGGTGTGGAGGGTCTACCCAGGCGGGTTTGACTCCTCATCTAGTCGTTGTGGTCGAAGATCATCCACGTCCAAATATATTCTTGTTGATGTACGGTGCTTCGTAGTTGGTGACTCATGGTTATGATTATGAACAGATCATAACCCTAATTCTTCCTTGAACACAAATATCACAGATTGCAAGTGCATACCTTTCCAAATCGGTTCTCCTTCATCCGGAAATTTGTGAACTTCTCGAAACCCTAGGAAGATCCCTCCAAGAACTCAACACCACCGTGCGCCTTGATCCATGGTGGGCGCCAACTGTCGTGGATTTGTCACGATAGATGTCCTTGTGAAAAGGACTTAATCGTGAGGCCAACACATCTATGTGGTAGCTTGAGAGGGGTTGAGTCGGACGAGAGACTCGAGGTTTTACCTAGGTTCGTCCCCTCACGGTGGAGGTAAAAGCCTACATCCTACTTCATTGATATTGATGATGATCACGATTACAGGGATGCTCTATTTCGAGAGCTATTTACTTGTCTGTCGATCTAGACTTGTAAAACTTGTCCCTCTTCGGGGTGCCCTATCCTTCCTTATATAAGTTGGAGGGGAAGGTTACATGTGGATTCCTAGTAGGATTAGGACTAATCTATGTTCAACTACAAGCCGGATACAAGTCTGTGTCTTGCTTTCTTGTAAGGGGAATATTCCTCATGCCTTTCCTCTTAAATAGGCCCACCATAATATGAGTCGGCCTTCCATGAACCGTCCTCTGGGCCACCGGGTCTTGTTGCTCCTCTAACCAGCCTGCCGGGTCACCAATCAGAACTCCGTGTCAGGGCAGGTCACCAGTGAGTCGCCAAGTCCGGTCGGGTCATACATCTGGCCAGGTAACATCGTGGGGTATATCCCCGACAAGATCTATATTTAATCTTACCAAAAAGTTGAATACACAGACAATGCCAATGCAGAAGTGTAGCCCATTGCTCTTGTCAGTAAATTTTGTCCTGTAATGCTTGTACTTCGAGGGATTGGTAGTAGATTATGTAGCATCAATCTGCATCTTATCTTCATTATCATCTATCCCTTCCAGTATTATCATATCTATAATTACTCTCTACAAAATGTAGAGTACTGGCAATGCTTATGAAGAAGATTTTGTCCTAAAATTCTTGAGTTATTCCTCCCTTGACATGGAGAAGGGCATTATAAAGCCGGTGTTAACTGTTAATGTGAGTCAGCCCTTCTAAAGCCTCTATCCTCAACTGTTGTTTCATTTGCTCATACTCCCTATCATTTACTGACAGTCCATCCAGGATTTCTTTTGCATTTAGACAAGATATTCCAATTTCACTGCAGTCTGCTGATAATTTCATTCTGTTTTGCTGAGCTTCCAAATATTTGAACTCCTTGCTGATTCTTCGGGTCCGGTGTTGGTTGACGAGCAACTTTAATAAGTGGAAAATTTATAACATAGAAGGCCCAAAGAAAGGAACAAAAGAAACGACGAAAGCAAAAGCACACAAGCATGCTAATAATATAAAGCAATCAGCACATATTACTGCTACTCACACAATAATATGCATGCACACCTAAGAACACAATTGTCGCTGAAGCTCTGGTACTACAGTCTAATATGCTGTGGTGGTGTGCACAAAAGTGAGTCTCTGTATGGAAAGATTTGGCGTAACCAAGGCTACACCAAGCACTGGCTGAACACCGGCTGGATCTGGATGGATGTGGAGGCGAGGATGGGCTTGGTGATCATGCAGCGAGACACGGAGGTCACGACTACCTCATCATCAAGCGTACGAAGGGAATCGTACCCATCCGAAGAATGAAATGACAAGGCAAGATAACTGTGGAAGACTGGGTTTAATGGCATTTCCCTTTTCTGATAACAAAGATCAACAAGGGTTGCCAAAGGGACGAGATGGATGGCTTGGATGATGATGTGGTCGCATCATACCTAAGAGCACATATGCAAAGAAGGAGGGTGCGGGTAGTGGATCGAAACCGATGCCACCTACACTCTCAAGATTAACCGTTAGCGACAAGATAATAGTCTATATGCATGATATGCAGCAAACAAATGCAACAATCAAGTGCAACAAACCAACGGGGCTCTATACACCGCATTCTAACGTTCGCGTGGGCTAGGGCATCCTATAGCCGGACCTGCTCTAATACCAAGCCTGTGGCACCCCGACTCAGAGAAATCAGAACGCCTCGTATTCCAGCCCAGAGATCGAGGAGAATTCTTCTGGAATACGGCACTGCTTAGCATAGAACAACTCAGCGCTTTATTACAATCTACATGGGTACAAGGGGATTACATCGGCACGGCGACACTACGCATGCCACGTTTGCTCCTTACAAGCAGCAGAACAACACGATGCAGCGGAATAACTCCTGGCAGCAGAACAATGTCGGCGGTGGTGAACTCCAATCGGTAGGGACTCTGGATGGAACGCTTATCCTAGCTCGCAAACAAGGAATACACGGTAAACAAACAGTCAAATCTGGCATGGCCAGCAAACTGGCATGATACGCCAGGTCAGTACATTGAATGTACTTGCAAGCTCACAGCAACCAAAGTAATCAAGACAAACAATAGCATGGCAATTACAGATTATTAAGCAATGATGAACATGATACTATCAGAACAACATGGCATGTACAACATGATACAGCTAGAACAATACGAGCATGGCATAAACATATGAACATGATGAGACTAGCATGCAACATGATGAAACTATCATGCACCAACTTACTCTACTCGGCTTGCATCGTAACCATCACATGCATCACTTACTGTTCGCACACGAACAAGTCACCGTGTACCTCCAACGCCGAGGGTGATGCACCGCAGCTCACGTCGAAGGAGACCCGCCAGAAGCGCGGTATGCAAGACAATCCGGCGGGTGCTTTTGTAGACCCGAAACCCCACACGTCCGGTCGGGACCCCGTTAGGGCGCGCGGCGGCTATGGGCTGCCCTAGGTCGGCCTGACCGCCCCTAGGACCTCGAGGTTCGTCGCCCTGCAATGAAGAAGAACGAACGAAGAACGAGAAAGAGGAAGAACAAGGGAGAGAGATAAAGGTAAAGGTAAAAGAGGATAGATTGATTGATCGATTGTGTGTTGTTCAATCGGCCGTCACCCCTTAGATATATAAGAGGCGGCTGGACTTCCCGTGCAAGGAAAATACTTGGATTCACGTCCAAAACCCTAGTCAAATTCGGATTTATTTTATCCGAACTTTCCAAAACTGTTTGGTTTAAACTAGCTGCACCTTGCGGGTCTTTTTTGTGGTGGTAAACCATATCGGACGAAAACGAGCCCAAAAGCAATGTTGACCGTTTCGATGAGACAAATAACTTTCACGTTGAAGGTTTTTTGATCAGAGATCATCTTAAGGGCTAAATCGGTCGCGCAAAACAGGCTATTCCCTCGCGCTACCCATCAGACATGTGCCTGGTGGGCGCGCCACATCTCGCCTCGTGACAGGGCTGCAGTCCGGTTGCTCTAACTTTTGCATACGAACTCGGATTTGGACGATTTTAAGGAGACCCGCCGGAAGCGCGGTACGCAAGACAATCCGGCGGGTGCATTTGTAGACCCGAAACCCCACACGCCCGGGAGGGACCCCGTCAGGGCGCGTGGCGGCTATGGGCTTCCCTAGGTAGGCCTGACCGCCCCTAGGGCCTTGAGGTTCGTCGCCCTGCAATGAAGAAGAACGAACGAAGAACGATAAAGAAGAAGAACAAGGGAGAGAGATAAAGGTAAAGGTAAAAGATGATAGATTGATTGTTCGATTGTGTGTTGTTATATCGGCCTTCACCCCTTAGATATATAAGAGGCGACTGGACTTCCCGTGCAAGTAAGAGGCTTGGATTCATGTCCAAAACTCTAGTCAAATTCGGATTGGTTTTATCCGAACTTTACAAAACTGTTCGGTTTAAACTGGCTGCACCTTGCAGGTCTTTTTGTGGTGGTAAACCATCTCGGATGAAAACGAGCCCAAAAGAAATCTTGACCGTTTCGACGAGACGAACAACTTTCATGTTGAAGGTTTTTTGATTAGAGGTCATCTTGAGGGTTAAATCGGTCGCGCAAAACAGGCTATTCCCTCGCGTTACCCATCAGACATGTGTCTGGTGGGGCGCGCCACATCTCGCCTCGTGACAGGGCTGCACTCCGATTGCTCTAACTTTTGCATACGAACTCGGACTTAGTCGATTTTTATATCAAAATCAATTGTTTCGACGAGACGAAGACAATCCGTGTAGATAATTTTTCCATTGGAGGTCGTCTTGAGGGCCTAATCGGCCAAACTGTACTCTGAATATAAGATCTTAGTATTTTGAGCATAGTTTCGACCTTCGAGATGAAATCGGACGGTGATGATCCAAACTTTAATGATGTTCATATCAATAATACGGAACTCTTCCATGTAGATCACTTCTCCATTTGAGGCCATCTTGAATAAGTTCTTGACTGTGCCAAAATCTGGTGTCAACACTTACCATCACGGACATCACACTGTCATCTAAGAATCCAATCAAGCTTGGTATTGCAATACCGTAGTAATCTCTTATGACCACAAGGAGCTTGATCTTTACCCTTGACTTTCGCATAACATCCCAAATACCAAACAAGTTGGTAATCATGATACCACAGCGATCCTCTCACGATCACATAAATATCAACCAACTTATTTCATCATCGAACCAGGGTTGTTATTAAGCACATCATTATTATTACTATTGACCCATAGTGTGACCAACACAAACTGGGCCCATATCTGCGGTCCCAAATGGGCACAAGGATCCTTACAAAACAACGGGCGCACAAGGCTTATGTCATCCTACCTGGCGAAGGTAGCGCCCGCGCATAACCTTTCCTCGCGGGAGGCACTGGCGAGAGGCATGACAATAGACCCAGTTAGGACCCCCCTGAGGTAAGTGTGGTTGCACTGGTCAGCTCGGTATGGTGGCACCATGACTGAGCCAATAGTTGTTCAAGTTCAATTTAACCCGGTTAAACTTCAATGCAATATGCTGAGCCATGATAAACATAACCTGATGCAAGTACAATGCATGAACATGATATTAACGTAAGCATGGGGGTGCATCCCAATCAACGAGCATAACAACAACATTTAACCATTTATCCAGATGAGCACGGCATACTAACGAGCATGGATATCACAACTAGAACACTACCCATAGCATAACATGACCACTAGCATCAACAATAAATACCATGCAATAACATAACGATAAAACTACCATGCAAGTATTTCATCGACTGGATGCAAAGGAACATGCATAACAATTGTACTTGGAACAGACGATAGTCATGCACCGAAGACCATCATCAACATGTACTACTACCAAATGTTGCCAATATTAAAGTAATACTAGCATGAAGAACATAATAACAGAGTGCATGAAACCCTAGCATGACGGTAAACACCGATCCATAAGCATAACCGAAATACCGACCGCAGTAGCAAAATAAACAGACAATTGTTAAATATTCAAGTTGAGAACCAATGCTTATGCATGGCTATCATGCAAATGGTGGTTGTGGCTTGCTTGGGGATGAAGAAGGCTCCGGGAAGAAGTGCGGTGAAGCCACAGAAAGATTCACCGGAAAAGATTCTCTCTCGGAGGGGGATGATTAGGGGCAAGGGTAAAATGGTCATTTTTAGAATGTCGAAACATAGTGGAAATGTTTCCAATAGAATGGCTTTGATGATATGAAGATGTGGGCATTGGATTTACCTCCATCGGATTTACGGGTAAAAAGTTATGGACGATTGAAACTCAGGGACTAATCTATAAAAAGATTATTTAAAGACAGGCCCCTGGCGGTTTTAACCAATCACGTCTTTCTGTGAAATATGCTTTCTTTTAGAGAAAGCGAACTTTGGGCTGAAGAAGGACAGAATACGTTTTCCTTAAGAAAAAACGCATAATGTGGAGTACACTTTCAGAATGCGAAAACGCACTATGGGAAAACGTGTCCACTTATCCACGTCACCAGGCCGGGTCAATGCCCTGTTAGGCTGACCGGTGGGGCCGTGAGGATGGTTGGGCCCACTGGCAGGGCGAGGGTCATCTTCTTCTCCCTCCTCCCATCGGGCAGGGCAGAGGCGACGCCGCCGGCCCCGCCGCGGATTCTCGACGGCACTGGCCACTGTTTCCGGCGCTCCGGGTACCGGCGAGCACAGGAAGGAGGCCCGCGCCCACTGGTGATGACGAACGCGCCCGAGGAGTTCTGCATAGGGCAGGGCGGCGGCAACGGCGGACGCCTGCCTCGGGAAACTTGGGCACGCGACCACGGGTGCTCCGGAGAAGAAGAAATGGGGTGGAGAGATTCGCGGTGCCCCATGGAGTTCTCTGGTGGTGGTGGAACGGACCGAAGGGCTCACGGCAGCTCCAATTTAGGAGGGGGCGGCGACGGGCATGGCGGCCATGGGACGGAGGGACAGGCTCTTGAGCTGGGTGAGTAGTCGAGTAGGGCTAATGGAGTGAGCAGAGGTTGTTGGTGAGCTCGAAGGGGCTCGGGTGGCCTTATATAGCCAGGGCAGCGAGGCGGTGAGGTGGCACGCACGCAGCTACGTGTCCGTGCTCTGGCGAAGGAGACGCGTGGCCAAGGGTCATGGGGAGGGGCGGCAAGTCGACGAGGGAGGGAACGGATGAGTGGTAGAGCTCATGGAGACGAGGCAGCGCTCAGTGACAAGGCAGAAAGAAGACACAATGGAGGAAGGCGCGCACTGTTCGACGAGGGGGGCAGCTCATCGGAGAATAATACGGAGGGGGCAAGGGCTCTAGAGGGACGGCGACTGCTCGGGGAAGGCTCGGGACATAGCTAGGCGACGGGGGGACAAGCGCGCAGTGAGGGAGAAGAAGACGGTGGCGCCAGAGCGCGCTGATGGCACGCCAGGATGGTGGTCACCACTGTTACCGGCAAGGAGGGGACGCGAGAGGCTGCAGCGAGCTATCTACTGACGAGTCCCTTCATCGTATAAGCCGAGGGAGGGGATGGATCAACAAAAGAAGCTCTGAAGCTGAGTTAGGCTTCGACTAAAGTTTGCTGCATCAAATTTTATCAACCCACTTTGCTCAATAGGGAACTGATTGGGTCAAATGGTGTTGTATGGGATGATTGACTACGGAAAGACAAGAATCCTGGGGGTTTTGAGGCAAACGGATCAAAGATTAATATAGTTGCTTTGCAACTGACAAAAAAGGTCCAGAATCAAGATCATGATGATGCTCTCACATGGCGTATCCACTTGACCTCAACTTGGGCAAGGCTGAGTTATTTGGTCATATGAAGATGCTGCAAAAGGTTTCATACCAATTGGATAAACCAAAATGGTACTTGCTTCACAAGCATTTCCACTGACCAGAAACTTGCAAAACTTCTAGAGGAAAATTGGCTAGATGGGATATGCCCAAATTGGGTGGAGATAGGTTATATGGATAAGAGAATGCCTGGGAAAATTTACAGCCATAATGGAGCAAGATAAAATATACTTGCTTCATTAACTGAAAATTTGGGGAAAACCAAAGAATTGATGCTCAGCTCACATGGATGCATTTAATGAGCTCACCTTTGGTGGAGGGCTATGATATTACGATATTGAGGTTGTGCACAAATTTCAACTCATTTGGATATGCCTAGCTAGTACTTCCTTCACAACCAATTCCCTTAGACAGGAGCTTTGAAAAATTTCTCAGGAATCTTTACTAGGGAAATTAAGTTGAAATTTGTCATGAGGCAATTATTTGGACATGAAAAGATGTCCAAGGAGTTTGGAGTCAATTGGGCAAAGATAAATGGCACTTACTTCACAATCTGCCATTCAGGACACAATATGAAAAGAATTAGTTGAGGATGATGGGAAACATAGCTAATGAAATATTTTTGCCATATTTGAGAAAGATATGACCCAAAAAAATTACGATAATTATTTGGGAATTTTAGGAGTGATGGAAATATAGGTTGCTTCACAACCTAGGGCAATTTGAGTTATTCCTTCAATATGAAAGGAATATCCCCAGTAAAAAGGCTATTGGGATTTGGGCTAGGATGAAAATGGAAAGGTCCAGGGAAGGATTTGGGTATGGCAAGCCACTCTGGAAGCAGGAAGAGTTCATCATCTTCAGTTTCTAGACCACAAAGCCACGGAAAAAAGAAATCTCGGGCAAAAACCTCAGAAAATCAAAAGAAAAAGAAAGGGCCAAAAATCAGGCTGTTACAGATATGCAAAACCACAAGCTTGGGGATGCTATGTCTAATGAGTATGATATGTTTGAAGATTTATTTGCTGGAAATATTGCTTGTCCTAAGCTTGCGGATGCTTTGCTTAATGAATATGATCCTTTGATTCCTTCTACTTCCGATAAGAAATTTTATTATGATGATAGCATGCCTCCTATTTATGATGATTACATTGATAAAAGTTGGTTTGGAAGAGTGTCAACTCTAGGTTGTAGTGATCCCACTATTTTGGAGGGTGTTGAATATTATTACAATATTGATGAAAGTGGAGTTGGAGAGGTGATGACTTTATTTAGTGATACATCCACTATTTTGGAAGAGGTTTCAATTGACTATGACAATGAAGTTGCTATCTATGATGATTATTATGTTGACATGTATGCCATAAAGAGTAATAAATCTTCTATGCTTGTGCATCAGGAAAAGAGTGTTGTATGTGATAGTTATATTGTTCAATCCATTCATGATGTTTCTGAAAATTATTATGAGGAAGGAACTTATGCTCTTACATATCTCAATAATATCAAGTTTCTTCTCTATGTGTTGATTGTTTTGAAGTTGCACTTGTTTTGCCTTCCTATGCTAGTTGATTTTTGTTTTCATAAGTTGTCTTCTCACAAAATTCCTATGCATAGGAAGTGGGTTAGACCTAAATGTGCTCATCATATGATTCATGATGCTCTCTTCATGTTTCAATTTTTATCTTTTATGCGAGGATCATTGAAATCATCATGCCTAGCTAAAAGGAATTAAAGAAAAGTGCTTGTTGGGAGACAACCCAACACTTTTACCTACTGTTTTTGTGTGTTCACATGATTAGGCTACTGTACTAATCATGATTTATTTCTTTCGTTTCAATAAAGTGCCAAGTAAGACCTTTTGGATGTCTTACGGTGATAATTGATTTGATCTAGCTGAAAAACAGAAACTTTTGCACTAAGGAAAAAAATTCTAATTTTTATCAGAAGCGTGATAAAATTCTGATTATTTTGAATAAGATTAATATATAAATTCCTCAAGTGTTCCTATTTTTTCAGAATTTTTGGAGTAGCAGAAGTATGGTTGGAGTACAGATTATTACAGACTGTTCTGTTTCTGACAGATTCTGTTTTCAATGCATAGTTTGCTTGTTTTCTAGTATCTATGGATTATATTGCTCAATATAAATTGTGGAAATGATATTCTACAGTAGGAATTGTGTGAGAACAATTATGAATCTTGTATTTGACAGTACCAAAGTGGAATGGTTTGCTCTTTATCATACTAACATGTCTCATGAAGTTCCGTTAAGTTTTGTGTGATTGAAGTTTTCAAGTTTTGGGTGAGACATCCATATGAGGAGAATAAGGAGTGACAAAAACCTAAGGTTGGGGATGCCCAAGGCACCCCAAGTTAATATTCAAGGAAGATCCAAGCAACTGAGCTTGAGGATGCCCCGGAAGGCATCCCCTCCTTCGTCTTCAACATTATTGGTAACCTCACTTGGAGCTACATTTTTATTCATCACATGATATGTGTATTGCTTGGAGCGTCATTTTATTTTTTAGTATTTTCTTGCTGTTATTTATAATAATGTTTTGCATCATTTATTTCAAAGTGGCATTGACAGCCTTTACAATGCTTATTTTACAAGTCTACATGCTGCTGTTTGAAAACAGAAAGTTTACCGTTGCTGCAAAAATTCCCTAGGAAAGTCAGAATGTGAAAAAATGTTAAATTTTTTTGCAAAATGATCTCTGATAAATTCTATAAAGTGTGGTAAATTTTCATAATCTTTGGAGTTTAAGAAGTATTGATACTCTTGCACTCTTTACATACTATACTGTTTTGGCAGATTGCTGTTATGTTTGCATTGTTTACATATGTTTGCTTGTTTAATTATTCTATTTGAGGATAGGAGTATTAAATATGTAGAGGCATTTAGTGTGCAATGTTGAATAATAATTTTAGTGACCTTCTACAGTAGAGAATGATAAGGTTTTTGCATTGGTTTATACTAACTTATCTCATGAGTCCTTGTTGAGTTTTGCATGGATGAAATTTTTGAGATTTAGGAAAACCGTGATATGAGAGGAATTAAGGAGACACAAAAGCTCAAGCATGGGGATTCCCAAGGCATCCCAAGATAATATTTCAAGAATTATCAAGCATCTAATCTTGGGGATCCCCCGGTAGGCATCCTACCTTTTTTCTTCAACAATTATCGGTTAGTATCGGTTGAGCCTAAGGGTTTTGCTTCATCACATGATGTGTGCTATTCTTGGAATTGAATTTTGTTTTGTTTTTTCTGTCTGTTTTAATAAAATACTTAGATGTGAAAGTTTTTAAATAAAATAGAATCCTCAAATAGTTGCCAGGGAGGCTAAGTAAGCGGCATTCACATCCCGTCAATGAAGCTTTTTTCTATGGAATTGCTCTAGTGCTTCACTTATATCTTTTTGAGCAAGGTGTGCTTTAGTATTTTTGAAGAAATTCTCTCTTTCTTCACTTAAATTAATTTTAGAGAAAGAAATATTATGCTCGTGATCTTCACTTATATTTGTTTGAGCTTATCAAAAGCAACACATGAAAATTAGTACCAAAGTGATAAATATCCAAGAAGGATGTAATAAAAACTTCCATGAAGATCATTGGACAAAATAAACTTGATTCTTAGTAAGAGTTTTGAGATATGATGATGTGATATATGAGCCATCTTGATGAGTAATTATGCTTTAGTAAGAATATTGGTGTTAATGTTTGTGATTCCCTATGCAAGCACGAATGTCAATAGTTGTGCAATGAAATTACATCCTACTTGCGGTGCATTATTCAGTGTTAATTATGTTGAATGATCACTTATGAGATAATTCGTTTACTGGTTGGTCGCTTCTCAATATTTTGCTAGCCTTTATTTTGCACTAAGAATGATCACTACTTGTGCATCCAAAATCCTTTAAACTAGTTTTGCCACATGAGTCCACTATACCTACCTGTATGTGGTATTGTCTTGACATTCTAAGCAAATTTCTATGTACCATCTCTATATTTCAAAATAATTTCTCTTTTGTTTCCTCGTACCGCTCGCCAGGCGGTGAGGGGTGGCCAATATTTTCCATGCTAGATGTGTTATTCTCACGATGAGTGTTTATTCACTTGTCATTGCACGAGAGTAAGGCAAAGGTATTAGGGATGCCCAGTCCTGAAATGAAAAATGAATTTACTTTATGTTTTCAAAAAATAAATTCCTTGGAAAGTGTTGGTATCGAGGGCACCCGTGGATAGGGTTAGCCAGCGAAAATGAAAGTATGGTGGAAAAAGGAATAAACTTTATTTTCTGTTTGGGAACCTCCTATGATACATCTAACATGGAAAGTGTTGGGAGCTCTATGTCATTTTTGTTGGTGGGAAAAGTATGCCTCTCAAAATGTTTTTATCTCTCAATTTTCTATTTGAGCTCTGGCACCTCTACAAATCCCTACTTCCCTCTACGAAGGGCCTTTCTTTTACTTTATGCAATTTTTATTTTTAATTTGAGTCTCCATATTCTCTTATAAAGCACCAACTAGGAGGCACTATGATCGTACTTGAGCATTGGGTGTAGCTAATATACGAGTGTGTTTCATGAATGGATCAATGATTGGGCATGATGGGCTAGGGATAACTTATTTTAGCGTTGATATTTTGAAAGACATGGTTGCTTGTTGATATGCTTGAGTATTTAAGTTATGATGTCAAAACTAGACTATTGCTTCGTACAATATAAAAGTCCAAATGTCCATGCTATAAAGAAAAGAATTTGAGATGAAATGTTAGGAAGCATTCCACATCAAAAAAAATTGTTTTTATCATCTACCTACTCGACGACGAGCAGGAATTAAGCTTAGGGATGCTGATACTTCTCCAACGTATATGTAATTTTTTATTGTTCCATGCTATTATATTATCATTCTTGGATGTTTTACAATCATTTTATAGCAACTTTATATCATTTTTTGGGACTAATATATCGACCAAGTGCCCAGTGTCAGTTTCTATTTTTGCTTGTTTTTTTACATCGCAGGAAATCAATATCAAACGGAGTCCAAACACCGCGAAACTTTTTGGAGATTTTTTATGGACCAGAACACCCAAGATGGGCCAGAGCAGCACCTTGGGGGTGCCTCGAGGGGAGCACAACCCACCAGGGGGCGCCTGGGGGCCCAGGCGCGCCCAGGTGGGTTGTGCCCACCTCGGTGGCCTCTGCACCCCCTCTTTACCCTATAAATTCCCGAAAATTCCAAAACCCTTGGGGTTTAACCTAGATCAGAAGTTCCGCCTCCGCAAGGCTCTTTAGCCACCGGAAACCAATCTAGACCCTTTCCGGCACCCTGCCGGAGGGGGGAGTCATCACCGGTGGCCATCTTCATTATACCGGTGGCTACCACGATGAGGAGGGAGTAGTCAACCCTCGGGGCTGAGGGTTTGTACCAGTAGCTATGTGTTTAATCTCTTCCTTTCTTCTGTTCTTGAGATTGCACGATATTGATGTATCGCAAGCTTTGTTAATATAGTCGGATCATATTGTGTTTTCCCCTCTCTATATTGTCGTGATGAATTGAGTTTTTCCCATTGATATTTTGTTGTTATTGGATTGAATACTTTTATGGATTTTAGAACAATTGATGTATGTCTTGTAGTTGAATACTCATGGTGACAATGGGGTATCGTATTGACTCACTTGCTATATGTTTTGGAACTCAACTCGCGGATTCCCGAAGTGACATTGGGGTAATCTATGCATAGGGTTTGATGCACGTTGTTGTCTTTGTTTCTCCGGTAGAAATCTTGGGGCACTCTTTGAAGTTCTTTGTGTTGGATTGAGTATTATGAATATGAATTTGCTTTGGTGTTATTTTAGTACGAACTCTAGGATAGATCGAACGGAAAGAATAGTTTTGTGTTATTTTAGTACGAACTCTTGAATATATCCAACGAAAAGAATAGACTTGACGTGGTTTCGTACCCTACAAACAATTCATTCTTATGTTCTCCACTAGATAGGGACTTTGGAGTGATTCTTCATCGCACTTTGAGGGGTGGTTATGTGATCCAATTATATTAGCATTGTTGAGATATTGCACTAGCGAAAGTATGGACCCTAGGCCTTGTTTTCAAGCATTGCAATACCGTTTTGTGCCCGTTTACTATTTGCTACCTTGCTGTTTTTATTTATTAAGATTATAAAAATATATTTCTACCATCCATATTACACTTTTGTCACCATCTCTTCGCCGAACTAGTGCACCTATACAATTTGCCATTGTATTGCCTGTGTTGGGGACACAAGAGATTTCTTGTATTTGGTTGCAGGGTCGTTTGAGAGAGACCATCTTCATCCTACACCTCCCACGGATTCATAAACATTAGGTCTTCCACTTGAGGGAAAATTGCTACTGTCCTACAAAATTCTGCGCTTGGAGGCCCAATACGAGTCTACAAGAATAAAGTTGCGTAGTAGACATCAGTGGCACATTTAATGCACTCTGTCAGCCTGCATAATTAGGTATGATAGCATTGTTTGCTCTCTAATCAGTACGTAAAGACTGATTTGCCACTGTGGTGACCCCTTAAATAAAAGGAGGCCCATGGCGACCGTAGAGAGGATTAGGACCCCCTCACACTCATACGCGCATAGCTCCACTCGCCCCGAGGAAACCTTGCCGTGCAAGAGCGCTGCGCCTCTCCACAATTTTCCACCATCAATCCACCAAAGCAGGAGTACGGTTTTACGCCTCGCGGCGGCCCGAACCTGGGTAAAATGCCCACGTTATCTCTGTCGTGCTGCCTTACACTTCTCCGTTCTTTGTGCAACATGCCCTTCCCCCCGTCGAACCAAAAGGGGCCCTTGGTCCCATAGGTGGTTGTGGTTTCCTGCGACATCTTTGGTGCGCCAGGTAGGGGGATCAACTGTGCGAACCCGAGAGCCTGAGCAGCGCATCATCTTCATCGCCATTTTCATAATCGACGGCTCCATCGACTATGGCGCCCAAGAAGAAGTCTGATGCTGCAGCTCGTCGATCCACCTTGAAGGCCCCACCGCCCGCAGCCAACGATGCTGCAGGGAATGCAGAGGTGCATGAGGATGTAGGTGCTGCAGGGGACGTGGTCGGCATAGGTGGCGTTGTCACCACCTCCACTGTGGCTGAAGCAGTAGGGAGGGACCGAAGAATGACAGCATCAACAACATCCCGGCGTCCATGCTCCGCAAGGTACGGGTAGAGAGATTATTCCTTCTATCCCTATTGTCCTAGATGAGGGGCATATTCGCGGCGGTGACGTTAGTTCTAAGGCAAATCACAATCCTACGGCCGCCCCCACCGTGGGCGCGGTCGCAGGACATGCACCGCCGCCGGAGCAAGCTGGCCCGGCCAATGCTCTGAATGGAGTTGTTGGCCCACGCGCGCCATCACCTCATCACCATGTCGTTCCAACGACTAGATCCTGATGATGGGAGACCGGAGTGGCCACCGCCGGCACCATCAAGAGCCGAGCGATGATGCGGTGTACATCATCATCGCCGATGCCATGTATGGCTACTGAGGCCATGGCGCGGGCCCAATTGCTGCTGATGCTTCTGCCGGTAGTTGATCAGATGGATGAGTGGACAGCCACCAATCAGAGTCTGATTGGCTTTGCTGAGGCTGGGGGCTCACATCGAGCTGGCCCGCCACAGCCTCCCTAGATGACGAGGGAGGCTCGTAATGCTGGCATGCGGAAGGGGCCACCCTCATGGTGCAGTTCCCTCCATGGCAAGCAGCGCGGGAACCATGGAATCAAGAATCCGATGACGTCTCTATGGCCTCTTCCGACACTCGAGCACATCAAGGCTAACAGCGAGCCCTGGAGGACAGCCTGAGGGTAGGCACACGCGTAGCCGTAGCGCGGCGCCACGATGACCACTGCCGGACCGATGGGTGCGATGGCCCCAACGTCGACGAGCCCGCGCTCGAGGTTGGTGGGTGTCTGCCTTTCAAGGTTGGGTGCCCCCCCTTCACTCGTGAGTTGCGGCAAGTCCGTTGGCCATCTTCTCGCATGTACAAGCCAGAGATACCAGAGATGTGTGATGGGAGACTAAACCCGACACAGTTCTTGGGCATCTACACCATCACTGTTCAAGCTGCCGGGGGAAGAGATGAGAAGGTGATTGCCAACTACTTCCCTTTGGCACTTAAGCCAAACGTGAGGTCTTGGCTAATGCACTTGCTGGAGAACTCCATTTCGACCTGGGCTAATCTGTGCCATGAGTTCATTGGCGCCTTCACACGCGGCCATCAAGAACCAGGATGGCCAAGCGATTTGCAGCTTCTCCAACAGAAAGAAGGAGAGACTCTATGGAAGTACTTGCAGAGATTAAGTCGAGTCCACATAAATATCCCAGATATCCACCCAGCAGCTGTGATAGCCTCCTTCCAATCCACTGTGTGCAACCGCAGGATACGTTCCAAGATGAGCGTTCAGTTGCCCAAGACTGTGAAGGACCTTTACACTTTGGTGAGCAAGGGTTCTCTGGTGGAGGAAGGGAGGAAACTTCCTAGAGAGGAAGACTGCGTCGACATTGACTTATAGGATGATGACGAGTCCATCAACCAGAAGAAGAAGAATAAGAAGAAGAACAAGAAGCGCAGGGATAAAGTAGTGCTGATAGTTGAGGGATCGGGCACGCCTAGTACCAGCAAGAAGGTTAAGGCCGAAGCCCCCGGCAAGGAAGTTGCCGTGTGCACTTACTACCGGGAGGCCGCGGCTGCTGAGAAAGCTGGGAAAAGTGATGGACCGTATTGCAGAATTCATCGGACCAAGGACCATGATCTCCAGGAACGTCATCCGGTTGAGCAGCTCATTAAGAAGCACAAAGCTGAATATGAGAAGCGTGATAAGGAAAAAGGTCAGAATGGCGCTGGCGGGAAGGGCCGAGGCGGTGAAGTAAATCGCCCCGACAAGGCTCTTCGGAACCAAGGAAAACACGCCAAGGGCCGAGTGAAGGAGGATTGCCCTGAGGAATGTGATAGATGGGATGAAGAGAAAACCAGCGAGCAGAAGTTCCAGAAGGCCACTTACGCCCTATGCATTAACGGGGGGTGCATCTTTGCACTCCTCTCACCAACAACTTAAACAGTGGGCATGTGAGGTCAATTCCGTGGAGCCAGCGCCAAAGTCTTGTAAGCCGCTCAAATGGTCATGCACGCCCATCATCTTTGATGAAGAAGACCATCCTGACCGCACCACCGCGGTTGGATGCTTGCCGTTGTTGGTTTCACCAACAATTCGCAACCTTAAAGTCACAAAGATGTTGGTTGACAGCGGGACCAGGTTGAATATGATTTCCCCAAATGTAATTAGTAAGCTTTAGATAGTAGAGGAAGAACTAAAGGTCACGGGCACGTTTCAAGGAATTAACCCCGGTAGGAGTCATCCTAAGGGAAAGATCATGTTGCTAGTCACATTTGGAGGAGAGTTGAACTACGGGACTGAGATGGTTCTGTTTGATGTGGTCGACCTTCCCCTACTGTACAGTGGAATCCTTGGACGCCTAGCTCTGGCAAAGTTCAAGGCGGCATCCCACTATGCCTACAACACTTTGAAGAAGCCAAGGCCGGTGGGAGTCATTTCCATTCCGTCACACGAGAAGGAAGCAATTATTTGTGTGGATAAGATGTACAAGGACCTGTCGCGGTAGAGGCTGCAGAAGCCACAGTTCCCGCCAAGGAAACCAAAGGAAAGAATAAGGCTAGTAGGCACACCGGCAAGGAGTCTGGGAAGCGTGCCTCTTCGGAGTGTACTACGCGTGTTGATGACTTGCCGGAGAGTACCAACTGGAAGATATCCAAAGCTGTTGCACCTCATGTGAAAAAGGTCCCTGTAGGGATGGCTGGTACTGATGGTACCTTCACTACTAGTGCCACCCTTGATGACAAATAGGAAAGCGCGCTCGTTGCCTTCCTGCGGGCGAATGTCAATGTGTTTGCTTGGCAACCATCTGACATCCCCGGTGTTCCCGGGAGTTAATCGAGCACCACCTTGCTGTCTGCCCACATGACCGACCCGTCAAGCAAAAGGTTCGGACGCAAGCTTTGGAATGACAGCAATTCATTGCAAAGGAGATCAAGAAACTTGAGGCAGCTGGATTGGTCAGAGGAGTGCTGCATCCAACATGGTTAGAAAACCCGGTGGTCGTACGCAAGGACAACCGAAAATGGAGGCTTTGCATAGATTTCACAAATCCCAACAAGGCTTGCCCGAAGGACCCATTTCCTTTGTCGCGAATCGACCAGATCATGGACTGCACTTCGGGTTGTGATTTGCTCTCTTTTTTGGATGCATACTCTGGATATCATCAAATCTTATGTCCGAGGAAGACGAAGAGAAGACCTCATTCATCACCCCATATGGCACATACTACTTCGTGCGCATGCCTTTCGGGTTAAAGACTGTCGGGTACACTTTTGCAAGAGCGGTCCAGATTGGTTTTGAATCATAGTTGCATAGGAACATTGAGGCTTATATGGATGATTTTGTGGTCAAGACCAGGGACAGATCAACCCTCATAACGGATTTGGAAGAGACATTCGCCAATCTGCGCAAGATCAACTTGAATCTTAACCTGGAGAACTGTGTGTTCAGCATTCCCTCCGGCAAGCTCCTTGGGTTCTTCGTATCCCATCATGGGATAGAAGGTAACCTCGATAAGATCAAGGCTATAGAATAGACTCAAGCACCCAGGTCAGTTAAAAATGTGAGGCGTCTAATGGGATGCATTGCTGCATTTAGCAGGTTCAGGTCCAAGTCTGCCGAGTGTGCCTTGTCGTTCTTCAAAATTTTGAAGAAGGCAGGGCCTATGAAGTGGACTCCGAAAGCAGACGCAACACTGCAAGACTTGAAGGCCTACTTGTCCTCTGTGCCAACTTTGGTTGCCCCCAGACCACAAGAGTCGTTGTTATTATACTTAGCAAAAACTAATAAAGTGGTTAGTGTAGCCTTAGTGGCGCAGCGGGAAGTAGAAGAAACAGAGAGTGAGACCAACCCGACAAGGCCAGGTATGGATCAGGACGGAGAAGAGCAAGGTAGCGGAGACAACCCGAAGGACGCGGTAAGGAAGAAAGTGGTGCAATACCCAGTGTACTTCGTCAGTTCCCTCTTGAAGGGCTAGATCCAGGTACTCTGGCGTGCAAAAGTGGATTTTTGGCCTCATCATGGCCTCAAGGAAACTGTGCCACTACTTCTAGGTCCATGAGATCACGGTTGTCAAACGCTTTCCCTTGCAAAGGATACTCTGAAACCCTGAGATTATTGGAAGAATAGTGGAGTGGGTGTTGGAGTTATCCAGCTTTGGCCTGAAGTTTGAAAGCACATCTACAATCCAGAGCAGGGCATTGGCAGATTTTATTGTAGAATGGACGCCAACCCCTGATGAAGAGGTGCTCGAGACATCCCTGGCAAGGAAGCATCGCAAGAATGGATTATGTAATTTGATGGTGCCTTCTCCTTACAAGGTGCAGTGGCCGGCATGCTTCTCGTTGCTCCCACTTGAGAGCACCTGAAGTACGTCGTCCTAATGCACTTTCCTCGGGAGGAGGCTACCAACAATACAACAGAGTATGAAGGGCTCCTTGCCGGGCTCAGGATTGCCACTGAAGTAGGGATCAAGAAGCTGATCATTTGAGGAGATTCACAACTTGTGGTGAGACAAGTCAACAAGGATTACCAAAGTCAAGTGATGGAGGCATATGTTGAGGAAGTGAGAAGATTGTAGGAGCACTTTGATGGATTGCAAACAGAGCACGTACCCCATGTGAAAAATAGCATTGTTGATCATCTGTCAAAGTGTGCTGCACGAAAAACTTCCCGTGGAACGAGGAACTTTTGTTCTCCACCTTACTCAGCCCTCTGTATCCCAAGAAACAATGGCCCAAAAGAGGAGGAAATTGGACTCCGGTAAGCCTCTCCTGGTAGAGCCTTCCGGGGCTCCTGGCAGGGACCCTACCGAAAACAACTCCCGATTACTTGCCGGGTTCACCGTTCTGTCGGGCCACTGGTCCTCGCGGTCGAGGAACGCACCCCCGCAAGCGGGGAGATGTTGTTAGTTCACGGGCTGCGCCTTCATGCAATATGTTCATGCCCTCGGAAGAAAGACCTCATCTGCCTCTGTTGCACATCCCAGAAGCAATGGACAAGCTGAGAGGGTGAACGCTAAAGTGTTGCGAGGACTCAAGACAAGAACCTTTGATAAGCTTCAAAAGTGCGGTAGGCGATGGATCGACGAGCTGCCGATGGTTCTCTGGTCCCTCACAACGACATAAATCGAGCCACCGGGCGGACTCCCTTCTCCCTAGTCTATGGGGTAGAACCAGTTATCCCCATGGAACTCAGTTATGGCTCTCCTCCAGTGCTTGCCTATGATGAAGTAGCGCAGGATCAGCACTGGCGTGACGACGCTGCGCTTCTCCAGGGGAACCGTCTCCGGGCTGCTACGTGTGCTGCAAGCTATCAGCAAGCCCTGTATCGCTATCATAGCCGCAGGGTTCATGCTTGGTGTTTTGAGGAAGGTGACCTTGTACTTAGGCACATTCAGTCCGCCAAGGATGCAAACAAGTTGTCACCGAAGTGGGAAGGCCCTTATCGGGTAATAAGAGTCACCAGGTCTGGTGCAATCCGTCTGCAGACCGGAGATGGCATTCAATTGCAAAACTCATGGAATATTGAGAATCTCCGCAAGTTCTACCCGTAAGGCATGGCTGTCGGGCCCTGGCTGGCCGCCACCCTTTTGTAAAGGCCTTGCCTCAGTTGCATGTAACCCCTTGTACAAAGCCAGGCGCAGACCCTGAGCAACAAAGAAATAAATGAAGCGCTGGGGGCCCCCAACAAGTTGCATGCATGAATAAGAATTTCATGAGAATCGCATGTTCATGGAGATAAGATCGCATCTGGCATCATTTCCACCTACATAAAACTGCAGACTCCTGCTGAAGACTTGGCCTCCAAGAAGAGATGGAAAGAAGAAGCCTACGCTGCAATCTCCAGCAAGCCAAACAGATAAGTTATTTCTCTTATCCATACATGTTCTGTAGGTGAAGACTTGAGCATAAGAAAACCTCGCCGCTTTTGGAAGCTTAGGTTCTCCCATCCCTTAACTCGAACGTTTCTTCGGTCAGGATGGTCGCAGTGGCCTTTCATGAAAAAAGGTTGGTGGGGGGATGGTCCCTCTTTGCAATTGGTGCCCGGTAGGCTTAAACTCGCTCATAAGAAAACTAAGGGTACCAACAGGATAGCTTGCCAGGGGAAACTCGTTTATTTAATAATATAGAGGCATCTCACATCTGCATGGACATATACATGCACGAGTCCCCAGCAAGGTTTATCTTACAAGACACAAACATGGATTCAAGAGATTACATTATTTGAACTGAAATTTTGCATGTGCCTACAGATGTAAGATTGAAAAAAGAGAAAATGCCATGATGCCTTCACTTTTTCCTCCCCTTCTTCAAAACTACAGGAAGAGGCAAAGAAGGTGGCCGGAAGGCCTGGCTTGGATTTGGCGCCTCCCTAGGATCAGGATGGCGCCGTTCCCTAGCTAGGAGGAATAAACCGGAGGCCGGGGAGGATGGTGGCATTGAAGGAAGCCTAGACGAAGGCGGCGGAGTCACCAGCAAAAACAACTCGTCGGAACGGTCACCCGAAGCCACCATCATGACAGCCGAATCGGGCACCATGCTCTCCGAGTAATCCCACAAAGAGCATCACTACTAGTGAAAGCCTTATACACAGAGGTATAGCAGTAGCGCTGGTCAAAACTAAGCGATGTTGTTACTTAGTGGATGTGCTTTTCACAAAAGCACGCTACAACTATAGTTGTAGCAGTAGCGCATCTGCCCAAAAAAGCGCTACTACTATAATTCCGACACTGTTGCCGGTAGGCTAGGAATAGTAGTAGTGAGCCTCACTACAAGAAATATGTCAACTTGTGACCCTCACTATTGGCCGCTGAAAGGTCATAGTTTTTCATTTCCGACTTTTTTATGACCAAAAACAGAAGGTTAAAAGCTGGCGGTCGTAAACTGAAATTAACGACCTTCTCTATGAGAAGGTCGTAGACGTTTACGACCAAAACAGAAGGTCATTGATTCTATGACCTTCTGTTTTGGTCGCTAGCTCTCTGCCTAGGCCACATCGGATCCGACGTGGCAATCTGACGTGGCAAAATTGCGACCAAATGAAAAGGTCGTTGATAAGAATCAGCCCGGTCCATTTCGCAGTTTTAGATGGGCCGAGCCCAACAATTCAGCCTTTTTAAGTTTTTTCTTTCAAATTTTGGTCGACTTCATGGGCCAAGCCCAACGTTGCAGCCTTTTTATTGTTGGCCCATGGCCTTTTATTATTTATTGATTTTCTATTTTCAGCCATTATATATTCAAGATGGTCCCACTAGTCAAATGGGTCCCACTTGTCCTGATTATCTCTTGAATTGGTCCCACATGTCAGAAATGTACAAATTTGACAGACTATTTTCATAAGTGGCCCCATTGTCAAGTGTCCATTTCACAAGTTTTCATATCACATACATAAACAAAAGGAACACATGAAATTCATCAAATATACCACTAAATAAATGTATTACAATCTTTACAACACGTATATGCTACAATATGCTACTCTTCACTGAGTAGAACTTGACGGCTTCACACTTCACACTTGAGCTTCTCTAAAAGAGGAACAACCAAAATTTTAAATCTCAATTGCAATATAGGCCTTATACAGAAACAATTCAAAGTTGAAACAACATCAATTAAATCTTGAGAGAAAAATAGAAATATATTGTGATGGTATAAGTTGGTTGTGTTGCCATCATGGAGTGTAAATAAAAACATGGGACATAGTTGAAAACAACCAGCAGAGACCTGAACCTGTCAAGAATTCATTGCAGCAGGCAAGGAAATCAATTTGGCAAATAGTATAGGCTGGTACCATAATGAACCTAATGAAAGCATGTCCGATATTTTATACTATTCTCAAAGACCACTTTTTTTCTAATACTAATATATTAATCTTAGCCAAAGTTCAAGACTGAAAATAGTATAGGCTTGGCATCACCCGCGGCCTTCGGCATCAGTCGTCGTGGTCGGGCTCGCTGGAGATGGCCAGCTTCCGGCTGGCACGCCCCGTGGAGGTCGAGGAAGAACAAGAACCTCTAGAAACAAGCAATGATATTTACTAGTGTTGAACAAGCAACTCCCGTATATATTTGAAGAAGAAATGGTATTTGTCAGTGTTGGAGATATAGTCAAACTAAAATACCCAATCAATTAGCATTTGTAAGACTTTCTTTTTCATGTGTACAATAAGTACTCTAGTAAACTTTGACTAATCGACTGCATGAACAGGCTGACTAAAGCATATGCTAACAAATATACACAAGACCCTCTAGCATAACCAAACAACCAAAATGATACCACTACCTATTCATAACAACCAGTTTTCACAAACGGGTGTCACTTGGGCATAGATGCATAGCAAGTACAGACCAGATAGTTGCAAAACGACAACCAAACACGTTCCATATCTAGATCTAGTCATCCTAGATTTGGATAAATGAGGCATAGAGCAGGAAAATGAGATAGAAATTCATGATCTTCACAACAGTAATCCAAATCCTACTCCTGATTGTGGCCCTTTTTATACTACAAACGATACCTGTACACGACCATTGACACCACTCAAGAATCACAACAGCACACTAAGAACAATGACAGGCTCCGCAAGCCTGTAACCACAAAATCAGACATACAAAATAGCCACGCATTTGCTGCCATGGATCACAGAGCTATTAGCGCGGGCAGGCAGGCGGCCAAGGGCCATGGATCACATAGCTATTAGTGCGGGCATTTTTAGCATGTTAAGTATGCATAGTACTTTAAACATTTCTCTGATAACATTGTACACATATTGTACACGGCTGTCAAGTCAAAAAAATAAGCATATTTCAGTATTGTACGTAAACATATATATATTGACAAATAGCAAAGTATTGAATTAAAGCCAATTTTTAACACATGCACATATACAATATCACATAGCAGTATGATATCTAGCAAGGTGTTGAGCATTACTCTAGTAGACGACCAACTTAGGTGAAAATTTATTAGTTTTACAACTAGAGGGTTTATGATTTTGAGCATGTGCACCAGACCTGAACTCTGAATGATCATGAAACGCATTAGAAGATACCTAGCATGCTGGGGTGCATACGAGTCCTTCCATTTGTCTACATCCACCACAGGCACCGGCCGACATGTGGAGGCACCAACCAGTTAGGCTTGTTCCCCTGCCTTTGCCAAATTGGTGTTCAGTTTCATGCCAACAACAACATTCAGAGTGTGCTAATGAACTAGGAGTGTTCAGATTCAAAACTTGTTGACCTGGCTCGACTTGGACGCTTCCGTCAAATGGTCCCGGTGGGCGAATCAAGCCGGGGAGCGACTGACCAGTGGGCGAAGTACTCGATGACCGTGAACTGCTCCCGCGAGGCCGTGAGGAAGGCGTCCAAGCTGGTGGGGTTGAGGTCCATGGCGTCGTCCCCCTGTGCGGCGGCCCCGGCCCATGCCTCATCGCCGACACCCAGTGACCGAAGGGCGTCCGTGCGCCCCGCGAAGGAGGAGGTGACAACGCGAACGAGGAGGAGGACTCGCGCCGCCGCGGAGGCCATGGGATTGACAAGGAGCTGGATCTCACCGGTCCGGTGTGGCGGGGATCTAGCGATCTGTCTCGCCACATCCGTAAATCTCAGGAGGGATGGAGGTAGGTCGCCGGTGGGGGTGGTAGTCGGCCAGTGGCGGGATTGGGGAGGAATTTGGGGAGGAAGATGAATTGAGTGGATCTCCAGCCAGGAAGGGAAGGGGAGGTGGAGGCCATGGTTGTGGTCGCCGATGGGAGAGAGAGCGGGGACGCTGGAGAGAGGTGGCCATGGCGGCCATCTAGGGTTTCGGCGTGGAGAGAAGGAGAGGGTGGAGTGGAAGGCGGAGGTCACCGGCGGGTATGAAGTAGAATATGTCGCCAGGGCAGTCGAGGAGTGGGGGAGGAGGTCACTGGTGGGGCTGGGTTTGGGGGAGTGGAGATTGGGGGCGGGTTTGGGGTTGCTGGAGAGGAGAGGATGGATCTGGGGGAGGGGGGAGTGGGTGAGTGGGGGTGGCGGCGGGTGGGGATCTGGAGGGTGGAGGGGAGGGTAGGTGGGTGGGTTGGGGTTTTTGATTCTCGGGAGAAGCTCCACCGTTGGATGGATGCGTGATGGATGGCTCAGATTGCGTTCAATTTGGTGATCCGCGTGAAAGCGGTTCCTCGCGTCTCATTGGCTGGCTATCTCGCACTTGAATCTCAAAATTTTGGACCCAAAAATTTGAATTTTTTTAAACATAACGATGACATAGTTTGTCAAAATGATCTCGTTTTTTTCATAAGTGTTCATCTTAGAATGGCAAACGATGCCATATTTCGACGGCTTTCATTTTCTTTGCACAAAAAGATGATTTTCCATTTTTCGAGTGCATGAAAAGTTTTTTTGTGATGAAGCTACCAAATATTTGTTCCAAAATAGCACAACTCCATTTTTCAAAAATATTAGACCACATTTTATATAAAATTGACCAAATAGTGACATGTCAAAAGCTTTTGATCCACCTCTTATAAAAAAACAAATTCCACCCATTCAGTAGGAAGCGGGTAAAATTTAAACGAAAATTTGTTCAAATGATTTCATATAGTGCACAAGGGTGCATATTGGAATGGCAAACAATGTTGCCTAAGGAAGTTTTCATTTTTCTTTGGACAAAAAATCATTTTCCATTTTCTGAGTGCCCAAAATGAGTTTTTTGTGAAGGACCTACCAAATAATTGTTGCAAATTTGGACCAAATCAATTTTATAAAATACTAGGCCATCTTTAATGCACAATTGACCAAATGGTTGGGTGTCAAAAGCTTTGATCCACCTCTCGTGAAAAAGACAAATTTCCAGCGATTCAGTAGGAAGCGGGTCAAATTTGAACTACAGCTGCCTCATAGTTTGCTATTTAGTTTTTTCCAAAAATCATATCTAGATACATAAGTATCTATTTAATTAGAGAAACATCAAAATGTTTCCATGATTCAACCACTAGCTAGGAACGGTCAAGCCCGTCGTTTTGACCGCATTTTGAAACGGGCATAAAAAATTCAAATAAAATCAAAAAAATGAAAATCCTTCGCATTGTAGCAGTACATGTGACCAAGTTAGCAGGAAAAATAAATAAACTTGTAATACAACAATTATTTTTAAAAAGTGTTCTCAGAAATGAGCTATCATGCGTGAAGATTCAGGGTTTTCAAGCCAAATGCTCAATCTTATGGTCACATTCATTGCATAGTTTGTTCAAATGATCTCATATTGTGCACAAGGGTGCATCTTGGAATTCCAAACAATGTTGCCTAAGGGAGTTTTCATTTTCTTTGCACGGAAAATTCATTTTCCATTTTCCGAGTGCCCGAATTGAGTTCTTTTTGTGAAGGACATACCATATATTTGTTGCAAAATTGGACCAAATCATTTTTATAAAATACTAGGCCATATTTGATTCACAATTGACGAAATGGCTGGGTCATAAAAGCCTTGATCCACCTATGGTGAAAAAGACAAATTCCCGCCGATTCAGTAGGAAGTGGGTCAAATTTGAACTGCACCTGCCTCATAGTTTGCTCTTTCTTTTCTCAAAAAATCATTTCTAGGTACATAAGTATCTATTTAATCATAGAAACATCAAAAGTTTTCCAAGATTCAACAACTAGCTAGGAACGGTCAAACACGCCGTTTTGATCGCATTTCTAGACGGGCATAAAAAAATCAAAAAAATTGGAAAACCTTCGCATTGTGTCATTATATGTGACCAAGTTTCAAGAAAAAATAATAAACTTGTAATGCGTCCATTATTTTTAAAAAAGTGTTCTCAGAAATGAGCTATCATGCGTGAAGATTCAGGGTTTTCAAGCCAAATGATCAATCTTATGGCCACATTCATGGCATAGTTTGTTCAAATGATCTCATATTGTGCACAAGGGTGCATCTTGGAATTCCAAACAATGTTGCCTAAGGGAGTTTTCATTTTCTTTGCACGGAAAATTCATGTTCCATTTTCCGAGTGCCCGAATTAAGTTCTTTTTGTGAAGGACATACCATATATTAGTTGCAAAATTGGACCAAATCATTTTTATAAAATACTAGGCCATATTTTGTGCATAATTGACCAAATGGTTGGGTGTGAAAACCCTTGATCCACCTCTGGTGAAAAAGACAAATTTCCGCTGATTCAGGAGGAAGCGGGTCAAATTTGAACTGTACCTGCCTCATAGTTTGCTCTTTATTTTTTCGAAAAATCATTTCTAGGTACATAAGTATCTATTTAATAAGAGAAACATCAAAAGTTTTCCAAGATTTAACCACTAGCTAGGAATGGTCAAACCCGCCATTTTGATCGCATTTCGAAACGGGAATAAAAAATTCAAAAAAAGTCAAAAAAATGGAAAACCTTCGCATTGTGTCATTATATGTGACAAAGTTTCTAGGACAAATAATAAACTTGTAATGCGACAATTATTTTAAAAAAGTGTTCTTAGAAATGAGCTATCATGCGTGAAGATTCTGGGTTTTCAAGCCAAATGATAAATCTTATGGCCACATTCATGGCATAGTTTGTTCAGATGATCTCATCTTGTGCACAAGGGTGCATCTTGGAATTCCAAACAATGTTGCCTAAGGGAGTTTTCATTTTCTTTGCACGGAAAATTCATTTTCCATTTTCCGAGTGCCCGAATTGAGTTCTTTTTGAAAAGGACCTACCATATATTTGTTGCAAAATTGGACCAAATCATTTTTATAAAATACTAGGCCATATTTTATGCATAATTGCCAAATGGTGGGGTGTCAAAAGTTTTGATCCACCACTTGCGAAAAAGAAAAATTTCTGTCGATTCAGCGGGAAGCGGGTCAATTTTGAACTGCATATACCTTATAGTTTGCTCTTTACTTTTTAAAAATATCATTTATAGGTATATAAGTATCTATTTAATCAGAAATACATGGTTTGGTGGCGATACATCGAGGTTTGGATGGTGGACGAGGGCCCCAACTCCAGAGCGCGTAAACTCGCATGCCCGCCGCGTGGTCACCACATGAACGTGGCGTTGCCATGTGTTCTGGTTGGCCTAGACTTGTCTCGGGGGTTGGGTACTCCCCAGGCAGGTGCTAGGAAGAAAATTACAACATAAGATTCTCACGAGGAGACCGAACTATGCTCAAACATGAATTAGCAGCCAAGTGTTTGATTAGCGATACGGAAAATGCACGTGGCCAATGGGTGTGAGTTTTGGCTGAGGATGATCATCTACTAAGAATATTGTATTCAAATTTTTTTTGCTCAAAAGGAGGATCCTAGGTGGTACTTGCTTTGCAAAGTACCACACTAGACAGAAATATGAATGTTGAAGCCGGGCTCAAAATAATGAATGGATTAAGCTGACATTTGGTGGGGGTGGTTATTTGGGCATAGGAAAGCAATGTATAAAATTGATACCATTTTGGACATGCCAAAGTGGAACTTCCTTCACAATGCTATTCCTTAGACAGAAACTTGGATACATGAAATGAGCTCAAATTTGGTGTAGGTAAGTTACATAGTTATGGTCATGCCCTAGTAAATTTTTCAGATCATTTGGGTAAGCCCAGCTAGTACTTACTTCAAAAAGCTTCTCTCGAGATAGAAACTTTGGAAATTTCCTGAGAAAGATTTACCAGGAAAATGGAGCTAAATATTATCATGTGGCAATGATTTGGGTATGGAAGAGTGCCCAAAAAGTTTGAGGGTAATAGGAGGGATCAGGATAACACTTGCTTTGCAATGTGCCAATTCGGCCATAAAATATAAATTGAACTTGGGCTCACATATATGATTTGACTGAGCTGCAATTTGGAGGAGGGTGATAATTTGGGCATATGAAGGAACTGTATAAATTTCATGTCATTTGGATATATAAAAGTGGTACTTCCTTCACAATGCTTCTAGGTGGAAAAAAACTTTGGAAATTTCCCGAGGAAGATTTATTGGACAAATGGAGCTGAATTTTGTCATGAGGAAATGATTTGGATAGGAAAGAGTGCCCAAAATTTTTGAGGGCAATCAAGAATATATAAATATCACTTCCTTCACAAAGTATTGTTGTGAACAGAATAGGAAAATGAATATTGTTGAATTATTTTTGAACTAGGCAAGGAAGGATTTTTACATATTGGACGAAGATATGACCCAAAGAATTTATGAGATTTTTTTGGGAATTCTGGGAATGACAGAAATATAGGTTGCTTCACAACCTAGGGCAAAAACTGACACATGGACATGACACATAGGCAAACCTGATGAGGTGGCGCCTAGTCATAGCAACCCACCACAATTTACAAGGTTATGACCATCTATATTGGTCATGATCAGCTAGAGATAAGGTAGGGGACCAGTGCTATATGCTTTATGACCATTTACTTTAAGGAAATTATGACCTTTCTGACCAAAATGGTCGTTATAGTTTAGGTTTTGGAGCCCCCCGAATAGCTTTTGACCAATTGGTCTCAAATGGTCATAGATCTATGACCAATTCTTCTAGGGTCACTGACAGAAGGTCACTAGTTGACATATTTCTTGTAGTGCCTATGTGAATCACGCTATTGCAGTGCATTTCTATGGTAGAGCGCTACTGCTAAGAAAAAGAAAATAAGTAGAAGAATAAAGACAAAAAATAAATGAAAATGAAAAAATAGAGAAGGGAGAAATGAAAAAAAGAAAAATCAAAAACAGAGGAGAAAGGCATAGTAGTAGCGCTTGTTCTCGCAAAGCACTATAGCTACTTTAGAAGTAGCGCTTTTATGGTCACGCGCTATAGCTAAGTTCCTTAGATAAAACAAAAAGGAAAAGAAAAATAAATAGCTACTTCCTATAGAAGTAGCGCGTTTTAGTGGAAAGCGCTATAGCTAACTTAGCTATAGCGCAATTTCCTTACCAACGCTACTGCTAGTTTGACTTAACCACGCGCGGGCTCAAAATTTTGCTAAGTCATTTCCGCCCACTCCCCTTCCCCCCCCCACTCGATCTGTCGCCACCGCCGTTGATGCCATGCGGACGTGCCGCGCGCCCCCAAAGCCACCCTAGTCTACTCCTCGCCACCCCTGCTCCCTCATCGCCCTGCCTCCGGCGCCGTCACCGGAGCCGCGCGCCATCGCCGTCACCAGAGCCGCTTGCCCCCGGAGCCACCCTCGTCCGCTCCTCGCCGCCCCTGCCTCCCCGCAACCGTTCCCCCGAGCCACCCTCAATGCCCTCCTCTCTGCAAGCCCCACCCCTCCTCTCTAGGTTAATTAACTTAGGTGAATTTAGTTATGAACCCTAGGAATTAGAAGTAGTGGTACTAGTATATGTTAATTAGATTAACCTAGGTTAATTAGGTTAGGGGGCAGTAGAGTAGCAGCATATAACATGACCCTAGAAATTAACTTATGTTAATTAGGTTAGGACAGTTGTGGTATTAGTAGATGTTAATTAGATGTTTTTAGTTAGGGAAGTAGGGTTTTGCTAGGTTAATTAGGTGAAGTTAAATAAATGACCTAAATGAATGAAATTAGTAGTTAACTAATTTTTAGGACAAATTTGTATATGCTTAAGTACTTAACTAAATATTATTTTTAGGATAAACTTGTATTTGCTTAAGTAGTTAACTAAATATATTATAGGGTCATATATATAGTTGCTTAAGTACTTATATAGTTATTTTGCACCCAATGTATGCTTAAGTAGTTGTATAATTCCTAGGGTTCATCAATGGGTGCTTAAGTACTTGTAGATGCTTAAGTGGCTAGCTAGGGTTCATCTAATTAGTTAGTACTTGTAGATGCTTAAGTACTAGAGCAGTAGGGTTTAACTTGATGTTAATTAGGGTAGTAGGGTTTATTTTAGAGTAAAAATTCAGCATAAAGATATAAAATTTCTATCAATGCTGCAATTGTACTAGGTTCCTAATTTTTAATGATTTTTTTATTATGACGGAAATTTAGGACATAATTTGAATTGAGCTCTAGGGTTCATTATTTCAAATTTGTGTAGATTTTCTTGAAGTGTTAAACATTGAAGTGGTGATGATATATGAAAATTTGTCAATTGTGTTTGCTCATGTTTATCTACTGTTGTAGTTGCTCATGTACATGTTCTTATGCCGTCATGTTATATGCCACATTGAAGTGGTCGATTCTGCCCAAGTGTCCTTCTGTTGTTTCCAGGGAATGAATCTGAGTGTCCTTTTGCCGGAATGTTGTTTCATTTTCGTGAATTTCGGCATGACTTGTGCTACAAACTAGGACATATGGAGTGCCCGGGATTTGCCGCACTAGGAAGGAATTAACGTTCTTGCAAAACACATGCCTTTTTTATGTCATTATTCATTATATTAGGTCTAGAATTAATTTACTAGATTTAATCATAGGAAACATGGCTAGCAACAATGAAGGACAAGTTTCTGGTGATTGCGATGACGTCTACCTGGTGGCAGACGAATTTCCGAACCTTGTCGATGATCAACGGTTGTAGTTGCTGGGGCGACCTGTCACATCTAAGACTGACATTGAGACCGGCGCCGAGACTGGCGTTGAGACCCATACCGGCACCAAGACTAGCGAAGCCGGTATAGAACCGAAAGCGAAGAGGAGACATCGACGCCCAAACCAGCTCATCACTACAAGAGTGGTGGTCACGGAGGTGGACGATGGCAATTTTGAGCCAAAAGAGCCTGCGGAAGCACGAGCGTGCTACGGCAATCTGAAAGTGTTAGTGATCGACTAGAGTGGGGTGAATAGGGGATTTTTAAGAAAGTCTGCAAAACATGGGAGTTTCGAAGACAAACGATAGAAATAAACCTATTACAATGCAGCGGAAGGTAGACTACACTAAGCAAGCCATAGTCAAGTATTCAATGAAGTGAAAGCACAACGACTAATGGTAGCTAGGCAGTATATATCAGGTAGGAAGATAGTATGAAGCCAATCAGAACAAGCAGTCACTCAGTGAAGACAAAAGATAATGCAAACTGACAATGACTTCACAAGGACCAACTGTAAATAAAGAGATGGGAAGGATAGAACCAGTGACTTGTTGAACACAATGGTTTGTTGGACTAGTTCCAGTTGCTGTGACAACTGTACGTCTGGTTAGGGAGGCTGAGATTCAACTCAAAAGACTGTGTCTTCACCTTATTCCCCTTGAGCTAAGGACACCCAGTCCTCGCCCAATCACTCTGGTAAGTCTTCAAGGCAGACTTCCAAACCTTCACATACTTTGTTCACCGGCAATCCACAATGACTCTAGGATGCTCAGAACGCGACGCCTAACCAGGTGGAGGATTCACAGTACTCAAGTGTAATAAGTCTTCTGATCACATAGATAGGAAGCCTTAAGTGTTGCCTAACACTCTTTGGCTCTGGGTGTTTAGGGCTTTATCCTCGCAAGGAATTCTCTATCAAAGGCTTCGAGGTGGGTTGCTCTCAAACGACAAAAGCCGTACACTAACTCTGAGCAGCCAAACGTTTATGGTTGTAGGGGGTGGGCTATTTATAGCCACTAGGCAACCGAACCTGATTTGTCCGAAATGACCCTGGGTCACTAAGGAACTGACATGTGTTCCAACGGTCAGATTTCAAACACACACGACAACTTTACTTGGGCTACAAGCAAAGCTGACTTATCCAGCTCTGGATAAGATTTGCTCTCATTGTCTTCGCTCGAAGACATAGGATTTTGGTTAAGCATCACTTCAGTCATTCTGACTGGTTCTCTTGGACCCCACTTAGCAGTACGATGGTTCCTATGACTCAACAAAGAAGAAAAAGAATGACGAAACAACTAAGTCTTCGCGCTCCATAGTCTTCACGCGATGTCTTCTCTTGTCATAGTCTTCAATGTGAATGTCTTCACATACCACCTTTGACTTTAATGTCTTCATACATTTTTAGGGGTCATCTCTGGTAAGAAACCGAATCAATGAGGGACTTCTACATGTGTTATCCTACAATTGTCACAAACACATTAGTCCCTCAATCAGGTTTGTCGTCAATACTCCAAAACCAACTAGGGGTGGCACTAGATGCACTTACAATCTCCCCCTTTTTGGTGATTGATGACAGACTGGTTGAAGTTTTCAATGGGGAATAAAATATGTGAAATTGTAAAGGATAGGGTATTGTCTTCATAAGTGGCAAAGGCTCCCCTTGAAGTTGTGCATATAAGTAATTTGCTCTTGGAATGCAAATGCACATGACAGGTTGTACTTGTGGAGATCCTCTTCAACTTATGATGACAATTCATCATGCATGATTGGATGTAACGAAGATAATGACATGCATAAGGAAAAATGGACGTCTGCAAAATGACCTAAGTGTGGAATTTATCATCGCACATGTGGAATTTATCATCGCATCACAAAATAGCAAATAAGTAGCAGACGACCATCGAGTTTAAGCGTTACAACTTGAAGAACCAAATGTATCGAAAAGCAAGAGTTGTAAGCACTTCGAAAAAGTAGCAAAAGGTAAAGAAACCACCCATATGGACCCGCTTGAAGACTATAAACTCATATTCTTCTCCCCGTTTTGTCAGTAAGGACCAAAAAGGTTTGAAGACATAGAGAGCCTACTCGTTCCCATGAGGTGCAGGCGAGGCAGCAGGGGCGTCGTTGAGGTCCGGTGGTGCAGAAGAACTTGGTGCAGTGTCGACACGCGCTGAAGTTGGAAGAGGTGAATTTGCATCATCTTGGTCATCAATGACTCTGGCATTCACTGTCTCAGCTGAGGACGAATAGTCAGAGTCTTCAAGTGAGGGAGTCCAACGCAAGTGAGCATTCCTGGGAGGAGTTGAGTCAAAATTGAATCGTTCGGTGAAGCCATCGTCTTGCAGATCAGCTTCAGCACTAAGCAATGTCAAACTCTTCCACGACCTCCGACAGGTTTCATGAGTGACAAAGGCATTCTTGGTGGCAAGATGGCGAATGCGGTTGACATCCACCAAGAGGCTTTGCATCTGACTCTTAAGCCAATCGTGATGTTTGTCTTGTTTCTGGTGTAGTGCGACGAGAAGCTCTCGGTCATTTAGAACACGAGATCGCCTTCGAGGCCTTTGCGCAATGGTGCTACTAGTGGCATCAGTTTGAGCGTGAGGGGCACGTGTGTTGCCAGCCAAGGGATAAATGCACGAGACTTCCTGAACTCCTTCAATGGGCTGGGTGAAGCTTTGGTGATCAACATTGTGAAGATAAATGGGATCCTTAGCAGGCTCTGGGTAAATAGCTTCAACAGACAGATCAACCTCTGGAAAGAAGACAAGATGATTGCACGCGGACGGCTGATAGTTAATGGTAGAGTGAAGCTTGATAAGTCGCATTACCCATGGAGCATAGAACTTCAGACCAAAAATGTCGGAGCCTGATGCAGCCAACTGCCTGATGAAGAAGTCTTGAGCATTGAAGCTGATGCCATTGAAGATATAGAAGATCAAAGTCTTCATTGCTCCTTCAAGCTTCACTGTAGATGAATGTCCTTTGACGGGCCATAGAGTTTTTCTGATGATATGATAAATGGTGCAAGGCAGATACTCGAGGTCTTCAACAAAGAATCAGATGGGTAGTCAGCGTCGTGAGGCAAAGGCTTCATCATGCTCAACATTTGGCTCATGTTAGGTTCTGGCTTCTAAAAGATGCTCTCCAAAGCATTCTGGTGTTGTTGACAACCTGGTTCATAGTATTCACTAGGAGTGGGCAGGCCTGTGAGCTCAAGGATATCAAGAGCTTTGGCTTCATGACGGACATTGCCTGTCATCCACTCAAGGACCCATGTCTTTGGATCCCTGTTGTAGCCTCGAATGTGAAGAGTTGCATAGAACGGTAGCAGAAGCTCTTCATTCCAGTGTTCCTTATCTGTGACAAACTGCAGTAGTCCAACGTCTCTGAAGCAATCCAACGCTTCTTCAAGGCAGGGCAGGCCAGCTATAGCTTCAGTGTCGAGATGCATATGGGGAAATATGCGCCCTTGATTGTATAAGATGCAGGAATAGTAGCTGCACTGCTAATAGCTCCAGAACCGATCTGATGAAATGTGAGGTTTAGTGTAAGGGCTCTTGGCGCTGTTGAAGAAGGTGTTGTGTGCCACGAAGCCATTCACATTGAAGACCCCAGGTGAAGTTGCAGTGCCTGGGAATCGTGGAAGTCTTGGCTTGGGCTTTTGGACGGGAGGTCTGTGCTCGACATGATAGTCAAATTGTGGACCCGCAACAGGTGGAGGAACCAGAATGGGCCATCGGACCATAACAGGCTGACCACGATCAATTGCCAGCTCAATTGTATGAGGTCTTGGAGGGGGTACAGGAGCATTGACATTGTTGTTGATCTGGGCTTCAGGGGCCACATTGGCTTCAGGTGCTTCAGTATTGGCTTTGGGCGCTGCAGTGGCTTCAGGTGATTATACTTCTGGCACCGCAGTAGCTTCAGGCGCCACATTAGCTTCAGCCATGACAACGTCATTGGCTTCAGTGTTGATGTTGGTGGCCGCCTCAGGATTGTTAACCTCCACTTCAGAAGCTGGAGGGTCGGACACATTCTCCTCGAGAATAACATCTTGGTGCGATGGGGGTGTAGCAACTCTTTCTACTTCAACTCTTGGTTCTTCTCTTTCATCGGCTGATGCAGCCAGAATGTCTTCAGCGGTTTTGGCTTCAGACTCTGACACGTGCATAGTGGGAGTGACTTGGGGCCTCGGTCCTTTGCGAAGCCTGCGTAATGCTGGCTACGGTTGCGGAGATGGATTTTGCTGGGCCTAAAAGTCATCGTCATCTTGTACGGGTGAGGTGACTTGTAGTTGGGGAGAACTTGGGGTGTCTTGTCGTTGTGGGTGATCAGCCCACGATGCATCCTGAGCAGTTGGCGTCAGAGGACGACCAATGCTGATGTGTTCGATGTGTGTGAGCACGGGCGATGATACCAACTAGTGCTCGATCTGAGGAAGGACTTCATCATCTTCAACATTGTCGTGAGGACCAATGTCTTCAGCTGTGGTGGGGTCAACAACTGGATTATCTTCAGCTTCATGAGCCTCTGTGGAAGCAGGCTCATGAACTACCACTTGGCGTTCTTGAGATCCAGACGCAGGACAAGCCACTGAGATTGGCTCGGCCTCAAGGGGCTCTGTGGGAGCAGCCCGATCTCTCTTCTTGGTTTTGCATTTCTTAGTTGGAGGAGCATCATCAGTGGTGGCCTTGGTTTTGCGCTTTCTGGCTTCAGCTGCCCTTGTTTTCTTCAGTTCTGAAGCCACTGTGGGGACCTTAGGCTTCGAGCCTGTCATACTAGCTGGGAAGACAATTGGATGTACTTCGTGCCTTGGTGCTTCAGGTTCAGCCACAGCTGGCTTCATCTTCTTCTTGGCCTCCATTCTGGGGTCGATGCCTAGTCGCCCCAAAGCCTTGCGCTTTTCAGCTTCATTGTATCCCTGAACACATTTAGTAGCAAGATCCTTCATGCGCTCATGAGAACCTTTGGCTTCTTCGCGTTTGGTTCGGAATGCTTCCTTGAGCTTATGCATCATGACCTGGAAGTTCTGAATGTCTTCAACATTGAGCTTGGCCATATGCTTCTTGAACTGAGCCTTTTCATAATCTATCTTATGCTTCAGCTCAACAATTTTCTGAGCTAGAGCCAGCTCAGCAGCAATGGCTCAGTGGAAGGCGACGCTGAGGCCAATGGGAAGCTGAAGATCATCAAAGCTAACATTTGGGCTATCAAACCACTCATCAATGAACTTGTTGATGATTTCAACATCAAAGAGAGGAAGGTCATTGAAGATTTCTGCCTCTTGCTTGCTCTTGATCAACTGCTCAAGAGCGTCATCGCCAAGGTCATCATCGCTGGACAGATCAATGGTGTCATTCTGGTTGTGCAGAACAACAGCAATGGTCAGTGCTTGGCTGGTGGGTTGCATGGGCATCTTCACTTTGGAGGGCTTGGAGATGCGTGACAGATCTTCAGACTGCACACTCTGTTCAAGAGGTGCAGTGGCCAGAGGCTTCGCTCGTGAAACCTTTGGTGCAGGGGCAGGCTTCGAAGCCTTAGGTTTCTTCAGCTTCTTTGGCTTCGGTGGTGCAGGCGCTTCGTCAGATTCAGCATCGTCTGCAGGTTGATCCACGACTGCCCCTTGAACATGTATGCGAGTAATGAGTCCTTCCAAGTTATAGAAGGGCCCAACCAGATTGGGTTCAGCTTCGCGTCTGCCGTCAGCACGAGGAGCAGAGGGGCCTGGATTGAAGTCTAGTCCCCATGTCTTCTTGTTTTCTTTGGCCGAATTCTTGGAAAACTAGAAGTTGCGCTTGAATAGATTGTCGTCACGGCACCATAGCAGCGAAGATGGGTCTGCATCGGTAGGCTATGGTCCACGGACCATGCAAGGATAGAAGCCTTGTTTAATGGCTTCAGCTCTGGATCTAGGTTGAAGATTTCTGTACAAGATGTCTCCCCACGGTCGCTTGATGGCGTTTTTCTCAGCATACTCCTGGGTCACGAACCTATACATGAACCATTGTTCTGCCCAATATCTTCGAATCCATTGGATTCAGGTTTTCCGCTAATTGTAGTCCTCCTCTGGATCTGTCTTGTATAGCTCATAGAGGTCAGGAGGCAAATCTCTTGAGGTGTTGCCACGATGCTGTCTGCCACACTTCCTTGCAGATTTCTCTGTGGCCATGAAGTTTAGACTGAAAGGCTTCAAAACTGTCAAAGTCTTTCGTCTACTAGTCAGACAAGAACTGGCTTCAGGAGAATTTATATGATGCTGTAAGAACTCTGCAAATGAATGCAGACTATGAGAACCAAGGGATTCTCCCACGGACATGTACATGTGACAGCATTAAAGGTGCGAGGGAAGGGGAAGAGGTCATATGCATTCTCAGAAGATTTTTGAAGATAAATCAGTTTAGAAGACATTAACCTCATAGTGCGAAGACATTCACTCATAGGTAGAGAGTTGGTTCTAGATTTGTACGAATCCACGAATAAGTACAAGTGAGGAATCTAACTACTTTGTGAAGCATAAGTGAATATACTAGGCATGTTATGAGATGCAGTAGGAGATAGATCCAACTTGTGTGAACAGAAACTACTTGTGGTTGAAAAGGATGAATCTATCGGATCAAAAGGACTGTAAAAGGAGGTTTTATTTACCACATGAGGAACTGCTAGACGGAGTGGGAGAGGAGGCCGAGCAATTCGATCGTCCATGCCCTAACTTGGCAATGGAGGAGATCTACGACGACGGCGGGAAAGACAATGTCCGCGGCCGGCGTGAGGACGACGTCTGTGAGGTCACGGCAGCTAAGAGCTTCGTCGCTGGCGTCGTTGAGGGCTAGCGGTGGCACTAGGGTTTGTGCGAGAGTGGAAGAAGAGATAATGACTGGGGTGAGGCGTGTATTTATAGGGACAGGGACGACACAGTGTTATTACACAGGTGCCCCTGGCGGTTCACATCTGAAGGACACGTGGCTATCATGCAACACATTGGAGGTTGTTCCATGTTCCCACACACGCCTGGATTGTCGGGTGGTTGTTCCCACTTCTTCGGGTTTCAAGTGGAAGGATTTAGCATTGAAAACGGATTAATGTTTTTCTCTGTGTCTTCTGCTGACAAGGACGCAGAGAAGACATTTTTGACAGTGTCAATAGAATACATATGATTTGGATAGATAGACTTAGGAAAGAAGCATAGAGGGGTTAGGGTCCGATCACATTCACTTAGTTCAAAAGATTCAGCAAGAAGCCATAGCGATAAGTGAATGCTATAGAGGACAGAAACCAAATCAGTACATTGAAGATAAACATGAAGCCTTGTTAACACTGAAGACAAACAGAAAGTGAAGACTTTGCAAATGTAATGCCATGTGAGAAACACTTCTTAAGGAAGAATTTGGTGGTGGCGTTACGCACCGTATAGGAAGTCTTAGACCCAGACACGGCGCATAATTATCATGGCGCTCTGAAGTCAAATTCCACGTTAATGTATTCACACTCAGAATGCAAGTCTTCATTGAATGAAGACATACATTACTTCGTGTGTTGCACATCTAAGTCATCAACATGCACAAGTGTTAGGAAGTGTGCTTGATCACAGGACATTTGAGGATTCCAAGATATTTAGCTCACACCGTAACTTGCAAAACCTTTTCTCATACAAGGGCTTTGTGAAGATATCTGCCAGTTGCTCTTCGTGTTGACGTGTATGATATCAATATCTTCCTTCATGACATGATCTCTGAGAAACTGATGACGAATTTCAATGTGCTTTGTCTTCGAGTGCTGAACTGGGTTGTTAGCAATCTTGATGGCGCTTTCATTGTCGCAGTAGAGTGTCACTTGCTTCGGATGAATGCCATAGTCCTTGAGTGTTTGCTTCATCCATAGAAGCTGAGTGCAGCAAGATCCAGCATCAATGTATTCAGATTCAGCAGTGGAGAGAGATACACAGTTCTACTTCTTTGAAGACCAACATACAAGTGATCGTCCCAGAAAGTGACATGTGGCTGATGTAGACTTGCGATCCACTTTGTCACCAGCATAATCAACATCCGAGAATCCAACTTGATCAAACTCTGAGCCCTTTGGATACCATAATCCTAGTGTTGGGGTGTGAGCCAAATATCGAAGAATTCGCTTCACAGCTAAGTGATGCGATTCCTTTGGTGCCGCTTGGAACCGGGCACACATGCAAACACTAAGCATGATATCCGGCCTAGATGCACATAAATAAAGCAAAGAACCAATCATGGAGCGGTATACCTTTCGATCGAACTCTTTACCATTGTTGTCGGGACCCAGATGGTGTTTAGCTGGTATTGGTGTCGTGTAGCCTTTGCAGTCTTGCATTCCAAACTTCTTCAGACAATCTTTGAGGTATTTCTCTTGAGATATGAAGATGTCGTTGCGTTGCTGTCATATTTGAAGACCAAGGAAGAACTTTAGCTCACCCATCATGGACATCTAATATTGCTCTTGCATCATATATCCAAACTCTTCACTGTATTTCTGGTTAGTGCACCCGAAGATAATGTCATCCACATATATTTGGCACACAAACAGTTCACCATCATATGTCTTAGTGAAGAGAGTGGGATCCAGTGAACCAGGTTTGAAGCCTTTGCTCTTCAGGAAGTCTTTGAGTGTGTCATACCAAGCTCGAGGGGCTTGTTTAAGGCCATACAGTGCCTTGTTGAGCTTGTAAACCATGTCAGGATGTTTTGGATCTTCAAAGCCAGGCGGTTGTGCAACATACACTTCTTCTTCAATCTTGCCATTGAGAAAGGCGCTCTTCACATCCATTTGATAAAGAAGAATGTTATGATGATTTGCATAGGCCAGCAGTATGCGTTTAGCTTCAAGCCTAGCCATATGAGCAAATGTTTCATCGAAGTCAATTCCTTCAATTTAAGTGTATCCTTGAGCAACGAGACGAGCTTTGTTTCCGACAACTTGACCATGCTCATCTTGCTTGCTGCGATATATCCATTTAGTGCCTATGATATTATGCTTACGAGGATCAGGACGATTGACCAATTCCCATACATTATTCAACTCAAACTGTTGAAGCTCTTCTTGCATAGCTTGAATCCATTCAGGTTCCATGAAGGCTTCATAAAAAATTTTGGGTTCAGATATTGAGACGAATGCAAAGTGCCCACAGAAATTTGCTAGCTGTGTTACCCTTGAACGAGTTAGTGGACCTGGTGCATTGATGCTATCAATTATTCTCTCAATCTGTACTTCATTTGCAACACGAGGATGAACAGGACGAAGATTTTGCTCTTGCTGATCATTGTCATCGTTAGAAGGATTGTCTTCAGGCTGAGCATTGTCTTCAGGTTGATCAGGTGCAGAGATGATGACTTCCTCTTCAGGCTGAGCTTCAGACAGTATGATTTCTCCAGTTCTCATGAGCTTGATGGTTTCACTAGATGGAACTTCATCTAGCACATTTGGCAGGTGCTCTCTTTGTGAGCCGTTAGTCTCATCGAACCGCACATCCATAGTTTCAACCACTTAATAGTGAAAGAGGTTGAAGACTCTGTAGGAGTGCGAGTCCTTTCCGTATCCAAGCATAAAACCTTCATGTGCTTTCGGTGAAAATTTTGAAGTGTGATGTGGATCCTTGATCCAGCACCTGGCACCAAATACTCTGAAGTAACTGACATTTGGTTTCTTACCAGTGAGGAGCTCATAGGATGTTTTGTTCAGAAGCTTGTGAAGATAAACACGGTTGGTGATATGGCATGTAGTATCAATGGCTTCAGGCCAGAACTTTCTTGGAGTCTTGTATTCATCGAGCATCGTCTGGGCCATCTCAATAAGTGTTCTGTTCTTGCGTTCCACGACGCCATTCTACTGCGGCGTGTACAGAGCTAAGAATTCATGAGTGCTTCCCAAAGTATCAAGATAAGTGTCGAGGCCAGTGTTCTTGAATTCAGTGCCATTGTCACTTCTGATGTGCTTGATCTTGACGCCATAGTTGTTCATGGCTCGATTTGCGAAGCGTCTGAAGACATCCTGCACTTCAGTCTTGTAGAGGATTATATGCACCCAAGTATATCTTGAATAATCATCAACAATGACAAAGCCATAGAGACAATCAGTAGTAGTAAGAGTTGAGTAGTGAGTGGGACCGAAGAGGTCCATGTGGAGCAGTTCGAAGGGTTGAGTCGTTGTCATGATTGTCTTCGAGGGATGCTTGGCCCTCGTCATCTTTCCTGCTTCACAGGCACCGCATAAGTGATCCTTCTTGAACTTGACATCCTCGATGCCTATGACATGTTTCTTCTTTGCAAGAGTGTGTAAGTTCCTCATGCCAGCATGCCCTAGCCTCCGATGCCAGAGCTAGCATTCTGAAGCTTTTGCTAGAATACATACGGCAAGCTGTGGTCCTGCTGAGAAATCTACCACGTACAAATCATCTTTCTGATACCCTTCAGAGACTAGAGACTTGTCAGATTCCATTAGAACAAGGTAATGATATTTTCCAAATATCACAATCATGTTTAAATCGCAAAGCATTGATATAGACATTAAGTTGAAACCAAGAGATTCAACAAGCATCACTTTATCCATGTGTTGATCCCTTGAGATTGCAACTCTACCTAGACCCAATACCTTGCTTTTACCAGTATCAGCAAATGTGATGTGACTCTTGTCAGATGGACGTAAAGTTGAGTCCATGAGAAGACTTCACTTGCCAGTCATGTGATTAGTACACCCACTATCAATAATCCATTCTGAAGCAGCTGGTGTCATACCCTACAGTGCAGTTAGGGGGATAGGCTTCACGAAGAGAATTGTGAAGCATAAAAATTTGACGAGCAAGTAGATTATGAAAGCTTAGATCGAGGTTAGGACTGATAGGGCAAGTAGCAAGCGATTCAGGAACAAAATACATAATAAGACCATTTGGGCATTTGATCTTGCGCCCTACAAGATGTTTAAGGTCCCCAGCAATAGCTTCAGATGAATTTGATTTTTGGCTGGAGACCCTTCACTGCAAAAGAGAGTTAAGCTTTCTTAGCCACCCATATCTTCAAGGGTGGCTTCGAAGCAATGAGTCTAAGTGCAACATTTGAGAACTTTGGCTTTGGAGCCCTAGCAAATAGTCTTGCAGGTGGACAATAGTACTCATAAGAATAAGCAGAGTAGTTCTTGGTCTTATGAACATGGCGGTTTGATGAAACACGCTCATATTGATAGGACTGAGTATGGTTTCCCTGCAAAACATTTGCGTTAGTGCGACTCAAGTGAGTCCTTTGTATGTATGAAGCCTTTGGACCATATGAATCCTGTGGTCTGGGGTTTGTCTTCTTCACTTGTGGTGTCATGACGACATTCACAGGAAGATTCTCCAACCACTTTTTAGGCACCCAGACTTTCTTCATAGGTGGCCCATTCCTGCAGTTAGTACCAATATACCTGGCAAACACTTCACCATTCTGATTCTTAAAAAGTTTATAGTTTGCATCAAAGGATTCATCAATAACAATGGGATTAGCACAAGTGAAGCCAGACAGGGTGGATGGATCCACTGAAGGTTCCTTTGCAGCAACCCATGTGGTTTTGGGGTACTGCTCAGGTTTCCAGTAAGAGCCATCAGCATTCATTTTCCTTTCGAACCCAAGACCCTCTTTCCTAGGGTTTTGGTTCAGGATCTGCCTTTTGAGAACATCACATAGTGTCTGATGCCCTTTGGGACTTTTGTACATCCCTGTTTCAAGCAATGTCTTCAACCTAGCATTTTCATCAGCAATAGCAGTGGTATCCTCAGCAGAGGGGTTAGTTACCACATCAAAAGTTGAAGATATCGCACTAGTAGCAGCAGTAGAACATCCAGCAACAGAAGTAGCATTGTCACGCTCAATGCATTTAAGACATGGTGGTTCAAATTCTTCCTGAGCAGAACTGGTCTGTTTGGCACGAAGTGACTCATTTTCCTTTTGAAGATCTTCATGAGCCGCTCTCAATTTCTCAAGATCTTGCTTCCTTTGAAGATAATCATAGGAAAGCTTTTCATGAGTTGTTGAGAGCGTTTCATGACGACTTTCAGGTTCCTCATACTTAACATGAAGATTTTTTATGTCTTCAATTAAGCACTGAGATCGAGTCATTTCAGCGTCTAACAGGCCATCGCTTTTGTCTAACAGTTTTTGAATATGTTCCATAGCTTTCTGTTGTTCAGTTGCAATTTTAGCAAGTGTTTTGTAGCTGGGTTTGGAACCACAATCAGAGTCATCTTCACTGGATGTTTGATAGTGAGTAGTGCGTGTGTTTACCTTGGCACCGCGTGCCATGGAGCATTAGGTGGGAGCGGAGTAGTCCTTGTCATTTGCATCGGCGTCGGTGATGAAGCCATTGTCTTCAGTGTTGAAGATGGACTTGGCAACGTATGCTATAGCCAGACTGTCACACCCTAGCTAGTTCATGCATTAGAGTGTCGCATCATGTTTATTTTCCCAGAAAACTGAAATGGGGATGACAGAACCCCCAGCACCCCCCTGGAACAACTAGGGTTTACTAAAAACTTTTTCAATGAACCTGAAATGCCCACTTTTCTAGGACATCATACGATCATTGGATTAATTCATTACTAATTGCATTTGGGCAATTTAAATCCTATAAATATTTTAAAATGCCCAAATAATCCTGAAAGTAATTTTAGGCTGTTGAGAATATTTTCAAATGGCGGCCCAGCACTATGCTGGCCCGTGCCAGCCAGCTGCTTCGTCCCCGCCAGGCAGGCAGGGAGGTGACGCCGGCGTGCGTGAGCTCGCCAGCGCGTCAGCTGCTTGCCGCCCTCGCCCCTGGACACCTGGGCGAGCTCCACGTCGCCGCCCCGACCCCGCACACACCTCGCTAACTCTTCTGCCTCTCTCCCTCACCCTCTCCCACCATGGCCAACGCCCCTGCCGCCGCACCGTCGAGGTAGCCGCGTCCGTCGTCGTCCCCGCACCGCGTCACCGTGTCCACGAGCTCCGCCATCGTCGACTACGTCAAGCAGGCCGAGCCCCGAGCGCTCGCCCGCTCTGGAGTCGCCCCAACACCCGTCTTCCCCAACTCCGGCCACCAGAGATCCCCTTCGCCTTCACCGCAGCACCAGCTCGTCCCCGACCTCGCCGTCTGCCTCGACGTGACCCCCATGAGCTCAGCCACCTCCCCATCCTCTCCGTTTTCCTTCTCGAGCAACGCAGCGACCGCACCAAGCTCGGCCGCACCCGCCTCCACCACCGCACATCGCCGTCATGGCCACAGCCACGTTGGCTCGCAACCGAGCATGTTATCATCTTCACTGCACTCGCAGGAGCCCGTAGCACCCCCGCACACTCCTCGCCGTGCCTCCTAGCGGCTAGTTCGACATCGCCCGAACTCCGGCAGCCGCAACGCTCGTCGCCGGCGTCGTTTCCGGTGACCCTGAGCCCAACCATTGCCACCACTCGACGCGGATCGCTCCCAGCTACGTGTAGGAGGTCTCCGCCGTCCATTTGGTCGTCGGAGTGCAAAACCCGCACTGCCGCGCCGCGTCTGGCCTCACCGGTGGCTAAACGCCGGCGAGTTTGACTCTGCTGACCTAATTTGACCCCCCAGGGTCACTGACATGTGGGCCATGCCCCTGTTTAATTTAGAGTTAGATTAGTTAACGCTAATTACTTTAGTTAATGGGTTGACTCACTGACATGTGGGCCCAGGCCCTAACTAACCTAGATTAGTGCTAACGAAACACTAACTAACTCTGTTAGTTAGTTGTTACAGTGACAGACGGGGCCCACTGGTCAGGTTTGACCTGGGCTGGCGCCTTTGACCTGCTGACGTCACCCTGACGCAATGCTGACACAATAACTCAATTATTGGAATTATTCTTATAAAGGAAATTCAAGAAACTATTACAAACTTCAAAAATTCATAACTTTTAATCTGTAACTCCAAATGCAAAGATTTATATATGAAATTTGATCAAAAAAAATTCAATCTTTCCATCTGTAATGGTTTCATGCATGACAAAACACTTTAACCTTTCTGTTTAGGTGAAACATGCTAATACACTTATAATGCATAAGAACATAAGCTTCCATTTGAATCTTTGATTCAAATGGACCCAAACCAACTTGTTTCACATTGCATTAGGCAGGACACCTCATATTGCCATGTCATAGCATGCATCATATTGTTGCATATTGCCATGTGATGATTGTGTTCTGTGTTGTCTTTCGTGGTAGTTTCTGCCTCCGAGGATATCTCCGAGTATCCAACTGAAGGGCAGTACCTTACTACTACTCCATTAGGCAAGCAGCCCCATTGATCATATCGATACAATCCCATGTTCTCGCTTCTACTCTCATTTACTGCATTAAGACAACAACGTTTCAAACTACTGTGTGCTGCGGTAGTTGAACCCTTATCCTCTTCATGACCTGTCATTGCCAGAGTAACTAGATGAAACCCACTAGCATGTGTAGGAGTTGATTGAGCCATGTATGTGTTTCCTACCTTGCTATGCCTGCTATGCTTAGAGTTGTTTCAGGTCTGGTTCATTTTGGTGATGGGCTAGAGTGAAATGATTACGTCGGTAATGTAAGGGATGTGTTGAACATGATTTGGTAAAGGTATCGATGAGAGGCCATGTAGGAGTACATGGTGGGTTGTTTCATTGAGGCCGTCCTTAAGAACTGAGATCTGTATGTGTGATTCAAGAATCAGTTACTACCATACATTGGGCCTAAAACCAATGGACCCTCTCGGCTTCTTAATCACCCTAGTACTCTGTCCGGGAGTTGCAACTAGTTTCTGGTGATTGTAGGTTATGTGTTGGCGGCCGTGCGTAGCACTGACACTAGGGGTGGGATATGATGCGGTAGATACACTGTGGCCGGGTATGCCGGGCGCCCGTTTGGTGTCTCGGTACCCTGTACACATCGTTCGGGGCTGTATGTGGAAACCTCAGCTGGACTCCCTACGGATGGAACCCGGATATGCGCTAAACCTGGACTAGAGACTTGAGTGTTTAGGTAGGCCGTGGCCAACACCCTCGTTGGGCTTCCGCATGAAGGTTGCCGAGTACATGTCGTGTAAACGACGATAAGTGGTGAGAGCGTGTATGAAGAAGTACACCCCTACAGTGTTAACATCATCTATTCGAATAGCCGCATCCGCGGTAAAGGACTGCTTGGTTGCCTATACAGTTCATAGACAAGTTAATGGTTAGTAGTAAAAGACTCAAGATAAGTGTGAGTACCGAGGATGGCCCTCTCGTAGGATGAAGAGGGAGGATCCCCGGTGGAGTATTGTGTTGGTGATTAGTGGACTCGTGTGCGAAAACTACTTTACAGTGGTGTCTCGTAGGATAGCTTAGCCAAGAGTCAAAGCTGGCTTGCTGCAATAACTCCACCACCTTCTTGAGAATGAGCATGTATAATAGGATCTGTTGTAAGACTTGCTGAGTACCGTTTGTACTCATGTTGCTTTAATTACTGTTTTCAGACGACAACACCGCCCATCCGATGGGTTTTATGTAGACCTCGACGTCGATGAGTAACTTGCCACCCAGGTGGTGATTCTGGCCATGGAGGGCCCTATGTAGATAGACAGGCTTCGTCAAGCCTTCTTTCTTTCTAGTGTCTGTACTCAAACTTATTTGCTTCCGCATGTTCTTGTATGATTGTATGACTTCAGTGTCGGGTCTTGTGACCCCTACCTATATGAACATGTCATGTATGGCTCTCCGGAGCCTTTAAATAAAGTACTTGAGTTGTAGAGTTTTGTTGTGATGCCATGTTGTATTTACACATATCGAGCATATTGTGTGTATGATTCAAATGCTTGGTATGTGTGAGATCCGACAATCTAGTTGTTTATCCTTAGCAGCCTCTCTTATGGGGAAATGTAGTCTAGTGCTCCTTGAGCCATAGTAGTCCGCTACAGCCCGGTTCACCGGAGTCCTGCTAGCCCAGCACTACTGCTCAGGACACTTGACTGGCCGGCATGTGTTTCACTTCGTTCCTATGTCTGTCCCGTCGGGGAAATGTCACGCGGTGACATCCTGAGTCCTGCCTAGCATGCTACAGCCCGGGTTCCCCGGAGTCCTGTTAGCCCAGTGCTATAGCCCGGATTCACATGCTGTTGACCGACATGCTCGATGTGATTCATGTATGCCCGTCCCCATAGGTCTGGGCCGCTTTGGGTTCACCACTAGCCATGTCGGCCCAGGTTCTCTGTCGTATGGATGCTAGCGACACTATCATATACGTGAGCCAAAAGGCGCAAACGGTCCCGGGCCTTGGTAAGGCGACACCCGTGGGGATACCGTGCGTGGGGCCGCAAAGTGATATGAGGTGTTACCGGCTAGATCGATGGGACTTGGAATCGGGGTCCTGACAGCGTTGGCATCAGAGCCGGACTGCCTGTAGGTTCGTTGAGCCAAACTGGTCGATGTCGAGTCTAGAAATGCTTTAGTTATATGTAGGGGAATTGATTGTGGAAGGGAACTTATGGCTCTTTTTACTTCTTTACCTTATGCCCTCTAATCTGAGTCATTCTCTTCTCATTCGACGTGGGTTAAGGACTAGGCTCTCTTCTCTCTATCAGGTTCACGTGTTACTAATCCGTAGTAGCTTATAGGATTGTTGTTACAAGCCTCAGTACAGTTTCTACTACTTTTAGTATGTTGTCAGTTGAACCGGAACCTTGATATGATGTCGTTGAGTGGTTTTGCAAACTGTTGTGAATGTCTCAAATCTTCTTCTGAGCATTTACAGCCATTATGCTGTCCGATTTATCCTAGAAATTCTAATGCCTTTGCATTATTCTGTGCTTTCAGATGGCCACCCGTTCCCAGAACCAAGTGGTTCGTCTGACCCGGTGCCTCGATGTACCTGATCACACGACCATGTTGGTTCGAGTGATGGTCGAGACAGGCTATCGATGGTATCCGGAATATACCGTCGAGGAGCAGTTCCGAGACTTCAACCAGAGCCAGTACCTTTGTACCGTCAGGATATATCTCTCTTATCCTGGAGCCACTGAACCCCTCCACTGCTCTTATGGGCTTGGGGTTACTATTGAGATGTCTGTGCAGGATGCAGCTTACTCAATGATGACCATCATTCGAGCCAGGACTGCCTTGCTTCAGATCACTGATTTCCGCTACATGCCAGCCTCACTCCCTGGAGCACAGGGGTACTATCAGGCTTTGTACTATGACTCTACACATGATGAGTAACTACTCCGCACCACTGCCGAGATGCTCGAGGATAAGGACCATGAAAATCGGGCCTTGCGTATGGGGCTTTTCAACTCTCGTTCTGATCACTGGGCCACTTTGACTCGGTTTGCACCTCCTGTGCAGGCATGATACATGGACCTGAGGGACCTGTACCCTGTGCGGTCTGGATTGCCAGATTATATGGAGTGGCGTGATGTAGGAGGCATCACCCCTCCTCGTGGTCCCTGTCTACCACCGTTTGTGGGACCATGGCCACATCCGAGTCCCTATGGTTCGCAAGCTCCACAGGACCATCTGTACCCAGATGATCATGTTCCGCTTCCAGGTTTTGGTGGTGACTTTTATGAGGATTACTATGGAGCCGTCTGAGCTAGTAGTAGTTTCACTAGTACTGTAATAGTTGTACTCTCCTCAGTCCTGCGTGAATGTGGGATACGACTTGGTGTGTATCACGCTCCGGAGGTGTAGAAAAATAATGTATAGGAGCTTGGAATGCCTCTGATGAGATGTAATGTCTTTCACCGTAGTTGTACTCTAGCCTGGGCTTGTACTAAACTATGTACTGTGTGTATGGCCAATGGTATATATATGGCAATTTCTATATTACCATGTCGTGCAATGAACATCTCAGCATTCCATGTTATCCATTACATTCTGCACTTCCTTGCCAAGATTGTGCCATCCTTGTATAAACCATTGTCTTGTTCTTCCTAGGATGGTCAACACCCGCAGCAACCCTGCTGCACCAGAGCAGGGGGAAGCCAGTGCAGCTAGGGGTGAGAATGTGCCTCACCCGCCTTCTCTGGCTGAAGTTATGCTGGAGGCGGAAAGAAACAAGCATGAGACTAACCGCTTGCTGGAGCAGATTGAGCAGAACACTGCACGTCATCAGTGAAACGACTTGGTGTCAATCGATGACTTTATCAAGTTGTACCCACCAAAGTTTAATCATTCCGTCGAGCCCCTCGACGCGGATGACTGGCTTCGCAGCATCACCCACAAGCTATGTTCTGCCAACATAGCCGAAGCTGATAAGGTTACCTATGCTGCCTATCACCTCAAAGCCCATGCTAGCCTTTGGTGGGAAAACTTTGAGGCTATGCACCCGGCCGGCCAAATCACTACTTGGGCTGAATTCAGTGAGGCTTTCCGTGAGTATCACATCCCGGAAGGTCTCATGGATCGTAAGAGGGAAGAGTTCTGCAATTTCACCCAAGGCAGACTGACAGTGGATGCTTATAGTCGTGATTTTGGGAATCTGGCACGTTATGCTCCTGAAGAGGTATCCACCGATGCTAAGAAGCAGGCAAGGTTCCGCAAGGGACTTAGCCCCGAGCTTCATCGCGACCTTCATGTGCACGAGTGCACCTCCTTCCAGAAGTTGGTCAATAAAGCCATTAGTGCTGAGACAGGTCAGACTGACTATGACGCTTCACGCAAGCACTCTCGTGATTTTGGTTCTTCATCCGGCTCTGGATCTGAGAAGCGCAGGGTGTGGATTCATTTCGTGGCCATCCTTTGAGGCGCCTCGCCCCAACCAGCAGTTTGTACCGCCTAAGTCCTATGGTGGCCCCGCTGCTAATGCTGCTCCACGCCCCAATGTTGTGACATGTTTCAAGTGCGGAGAGCCGGGTCACTACAGTCGAGAGTGTCCCCAGAACAACAACCTCTACCAGTCTGGAAAGTCCATTGGCTGTGGTAAGCCAGCGGGAAAGACATTCTACGCCAAGCCAGCCCCCACTACACGTGGCCATGTCAACTATGTCTCAGCTGAGGAGGCTCATGATGATCCTAATGTCGTCCTTGGTACGCTCCTTGTTAATTGCCATCCGGCATCTGTTCTTTTCAATACTGGAGCATCTCATTCATTCATATCTGAGAGCTATGCTCAATTGCATAACACGACATTCTGTGACATGCCCACTACCATGGAAATTCAAACCCCTAGCTCTAGATGGCAAACCTCTAGAGTAAGCCATGGGAATGAAATACTTGTCGATAGACTTGTCTTCCTTACATCTTTAATAGCTCTCAAGTCCTCGGACATAAACATCATCTTGGGTATGGACTGGATGTCAGCCCATTATGCTAAGATTGATTGCTCTACTACAACTGTTCAACTTACTCACCCATCGGGCAAGACATTCAATGTCTTAACTCGAGTGGCCAAGCGCCAGCTTTTACTCCCTAAATGCCAACCCCTTTCCAGACCCTGAAGATATTCCGGTAGTCCGAGACTTCATGGATGTCTTTCCAGAAGAACTGCCAGGTGTTCCACCTGACAGGGATTTCGAGTTTGTGATAGACCTTGTTCCAGGAACCGTCCCAATTTCTAGAAGACCCTATAAGATGGCACCCTTAGAACTAGCCGAGCTTAAGAACCAACTCGATGAGTCCTTGAAAAAGGGTTTCATCCATCCTAGTTCCTCTCCTTGGGCTTGCCCCGTCCTCTTCGTCAAGAAGAAGGATGGAACGGATCGGATGGTTGTAGATTACCGACCTGTCAACTTGGTCACTATCAAGAACAAGTATCCGCTTCCCAGGATCAATGATCTGTCTGATCAGCTCGCTGGATCCTCAGTCTTTTCCAAGATGGACTTGAGGTTGGGCTACCATCAAATCAAAATCAAAAACGGGGACATTCCCAAAACGGCCTTTGTTACTCGTTATGGCCAATACGAGTACACCGTTATGTCCTTCGGTTTAACCAATGCCCTAGCCACCTTCTCTCGGTTAATGAACTCGGTCTTCATGGAGTATTTGGACAAATTCGTTGTAGTATACCTCGATGATATACTCATCTACTCCAAGAGTGAAGAAGAACATGCCGAACATCTAAGGCTGGTATTGACGAAACTTCGAGAGCATCGCCTTTATGCCAAATTCTCCAAGTGTGAATTTTGGTTGCCAGAAGTGACCTATCTAGGCCATGTAATCTCTGGTAAGGGTATTGCTATCAATCCCGAACGAGTTCAAGCTGTCCTTGATTGGATTCCACCTCAGACGGTCAAGCAAGTTCGGAACTTCCTTGGCTTAGCGAGCTATTGTCGCCGCTTCGTCGAGAATTTCTCCAAGGTTGCTAAACCTCTAACTGAACTCCTCAAGACAGATAAAAAGTTCGAGTGGACCCCACAGTGCGAGTTCAGCTTTCAGGAACTGAAAATATGCCTGACATCTGCTCCCGTACTGGTACCACCAGATTTCTCCAAGGACTTTATTATCTATTGCGACGCCCCGCGACAAGGACTAGGTTGCATACTCATGCAAGATCATCAGGTAATTGCCTATGCTTCATGGCAATTACACCCCTATGAGGAAAACTATCCCACACATGATCTAGAGCTTGCAGCGATAGTCCATGCACTTAAAACTTGGCAACATTACCTTCTCGGTAATCGTTGCGAGATCTTCACTGATCACCAAAGTCTAAAATATATCTTCACCCAACCGGATTTGAATCTCAGGCAAAGACACTGGGTCAAATTGATCTCGGATTACGACTTAGGAATAACTTACACCCCGGGCAAACCCAATGTCATGGCTGATGCGCTAAGTCGTAAATCTTATTGTAACAACCTAATGTTGCAACAAAGTCAACCACTTCTCCACGAGAAATTTCGTAAGCTTAACCTTCACATTGTTCCTCAGGGATTCCTATCCACCCTGGTGGCGAAACCTACCCTTACGAATCATATCATCAAGGCATAGAGGGTAGATCCGGGAATCTCCCGTATTAAGAGAAACATTAAGAAAGGAGTCACGAATTGTTTCTCCGTTGATGATCAAGGTGTCGTATACTTTGGAAATCGCTTAGTGGTTCCCAATGCAAGAAACCTGAGGCGGCTGATCCTTAAGGAAGCTCATGAATCCCCTCTCGCCATTCATCCCGATAGTACTAAAATGTATCAATACCTACGCCAAAGGTTTTGGTGGACTAGGATGAAGAGAGAAATTGCTTAATACATTGCTAGTTGCGATGTCTGTTGTTGCGTTAAAGCAGAGCATCAACGGCCTGTTGGCACCCTTCAACCTTCGGCTATTCCCGAATGGAAATGGGATAAAATCAGTATGGATTTCATTACTGGGTTTCCCAGGACCAAGAGAGGGAATAATGCTATCTTCGTCGTGATCGATCGTCTTTCCAAAGTAGCCCACTTCCTACTTGTTCGTGAGAGTATCACCGCTAGCCAGCTAGCTAACCTGTACACCTCCCGAATAGTGTCTCTTCATGGTGTTCCATTGGAAATTAACTCAGAACATGGGAGTCTCTTCACCTCTCGATTTTGGGAAAGCTTCCAAAATGCTATGGGAACTCGTCTCTCTTTTAGCACCGCTTTCCACCCCCAATCAAGTGGTCAAGTAGAGCGAGTAAATCAAATCCTGGAGGATATGCTCCGAGCTTCTGTCATCTCATTCGGAATGGATTGGGAGAAATCCCTTCATTCGCGGAGTTCGCTTATAACAATAGTTATCAAGCTAGCTTGGGCAAAGCTCCTTTCGAAGTTCTCTATGGATGAAAATGTCGAATGCCTCTTAACTGGTCAGAAACTGGGGAAAGACAACTCTTTGGCCCGGATATGATTCAAGAAGCAGAAGAGCAGGTTCGCGTCATTCATGAGAAATTGAAAACAGCCCAATCTCGTCAAAAGAGCCAATATGACCATAAACATAAGCTCATGACTTATGAAGTCGGCAATAAGGCTTACCTTCGGGTTACTCCGTTAAAGGGAAACCATCGTTTCGGTATCAAAGGCAAATTGGCTCCTCGTTACATTGGACCCTTTTGCATTCTTTCCAAACGAGGAGAAGTTGCCTACCAATTGGAACTACCTCCGCATCTTTCCAGAGTTCACGATGTCTTCCACGTTTCTCAACTCAAGCGTTGCTCCGCGGATCCTATCCGTGAAGTGGACCATGAAACGCTTGATCTACAAGGTAATCTTACATATCGGGAATATCCCGTTCGTATCCTTGATCAAGCCGAGCGTACCACTCGACGCCATAACATCAAGTTTCTCAAAGTTTGATGGTCACCCACTCTAAAAAAGAAGCCACTTGGGAAAGGGAGGATCGTCTTCGACTCGAGTACCCCACCTTCTTCCCAACGAATCCTAAATCTCGGGACGAGATTCTTTTGAGTGGGGGTGAGTTGTCACACCCTAGCTAGTTCATGCATTAGAGTGTTGCATCATGTTTATTTTCCCAGAAAACTGAAATGGGGATGACAGAACCCCCAGCACCCCCCTCGAACAACTAGGGTTTACTAAAAACTTTTTCAATGAACCTGAAATGCCCTTCTAAAAAGTCCACCCTTTTTGTTTGGGTTAAAACCTTTGACAAAAATGGTGCACACTTTTCTAGGACATCATTAGATCATCGGATTAATTCATTACTAATTGCATTTGGGCAATTTAAATCCTATAAAATTTTAAAATGCCCAAATAATCCTGAAACTAATTTTAGGCTGTTGAGAATATTTTCAAATGTACCTCTGAATATTTTCAGGGTTTTCCTAAATGAAATAGTATTTATACTATTTCAAAACACAAAACATAATAAATAGAAAACAGAAAAGAGAGAGAGAAAGGAAACAACCCTGGCAAAGCCACCAGCCGGCCCACCTGGCGACCCAACACTGTGCTGGCCTGTGCCAGCCAGCTGTTTCATCCCCGCCAGGCAGGGAGGGAGGTGACGCTGGCGTGCGCGAGCTCGCCAGCGCGTTAGCTGCTTGCCGCCCTCGCCCCTGGACACTTGGGCGAGCTCCACGTCGCCGCCCCGACCCCACAGACACCTCGCTCACTCCTCTGCCTCTCTCCCTCGCCCTCTCCCACCATGGCCGACGCCGCTGCCGCCGCACCGTCGACGTAGCCGCGTCCGTCGTCGTCCCCGCGCCGCGTCACCGTGTCCACGAGCTCTGCCGTCGTCGACTACGTCGAGCAGGCCGAGCCCCGAGTGCTCACCTGCTCTGGAGTCGCCCCAACCCCGTCTTCCCCAACTCCGGCGACCAGAGATCCCCTTCACCTTCACCGCAACACCAGCTCGTCCCCGACCTCGCCGTCTGCCTCGACGTGACCCCCGTGAGCTCAGCCACCTCCCCATCCTCTCCGTTTGCCTTCTCGAGCACCGCAGCGACCGCACCAAGCTCGGCCGCACCCGCCACCACCACCGCACGTCGTCGTTGTGGCCACAACCACGTTGGCTCGCAACCGAGCACGTCATCATCTTCACCGCACTCGCAGGAGCCCGTAGCACCCCCGCACGCTCCTCGCTATTTCTCCTAGCGGCTAGTTTGACCTCGCCCGAACTCCGGCAGCCGCAACGCTCGTCGCCAGTGTCGTTTCTGGTGACCCTGAGCCCAACCATTGCCACCACTCGACACGACTCGCTCCCAGCTATGCGTAGGAGGTCTCCGTCGTCCATTTGGTCGTCACAGTGCAAAACCCGCACTGCCCCGCCGCGTCTGGCCTCGCCGGCAGCTAAACGCCGACGAGTTTGACTCCGCTGACCCAGTTTGACGCCCCAGGGTCACTGACATGTGGGCCATGCCCCTGTTTAATTTAGAGTTAGATTAGTTAACGCTAATTACTTTTGTTAATGGGTTGACTCACTAACATGTGGGCCCAGGCCCTAACTAACCTAGATTAGTGCTAACGAAACACTAACTAACTCTGTTAGTTAGTTGTTACACAGATAGACGGGGCCCACTGGTCAGGTTTGACCTGGACTGGCGCCTTTGACCTGCTGACGTCACCCTAACACAATGCTGACGCAATAACTCAATTACTGGAATTATTCTTATACAGGAAATTCCAAAAACTAAAACTTCAAAGATTCATAACTTTTAATCTGTAACTCCAAATGCAAAGATTTATATATGAAATTTGATCAGAAAAATTCAATGTTTCCATCGATAATGGTTTCATGCATGACAAAACACTTTGACCTTTCTGTTTAGGTGAAACAAGCTAATACACTTATAATGCTTAAGAACATAAGCTTCCATTTGAATCTTTGATTCAAATGGACCCAAACCAACTTGTTTCACATTGCATTAGGCAGGACACCTCATATTGCCATGTCATAGCATGCATCATATTGTTGCATATTGCCATGTGATGATTGTGTTCTGTGGTGTCCTTCATGGTAGGTTCTGCCTCTGAGAATATCTCCGAGTATCCAACTGAAGGGCAGTACCCTACTACTACTCCATCAGGCAAGCAGCCCCATTGATCATATCGATACAATCCCATGTTCTCGCTTCTGCTCTCATTTACTGCATTAAGACAACAATGTTTCAAACTGCTGTGTGCTGCGGTAGTTGAACCCTTATCCTCTTCATGACCTGTCATTGCCAGAGTAACTAGATGAAACCCACTAGCATGTGTAGGAGTTGATTGAGCCATGTATGTGTTTCCTACCTTGCTATGCCTGCTATGCTTCTGGTTCATCTGGGTGATGGGCTAGAGTGAAATGATTACGTCGGTAATGTAAGGGATGTGTTGAACATGATTTGGTAAAGGTATCGATGAGAGGCCATGTAGGAGTACATGGTGGGTTATTTCATTGAGGCCGTCCTTAAGAACTGAGATCTGTATGTGTGATTCAAGAATCAGTTACTACCATACATTGGGCCCGAAACGAATGGACCCTCTCGGCTTCTTAATCACCCTAGTACTCTGTCCAGGAGTTGCAACTAGTTTCTGGGTTTGTAGGTTATGTGTTGGCGGCCGTGCGTAGCACTGACCCTAGGGGTGGGCTATGATGCGGTAGATACACCGTTGCCGAGTATGCCGGGCGCCCGTTTGGCGTCTCGGGACCCTGTACACATCGTCCGGGGCCGTATGTAGAAACCTCGGTGGGACTCCCTACGGATGGAACCTGGATAGGCGATAAACCTGGACTAGAGACTTGAGTGTTTAGGTAGGCCGTGGCCGACACCCTCGTTAGGCTTCTGCTTGAAGGTTGCCGAGTACATGTCGTGTAAACGACGATAAGTGGTGAGTGCGTGTATGAAGAAGTACACCCCTACAGTGTTAACATCATCTATTTGAATAGCCGCATCCGCGGTAAAGGACTACTTGGTTGCCTATACAGTTCATAGACAAGTTAATGGTTACTACTAAAAGACTCAAGATAAGTGTGAGTACCGAGGATGGTTCTCTCGTAGGATGACGAGGGAGGATCCCCAGTGGAGTATTGTGTTGGTGATTAGTGGACTCGTGTGCGAAAACTACTTTACAATGGTGCCTCGTAGGATAGCTTAGCCAAGAGTCAAAGCTGGTTTGCTGCAATAACTCCACCACCTTCTTGAGAATGAGCATGTATAGTTGGATCTGTTGTAAGACTTGCTGAGTACCTTTGTACTCATGTTGCTTTAATTACTGTTTGCAGACGAAAACACCGCCCCATCCGATGGGTTTTACGTAGACCTCGACGTCGATGAGTAACTTGCCACCTAGGTGGTGATTCTGGCCATGGAGGGCCGTATGTAGATAGACAGGCTTCGTCAAGCCTTCTTTGTTTCTAGTGTCTGTACTCAGACATATTTGCTTCCGCATGTGCTTGTATGATTGTATGACTTGAGTGTCGGGTCATGTCACCCCTACCTGTATGAACATGCTCGATGTTGACTGACGTGCTCGATGTGATTCATGTATGCCTGTCCCCATAGGTCTGTGCCGCTTTGGGTTCACGACTAGCCTTGTCGGCCCGGGTTCTCTGTCGTATGGATGCTAGCGACACTATCATATATGTGAGCCAAAAGGCGCAAACGGTCCCGGGCCTTGGTAAGGCGACACCCGTGGGGATACCATGCGTGACGCCGCAAAGTGATATGAGGTGTTACCGGCTAGATCGATGCGACTTGGAATCAGGGTCCTGACACAGACTTGCAACGCCAGAATCGGACTCCTCCTCAGACTCCACCTCCGCCTCCTCAGAAGCGGACTCCTCCTCTGAATCCATTTCCTTGCCAACGAACGGACGAGCCTTGCCAGATGAGCTCTTCTTGTGTGATGAAGGCTTTGAGGAAGACTTGGAAGAAGACTTTGAGTATTTCTTATTCTTCTTGTCGTCAGAATCATACTCCTTGCTCTTCTTCTTCTTATTGTTCTCATTGTCCCACTGTGGACACTCAGAGATGTAGTGGCCAGGTTTCTTGCACTTGTGTCATGTTCTCTTCTTGTAGTCATGAGCAGAAGCTTCATCATTCCTTGAGTTTGATCTTGAAGACTTTCTGAAGCCTTTCTTCTTCGTGAATTTTTGGAACTTCTTCACAAGCATAGCAAGCTCCTTTCCAATGTCTTCAGGATCATCAGAACTGCTGCCAGATTCTTCTTTAGATGAGTAGACAACTTTTGCCTTCAGGGCACGAGTTCGCCCATAGTTGGGACCGTAGATGTCTCTTTTCTCAGGAAGCTGAAACTCATGTGTGTTGAGCCTTTCAAGTATGTTAGATGGATCGAGTTTCTTGAAGTTAGGACATTCTTGAATCATCAGGGCTAGGGTGTTAAACAAGCTGTCAAGTGATCTCAGGAGTGTCTTGATGACTTCATGCTTGGTGATCTCAGTAGCGCCAAGGGCTTGAAGTTCATTTGTGATGTCAGTGAGTCGATCAAACACTGATTCTTTGATCTCTTTGGGTTGAGATGCCTTCATTGACCTTGGAGAGCCAGTCCTAGACTAGCTTAGATGTTTCCAGAGCACTCACACGGCCATACTATCCTTTGGTCAGATGACCACAAATGATGTTCTTGGCCGTGGAGTCCAGTTGAATGAACTTCTTGACATCAGCAGCGGTGACACCTTCACCAGCCTTGGGGACGCCATTCTTGACGACATACCAGAGGTCGACATCAATGGCCTCAAGATGCATGCGCATCTTATTCTTCCAGTATGGATATTTAGCTCCATCGAAGACTGGGCACGGAGCGGAGACTTTGATTATCCCTGCAGTCGACATAGCTAAAACTCTAGGTGGTTAAACCGAATCACACAGAACAAGGGAGTACCTCGCTCTGATACCAATTGAAAGTGCTAGTGATCGACTAGAGGGGGGGGGGGTGAATAGGTGATTTTTAAGGAAGTCTTCAAAACATGGGAGTTTCGAAGACAAACGATAGAAATAAACCTATTACCATGCAGCGGAAGGTAGACTACACTAATCAAGCCATAGTCAAGTATTCAATGAAGTGAAAGCACAACGACTAATGGTAGCTAGGCAGTATATATCAGGTAGGAAGATAGTATGAAGCCAATCAGAACAAGCAGTCACTCAGTGAAGACAAAAGATAATGCAAACTGACAATGACTTCACAAGGACCAACTGTAAATAAAGAGATGGGAAGGATAGAACCAGTGACTTGTTGAACACAATGGTTTGTTGGACTAGTTCCAGTTGCTGTGACAACTGTACGTCTGGTTAGGGAGGCTGAGATTCAACTCAAAAGACTGTGTCTTCACCTTATTCCCCTTGAGCTAAGGACACCCAGTCCTCGCCCAATCACTCTGGTAAGTCTTCAAGGCAGACTTCCAAACCTTCACATACTTTGTTCACCGGCAATCCACAATGACTCTAGGATGCTCAGAACGCGACGCCTAACCAGGTGGAGGATTCACAGTACTCAAGTGTAATAAGTCTTCTGATCACATAGATAGGAAGCCTTAAGTGTTGCCTAACACTCTTTGGCTCTGGGTGTTTAGGGCTTTATCCTCGCAAGGAATTCTCTATCAAAGGCTTCGAGGTGGGTTGCTCTCAAACGACAAAAGCCGTACACTAACTCTGAGCAGCCAAACGTTTATGGTTGTAGGGGGTGGGCTATTTATAGCCACTAGGCAACCGAACCTGATTTGTCCGAAATGACCCTGGGTCACTAAGGAACTGACATGTGTTCCAACGGTCAGATTTCAAACACACACGACAACTTTACTTGGGCTACAAGCAAAGCTGACTTATCCAGCTCTGGATAAGATTTGCTCTCATTGTCTTCGCTCGAAGACATAGGATTTTGGTTAAGCATCACTTCAGTCATTCTGACTGGTTCTCTTGGACCCCACTTAGCAGTACGATGGTTCCTATGACTCAACAAAGAAGAAAAAGAACGACGAAACAACTAAGACTTCCTGCTCCATAGTCTTCATGCGACGTCTTCTCTTGTCATAGTCTTCAATGTGAATGTCTGCACATACCACTTTTGACTTCAATGTCTTCATACATTTTTAGGGGTCATCTCTGGTAGGAAAACCGAATCAATGAGGGACTTCTACCTGTGTTATCCTGCAATTCTCACAAACACATTAGTCCCGTAATCAGGTTTGTCGCCAATACTCCAAAACCAACTAGGGGGGGCACTAGATGAACTTACACAATCAAATAGGATTCCTCGTACGGACAACCACCACCATTAATGATGAGAAACTAAAGAATATGGAACATATGAGGCCCTCCCTCCTAACGAAGCTGCACCAGGTATTCTTGTTCCTGGGCCGGGATGAAAAGAAATATACTGATCCAAATAAAGAACCGATAATGAAGAAGATAAACAAATGCACCATGAGCAAGTTTAGCGACGCGTTGGCCACCTGGAAAGTAAGGGTGAAAGCAAGGATCATCGACAAAAAGGAACCCTACTTCAAGATTGTAAAGGATAATCCTATAATTACAGAAGAGCAGTTTGAAATATGCAAGGCAGCTTGCGATGCCGAAGCTGGCAAAGAAAAGTTGAAGTACATGAAGGGGCTTCAAGAGAGGAACATGGGGTGCCACCACCTTGGAAGCCGTGGTTACGCGGGTGTCGGTGTACAAAAAGAGGGGTACACTTTTTGTACCCCTATAACTGTGCACGGGCAGTCTGAGCCACAAGCACCACCACACCAAGCAAGGCAAGGGAGGTGAGCCAAGGTAAGACCGAAGCTCAAGATAACTACGACGCCAAGGCCAAGACCACGAAGAGCAAAGGGGACGAAGCGGACTCCCCCGGCAAGGTCCTTGATGGGAGACAGTTCTAGCAGCCTCGGCAAGACCCTTGCCTCGGCGACTCGTCCCGCGCCTACGGAGCAAATCACCCTTGAGTCCACTGCCCCCAAAGGGCAAGGATTCGGGAGACATACCCGTGGCGGCATGCAGATCTTCGTGAAGACATTCAAGATCAGATACGCACTAAGGAGACGACAACCCTTGGCGGGATCCCAGCCAAGGAAGACCACAAGGCCCCTGGCAAGCGCCTTGCCGGGGATGACAGCAGGCGCCTCGGCAATACCCTTGCCGGGGCCCCGGCAAGGCCCTTGCCGAGGACACCCGCAGGGCCACCATTAGGCCCACGCCGACTAAACCTCCACCACCGCATGCATGCAGCTGCCGACCCAACCAGCTGGGCAGGCGCCTGCATGGCGGCATGCAGATCTTCGTGAAGACCCACCACTGCGCCACCTCAGCTGCCTGCCTACCTACATGGCATCTCAAGCATCGCTGGCCAGGGCGCGTGTCAACACAAGAAGGAGCGGCGACGGACGAGACAAGTCTCTCCCCCGTCCCCGATAAAGCAAGGACACCTAAGCAAGACGCATTAAATGCGCCTTGTCATGTAATGCGAGGGATAACCTCGCATCACTGTTCCCTTTCCACCTCCTGTGTGCCACTGTGGCAACCCTTTTTTCTATAAAAGGAGGCCCGAGGCGACCAGAGGAGGGATTCGGCTTTTTGGAGCTCCTCACGCCCCATAGCTAGCTCAAGAACACAGATATACAATCCACCAAAGCAGGAGTAGGGTTTTATGCATCCTCGCGGCCCGAACCTGGATAAATGAACCGTGTGCTACCTATTAGATCCGCTCTTCTCACGACCCTGCGCCCCGCTAACCGTAGTAGGGATTCTTGTGATCCCATAGGTGTCGTTCCCGCCGACAGTGGGGAATAGGTCCATATGGGCCAAGGAGGACATGGAACACGAAAGTCTAGGCATCCCAGACCTCTTGGCGGAGTTCACCATCTGGTAGGAGCATGACGTCCTCAGGGCCTGGTACCGTTGGGACGTAGTGAAGAAGGTTTTCGAGACGGTCGCGGTCATGATGGAGTTCATGGGACTGGTGGTAATTTTAGCTTTCGATCAATTCGATTGCATCTTTAGTCATATTTGTAAACGACCCTTGTTCCTTTTGCAGAGAGAGCAACATAGGATTGCAGCCGAAAGCGACTCACCGTTCGAGGCGTTGGTGACGCCCAAGTGGGACACCCCATTCAACCGGGCCTTGAACATATTGAAATGACACCCGGTGGACACCCGAACATTGTATGGACGCATGCATTTCGTCGGAGACGGCGCCATGTGGAAGAAGTACTACCGTGAGACCACGGAGGGGAGACAGGAAAGACAGAGGTTAAATGAAGAAAACATCGATAAGAAGGTTGAGATTGCGATTGAGAAGAAATCAACCGAGATAGTCAAAGCAGCGGTAGCTTCCGCAAAAGAGGAAATGGCAGCTACGTATGGTGTGTTGCTTCCGGCTATCGTCAATTGGAGCAGGCAAAATCCAAATAGAGATGGGACTTTCCCCTTGCCAACTTCTTCGGGAGAAGCTCGACTAGCGTTGCACCAGCACCAGCTCCCGCACTAGCTCCTGCACCGGCTCTCGCACCTGCTCATAGCAACCCGTCCTCCATCTCGGACATGCTCGGTGGTGCTTCATCTTTGGCTAAGCTCGAAGCCCTCACGGTAGCTGTCATGCCGGCCCTCTTCAATAAATGTATAATCTCCCGTTTGCATTGCCTTTTGGATGAATCACGTCGCAAACATGTCTTTGTAGGCCGACGTAACCCCATGCTCCATATTGTACACCATCAGCGGCCAGAAGGTGGACGCGGGGAAGGCGACGATAATGAAGCCGAAGGAACTATTGTTCCACAGCCGGTCGATCCCCCCTGACGTCTTCAAGGTTTCCGTGGCCAGTGACAAACCGGGCCATGAGAATTTCGCTCCTCCAGTACTACTAGGGAGAGATGACGACGAGACCCCACGGCGGCTTGGAGATTGCAAGAGGTTGGTCCTGTTGTGGCCAAAGAGTCTGCTTCGTCTGGAGGCAGCCGGGAGCACACCCATGACCACACAGCCTCAGCAAGGTATGAACATCAACACCCCACCTACCAATTAGTGTCACCTGTCGTGCGGGTGATAGCGGACGGGGTGAGGAGGCTCCATTAGTCGTTGATGATGTCGCCGCCGTTGAAGAAGCAATGCATGATATCGATGCCATAGATGAGGATGAGGATGACAATGACACTCTATAGTATCTCAATACTGGCGCCTATGACGATGGAGGATTGATGGATCAACAGTATGAGTACTCAGGGTCTGAGCGTCATAAGTCGGTGCCTGAATTGCCGCCTCTGGAGGCTGAACATATTATAGACGACCTTCCAGTACCAAAGAAGCATAGGAAGAGAGCGAGGAAAGGAAACAATAAAGCTGCTTCTATGATCCAGCTGCCTCTGCAGCCTCGGGTTCAAGACCATATACCTGTCAAGGGTGCGGCGAAATACCATATCCCCGATGAACCAATCCTACGGAAGGCAGTGGTAGAGGCCATATACAGTGATCTAAGGAGACTTCATGACGATGTGCTGCAGAGAGAGAAAAGCCTAATCACCTCGGAAAATCCAGGATACCCACTCTACATGGTTAACGTGCCGTGACAAAGGTTTTACGTTGACACATTCCCCGTGGAGAAGTTCTTCCATTCATTCGATTACATCTTCGACTTGTTTCACTTGAAAAAGCTGGATTTTACGTTTGTCCACATTTTTTCCTTGTACATGAACTACATCATCAGGATTGAGCAGATACCTTATATCTGTGTCGCTGACCCATACTTCATGCATGATGGCTTCTTGGTAGTCTGCCCAGAGCACCGTGAATACACGAGGGACTATATCGTCAATTTCATGGTCACCAATAAGGACAAGGAGACGATTATCGTGCCTTATCATCCCATGTAAGTCATCCGCACGGATATCCTTCCTTCGATTTCAATCATTCAATTGCACGGTGGAGGCTAATTAATTTGAGGTGTACTTATTCTGTGCAGCCACGGGCACGTCGTCATCATCCTCCTTTACCCCCGATTCTCCCAAGCTCTTTACTTGGACTCGTCGAAGAACATGATCAAAAAGGATTACACCCACAGCAAGTCTGCTCTCGACAGTGCTATATTTTTCTATGACATACAGGGTGGAGAGATCAAGACTAGGAAAACAAGGAACAACAGGCCCGTCTTTGGCCATAAGACTGGCTTCTGCTGCATCCAGCAACCAAGTGATACTCTTAGCGATAGAATCTAACTCCTACACCACATGTTGGAGTATAGACGGGATCAGCAGAACCTTCGCATGTCACCTACATATAGCGAGGCCCATATTCTGCAATGGGCAAAGAACGTAGGAGATATCCCGGATCATCGACTTTGAGCTGAGTTCTATCACATCCAGCGTGAACTTGCCCAAATCATCATGAAGGAGGTCCTCGATAAAACAGGGATGTTCTATGAGGAATGGCAAATGTTGCAGGAAGACGTCCAAACACGCGTTGCCGCTCAACGTCTCGACCTGAAGCCTTTAACTAAGCTCGGGGACCATCTCCCTGACTTGGATGGATGGCATGACATGTTGGAGTGATTGACGATATATGACAATGTGTCCGTTTAGTCCATACTTTCTGTATGACGAAACTTTGAGTTATGCACGACAAAACTTTATTTGTGATGTAATTAAATCATCCTCCTCAACTAGAGAATATCACTCTAGTTAGGGCATTTTGGGTACAATCAACTTTGTTATTTTTGATTATGATATGTTGCTTCTATTTTTGCCAAGTCTAACTCTTTCTGTTGCTCAACTATATATGTTGCATATCATCAACTCATGTGATGATGCAGGTGCATAGATGATTGAAGGTGAAGAAGTGCTACGCCAGGAGTATACGACGAGTGGCCGGAGTGTCAGGCCCGGGTGTACCAGCTTCCGGTTTCTGAGCGACAGCCAGTAGTTAGTTTAGGTTCAAGCTAGTGCAAGAGAGGGAAACGGACCGACGCCTCAAGAAGTACTACATTATGTATGATGAGACATGTCATGTAACTTGTATAGCTATTTCATGATTATGAGGTGACGACATGATTTGTGCTGGATGATATGATGAGACTATTATGTGTATGATATGATAAGCATATTGCATGTTTATGATATGATTATAATACTATATAAAACCTATACAAAAACTTCGCAAATACGCAGCAAAAAAAGATATGAGAAAATATAGGAGTAGCGCTATTTATCACTGGACAAGAAAACACTACTACTAAAGCATTTAGCAGTAGCGCTGGTATGGAAAGCGGTACTGCTAAGTAGGTATATCAGTAGTGTGTGTCAACACGCACTACTGCTAAATGTTAGTTGTAGTGGCTTATCAGTATTGTGGGTACCCACGCTACTGATACACCAAATACCCACGCTACTGCTAGGCTTTTCCCTAGTAGTGCATGGTCATCCCGAGGGCCATGTGGTCAAGATCCACCACACGTTTAGGACGCGTGTATGGGAACAAGGAACTCCCCCATGTTCCTAGAGAACAGTGTCTAGGGATGTCTGGTCCACCTTTATCGATGGTGGGCCCGTTCTGCAGCGTCCCTCCGGCGCCGCGAGGAGAGGGGGATCAGGCCACGATCGACTACCATGCCTTGAGTCTGTTACGGATTTCGGCATGGTGTCGCTTGCATTGCCCCTCACTAGAATTGAAGCCATGGGCGGCCTAGTGATGAACACACAGAGTCGCCACTTCCGGCGCTACCGCCGCACCGCACCATCCTGAGGCCTACGGGAAGATAAGGGAGGATCCTCACCCCAACGAATGTGCCACCGCACCTCCCCTGGGCCTGGACCAGACTCACTCCCCGAGCATCAGCACAAGCATTTGACATCACCAACTCCAAGCTATTTCCTGCGCCTTGGCCCCAGGTTTTTACCTTCAACATTACCGGCGGAAAGTAGGGGATGGAAGAGAAGGGATGTAAGGATGAATGCCTTCGCTCCTCCCTCGCCTCTCCTTTTATAGGAACGTTGGGGAGGAGAGCCGCTCCCTCGACGGGTCACCGCAACCCTCCTCCACCAATTCAAGAAGACCGGGCTCTCGCCTTGATGCTCTGCCGCACCACGCACCTCCGTTACCTACCCCCCTTGATGCATGCAACATACATGTCTAAGGGATAAGAGCATGGTGGGAAGATTGAATTGGTAGTTACTCGCCTGTGTGTTTAAGTCATTCACGGGCCATTACAAGAGCGGCCCCACCAAAATTTTCTTTACACGACGTGTGAATGAACCGGGAACTAGCCTGGGCTTAAGATTAACAAAGAAGTAAAGAAGATATCAAGGGGCAAGCCACTTCTACGCCCCAGCCTGTGCACTGGTTAGGGCCTACCCCAACGACGCCCGACAGTGCATTCGGGCCAGGCCTGGGAGCTCCTGTCGGTGCAACAAACCATGGGTCTATTGCCCACACTATGCACATGCGCAAGAATAAGACTTCAACACCAAGATTAGACCAGAGCACGAGAGCCCAGTCCTTTGATGGATCAAAGTGCAGATCAAGAAGACCAGGACGAGCCAGAGAGATAAGAATGCAACTGCGAGAAGGACCTCCCTTGCCGGGCAGGAGATCCTAGTGAGGATGGGATTACCCCCGCATGCAAGCCCCCAAATCATCCCGGCAGGCCTGCCGGGGCTAACAGAGGCAAACCACTTACCGATGCACCTCACAAGCAACGCAAGTGATCAATCAGTGCGGTGTCAAGCCGCAAGGTGACTAAGTGGCTGCTATTCACCACATGGAAGCCACTTTCTACAAAAATACCTCCAGGCGACACTAAAAGTGCAACTATCCCTAGGTAGTTTTGGTAATTCATAACAACATATAGCTCATTGAGCTAATGTTATTCCAAGATGATTATTTCAGGAAAGCTCAATGATTGGCATGGCATGGATGTGAAAGTGGAACCCTCAAAATGCTAAGGACAAAGGATTGGCTCAAGCTCAAAAGCTCAAGACTCTTCATTTTATATTTTAGTGATCCAAGATCACATTGAGTCCATAGGAAAAGCCAATACTATCAAGGAGGGATGAGGTGTTGCTTAATGAGCCTCTTGCTTCATGTGCTTAGTGATATGCTCCAAAACCCTCAACTACTTTCCCACTTCCACATATGACCTAAACCCTAAGCCAAACTCGGTCCTACCGATTCTTCCTATCCGGCGCCACCGAGTTTCATTTGTCATAAGCCACTGCCAAACCCTAGCAATTCGGTTCAATCGATAAGGATCTCGGTCTCACCGAGATGGGGTTGCAAACTCTCTGTTTCCCTTTCGTAACTTTTCGGTCCCACCGAAAGAGCGAATCGGTCCCACCGAGATTGCAATGTAAACTCAGTGTTTCCCCTTTGTAACTTTTCGGTCTCACCGAGTTCCACTCGGTCTCACCGAAAGAGCAAATCGGTCCCACCGAGTTTGCCTGAACAACTCTCTGGTTAGCTAATTACCAAATTCAGTCTCACCGAGTTTGTGTAATCGGTCTCATCGAGATTACGTTATGCCCAAACCCTAACCATATCGGTCCTACCGAGTTGCATGTCAGTCCCACCGAAAATCACTAACGGTCACTAGGTTTACATTTTCGGTCCGACCGAGCTTATTGATTCGGTCCCACCGAGATTGGAAAACTGTGTAACGGTTGGATTTTGTGTGGACGTTATATATACCCCTCCACCTCCTCTTCATTCAATGAGAGAGCCATCAGAACACACACCATTCCAACTCATATGTTCTGAGAGAGAACCACCTACTGATGTGTTGAGACCAAGATATTCCATTCCTACCATATGAATCTTGATCTCTAGCCTTCCCAAGTTGCTTTCCACTCAAACCTTATTTCCACCAAATCCAAATCCTATGAGAGAGAGTTGAGTGTTGGGGAGACTATCATTTGAAGTACAAGAGCAAGGAGTTCATTACCTACACACCATTTGTTACTTCTTGGAGAGTGGTGTCTCCTAGATTGGCTAGGTGTCACTTGGGAGCCTCCGACAAGATTGTGGAGTTGAACCAAGGAGTTTGTAAGGGCAAGGAGATCGCCTACTTCGTGAAGATCTACCGCTAGTGAGGCAAGTCCTATGTGGGCGATGGCCATGGTGGGATAGACAAGGTTGCTTCTTTGTGGACCCTTTGTGGGTGGTTGCTTCTTCGTGGACCCTTCGTGGGTGGAGCCCTGTGTGGACTCGCGCAACCGTTACCCTTGGGTGGAGCCCTGTGTGGACTCGCGCAACCGTTACCCTTCGTGGGTTGAAGTCTCCATCAACGTGGATGTAGGATAGCACCACTTATCCGAACCACGGGAAAAACATCCGTGTCTCCAATAGCATTTAAATTCTCCAAACCCTTCCCTTTACATTCTTGCAAGTTCCATGCTTTACTTTCCGCTGACAATATACTCTTTGCATGCTTGCTTGAATTGTGTGATGATTTCTTGACTTGTCCCAAAATAGCTAAAATCTGCCAAGAACTAAAATTGGGAAAAGGTTAAGCTTTTATTTGGTCAAGTAGTCTAATCACCCCCCCTCTAGACATACTTTCGATCCTACAAGTGGTATCAGAGCTTTGGTCTCCATTTGCTTGATCTCCATAGCTTTTGGTGGTCATAGCCTTGGTTTCACAACCTAGGAGAGTATGGCGTCTAGCGAGGGAAATTATCACCGTAGAGGTCCTTACTTTGATGGTACTAATTTTGCTAGTTGGAAGCATAAAATGAAAATGCATATTCTTGGACATAACCCCGCCGTTTGGGCTATTGTGTGTGTTGGTTTGCAAGGTGACTTCTTTGATGGGAGAGAACCAAACCGTGAAGCTACCACGGATGAGTTGAAGATGTTGCAATACAATGCTCAAGCTTGTGATATTCTCTTCAACGGATTGTGCCCTGAAGAATTCAACAAAATCAGCCGTCTTGAGAATGCAAAGGAAATTTGGGACACTTTGATTGATATGCACGAAGGTACCGACTCCGTCAGGGAATCCAAGTTGGATGTGCTTCAAAGCCAACTTGACAAGTTCAAGATGAAGGATGGTGAAGGTGTCGCTGAAATGTACTCTAGGCTTGCTCTCATCACAAATGAGATTGCCGGCTTAGGAAGTGAAGAGATGACCGACAGATTCATCATCAAGAAGATTCTAAGAGCCTTGGATGAAAATATGATACCGTGTGCACATTGATCCAAATGATGCCCAATTACAACGATCTCAAGCCAACGGAGGTGATTGGAAGAATTGTTGCTCATGAGATGTCACTTAAGGATAAAGAGGAACTTCACAACAAATCAAGTGGTGCCTATAAAGCCTCATGTGAAACCCCTACATCATCAAGTGAGAAACAGGACTTCAATGAAGAATTGAGCTTAATGGTGAAGAACTTCAACAAGTTCTACAAGAGTAGAAGCAAAGATAGAAGCTTCAAGTCAAGGTCCTACAATGACAAAAGATCTTCTAGTCGAGAGCGAAACTGCTACAATTGTGGAAGACCCGGACACTATTCCAATGAGTGTACGGCTCCCTACAAGAGAAGAGAAGATTCTCCAAAAAGAAGAAGCAAAGGATCACCACCAAGAGAGAGGAGTAGAGATGATCGTTATGAACAAAGATACTCACGCAGAAGCAAGGATTCGGAAAGGAAGTAAAAATCATCAAGGAGCTATACAAGACGAAGACATCAAGCTCATGTTGGTGAATGGGTATCCGGCTCCGACTCCGACAGCCACTCCGAGAGAAGTTATCACTCCAACTCCGAAGATACTCAAGATGAAGGTGTTGCCGGTCTAGCACTTGTGTCAAACAACTCCTACGACATATTTGACTCACCAAATGAAGGAATTGGAAGATGCTTCATGGCCAAACGTCCAAAGGTAACACACCCCGAGTATGTTGATTTCAATAGTGATGAAGATGACTTGTTAGGTGATGATTTGCTTGTTGACAACTCTAGTGATGAATATTATGATGAAAGACCAATTAATCATGCTAATCAAGATAAAACGAATGACAATGATAAGGAGAAGATTGAGGCTCTAACTAAAGAACTAAAAACTCTTAAGTTAGCTCATGACTCTATCTTCGAAGATCATCGAGAGCTTTTAAGAGCTCATGAGAAATTACGCTTTGAAAAGCTCAATCTTGAGCAAGAGCGTGAGTTCTTAAAGGCAATCAATGATGATCACCGCAAGAAAAGTTTACTCTTATCCACTTACATGCCTCAAGTCAAGTCTAGTAACAAGAACAAGAAAGATTCTTCCTCTAGCAGTAACAATGATCATGTTAAATCCAATATTGTTGCTTCTAGTAGTTCTCTTGATTCCACTAATGATTCTCTTAGCCAAGTTACACTTGAGCAAGAAAATAGTTTATTGAAGGGAATTATAGAGAAAGGAGTGTACGAAAGCCTTGCCGGGAGTAAGCAATTCGTGGAAATTGTGCGCAAGCAAGGAATGCACCGAAAGATTCAAGGTGTTGGTTTTGAACGAAAGTTCAATGCCAATGGAGTTGAGTGGGAAGAAGATCAATACCCCAAGACAAAGTTTGTCCCTCAACAAGAGAAGTATGATGCTTCTTTCAAGGGGACACAAGCTCAAGATGATCTTCCACCACAAGACTACGAGCAAAAAGGCAAGGACAAGCTTCAAGAGGAAATTGATGCATTTGAAGAAGCTCCTAAGACCTTAGTCAAGTGGATTCCCAAGACTACTTCAAGTTCCACTTCATCAAGTACGACTACAACTCCAAGGATTCCCATCAAGATGATGTGGATCCAAAAGAAGAAGAACTAGAGAGTTCTTGAGGGTGACTCCGCCAACATATCTCACTCTTATCATTCTGGCAAGAACAAGTGCAATCAACTTCCACATCGTGCACTAGTTCAAGGAGTCACAAACCCTCTTGTTGGTAAGACAAGGGACAAGGTAACCTAAAAGTTTTCATGGACATCATCTTGTGTGTGCATCACTCTATGTCTATGGATATCCTTGTTTGTTCCTTGTGGGACTAACCCATGTAGGTATTGAAAGTGCAATTCACTCAAATGGATAGCTCCAAGAGATCTACATCAACATTGAGCATCCACATCTTCAATATCTACATGAAGTCATCATCGACAAAACCCAAGGTTAGTTCATCCCTCTTAGGGGGGATATCACATCTAGGGGGAGCTTTACTCTAAGACTTGAGCTAAAGCAACTCTAAAGATGTGAACACAACAATGCTTTATGTAAAAGTGGTAACCCCACTTGAGCTTAAACGATGAGTATGACCTATGATAAAGTGTTCTCACTTGGCTCCTAAGTCAATATACTCATATATAGATGACCTAGTCATCGCAAATTGCTTGATAGATGCTAGAATTGGTTGTGCATGCCTTGTCACATATTTCATTTCCCATCTTATTGTGTGAGCATGCTGGTTGCATATTTTACTCATTCAAGGACATCCACTTGTTGTTTTGATTGTTCGGTTTTATCTTCTTTTGCCAAGTGGATGGACAAGAATGCCTAAGAACCTCCTCTAGCTATCTATGCTTTTCTCGTCTCAAACTCTATTCATGCTGCATCACAAAATTTGATCAAGTCAGATTCGAACCACTCTGTGTGAGGAGCGCTCGGAGTCCGCGATTCGTCATAGACTTAAACTTCCAAAACCTCTTTATGATTCTCGGTCTGACCGATACTCCACTTTCGGTCATACCGAGATCATTAAGTTGATCTAGGTTTTCGATCTGGGTGCAACCGATTTGAACCTTTCGGTCACACCGAGTTTCAGTAACTGCACGCAGTTATGAATCTCGGTGCCACCGAGTCGTTCCACTCGGTCACACCGACAGGGTCGGGCTATATATAGTCACGGGCAAAATTTGGAAATTTCTCCGAACCCCTTCGCCCGCGCGATAGCCTGCTCTGCCCTCGTGGTCTCCGGATCGTCTTCTCGCCGCCAGCAGCCTCCAGTCGCTGGTCTCCGTCGCCGTCAACGGGAATTCTGCCCCGCCGTTGCCGCCGTAGCGAGTCCCCGCCGAACTAGGGTATGGACTTGATCTTTGTGCTATTCCTCAATCTGATTCCTAGCACATTGTGATCATATTGATTCTAGCCACGTTTGATAAACTTCTATCCAGTCAAAATGCTCATAGATTAGGTTTGATTCGAAAATTCTAGGTTTAGGTCTCCGCCGAAACCATCTCGGACCCACCGAGTTGAAAAACTCGGTCCCACCTATTTGGCTTATGCCATTGCACAAGTGAGACTCGGTCTGACCAAGAATTACTTATCGGTGTGACCGATTTTGGAACTCTGTGAAACCCTAGCAGTCTCGGTGCCACCGAACTGTGACTCGGTCCTACCGAGTTCACTAGTTTAGGTTCCAAAACTGCTTCGGTATCACTGAGTTTGAAAATCGGTAGATCCGAGATGATTTCAGTAGGAAACTAAAACTAAGTTTTTGGATCATTCTTTTTGCAAAAATCTCTGCATTTTGTGATGCTCATCTTTTCTACCTCATCTATAATCTGTTCACAGGGTCAGCAGTCAGAGCTTACAGCATGACAGACCAAAGTGATAGCCAGAATGTGTCAGAACAGCAAGTGGTGATGAGTGAAGGCACTAGTCCCTCCAGCTCTTCTGATGAAGGCAGCAGGAGCACTCCTAGCAACTTGCCAAAGGCTGCCATGAGACGGAGGAAGAAGAGGACTTCAGATTCCGAAGATGAAGACTATGTGGCAGAGGAAGAGGCCACTTCCAAGAGAGTTGAGCCAGCTCAAGGCACAAAGCCAGGGCTGAAAATCAAAAGGCCAGCAGGCAGGCAGCCCATGTCAAAGGCAAGAGCCTCAACTGAGAAGCCCACTCCCCAAGAGCCAGTTGCTGCAGAAGGCAAGAAGAGAAAGGAAAGGGTGAAGAAGACTGTGGCTAGAGTACTTGGCAAAGCTTCCATCATGGAAGAGGAGGAAGAAGAAGAGGTAGCTGCACCAGCACCCAAGGCACCCAAGCTAATGGGAGATGCCATAAAATCAGGGGGAGCTGCTTCCAAGGCCAAGCCAGCTCCAAAGCCAAAGCCCAAGAGGAACACACGGAGCATTCCTGCAGCTGAGAAGAACAAGGCCCAAGTACCTGAGACTGTTGCTGAAGAAGAGGATGAACAGCAAATTCTGAGAAAGCTAAAGCCCAAGATCCCAAACCACAACGATGCTCATCCTGTGGCTGAGGACATGAAGCTCAGGAGAGATTCAGGGCTGAGGAAGTGGAGAGAAGCAGACCCATATGCTTCAAGGAGAAGGACTGCTGTGGACTACATGTTTCACACCAAGGAGCAGCAGGATTTTTATGAGACAGTGCTGCTAGATAAGAAGCCCATTGTCTGTGATATGCGATGGGTTGATTGGACATACATCAAGGACAATGAGGAGCACTATCCTGGAGTGCAAGACAGCTTCATAGCTTGTGGAGTAGCTGACTTTGTTGGGCAGAAGCTCACAAAGTGGAACAAGGAACTCATCATGCAGTTCTACTCCACAGCTCACTTTTATCCAGATGGGAGGATCACATGGATGTCTGAGGGTACAAGGTACCAATCCACAGTTGCTGAGTGGGCACAGATCATAAATGCCCCAGAGGAGCAAGATGATGACTTGGATATCTATGCCAAGAAGAAAATGGACCACAACTCAATGTCAAATATGTACAAGGAGATCCCAAATGAAGCACTTGATACCTTCAAGTTTGGCTCAGTACATTACCTTCTGTCAGGACTCCTGACTATCAATTGGATCTTGAGGCACACCTTACTGCCCAAGTCTGGAGATCACAAGATGATCAGAGGCCATGCTATCAACTTGCTACATGTGTTTGATGTGCCTCAGAAGTTCAAGGTGACAATCAAGAGGACTGCAGCAGATCAGAAGAGGAGCTGCGGATATGCCCCTCAAATTCAGGAGCTCATCAACTCCAAGATGGGCACAGGCATCTATTTATTGGATAAGGAACATTTGCCCATCCGTCCAGATTTTGAGAACAATGAAGTTGTGATGACTGAGAACGAGCCATCATCTGCCCAAGCATACGCAAAGAAGGAGAAGGCGAGGAAGGAGAAAGCTGCCAAGATGCCAACTCAAGAGGAGGAATCTGAGTATTTCTTGAAGACCAAACAAGAGCAGCTTGGTTACTTGATTGCAACCACGTTGAGGATTGAGCAAAGTCTGGCCACCCTCACTCAAAATTAGCAGAGCCTAGAGAGAATCATGGAACAGAAGTTCTATGACTTGGATGTCAAAGTAACGGAAGTCCAGTCTGCAGTGGAGCAGCTCCAGGAGGACATGCAGGAGAGGATAGGAAGGACTACTACTCATGCCTTTGCCAGAGTGCCAAGAGGTCCGAGGTCGTCTGCCGTGCCAGTTGCTGACACAAGAGTCACCACCTCAGCACCAGCCACAGCCTCAGTTCCACCAGCTCCAGCATCTACTTCAGCTCCAACTCCGGCGTCTACTTCAGCATCTACCAAAGCCTTCGTCCTTGGAGTGATCCGGACTCCACCACCACCTGAAGATCAAGCCTGAGCGTCGATCTAGTGCTATGCATTTTCTAGGAACTTTTTGGTAACTTGTTGCCAAAGGGGGAGAAGATGTATAGATCATAGGCTTCGAGAGAGACAGTGTTGCTTTTCTCTTTTGCTTTATTTGGTGGTTTTTCGAAGAGTAACCCATGACTCTAACTCCTTGTGCATTTGCAGTCCAAAGCAAATTTTAAATATGCACAAATTTAGGGGGAGCTCTTACTTATCACATACTTCTCAAAGCGACGATATATTTCATGCTTATTATCATTTGTCGAAGCTTTGATCTATATGTTGTCATCAATTACCAAAAAGGGGGAGATTGAAAGTGCATCTATCCCTAGGTGGTTTTGGTAATTCATAACAACATATAGCTCATTGAGCTAATGCTATTCCAAGATGATTATTTCAGGAAAGCTCAATGATTGGCATGGCATGGATGTCAAAGTGGAACCCTCAAAATGCTAAGGACAAAGGATTGGCTCAAGCTCAAAAGCTCAAGACTCTTCATTTTATATTTTAGTGATCCAAGATCACATTGAGTCCATAGGAAAAGCCAATACTATCAAGGAGGGATGAGGTGTTGCTTAATGAGCCTCTTGCTTCATGTGCTTAGTGATATGCTCCAAAACCCTCAACTACTTTCCCACTTCCACATATGACCTAAACCCTAAGCCAAACTCGGTCCTACCGATTCTTCCTATCCGGCGCCACCGAGTTTCATTTGTCATAAGCCATTGCCAACCCCTAGCAATTCGGTTCTACCGATAAGGATCTCGGTCTCACCGAGATGGGGTTGCAAACTCTCTGTTTGCCTTTCGTAACTTTTTGGTCCCACCGAAAGAGCGAATCGGTCCCACCGAGATTGCAATGTAAACTCAGTGTTTCCCCTTTGTAACTTTTCGGTCTCACCGAGTTCCACTCGGTCTCACCGAAAGAGAAAATCAGTCCCACCGAGTTTGCCTGACCAACTCTCTGGTTAGCTAATTACCAAATTCGGTCTCACCGAGTTTGTGTAATCGGTCTCACCGAGATTACGTTATGCCCAAACCCTAACCATATCGGTCCTACCGAGTTGCATGTCAGTCCCACCGAAAATCACTAACGGTCACTAGGTTTACATTTTCGGTCCGACCGAGCTTATTGATTCGGTCCCACCGAGATTGGAAAATTGTGTAACGGTTGGATTTTGTGTGGAGGCTATATATACCCCTCCACCTCCTCTTCATTCGATGAGAGAGCCATCAGAACACACACACCATTCCAACTCATATGTTCTGAGAGAGAACCACCTACTCATGTGTTGAGACCAAGATATTCCATTCCTACCATATGAATCTTGATCTCTAGCCTTCCCAAGTTGCTTTCCACTCAAACCTTCTTTCCACCAAATCCAAATCCTATGAGAGAGAGTTGAGTGTTGGGGAGACTATCATTTGAAGCACAAGAGCAAGGAGTTCATTACCTACACACCATTTGTTACTTCTTGGAGAGTGGTGTCTCCTAGATTGGCTAGGTGTCACTTGGGAGCCTCCGACAAGATTGTGGAGTTGAACCAAGGAGTTTGTAAGGGCAAGGAGATCGCCTACTTCGTGAAGATCTACCGCTTGTGAGGCAAGTCCTGTGTGGGCGATGGCCATGGTGGGATAGACAAGGTTGCTTCTTCGTGGACCCTTTGTGGGTGGTTGCTTCTTCGTGGACCCTTCGTGGGTGGAGCCCTGTGTGGACTCGCGCAACCGTTACCCTTGGGTGGAGCCCTGTGTGGACTCGCGCAACCGTTACCCTTCGTGGGTTGATGTCTCCATCAACGTGGATGTAGGATAGCACCACCTATCCGAACCACGGGAAAAACATCTGTGTCTACAATAGCGTTTGAATTCTCCAAACCCTTCCCTTTACATTCTTGCAAGTTGCATGCTTTACTTTCCGCTGCCAATATACTCTTTGCATGCTTGCTTGAATTGTGTGATGATTGCTCGACTTGTCCCAAAATAGCTAAAATCTGCCAAGAACTAAAATTGGGAAACGGTTAAGCTTTTATTTGGTCAAGTAGTCTAATCACCCCCCTCTAGACATACTTTCGATCCTACAGACACCCGTCCTGAGACATGTCAAGCAAGCAGGTGCGAAGCTGGCAAAGCAGCCCGACAGGACCTGCCGGGCGAGCCATATGTGACGATGAGCGGCACATTTAATGTGCTCTATCAGCCTACAGAGTTAGGTATGATAGCACTGTTTACTATCTAATCAGTACATAAACACTGATTTGCCACTGTGGTAACCCCTTAAACTATAAAAGGAGGCATATGGCAATCGTAGAGAGGATTCGGACCCCCTCGAGGCAACCTTGCCGGGCAAGAGCGCTGCGCCTCTCCACCATTTTCCACCATCAATCCACCAAAGTAGGAGTAGGGTTTTATGCCTCGCGGTGGCCCGAACCTGGGTAAAACCTCCCGCCGCCGAACCAAAAGGGGCCATTGGTCCCATATGGGGATGTGGTTTCCCGCAATACAAGCCTTCCAATTTTTGGTACATACTACAACATCTGTCTATTAACCATGTTCTTACATCAAATTAATGTTCTTGTGTATCCCTCATCAATCACTTATGATTAGACAATCAAGCTCGTGGACTGCTGTAAGAAAAGATCCTATTTTGAAGAATGCAATGTCAGCCTCTGTTGGTGCAACAAACTCTGGGTCTGTTGACCAACTCTGCACAGGCACAGGCACATGATCATGATTGAAGCACCAGCTTAAGTCAGAGATTGAAGAGCCAAGAGATTCGAACAACCAACATGCAGCTCAGAAGGACCAAGATTGAGCCTAAGGAGCAAGATATCGGCAAGAGAGGGGCCTCCCTCGGCGGTCACGCGAGCCCGGAAAGGGGCGTGGCCACCACCAAAAGAAAGGAACTGAGGCTCCCCAGCAGAGCCTGCCGGGGCTCGCGGGGGCAGAACCACCCCACCAACCGCTCAAACACGACTCACGTCGTCAATCAGTGTGGTGTCAAGGCGCAACATGAATAAGTGGTAGTCGTTCGCCACATGGCCGCCATTTCCTACAGAGAAAGCTACAGATGACACCCGTCCTGCAATGTGTCAAGAGAGCAGGTGCGGAACTGGCAAGAAAGCCCGGCAGGCCTTGCCGGGCGGCCAATGACATGACACTCAGCAGCGTATTTAGGTATGATAGCACTGTTCGCTATCATATCAGTGGATAATGACCAATTTTCCATTGTGGTGACCCCTTAATCTATAAAAGGAGGCCCAGTGGGTTAGAATGTTGGAAGGTTCACAACCCCAAGCCACCACACGCACGTAGTCGTTGCGCCCCCGTGGCAAACCTTGCGGGGCAAGTGTACTACGCACCACCACATTCATTGTTCCATCAATCCACTAAAGCAGGAGAAGGGTCTTATGACTCGCGGCGGACTGAACCTGGGTAAATCGCTTGTGTGCTCCCCCACGCGCTGCCGTATGCCGGTCTGTTCTTGGTGAAACACGATGCCCCCCCTGCCGAACCAAAAAGTGGCCACCCAGTCCCATAGGTGGCTACAGAAATCCCGCGATATCTTTCGCGCGCCTGGTAGGGGGAGCTCTTGCGTGAACCTGAAAGTGTACACCGTGCGTCATATTCATTGCCATCTTCATCCTCGACAGCGCCATCGACCATGGCTCCCAAGAAGAAATCTGGCACCTCGGCTCATCCATCCACCTCGAAGGATCCGCCGCCCGTGGCCCCTAACGCTGCAGGGGACACGGGATAGCGTGAGGACGTGGATGCTGCTGCGGGCGTGGTTGGCGCAGGTGGCACCGTTACCACCTACCTCGCGGCCAACATAGGGGTCGGAGCTACCGGAGGAGAACAACATCAGTAGCGTCTCGACGGTCAAGCTCTGCGAGGTGAGGGCGAGGGGGTCACTCCGCCCGTGCCCGCTCCTCTATCGACGATCACAGCCGCAACAACGACACTCGGTCCGGGCGAGCCATTGCTCTCCGGTCGCCGCCGTCATGGGAGAGGCCGTGGCGCATGTGCCTCCTCCCGGACAAGCCAACCAAGCTGCTGGTCTCAACGGAGCCTCTGATCTTCGAGCACCGCCGCCGCGTGACCCCGCTGCCTCGGTGGTCATCCCACAACAACATGGGTGCGGCGCTGCGACCGCCGCCGCGGGCATAAACCGGAGCCAGGCGATGGTGCGGTCGACGTCATCGACATCCATGCCAAGCATGGCCACGGAAGCCATGCCGCGAGCTCAGCTATTGTTGAGGTTCCCGCCAACAGCCGAGCAGATGGATGAGTGGTGTGCCACCATCCAAAGCCTGCTCGGTTTCGTCGAAGCTGGGGGCTCGCGACGAACTTTCCCACTTCAAACTCCCCAAGCAACAGCCACCGCTCGCGTCGATAGCCATACGAAGGGGGCCGTCCCCACGGTTCAGTCCCCGCCACGGTTGCCGGCAAGGGCGCGGTAGAATCAAGACCTCGATGATGTCTCGATGGCCTCTTCTGACCCTCGAGCACATCCAGGCCAATGTCAAACCCCGGAAGACAAGCTATAGGGAGATGCGCACATCGTCGCCAAACGGCACCGCAACGACCCCCGCCAGACCAACAGGTGCGGCCGCCTCAACATCGACGAGCCTACACTCGGTGTTGGCGGGTGCCTACCTTTCGAGGTCGGCTGCCCTACCTTTACATGTGAGCTGCGGCAAGTCCATTGGCTATCCGTTCGCATGTTCAAGCTAGAGATACCTGAGAAGTATGACGGGAGGCTGAACCTAGCAGAGTTTCTAAGCATATACACCATCGCTGTTGAGGCTGTCGGGGGAAGAGATGAGAAGGTGTTCACCAACTACTTCCCTTTGGCCCTCAAGTCCAATGTGAGGTATTGGTTGATGCACCTACCGGAGAACTCCATTTCGTCATGGGCGGACCTGTGCTACGAGTTCATCGGTGCCTTAACCGGTGGGCACCAAGAGTCCAGCGGGCCCAGCGACCTGTAGCTTCTCCGGCAGAAGCAAGGAGAAACTCTCCGTAAGTATCTGCAGAGGTTCAGTAAGGTTCATAGGAATATTCAAAATATCCATCCGGTAGCTGTTATAGTCGCTTTCCATTCCAATGTGTGCAACTGCCGCATTCATTCCAAAATGAATGCGCGGTTGCCCAAGACTATGAAAGAACTATATACACTAGTGGATAAATGTGCCCGGGTGGAAGGAGGAAGGAAGTTGCCCGAAGAGGAGATTGCATTAATGTTGATTCATAGGATGAGGATGAATCAACCAGTCACAGGAAGGGTAAGAAGCGCAATAATAAGCCAAGAGATAAGGTAGTGATGACTGTAGAAGGTTCGATCATACCTAATACTGGCAAGAAGGCCAAAGCTGAGGCCCCTGGCAAGGAAACTGCCGCGTGCACCGCCTGCCGGGAAGCCGCAGCTACGGAAAAAGTTGGCAAAGGTGATGGGTCGTACTGCAAGATCCGCCGGACCAAAGGCCACGACCTTCAAGGGTGTTATCAGATTGAGCAGCTTCTCAAGAATCAGAGGGCTGAGTATGATAAGCTTGACAAGGAGAAAGGTCAGAATGCTGCTGGCGTTAAGGGCTGGCGTGGTGAACCGAATCGCCCCGGCAAACCCTTCCGGAACCAAGGAAAACCCGCCACGGGCCAAGAGAAGGAAACCTATGATGATGCCAGTAATGGAGGGGGTGAGGAGGAAACCAGTGAGTAGGAATTCCGGAAGGCCACTGACACCCTATGCATTGATGGGGGTTCGTCTTTGCACTCCTCTCATCGCCAACTCAAGCGATTGGCACGAGAGGTCAATGATGCAGAACCAGCGGCAGAGGCCCGGAAGCCGCTCAAGTGGTTCCGCACGCCCATCATCTTTGACGAAGAGGATCACACTGATCGCACCACTGCGGTGGGGTGTTTGCCGTTGTTGGTCTCCCCAACAATTCGCAACCTCAAGGTCACAAAGATGCTGGTGGACGGCGGGGCCGGGTTGAATTTGATTTCCCAGCAGTTATTATCAAGCTTCAGATAGGAGTAGATGAGCTAAAGGCCACCAACACGTTTCGAGGTGTTATTCCCGGCAAGATTCGTCCTAAGGGGAAGATTACGTTACCATTAACGTTTGGGGGAGAGCTTAACTTCCGGACTTAGAAGATTGTGTTTGATGTGGTTGATTTCCCCCTACCGTACAATGGGATTCTTGGATGATCAGCCCTGGCCAAGTTCATGGCAGCATCCCACTATCCTTAGAACACCCTGAAAATGCCTGGGCCATTGGGAGTCCTCACTATCCCATCATATGAGAAGGATGCAATTATCTGTGTGAACAAGATGTATCGGGATGCAGTCACAGCAGAGGCTGCGGCAGCAGTAGCTTCCCCCAAGGAAAGCAAAGGAAAGAAGAGGGATTGTAGGACCTCAGGCAAGGAGTCCGGGAAGCGTGCCCCCTTCGAGTGCACGACACCCGTTGACGACGTGCCGGAGTGTTCCAACAGCAAGAGATCCAAGATTACTGCACCGCAAGTGAAGAAGGTCTCGGCAGGGCAGGCTGGCATTGATGGTACTTTCACTATCAGCGCTACGCTCAATGACAAATAGGAGAGCATGCTTGTTGCTTTCGTGTGGGCGAATATCTATGTGTTTTCTTGGCAACCATCTGATATCCCCAGTGTTCCCAGGAAGGTAATTGAGCACCACATTGTTGTCTGCCCACATGCCCGAACCGTCAAGCAGACAGTACGGAAGGAGGCCTTGGAGAGGCAGCAGTTCATTGCCGAAGAGATCAAGAAGTTAGAGGCAGTTGGTTTGGTCAGAGGAGTACTGCATCCTACATGGTTGGCAAATCCAGTAGTGGTCCGGAAGGCTAATGGGAAGTGGAGGCACCGCATTGATTTCATAGACCTCAACAAGGCTTGCCCGAAGGACCCATTTCCCTTGCCGCGCATCGACCAGATCGTGGATTCCACTTCGGGATGTGATTTGCTCTCCTTCATGGATGCATTCCCTGGGTATCATCACATCTTCATGTACAAGGAAGATGAAGAGAAGACATCATTCATCACCCTGTGTGGTACGTACTGCTTTGTCCGCATGCCATTCGGATTAAAAAGTGTCGGGTCCACTTTTGTAATGTCATCCAGATCGTACCATAGTTGCACAGAAATATAGAAGCCTATATGGATGATAGCATGGCCAAAACCAAGGATAAGGCCACAGACAGTTCTCCCCGGCAAGGAAAGGACACAGACAGTTCTCCCCGGCAAGGAATCACCCCAACAATGTATCATGTATTTTGATCCTACTTTTTCCTACAAGGTGCAGGGGCTGGCGTGCTTCTTGTTGCCCCCTCCGGGGAGCACTGGAAGTATGTCCTCCAAATGCACTTTGCCCGGGAAGAAGCCACCAACAATACGTCAGAGCATGAAGGGCTCCTTGTCGGGCTTAGGATTACAGCAGAATTTGAAATTAAGAGGCTGATTACTCGAGGAGATTCACAGATCATGGTGAGACAAGTCAACGAGGATTACCAAAGCCCATTGATGGAAGCATACATCGAGGAAGTAAGGAGATTGATGGAGCACTTTGATGGGTTGCGAACAGAGCACGTACCTCGTGCGAAAAACAACATAGTTGATCACCTGTCAAAGTGTGCTGTGCAGAAGCTTCCTGTGGAACCAGGAACATTTGTTCTCCATCTCTCTCAACCTTCCATAGCACCACCAACAATGGCCTGGAAAAGGAGAAAGTTGGACTATGGTAAGCCTCTCCCAGCAGAGCCATCCGCTCCCAGCAGAGACCCTGCCGGAAACAACTTCTCATAGCCTGTCGGACCACCCCCTCCAGCCAGACCTCTGGACCCCGCAAACGAGGCTGGTGCTCCCGTAGCCGAGGAGGTGCCGCTAGTCCTTGTTGCCGAGCCCCAGGCTCCAACTTGGGCAAGGCACGTTGTCCACTTCCTCCAAATCAGAGAACTCCTTGGCAATCAGAATTAAGCTGAAAGAGTAGCCTGGAGGGCCAGTATGTATCAGTTTGTCGATGACACTCTATACAGAAGGAGGCCCAACGGTGTGAAATTGAAGTGTGTTTTCCGGGAGGATCGAAAGGAACTGCTGGCTGAGATTCACAGAGGAATGTGCGACTCACACATTGGATCGAGGGCATTAGTTAGGAAAGTATTCCAGCAAGTATTCTATTGGCCCACAGCCCTCCAAGATGGAGTTGAGCTTGTCACGAAATGTGAAGCCTATTAGTTCCATTCCAAGAAAACACACTTGCCTGCCAAGCCCTTCAGACAATCCCTTTATCATTGCCATTTTCGGACTGGGGGCTCGATATCCTCGGCCTCTTCCCCCGAGCAATCGGGGGCTTTGAATTCTTGTTCGTTGCCATTGACAAGTTTACAAAGTGGCCGGGAGTGACTTCTGTGAGAAAGGTGACTACTCAGTGAGCTATCAAGTTCTTGAAAGAGTTGGTGTGTCATTTTGGAGTTCCAGCAAGGATCATCACTAACAATGGCACCCAGTTCACGAGCCACGCCTTCATGCAATATGTTCGCACCCTCGGATGCAAAATCTCATTCGGTTCTGTGGCACACCCCTGGAGCAATGGAGAAGCTGAGAGGGCGAACGCTGAAGTGCTTGGTGGACTCAAGACAAGAACTTTCGATATGTTGCAGAAGCATGACAGGGGGTGGATTGAGGAGCTGCTGGTAGTTCTCTGGTCCCTCAGAACGACACCTAACCGAGCTACCGGGCAGACTCCCTTCTCCCTGGTCTACGGGGCAGAAGCAGTTATCCCCACGGAACTCATTTACGGGTCCCCTCGAGTGCTTGCCTATGATGAAGTAGCGCAAGATCAGCACCGGCGTGACGACCCCATGCTACCTCAGGAGAACCGTCTCCGAGCTACTACGCATCCTGCACGGTACCAGCCAGCCTTGCGTCGCTATCATAGCCGTAGGGTCCATGCCCGGTGTTTTGAGGAAGGTGACCTTGTCCTTAGGCGCGTTTAGTCCGCCCAGGGTACAAACAAGTTATCACCGAAGTGGGAAGGCCCTTACCGGGTGGTAGGAGTCACCAGACCTGGCGCAGCCCGTCTGGAGACCGGGGATGGCACACATTTGCAAATCTCAGGGAATATTGAGCATCTCCGTAAGTACTACCCGTAAGGTCCGAGGCTGTCGAGCACTGCCCGGCAGCCACCCTTTTGTACAGGCCTTGCCCCAGTTGCATGTAACCCCTTGTACAAAGCCGGGGCGATGATCCCGTGCATGATAAAATAAAGAAGCATTGTGGGGGGCACCCGATTGAGATCGCATGCATGCACAAGCACACCCATATCACTGCATAAGCATTTCATTAGCATTTGCATATGCGTATAGATAGGATTGCATCCTGCATTCATTCTCATCGACATGGAGTTGCAGGTTCCTGCCGTGAAGTTGGCTCCGACAAGGGACGAGAAGATTGCATGGCACAGTGATCCCCGGCTAGCCAAACAGATAAGTTTATCTCTTGTCCATTAATGTTCTTTAAGATATAACTTGTGCATAGATAAACCTCGCTGCTCTCTTGAAACTAGGGTGCTCCCATCCTTGGCTCGAATGCTACTTCGGCCTGGATGGTCGCAGTGGCCCTTGGTGAAAAGAGAGTGGGAGGGGGGCTGGCGCCCGAGTCTGTCCCCCGCAGACATGGTACTCCGGCAGGCGAAAAGGGTGCGGGAAGGTTATCGTGCCGGGGAAAACTCATTTAATTACAGTAAAGAGGCACCCCACCTCGGCATGGACAATACATGCATGGGTTCCGGCAAGGCTTATGTCTTTCATTGACATGCAGATACAAGTACAAGCATTATAAAACACAAATATGGATGAAAGGATTACATTATTTGAATTAAAATTTGGAGATTTCCTACAAGTTTAAGATTGAAAAAAGATAAGTGCTCCGTATTGCCCTTTCTTGCCCCTATCCTCCTAGGCACAACCGTCGAAGGCGAGGAGGACAAATGGAGCACCAGAGCTGAAGTCTAGCCCGTTCCCGTCGGGCTCCAAGAGAGGTAGCCCAGATGGAACGGAAGCACGAGGGAACGCATCAATGAAGAGCACGGCAGAAGGTGACCCTGTAAACCACTGTCACCAGGGCCAGCAGGACTCGGCAGGGCTAACGGAGCTGCAGCCCAAGAGGAAGCCTGCCAGGGTCCAGCTGGAAGACTCCTAGAGGAGCCTGGCAGCACCATCCACACATCTCCCTCCAACTCCCCGGCAAATCACATTGCCTGGGAAGTGGCGCAAATGCAGATGGTGGTGCTACCGCCTAATGAAGATGGTGCGGGCGACGATCAGTCGGAGTCAGTGTCGTCGCTCCTCCACCCGCTACCGTCATCATCACCATCACTGTCCTCCTCGTCGCTTTTGCTCGAGGAGGAGCTTTCGCCATTGGTCGAGTTCTCCATGTAGCACACTAAGCGGACTCCTGAGCGCCAGCAGATCTTGAGGGAGAGGAGGCCACTCTCCATTAATTTGAAATGGAGAATGTGCCCCTCCGAGAAGCTATGCGCATGAGCGAAGGTCTTCCAGTGTAACACCCACAATGCGGCTATATCTCCCACGTGTCGAGGAACGACTTAGAGGCATAACCGCATTGTGGTTTTGTCGCAAGAGGGTAATCTTCACACAATCCCATGTACTAAATAAGAATGGGATAAAGAGTTCGCTTACAATCGCCACTTCACACAATTAACAAGTTGAACATACATCATCTAGAGTACAACCAAGGTCCGACTACGGAACCAAAATAAAAGAAGACAACCCCAAATGCTAGATCCACGATCGTCCCAACTGGGCACCACTACTGATCAACTGGAAAAGACACAAAACAATGATCAAGATATTCATCGAGCTCCCACTTGAGCTTGGTTGCGCACCTGCACTGATATCATCGGCACCTGCAACTTTTTGGAAGTATCTGTGAGTCACGAGGACCCTGCAATCTCACATCTGCGATATCAAGACTATTTAAGCTTATGGGTAGGGTAAGGTAATGAGGTGGAGCTGCAGAAAGCACTAAGAGTATATGGTGGCTAACATACAAGAGCGAGAAGAGAAGCAACACAATGGTCGTGAAGCTAGAAGTGATCAAGAAGTGATCCTGAAACTACTTACGCACAACGATAACACAACAACCATGTTCACTTCCCGGACTGCGCCGAGAAGAGACAATCACGGTTACACACACGGTTGATGTATTTTAATTAAGTCAAGTGTCAAGTTCTCTACAATCGGACAATTAACAAATTCCCATCTGCCACATAACCGCGTGCATGGCTCTCGAAAGTTTATACCCTGCAGGGGTGTCCCAACTTAGCCCATCACAAGCTGTCACGGGCAACAAAGGATATTCCTTCTCCCAGAAAGACCCGATCAGTGTCGGAATTCTGGTTACAAGTCATTTCGACAATGGTAAAACAAGACCAGCAAAGCCGCCCGATGTGCCGACAATCCCGATAGGAGCTGCACATATCTCGTTCTTAGGGCACACCAGATAGGTCAAGCTACAAGCAAAACCAGCCCTCAAGTTGCCTCGAGGTGGCCCCGCAGGTTGCGCGGTTCGGACCGACACTTAGAGAAGCACTAGCCCGAGGGGGTTAAAACAAAGATGACCCTCAGGAGCACGACTCCCAAGGGAAAAGTATAGGTGGTGGTGAGGCAAATGATAAAACCAAGGTTGGGCCTTGCTGGAGGTGTTTTATTCAAAGCGAATTGTCAAGGGGTTTCCATAACACCCAACCGCGTAAGGAACGCAAAATCAAGGAACATAACACCAGTATGACGAAAACTAGGGCGGCAAGAGTGGAAGAAAACACCAGGCATAAGGACGAGCCTTCCACCATTTACCAAGTATATAGATGCATTAATTAAAATAATACATATTGTGATATCCCAACATATCCATGTTCCAACATGGAACAAACTTCAACTTCACCTACAACTAGCAACGCTATAATAGGGGCTGAGCAAAAGAGGTAACATAGCCAAACAACAGTTTGCTAGGATGGTGGGTTAGAGGCTTGACATGGCAAAGTGGGAGGCATGATATAACAAGTGATAGGTAGCGCGACATAGCGATAGAGCGAACAACTAGCAAGCAAAGATAAAAGTGATTTCGAGGGTATGGTCATCTTCCCTGCAATGTACTCAGAGTTGTCGAAAGCTTGATCCTCGTAAGCATACTCAACAGGTTCCTCGGTCACGTACTCGTCTCCCAGCTTGAACCAAGGCAAGAACACAAGCAAAGGAACAACAATCAAACACGGTGCAATGGACAAGCAACATGATATGAAACATGGCATGATATGCAAGATATGACATGCAATGCATATGCGTGATCCAGAAGAAAAGAACAATCAAGGCATAAACTTGGCAAACCAAGTATTCCGCTGGAAAGAAGGGGTGATTTCGGTCGAAATCGATATAAGGATCGCCAGAAATGGATGCACGGTTTGCAAATGACAAGAAAAACAAGAATGGCGCAAAACTACGATTAACAGCATGATAGCACTTAGAGTGCAACAAGAAACTGAGCTACTGCACTCCAACATAGCAACAAAGAATATGTCAGTGATGTACAAGAGATGCTTGACAAAACATGAACACTGAGCTACGGCTAAATCACACTAGAATAGGTTCAAACTAGCATGGCAAAATTGCACAAGATATCAGCTTCATAGACTTAGTGAAAATACTAACATGTCAAAAAAACAACATCCCGAAGCACTGTTTGGAGCAAGCAAACAACATGGTGCAGGAACATCTCATGACAAATAGAGGCATACCATGAATCTACTAAATTCATAGAACAAAACTCCCTTACTGAGCACGAGCCAAAAAGGAACAGAAGATATGATGGCACCCATGTAAACATAGCAAGTTCTATTAACAATTTCAGACTTAGAAGGAAAACAGAGCATGGCATAAATAGATTTATGATAGCAATTTGCAAGCTCATGCCACTCACCACAAAGCATTAAATGACAACATAAGCATACCAATAGAAAGATGACATGTTCATGATTCTAAGCATGGCAAGATCAAGTTAATAGTATGCATGGATCACTAGCAACAACAATGGAAATATTGATTAACATGTTAACAATCTTCCAGGAACATTTTATAGCAAAAGTAGAGCAAGAAAAAGACATGCTAGATCACTCCATGATTGCAACCAGAGACATGAATGGATAGAGCATAACTTCATGTTCAAAATATCCTTACTGAAGTATCTCAAAATAATCATGGATCTCATGGTAGCATCAACTTTACATGGTATCAAAATAACAGCAGGAAAAGGACTTAGCAAAATCCTAAGTCCCTGAAAACAACAACATCACAGAGCCTAGCTTGCATGCTTGTTCTAGTCACCACATAGATCACAAAAAAAAGACCTGCACCCCTGTAAAGATGGCATGATTTAGTTAAAAACATATGTAGACCTCATGCTCAAAGGATGCACATATCAAATGCAAAAAAAATGATAAATCACCATGATCTGATAAGTACCAGTAGTTAACATATTATAGCACTCCTGCAACAATGAAAATGACATCATAATGGACAGTAACATGCATGCAAGCGCTACTAAGATGAAGAGCTCAATGAGACAAACATTTTGAAATATCATATGCATGATTTGGAACCACGGTCACCGAGATATGACATGTAGAAGGAGGCATAAAAACATGACAGGTTTAGGATTTAGAAGAAAATTAGACCTCGAGGGGGAAAAGTCAACGACGGCGGATCTCGCCAGAACCCCGCCGGAGATGGCCGGAGGAGGTCGGGGAAGCCGAATCCGGGGCTCCCTCGGCCGGACCTCGCTGGATATGGGCCGGGGAGGCGCTGGGCGGTGGAACCGGGGCCGGGCGGCGATGACGAACAGGCGGCGATGACTGCCAGCAGCTCCGGCGTGGTCGCAGCGGCGTGGGGCGGCGGCTGCCGAAGACGAGTCTAGGCGGCGGCCGGCAGAGCTGTGGTGGAGGCGGCGGCCGGAGCGGCGGCGATGCATGAGGCGCGGGGAAGGGAGGAGGAGATGGTCACCGGCGGGCGGCGCGGTGTGCTCCGGCGAGGGCCGGTGGCCGGAGCGGCGATGAGACCTGGCGCGGTGGCGAGGCAGCGGAGGGTGCGAGGTGACAGCGTGGGCCCAGCGGGTCCGCAATGGGCTGCGGTGGGCCGCGTGGTGGCGGAGGATGGCAGTGACACATGGCAGCACATGGTTGGGCGCGGGATACGGCGCGATGACATGGCGGCCTGCCATTGGGCGGAGCGATGTGTCCGGCGGACATGTCCAGGGCAGATGGACATGTCCGGCGACGCGAGGAGGAAAATGACTAGGTTTAGACCGTGAATTTCGGGGGGAGGGACTTATTTATAGGTAGATGGAGGTAGGAGTGTCCAAATGAGGTGCGGTTTTCGCCCACACGATCGTGATCCGACGACGGAGGCCATGGAGCTGGTTTAGATGGGTTATTGGGCAGTTTTGAAGGGGTGTTGGGATGCAACACACAAGAGGCTTTTGCGGTTACCCGGTTAACCGTTGGGGCATCAAACGGCCTCGAAATGGAAGGAAATTTGACTAGCGGTCTGCCGGTGATACACCAAGGCCACTTGACAAATCCCAGCCAATTCCGAGAACGTTTAACTCCCGCTCACGAAAAGAGACAAGAGGGGTGCACCGGGTGCATGTGGGAGTCTCGGATTGCGAAATGGACAACGGGGAAAATGCTCAGATGCATGAGACTAACGCGAATGCAAATGTGATGCACATGATGACATGATATGACATGCATGACATGAACAAAATGCAAAACGAAAGACAAAAACCAAACCACGAAGGGAATATCATATCGCATCTCTGGAAAAGGCAAGAGTCGGAGTTACAAATATGGAAAGTTGTATTCAGCATGTTACATCCAGCCAGGACAAAGATACATTACATGAGGGGCGGGGAAGTCGACGGCAACCCGCACGCTTCCATCCCCGCATCCCCTCATGTGTAGCCTCAGAGCACATGGTTGCTCGAGCTCCATCTCCCGTGCAAAGAAGGTCGGAAGACGAAGGTTCCCGCGCAAGGGCTTATACAGCCTGATGATGAACTCTCGAGGTTGATCCCCAACGTGGCCTTCCATCGGAGGAAGAGCCGCCGACGGGGGCACGGCCGAGGAACTCCCTTGTCCTCCTCCTTCTCGGGCACCACGGTGGCCTCACCCGCGCCCCCTCCTCCCTCCTCTTGCAGCGGGCTCCACTTCCTCAGGATCTGGAGGAGGAGGGATACGCCGCCGGGTGGAAGCCGTCATCCCCGCTGGCAAGACACTACTGCGCCCTCGCCCTCTCACCATGGCTAAAAAGAATTGCTGAGATGAAGGAGAGGTATGTGCAGAGGGGTACCACCTTTCCCTCTTTTTATAGAGGGGACGAGGCAGGGGGCTGGCCTCTCGTGATAAATATGACCACCCCACAATCCAATACGGCCCTCTCTGCACCCTCAGCAGCTTTGGGAATCAAGGCCGACCCTCTACTGCAACCATCGATGTTTGATTTTCAACCATGGCACTTCTCCCCGTGCCCTCCATGTCCACCACCTACCATGCCCAATGCATGCAAGACACGTGGCAGGGTGCATGCGTAATGGGGGGCGAGTGGGGTAGCGGTTTCCCCCCCATGATCTTGGTGCGAGGAGAATCCGCGGGACATGATCCAAGTTCTTCCACGACATCGCGCACAATGCGCGGGAAAACCTGAAACTGGCCTAGAATCAAGGTTGATGAAACAGCAACAGAAAACTTAAGGAGACAACCCCTTCAGCAACTTTGCATGTGCACTTATTAGGCCCTACCCCTATGACGCTCAGCGGCGCGTTTGGGGCAGGCCCGGGGGCTTCTGTCGGTGCAACAAACCCTGGGTCTATTGACCAACTGTGCACACGCACAAGATGAATATTAAAGCACCAGCTTAAGTCAGAGATTGAAGAACCAAGAGATTGAAGAACCAACATGTAGCTCAGAAGAACCAACATGTAGCTCAGAAGGACCAAGAGAAGGGCCTCCCTTGCCGGGCAGGCGAGCCCAGCAAGGGGCGAGGCCACCACCAAAAGAAAGCAACCGAGGCTCCCCGACAGAGCCAGTCGGTGCTCGCAGGGGCAGAACTACCCCATCAACCTCTCAAACACGACTCACATCATCAATCAGTGTGGTGTCAAGCCACAAGATGAATAAGTGGCAACGGTTCTCCACATGGCAGCCATTTCCTACAGAGAAGCCTACAGATGAGACCTGTCCTACGACGTGTCAAGAGAGCAGGTGTGGAGCTGGCATGAAAGCCCGATAGACCTTGTCGGGCGGCCAGTGATGTGACACTCAGCAGCGTATTTAATGCACCCTGTCAGCCCGTAGAATTAGGTATGATAGCACTGTTCGCTATCATATCAATGGATAATGACCACTTTGCCATTGTGGTGACCACTTAATCTATAAAAGGAGGCCCATGGCACTCGTAGGAGGGGTTAAGAGGTTGGAAGGTTGACAGCCCCAAGCCACCACACGCGCGTAGTCGCTGCGCCCTTACCTGGCAAGTGTACAACGCACCACCACATTCATTCTTCCATCAATCCACTAAAGCAGGAGTAGGGTCTTACGCCCCACGGCGCCCCGAACCTGGGTAAATCGCTTGTGTGCTCCCCAACGCGCTGCCGTACGCCGGTCTGCTCCTTGTGCAACGCGCCGTGCCCCCCTGCCGAACCAACAAGGGGCCACCCGGTCCCATAGGTGGCCGCGGAAATCACGCGACAGCCTCCCCACATGATTCTCAAGAAACAACAATGCTAGATGAAGACAGTCAACGTACCTCTATAGTTGATGAAAGCATTTCCCCTACACCACCATTGCAGGTTCTTGCTCTAACTTGGCAGTGTGATATGTGGTTGCATGTTGCATATAGTGTCTAGATTGTAATTCTTCCAATCTTATTAAATTGCATGTGCTATTCTGTTTAGTTTTTACATTATACTTGTTAATGTGACATGCCTTCTTGTTTTTGGTACATAGTACATCTGTCTATTAAGCATGTCCTTACATAAAACTACTGTTTTTTTGTACCCCACGTCAATCAATTATGACGAGACACCTTTAGTATATGTAGAGTGATATTGGTTGCATCTTTCATATGATTCATAGAATGCACTACTTCTAATTTTTTGAAACGCCATTTATGATGGGACGCTTTTAACTTGGCAGAGTCATATTCGTTACATCTTTCATGTGGTGTCTAGCTTGCATTGCTTCTAATTTGTTGAAATGGCTTCTGCTTAGTTTACACAAATAGTTGTAAATATGCCATGTCGTCTTGTTTTTTCGTACATATTCCATCCTCGTATCATGTGTTTGCCTAACATCAAAGTAGTTATTGTCAGTATCCTGCATGAATGAGTTCTGAAAAGTGAATTTTATTGCTTTTTCTTGTCGGTTTTACTTGACAATGCAAAATCAATAAAGCGGGAGGAAATTAGCAAGGGAGCGGATGAAGGTGCTCCTTAGAAACAACTAAAATAGAGGGCCTCTACACATTCTACTCCACTATCACCACAACAAGATTTGGAAGGCAACACATGCATAGACACTCAACATAGTTGTGTTGATGATGAGCACTTCTCCCCTAGTCCACCATCATAGGTGCTCCCTCTGACATGGCACTGTTATATGTGGTTGCATGTTATGTATGATTTCTAGCTTGTATTGCTTCTACTTTTGTTGAATTCCATTTGCTTAATTTACACATTATACTTGTGAATAAGACACGTGTTCCTGTTTCTAGAACATACAATATCTGAATATCACACCATGTTCTTACATGAAAGTACTACAGTTGTGTAACCTGCAACAATCAATTTTCACAAGACACATTTTAACTTGGCAGTCTGATATAGTTTACATCTCGCATTATTTTCTAGCTTGTACTACTAATTTGTTGAAATGGCACTAATGACCAGACAATTTTAACTTGGTAGAGTGATATTCATTGCATATTACATATAGTGTCTAGATTTCATTGCTTCTAATTTGTTGAAATACCTTCTTCTTAGTTTACACATCATAGATGTGAATACGCAATGCTGTGAATATGTAATGGCACTAATGATGAGACCTTTAACTTGGTAGTGTGATGTTGTTTACATGTTGCATATGATTTATTTCTTGTACTGCTTCACATCTGTTTAAATGCTAGTTATGACAAGACACTATTAACTTGGCAGCGCGATATTTGTAGCATCTTTCATATGGTGCATACCTTCCATTGCACTGCTTCTAATTTATTGAAATGCCTTCTACTTAGTTTACACTTCATAGTTCTGATTATCTCATGTCGACCTATTTTTCGTACATATTACATCCTCTTATCATGCGGTTGTCTATAATCAAAGTTCAGTTCATCTGTATCACGCATCAATTTGTTGTGAAGAACAAAAATTTTATTCCTTATTCTTGTCGGCTTGACTTGACATGGCACAGAGAAAGAGGAAGAAACATAGAATGACAAGGGATAGTGTTAGTACTCAGGACGCACGAAAAGGAAGCGGAAGAATTATGCAGATTCTGCTGGTACTGATGGTGCAATAGAAGGTCAAAGTCCACCGAAAAATTGTAGAAACACGGTATCCCCTGCTACACCAGCCGCAAAACAATCCAAACAGAAACTAATAGCTGCCACCAAACAAGCAGTGCTAGCCCTAGTTGTTGCAACACCTTCCACAATACCAATAGCTACACGAGTTACTTGTTTGTCAACTCAGCTAGCGGAAAATTCCCAAGGTCCCTTGCCACCTAACACTACATTCGAAGCACTCTTGACACAAGACGAGTAGGCAAAATCAGATGAACCTTGTGAGCTTCAATAGCAAGAAGGTAGTTGCTGGAGTCAAGTAACAGTTGCATGCTTCTTTATATGTAGTCTCGTAGTTTGATGTACACTAACACTTTCTATGTTCGTTGTTGGACTAGCACCTAGGCGCAAGAGGAAACAGACATCAGGGATAATGCTCGATAGGTTAACTAAGTCTAGAGGAGGAAGAAAGGATTTCCATTTTGAGGCAGGTTTAAAAAGGTCACGTGATGCTACAGAGTCAGCCACGTTAGTATCAGAGGCAATGGTTGTCGTTTGGTGTCATCCACGTATCCTCCCAACATGGATTCAATACAGGAATGACAAAGATGAAACCCAGCTCAACACCTTCCTCGACCATTTATCTGTAAGTACATTATATATATGTGATCAGATCACATGTTGAACTTCTAATTATGCATGTGCCTCACAAATCTATCTTCTTGTAGAAGAAATGTTCAAAGAACAAGGCCAACCATACGAAAGTGAAATTCCAATAGAAGACAAGATCACGTAGCTATATTGCACACTGCGACACTCTTGTAATTAGTTGTTGTTTCACTCTTTTCGATGTGTCATATTATCAGATCTATATTAACTTGTTCCAAATACAGATGAAAGTCCGCAAGGACCAAAAAGTACCTGAACCAAATGTTGCGGAAATCTTCAAGGACTATCACACCAGCAAGACGAAGGGCATGACTGCGCTAGTCAAGGCCGTTGTTGTAAGTCCCTAATCCTCATGCCTTTTAACTACTACTTACTCTGACTTGTGCATTGAACTGCATGGCTTGCAACCAATCTCTATTACTATTTTCAATTTTATACACAATTGTCTTAGCATATCATTGCACCTTACAAAGTTTAAAAGAGAGGAGTGATGTTCCTTTGATCTTGATCTATAATCTAGTTCCATGCTGGACTTGTCTACACAACGTAACAATTGCATGTTTGTCTATTCTCAGTTGTTTTGTGATATGAATGATGTCATACTATGCTTACCGTATTATAAACTTTGTCTCTTTATCCTTAGCTATCAATACAATGTGAGGAAATAGAAAATACATTAGCCATGGTACATGGTCATATGTTTGGAACCTGGTTTTATTATGTACTTTGCAATAAAATACAACTTATATTTTACACGGGTTCACCAGAATAAGTTTTGTATATAGATCAAAGCTATTTTGTTTGGTTTTGCTGCCTCCTTAATATCTTCTGTTCTGGTACTACTAATGTAAAAACTTAACTTTTCCGCAGTCTATCGAACAAATGGTGGAACCGCTACCTTCTGAAGGTCACGAGGCAACTATAACCGCAATGTCACCTCTTGTTGCAGTAGGTCAGTACCTATCCACTAACAATGCCCAAAGCACATTCCAGTGTAATATTGGGTTGGTTGTTAAGGCAATCTCATCCAAACTACCTCTTGATCAAGATATGCAAGCTCAAAACAGTGCTATATCTGTGCTCCAGACACAAGTCCATTCCCTAACAAAGACCCTTTGTCAAACAAGGACATCCATTGTTCAATGTCATCAAGATATGCATGCTTTTGAAACCGGACTATCAGACATTTTCTATGTTGTTCAGGAGCCTAGGAGAAATGAAGGCGAAGATTATGGTGCTCCATCGGACAGTACATCATGAAAACGTAACAGTCAGGTCAAATGTCCTGAGCTTCTGAACTTCTAGTGGTGCATTTATCTGCCGGACTGTTAACTTGTATGCCAACCATCCTTTAGTTTTATGGTTGTAATTTGTTTTGTTGTGATACGAAATTAGTTCTTAACATAAAGTGACCAACTAAGAAAACAAAAAGCCATTTTTGTATAGTGTAGGGTGTTCCCTATATTTGAACTGGTGGCAAACATTGATGCCCAGTGGATGTAATCTGTGCAATAGCCTTAATAGCCTAGCGTTAGTTTCTAGATTATTTATTTCTCTAGTTTTCTTTCTCCTTGGTTTGCCAGCGGCCGCAACAACCATGGGCCATATACCAGCCGTAGGATCCGTGGGCCTCCTAGAGGCCATCGGATAAATGGGCCTCCAACGGGCCATAGGGTCCATGGGCCTCCTAGAGGCCATCGGATAAATGGGCCTCCAACGGGCCATAGAATCAATGGGCCTCAGGTTGTCGGATAAATGGGCCTACATGGGCTGTAAACGATCATAATTGGTATCGGGCCAGCACGGTAACGGGCCGTTAATAGGTCGGAAGACAGCAAAGGCTTAATTCTGTCATGGGCATAACAAGTCGTTAATGGGCCAGAATACAGGATGGCCTGGAAAAGGCGCAACGGGTTAATAGTTCACAAATGGGCCGATTCTAACCACGGGCCAAATTTGGCCCATTAGGGGAACGGGCCAGTAACGGGCCAGAAGTAATCGAGGGCCAGAAAGGAGCCAAAGAATGTATGCGCGATCATTAGACCGAAAGGTTACATGGGCTGAAGCAGCCCATGTGAATCATGGGCCGTTACTAGGCATAAAGAAATTTACTATTTATTATGGGCCAGAGTCACCGTGGCCACTAAAGGGCCCAAAGATACGAAAGGCCTCGTATGGGCTTAAAGATGTCGTGGGCCATACATGGGCCGAAAATGAAACGGGTTGGTATTATACTGGACGGCCCACATGATGCTATTGGGCTGATTTTGGGAACGCCATAACAGGCTGTGAGTTACCGGGCCGTAAAATGGGTTATATGTGAACATACCATTAACAGGCTTTTCATGGGGGCCAACTCGCTAGCTTTTGACCAAGTCAAACGGGCTGGCCTTTGTAATATAAATGGGACAGCGTTGGGTCATCACACGTGTCAACATATCGTAGGCGCCCATCTGACCAAATGACGAGCTGACATGTGTTTCCTCCGGCCAATGAGAATTTTACACGTGGAAAATCGCCATTGGTCATTGATGTTAACGGGTTATCGGATCCAGAACCAGACCCAATAGCTTAACGGCGAGCCATTATGGTGGATGCCACGTGTCGATTACCCTTGATGAAAGCACTTCCATGACACTTCATTTATAGTCACGGAAGTGAACACTTTTGTGATGATAATTTTGGTATTGTCATGGAACACATCTACAACAACACATGTATGACTATCTTGATTTTGTCATAAAATTATCATGGATGTGCATGCATGACACAAAACGTGACCTACTTTGACAAACACATATCATCACAGAAGTTTGTTTTTTTTGTAATGTAGATCTCATATTGTTACTTAATTATTCAGTTTTCATACATTAAAATTGCCTTTGAAATGTATGACTAGTATCATCTAGTGATATGAATGGTCAGACTACACACACACACACAGACACAAGGGCCCATTATGTATTCAAGGATTTCACATCTTTCTCTCGCTCTCTGTGTCAAACCGACTATGTGAAACTACCCTATCTACCGCGCGGCAAAAATCCCGCCTCACATGTTTAATCGGGTTTGTATCGATGGATTGTGCGAAACACCAAAACTATAGTAGTACTACAGTACAAGTAACAGTTCACTGGGCCACCGTGTTGTGTACTCCTTCGTCGTAAGAATGGGGTGCTCACTTTCATAAATGTTCTAGTCCCTTTCACCGACATGTGGGACATCAAGCAACTGGGTCCACATGCCATATCGAAAATAACAGTGCAGAGCAGCAGGGGTTATGCACCCCGGTCATGGCACCGACGTAGTAATGAGAAATGAGGCGTCAAATCACAGAGCTGCACCTTTTCTGCAGTTACATCGGAGGGACAAAGTGATGCTAAAAAAAGAAGTTGGAGGGACAAAGCAACCTTCATTTCACTCATTGATGAATCCGCTTCTCATCTTCTTCTTAAAGTTAACCATGTGTTTCTTCTATTGTTGTTCTGCCTCATGTGGGACGCAGATCGGCTTGGTAAATCACTCACACGTGCGACCGCATGTTAGCAAACTACCATGCCAATGTCCTCTAAAAATAAGAAACCTCCCCCGCCTTCCGCGCGAAAAATAACCTCCTTTTTATTAATCTTGATATAATTTTTTAGATCAATATAATCGAGATTTGTATATATAGCACATAGGAGCAAAACCAAGTGGTACAGTTCAGGGCATCCATAATGTGTAGCCAAATGTGAAAATAGCTTTTGGCATCGATGGGAACCATTGTGGAGGGTGATTTCAAAGCCAAAAAGAGGGAATCAGAGCTCCCTAATTGATTGATTGAAGGAATAGAAAAATCCAACCTCTCTCCTCTTTCTCCCATGCTTGGACGCATGTACAGTATAGAGCATAGAGTCTTCTCCCCTAGCCCCTCTATCAGAAATCACAAAGTAGTGAGGCGTGAAATCACAAAGCACGGACGAAGCAACCATCATTTCACTCTTCGCTAACTCCGCTTCTCCATCATATTGTTTGAGAAACCACCTTTACCGCACTAAGCTGGACGGATGACGGTATTGTGTAGTAGCACATTTACTCCCTTTGGTTCAATATACTTCCTGGATGCAAAGAAGGCGGTTGTCTCGGCTTGTAGGAGACACTTGCGAACGACTTACCATGGTCTCCCTCAATAGTGTGCTCCGTCGATCGCACTTCGCCAAAGTCACAATGTTCGAGATACCGTCGACGTCACCGCAATGGGGAAGTCAAATAGTTACTACCTCCATTTTTTGTATACAATGCCAGTATCAAAATTACAAATTGCAAAAGGCCACTAACACTAATCGAGGCAAAATGAATGAGGTTTGCCTCGTACTAGCAACCAAGGACATTAATATACCCTTGCATGCATGCGGAAATGAGAAGGTTGGTTTGCATGGTGTTGCATTAATCTAGCAATGAGGAGTGAGATGGTTAGCTCTTTGGGCGTTGGAGTAAAAAATACGCATTAATTGACACGTCAAACGAGGAATTGTATCGATCAATCCTGCGAAGGAAAACCTCACCTTTCTTTTTTGCCAAGCTTGCCTAAAGTTTTTCAAAATGAGAAGGGGGTACACTTGTGCACGACTATCGCGGGCGCACTGCACCCTCACACATTCGCTCCTGCACGCCGCAAACCAAACCAAGGGAACAGACCCTCAGTGACACGTGCTACCTCATGTGATCAAACCAAACTCAGCCATCCTACCACTGACACATAATTTTCGTTAATACAATATGTTTATCCAACCACATGTTGGGGAAGATCTGTGCGGCCCGTGCTGTGGTCAGTTCGGGAAGAAGAAGATGTGAGGAAGAAGGGTTGGGAGCCGTAGGATATTCATCCAACCGCCTGAAGTGGTCGACTGACCCAAATGATGAAAGTCAGGTGACTTGCATAAATATATGTTTTTACATAGCAAAAGATCCATAAAAACAACAACATAAATAAAAACTATCACTCCTCGTGGAACAAGCCGACCTCGTCATCTTTGGTTGCCGGCGTGAACAAGCCATAGCTACCGACGTGTGTCTCTGCACCGTGGTTGTCCTCGGCCTCCATCTATTCATTCACGCGGAGGATGTGGGCGCTCTTCACGGACGTGAGCACTGCCTAGTTCACGTCCATGACATTCAGTTCCTCCTGTATGAGGGCCTCGATGGAAGCGGCATCCACGCGCTCCATGTCGAGTCGAGCCTTCGCCGCCCGGTTCAAGTCCAGGACGTGCGGTTATGCCTGTAGGAGGGCCTCGATGGAAGCGGCATCCATGCGCTCCATGTCGAGTCGAGCCTTTGCCACCCGGTTCAAGTCCGAGACGTGCGGTTCCGCCCGGAGGGGGGTCATGATGGCAGCGGCATTTGCGCGCTCCGCATCAAGTTGAGCCTCCGCCGCTTAGTTCACGTCCATGACATCCAGTTCTGCCGGCATAAGGGCCTCGATGGCAGCGGCATTTGCGTGTTCCACGTCAAGTTGAGGCTCTGACTCCCGGTCCTCCTTTAGGATCGCCAGGTTGAACCGCTGGTCTGCATGCACCATGGGGGACTTGGACACCGGCACGAAGTCGACGTCTGTTACTTCTTGAGCTTGCGTTGGTTTTTCCCTTGAAGAGGAAAGTGTGATACAACAATGTAGAGATATGCATTTCCCTCAGTTAGAGACCCAAGGTATCAATCCAGTAGGAGACAACGCACAAATCACCAGTACCTACAATAACAATCAAACAACTTGCACCGAACGCGATAAAGGGGTTGTCAGTCCCTTCACCATGACATGCAAAAGTGAGATCTGATAGAGATAGATAAAACTAAACAAACATAGAGTAAATATTTTTGTGTTTTTTGGTTTATAGATCGGCAAGTAAAATATTGCAAAATAGTAAATCGGAAACTTATTGTAACGCCCTCGATGCGGCTATATCTCCTACGTGTCGAAGCACGACTTAGAGGCATAACCGCATTGAAAGCAATGTCGCAAGTGAGGTAATCTTCACAACAACCCATGTAAATAAATAAAGGGGAAAAGGTACATAGTTGGCTTACACTCGCCATGTCACACAAATACATAAATAAGTCATTACATTCATCCAATACACTCATGGTCCGACTACGGTACCAAAATAAAGATCAACCCCCAAATGCGACAAAGTCCCCGATCGCCCCCAACTGGGCACCACTACTGATCATCTGGGAAAGACACATACTAATGACGAGAGTCTTCATCGAACTCCCACTTGAGCTCGGTCATATCATCTGGAACGGTATCATCGGTCCCTGCATCTAGTTTAGGAAGGAATCTGTGAGTCACGGGGACTCAGCAATCTCACACCCTCACGATCAAGACTATTTAAGCTTATGGGTAAGGTAAATGTATGATGTGGACCTACAGCAAGCGACTAGCATATATGGTGGCTAACATATTCGCAAGGCAAAAGCACGGTCGAACAACTATGATCCAGAAGTGATCCTAGAACAACCTACGTCAAGCATTACTCCAACACCGTGTTCGCTTCCCAGACTCCGCCAAGAAGAGACCATCACGGTTACACACGCGGTTGGTGCATTTTAATTAAGTTAAGTTTCAGGTTATCTACAACCGGACATTAACAAATTCCCATCTACCCATAACCGCGGGCACGGCTTTCGAAAGTTCAAATCCCTGCAGGGGAGTCCCAACTTAGCCCATCACAAGCTCTCACGGTCAACGAAGGATATTCCTTCTCCCAAGACAATCCGATCAGACTCGGCATCCCGGTTACAAGACATCCTCGACAATGGTAAAACAAGTCCAGCAACACCGCCCGAATGTGCCGAAAAATCCTGATAGGAGCTGTACATATCTCGTTCTCAAGGTACACTCAGATAAGCAATCCGTACAACTAAAACCAGCCCTCGAGTTTCCCCGAGGTTGCGCTGCAAGGGGCTCTAGTTTGGACCAACACTCAGAGGAGCACTGGCCCGGGGGGGTTTAATAAAGATGACCCTTGGGCTCCGGAAACACAAGGGAAAATAGGCTAGGTGGCAAATGGTAAAACCAAGGTTGGGCATTACAACCCAACCGTGTAAGGAACGCAAAATCCGGGAACATAACACCGATATGACGGAAACTAGGGCGGCAAGAGTGGAACAAAACACTAGGCATAAGGCCAAGCCTTCCACCCTTTACCAAGTATATAGGTGCATTAAGATAAACAATATAATATTGTGATATCCCAACAATAAACAATGTTCCAACAAGGAACGATCTCCAATCTTCACCTGCAACTAGCAACACTATAAGAGGGGCTGAGCAAAGCGGTAACATAGCCAAACAACGGTTTGCTAGGACATGGTGGGTTAGAGGTTTGACATAGCAATGTGGGAGGCATGATAAGCAAGTGGTAGGTATCGTAGCATAGGCATAGCAAAAGAGCGAGCATTTAGCAATCAAAGATAGAAGTGATTTCGAGGGTATGGTCATCTTGCCTGCAAAATTCTTAGAGTTGCCTTGATCCTCGTAGGTGAACTCTACGGGCTCCTCGTTCACGAACTCGTCTCCTGGCTCTACCAAAGCAAGAACAACAAGCAAAAAAGGAACACAATCAACCACGTGCAATGCTCAAACTACATGATGTAATCATGGTATGATATGCGGGATGTGATATGTGATGCATATGCAAGATTTGCAATGGAATGATTAAACCTGGCCTCAACATGGAAATCCAAGAGTGCCACTGGAAAGGTGAGTTGATTTCGGTTGAAATCAATATAAAGATCACCAGAATCGGATGCACGGTTTGGAAATGGTAAGCAAAACAAATATGGCACCGGTCTGCGATAAACAACAAGTGACCAACTAAATGCATCAAGATAAATATGCTACAGCACTCAAACATAGCAACAAAATACATGGCATGGATCCACTCATGATGCTTGACAAAAGATGAACACTGAGCTACGGCTAATTCACTCAATAACAGGTTCAAACAAGCATGGCAAAAGTGCAAATGATGACAGGTTTCAGACTTAGTGAAATAACAACAAATCAGGAATTTATCATCAGGAAGCAATCTTTAGAGCATGAAAACTACCTGCTACAGGAACATATCATGGCAAAGAAAGGCATGGCATGAAGCTACTCTAAGCATATAACAAAAGTCCCTTAGTTACATTGAGCCAAAAGGGATCATAAAATACAATTGCAAGCATGTGAACATAACAAAAACACAAACAGATTCAGACTGTGAAAAACTGGAGCATGCAAAACAGATTAACAAGTAGGCATGTTTACGAGCTCGATGCACTCACTACAGAGCATGGAATGACAAACTAAGCATACACCCATGAAGAAGACATGGCATAGAAGCTAGACATGGCAAGAACAACAACATAGCATGCACGGATCAATAAAAACATCCTCGGCAAAATCGCTAAACATGTCAACAATCTGCCAGGAACATTTTATAGCAAAATTAGAGCTCGATTGACAAGCTAGGCTGCTCCATAAATTCAAACAAACACATGGATTGATAGAGCACCACAATTTTAACAAAACATCCTTACTGATCATCCTCAAAAGAGGCACGGATCACTAGGAAACAACATGAACATATGGCATAAAAAAAAACAGGACAAGGACTTAGAGAAATTCTAAGTCCCTGAAATCAGCATCAACGATTACGCTACTTTGCATGCTTGTGCTAGTCACCACAAATATCACAAAAATACATGGCATACACCCCTGTAAAGATGGCATGGCATTCATCAAAACACATGCAGAGCTCAGGATCATAGCATGCACACATTAATCATGACAAAAATGACAAAAGGCCATTTGCTGAAACAGATCTGACATATTCCTCACATAGCCCTCTTCCAACGACATTTTGGGCATCAAGATGAGCTCAAATGAAAATGATGCAATGAGATGAAATGATGTACTCGTTGAGACAAACATTTTGATATGCTACACGCACGAATCAGAGCTACGATGCAGAAGTTATGGCATGTCAAAGATGGCAATAATCTAGGGTTTCAGGAAAAAAATCAACCGAGATCTAGATCTAGATCCAGCCGGCGCGGATCCCGAGGTTCGCTGGAGTTAATGTTCACCGGAGGAGCTCGTGACGGCCGGAGAGGGGAGGAGCTCGCCCGGGGAGGACTTGCCGGGCTTGAGGGAGGCCGGGGCGGCGCGGGTCATCGGCGGGGCGACGCTGGAGCTTGGTGATGCTGGTCGGCAAGGAGCTCCCCTCCGGCCGGCGACGAGGAGCTGCGGCTGGCGCGGATTCTGCGGTGGCGCGGCGAGCCGGAGTGGAGGAGGACAAAGGCGGGCCGCGGCGGCGGATCCGGATGAGCCTCAGGGGCCAGCTGCGGGCCGGGCGGGCCGCACGCGGTGGAGGCCGGTGGGAGGCCACGTGGCAGCCTACGAGTGGCTGCGGGTGGCGGCAGAGAGGCATACGACACGGACGGACATGTCCGGTGCGGCGCGAGGAGGTTTCTAGGGTTAGGGGGGAGAGGAGACCCGGGATTTTTGGAAGGGGATCTAGTTTTATAGGTAGAGGGAGCTAGGAAGCTCCAAATGGAGTGCGGTTTTCGGCCATGCAATCGTGATCGAACGCTCTGGATGATGGGACAGGTTTAGGTGGGTTTTGGGCCACTTTGGAAGGGTGTTGGGCTGCAACACACACGAGGCCTTTTCGGTCCCTCGGTTAACCGGTGGAGTAACAAACGAAGTCCAAATGGTACGAAACTTGACAGGAGGTCTACCGGTAGTAAACCAAGGCCGCATGACAAGTCTCGGTCCAATCCGAAAACGTTTAACACCCACACACGAAAAGAGGTAGAAAGGACCACCGGAGGACATAGGAGCGCCGGAATGCAAAACGGACAACGGGGAAAATGCTCGGATGCATGAGACGAACACGTATGCAAATGCAATGCACATGATGACATGATATGAGATGCATGACAAAGATAGCAACACACGGAGACAAAAACCCGACAATGAGGAATAAAATAACTTAGTGCCGGAAACGGCAAGAGTTGGAATACAGATAACGTAAATTACATCCGGGTTGTTACAACACTCCACCACTACAAAAGCATCTCGTCCCGAGATCTAGGACTTGAAAAACTCCGGGTACTCAGAACGGAGGTGATCCTCGCGTTCCCAGGTGGCTTCACGGCCGGAATGGTGTGACCACTTGACTTTGAGGAATTTGATTGACTTGTTGCGAGTCTTGCGCTCAGCTTCTTTAAGAATAGCAACTAGGTGCTCACGATAAGAAAGGTCTTCTTGGAGATCAATGTCTTCAAAGTTGACGGTGCGGTCAGGGGTCTTGAAGCACTTGCGGAGTTGAGACACATGAAACACGTCGTGCACGTTTGCAAAGTTGGAGCGAAGCTCAAGTTGATAGGAAAGATCGCCTCTCTTGCTGATGATCTTGAAAGGACCCACGTATCTAGGGGCAAGCTTCCCTTTGATACCGAAGCGACAAGTACCTTTCATTGGAGAGACCCAGAGGTAGACATGGTCTCCGATCTCGAAAGCCAAATCCCGATGCTTAATATCATAGTAGCTCTTCTGGCGCGATTGCGCTGCTTTGAGGTTATCACGAATGACTTTGCACATCTCTTCTGCCTCTGTGATCAAGTCATTTACAAAAAGTTGACGTTCACCAGTCTCTGACCAGTTAAGAGGAGTACGACACTTCTTGCCATAGAGAATTTCAAATGGGGCCTTGCCAGAACTCGCTTGGAAGCCATTGTTGTAGGAGAACTCGGCATATGGAAGGCAATCTTCCCACTTCATACCGAAAGAGATAACGCAAGCCCTGAGCATATCTTCAAGAATTTGATTGACACGCTCGACTTGGCCACTAGTTTGGGGATGAAAAGCTGTGCTGAAACGGATGTTGGTGCCCATGGCCTACTGAAAAGAATCCCAAAACTTCGAGGTAAAGATGCTGCCACCATCTGAAGAAATCAACTTTAGAATGCCATGTAGAGAGACAATCCGAGAGGTATAAAGCTCTGCCAATTGAGCTGCTGTGATGGATTCTTTGATAGGAAGGAAATGATCCACTTTAGTGAGTTTGTCGATGACAACAAATATAGCATCATTGCCACGCTTGGACTTTGGAAATCCAGTCACGAAGTCCATCCCAATGTGGTCAAACTTCCATTCTAGAATGGCAAGAGGTTGGAGGAGACCAGCTGGTCGTTGGTGTTCTGCTTTAACTCTTCTGCAGATATCACATTCATTCACGAACTGAGCTATCTCGCGCTTCATTCGATTCCACCAATATGACTGCTTGAGGTCATGGTACATCTTTGTACTTCCAGGGTGGATGGAGAGGAGTGAATTGTGAGCCTCGTTCATAATGACTTTATGAAGATCACCTTTAGGCACAACAAAACGATCCTCGAAGAATAGAGCATCCTTGTCATCAAGGCAATATCACTTGTACTTAGGTTGACTCTTGGCAATCCCAATCTTCACCTTCTTCACCATAGCATCAAGAAGTTGAGCCTCGCGAATCTGATCTTCCAAAGTAGGAGAGACTTGGAGGTTGGCGAGGAAACCTTGAGGAACAACTTGCAGATTGAGTTTGCGGAAAGCTTCGCAAAGCTCGGGTTAGTAAGGCTTGAGAATCAAACAGTTGCACTAAGCCTTCCTGCTCAATGCGTCAGCAATTACATTGGCCTTGCCTGGAGTATATTCGATACTCAGATTATACTCTTGAATCATTTCGATCGAACGAGTCTGCCTGAGGTTGAGATTGGGCTGAGTGAAGATGTACTTGAGACTCTTGTGGTCAGTGAAGATGTCCACTTTTCTTCCCAATAAGAGATGTCTCCAAGTCAACAGAGCATGAACAACTGCCACCAACTCGAGGTCATCAGTGGGGTAGCTATTTTCATTGGGCTTCAACTGGCGAGAAGTATAAGCCATAACTTTCTTCTCTTGCATCAACACTGCACCAAGACCTTGAAGAGAGGCGTCACAGAAGACCTCAAACGGTTTGGATTCATCAGGAGGAGTCAGAACTGGAGTAGTGACTAATTTCTCTTTCAGGGTGTTGAAAGCAATGTCACATTCAGGAGACCAAACGTACTTGACGTGATACTGGAGAAGGTTGGAGAGAGGCTTTGCGATCTTTGAAAAGTTCTCAACGAACCATCGACAATAGCTTGCGAGACCAAGGAAGCTGCGGAGTTGCTTCACATTCTGAGGTGGTTCCCAATTCACAATTGTAGACACCTTCTCAGGATTCACAGCAATGCCCTTGACAGAGATGATATGCCCAAGGTAGAGAACCTCATTGAGCCAAAACTCGCACTTTGAAAACTTGGCGTAGAACTGATGTTCTCTGAGCTTATCCAAAACCAAAGGCAAGTGTTTGGCATGATCTTCCTTGTTCTTGGAAAAGACCAAAATGTCATCGAGGTAGACCAAGACGAAGTCATTTGTGTAGGGGTTGAAGATGAAATTCATCATGCGAGAGAATGTCGGAGGAGCGTTGACGAGGCCAAAAGACATGACAGTGTATTCATATGAACCATAGCTTGTTCTGAACGCTGTCTTGGGGATATCTTCTTCAGAATGTGAATCTGATGATAGCCCATACGGAGGTCAAGCTTGGAGAATACTTGAGCACCTTTAAGTTGTTCGAACAGCTCGTTGATGTTGGGAAGTGGGTACTTGTTCTTTATAGTCTTCTTGTTCAATGGACGGTAGTCGACACATAGTCGGTCCGTTCCATCCTTCTTCTTCACAAAAAGAACTCCACAACCCCACGGAGAAGAACTAGGTCGGATGAGACCCATACGCTCTTGTTCATCGAGTTGCTTCTTCAGCTCCTTCAACTCTTTAGGTCCCAACTTGTAAGGACGTTTGCAAACAGGTTTCGTGCCAGGCTCAAGATCGATGACGAATTCAACTGGCCGGTGCGGAGGCATTCCTGGAAGCTCTTCTGGAAAGACATCTTGATATTCGCAAACGACTGGAATTTGAGAGATGGCATCCAGTTCATCCTTCTCATTGAGAGAAAACAAACGAATGGTATCATCCCTTGCGGCAAAGACAATTACATCCTCAGACGAATGAGTCAATTGAATCTGCCTGGCAGCACAATCAAGCTGAGCCATGTTCTTAGGAAGCCAATCCATTCCGAGAATAAGGTCGATATCCGAGTCACCAAGAACATTAGGAGAAGACAAGAACTTATAGTCACCCAATGTGATTGAAACATCCGGAACGCATACTCGAGAAGTCATTTGACGGGCCAGAGAGACAATAGCCAAAGGTTTCGGCAACACTTGAGTAACAAAATCATGCTTGGATGCAAAAGGTCTTGAGATGAAACAATGCGATGCACCAGTGTCAAAAAGAACTCTTGCAGGAATATCGTTAACAGGAAGGTTACCCATGATGACATCTGACGAGTCCTCTTCCTGAGCTGCATTCACCATGTTGACCTTGGCGTACTTGGGGTTATCCTTGACCACTGCGGTACTTGCAGATCTCATAGGAGGAGGAGGAGGAAGACACATCTGATTGAAGCATTTGTTGTCATAGTGAGCCTTTCGTTGGCACTTGTTGCACGCGACCTCCGAGAGCGGACGGTGATACGGAGCACTTGATCTTGGAGCTTGAGACGAAGTCTTGTTCTGAAAGCCAGGGTTGGATGGGTGGGAAGATCCATTGCCACCTTTGCTCTTCTGCTGATAAGGCTGACGGAACGGAGGAGGAGGCAGCCAATACTTTTGCTGCTTAGCCACTTGAGTTGAGGAAGAAGGAGTTGCATCTCTGCCTCGCTTCTTGGAAGCATCACACTTCATTTGGGCAGCCTCTTGCTTCATTGCCATGTTGTAAAAATCATCGTACTTCTTGGGCTCAAAAAGGACGAGAGCTAGCTGGAGTTCTTGTATGAGACCACCCCTGAACTGGTATATCATGCTCTTCTCGTCAGGGACGTCTTGCTTAGCGAAACGGGCGAGCTTCCGAAACATGATGTTGTACTGGTAAACAAACATAGTGCCTTGCTTCAGGTTGCGGAATTCCTCACGCTTGCTCTCAACCACACTTTGAGGAATATGATGAGCTTCGAAGTCTTGACGGAATTCATCCCAGGTAATCACATGGCCTCCTCTAGAATCTTTGTATTGCTGAAACCACTCTGCAGCTTGGTCTTTGAGTTGGAAGGAGGCAAACTTGACAAAGTCCTCAGGCCTGACGTTACTGCACTCGAAATGCTTGCATATGTCCATGAGCCAATCATCAGCGTCTGAGGCCTCGACATAGTTGCTGAAGGTCTTTGGCTGGTTAGCAAGGAACTGGTTGAGTGTAGCAAACTGATTCTGATTGTTGCCATGGCCTTGGTTGCGCTCTTGCAGAATTTGCATGATCAGCTGCGTGTTTGCATTGGTAGCGGCCATCACAGCTTCCCATGCCTCCGGAGGTGGAGGTGGTGGTGGCAGATCAGGATTCGGAGTCGTGCGCGTTGGAGGAGCCATCCTGAAGAGGTTGACATTTGTTAGCATCTTGACAGACAAATATTTAAGCTGAATCAAACGGGTTGAAATTGCAACATATAGTCTTCACATCCGAACAAAATGAACGAATGCATTCCAATTGAAATGGTCACATTTCCATAAATTGAGAAGCCACTTAGAATTGAGGTAGAAGAATAAAAACAAGGTACGGACAAGAACAAATACTTGGTGAGGATTACCCAATCCCAAACCAAATATCCGCGGAAGAATAACTAGAGCTACAAGAATTCCCACCTATGAAACTCCCGAACCTTTTCGGTTATGCAATCAGGTGTTGGGGATACAGGGGAAGCATAATATCTCACCCAAATCTAGCAAATCCTACATGCAGATGTATCCATCCTTCAACACATAACCGAGAAACCTTCGGAAATCATTTACCTCAACCTTCGAAAAGCATCCGTTATACGAGTTATGGCAATACTCCCGAACTCCCGCCCCAGTACTGGGTGGCGTCGAGGTTATCTCACCAACAACTGCATAAAAGAGATTTTTGATGTCGGCGAAACTCAGGTATTCCAGAATATCAATGATAAAATTGTGACGACAACACCTCGGAGCTCAACTCCCCGGGACACTTCCACAACCCCTAAATGTCAGGAGGCACCAAGAACAATGTTCTCGTCACAAAACCATCGGAACGATTCCAAGATACCCGCGTGATCCTAAATTTTTTAAGTGAAATTTGAGAAGAGAAGAGTCAAAACTCTACGTTAGGATGCCTCACCAGAGCGATGAAGGGACTGAGGAGTAAAAAGAATTCCTAACTCTCTGATATATATAATCCTAGTTGACTCAAAACATTTTTCTAGACCCAACAACGCCAGCGATTCGATCAAGCTGGGGGCTCCTAAAGTCGGGGAAGGCTCTGATTACCAACTTGTAACGCCCTCGATGCGGCTATATCTCCTACGTGTCGAAGCATGACTTAGAGGCATAACCGCATTGAAAGCAATGTCGCAAGTGAGGTAATCTTCACAACAACCCATGTAAATAAATAAAGGGGAAAAGGTACATAGTTGGCTTACACTCGCCACGTCACACAAATACATAAATAAGTCATTACATTCATCCAATACAGTTAGGGTCCGACTACGGTACCAAAATAAAGATCAACCCCCAAATGCGACAAAGTCCCCGATCGCCCCCAACTGGGCACCACTACTGATCATCTGGGGAAGACACATAGTAACGACGAGAGTCTTCATCGAACTCCCACTTGAGCACGGTCATATCATCTGGAATGGTATCATCGGTCCCTGCATCTAGTTTAGGAAGGAATCTGTGAGTCATGGGGACTCAGCAATCTTACAACCTCGCGATCAAGACTATTTAAGCTTATGGGTAAGGTAAATGTATGATGTGGAGCTGCAGCAAGCGACTAGCATATATGGTGGCTAACATATTTGCAAAAAAAGAGCGAGAAGAGGAGGCAAAAGCACGGTCGAACAACTATGATCTAGAAGTGATCCTAGAACAACCTACGTCAAGCATTACTCCAACACCGTGTTCGCTTCCCGGACTCCGCCGAGAAGAGACCATCACAGTTACACACGCGGTTGGTGCATTTTAATTAAATTAAGTTTCAGGTTATCTACAACCGGACATTAACAAATTCCCATCTGCCCATAACCGCGGGCAGGGCTTTCGATAGTTCAAATCCCTGCAGGGGAGTCCCAACTTAGCCCATTACAAGCTCTCATGGTCAACGAAGGATATTCCTTCTCCCAAGACAATCCGATCAGACTCAGCATCCCGGTTACAAGACATCCTCGACAATGGTAAAACAAGTCCAGCAACAACGCCCGAATGTGCAGACAAATCCCGATAGGAGCTGCACATATCTCGTTCTCAGGGCACACTCAGATAAGCAATCCGTACAACTAAAACCAGCCCAGGAGTTTCCTCGAGGTGGCGCTGCAAGGGGCTCTAGTTTGGACCAACACTCAGAGGAGCACTGGCCCGGGCGGGTTTAATAAAGACGACCCTTGGGCTCCGGAAACCCAAGGGAAAAAGAGGCTAGGTGGAAAATGGTAAAACCAAGGTTGGGCATAGCTGGAGGAGTTTTATTCAAGGCGAACTGTCAAGGGGTTTCCATTATAACCCAACCGTGTAAGGAACGCAAAATCCGGGAACATAACACCGATATGACGGAAACTAGGGCGGCAAGAGTGGAACAAAACACTAGGCATAAGACCGAGATATCCACCCTTTACCAAGTATATAGTTGCATTAAGATAAACAATATAATATTGTGATATCCCAACAATAAACAATGTTCCAACAAGGAACGATCTCCAATCTTCACCTGCAACTAGCAACGCTATAAGAGGGGCTGAGCAAAGCGGTAACATAGCCAAACAACGGTTTGCTAGGACATGGTGGGTTAGAGGTTTGACATGGCAATGTGGGAGGCATGATAAGCAAGTGGTAGGTATCATAGCATAGGCATAGCAAAAGAGCGAGCATCTAGCAAGCAAAGATAGAAGTGATTTCGAGGGTATGGTCATCCTGCCTACAAAATTCTCAGAGTTGCCTCGATCCTTGTAGGCGAACTCAACGGGCTCCTCATTCACGAACTTGTCTCCCGGATCTACCCAAGCAAGAACAACAAGCAAAAAGGAACACAATCAACCACGTGCAATGTTCAAACTACATGATGCAATCATGGTACGGTATGCGGGACGCGATATGTGATGCATATGCAAGATTTGCAACGGAATGATTGAACCTGGCCTCAACATGGAAATCCAAGAGTGCCACTGGAAATTTGAGTTGATTTTAGTTGAAATCGATATAAAGATCACTGGAATCGGATGCACGGTTTGGAAATGGCAAGCAAAACAAATATGGCACTGGTCTGCGATAAACAGCAAGTGACCAAATAAATGCATCAAGATAAATATGCTACAGCACTCAAAAATAGCCAAAAATACATGGCAGGGATCCACTCATGATGCTTGACAAAAGACGAACACTGAGCTACGGCTAATTCACTCAATAACAGGTTCAAACAAGCATTGCAAAAGTGCAAATGATGACAGGTTTCAGACTTAGTGAAATAACAACAAATCAGGAATTTATCATCAGGAAGCAATCTTTAGAGCATGAAACCTACCTGCTACAGGAACATATCATGGCAAACAAATACATGTAATGAAGCTACTCTAAGCATATAACAAAAGTCCCTTAGTGACCTTGAGCCAAAAGGGATCAGAAAATACAATTGCAAGCATGTGAACATAGCAAAAACACAAACAGATTCAGACTTAGTGAAAAACTGGAGCATGCAAAACAGATTAACGAGTAGGCATGTTTACGAGCTTGATGCACTCACTATAGAGCATGGCATGACATACTAAGCATACACCCATGAAGAAGACATGGCATAGAAGCTAGACATGGCAAGAACAACAACATAGCATGCACGGATCAATAACAACATCCTCGGCAAAATCGCTAAACATGTCAACAATCTGCCAGGAACATTTTATAGCAAACGTAGAGCTCGATTGACTCAAGCTAGGGTGCTCCATAAATGCAAACTAAGATATGGATTAATAGAGCACCACAATGTTAACAAAACATCCTTACTGATCATCCTCAAAAGAGGCACGGATCACTAGGAAACAACATGAACATATGGCATAAAAACAAAAACAGGACAAGGACTTGGAGAAATTCAAAGTCCCTGAAATCAGCATCAACAATTACGCTACTTTGCATGCTTGTGCTAGTCACCACAAATATCACAAAAATACATGGCATACACCCCTGTAAAGATGGCATGGCATTCATCAAAACACATGAAGAGCTCAGGACCATGGCATGCACACATTAATCATGGCAAAAATGACAAAAGGCCATTTGCTGAAACAGATCTGACATATTCCTCGCATAGCCCTCTTCCAACGACATTTCGGGCATCAAGATGAGCTCAAATAAAAATGATGCAGTGAGATGAAATGATGTACTCGCCGGGACGAACATTTTGATATGCTACACGCACGAATCGGAGCTACGATACACAAGTTATGGCATGCCAAAGATAGCAAAAATCTAGGGTTTAGGGAAAAAAATCAACCGAGATTTAGATCCAGATCCAGCCAGCGCGGATCCCGAGGTTCGTCGGAGTTACTGTTCAGCGGAGGAGCTCATGACGGTCGGAGAGAGGAGAAGCTCGCCGGGGGAGGACTTGCCGGGCTTGAGGGAGGCCGGGGCGGCGTGGGTCGTCGGCGGGGCGGCACTGGAGCTTGGCGATGCGGGTCGGCAAGGAGCTCGCCTCCGGCCGGCGACGAGGAGCTGCGGCCGGCGCGGATTCTGCGGCGGCACGGCGAGCCGGAGTGGAGGAGGACGAAGGCGGGCGGCGGCGGATCCGGATGGGCCTCGGGGGCCAGCTGCGGGCCGGGCGGGCCGCGCGCGGTGGAGGCCGGCTGGAGGCCACGTGGCAGCCTACGAGTGGCTGCGGGCGGCGGCGGAGAGGCGTCCGACACGGACAGACATGTCCGGCGCGGCGCGAGGAGTTTTCTAGGGTTAGGGGCGAGAGGAGACCTGGGATTTTTGGAAGGGGATCTAGTTTTATAGGTAGAGGGAGCTAGGAAGCTCCAAATGGAGTGCGGTTTTCGGCCACACGATCATGATCGAACGCTCTAGATGATGGGACAGGTTTAGGTGGGTTTTGGGCCACTTTGGAAGGGTGTTGGGCTGCAACACACACGAGGCTTTTTCGGTCCCTCGGTTAACCGCTGGAGTATCAAACGAAGTCCAAATGGTACGAAACTTGACAGGCGGTCTACCGGTAGTAAACCAAGGCCGCATGACAAGTCTCGGTCCAATCCGAAAACGTTTAACACCTGCACACGAAAAGAGGTAGAAAGGACCACCGAAGGACATAGGAGCGCCGGAATGCAAAACGGACAACGGGGAAAATGCTCGGATGCATGAGACGAACATGTATGCAAATGCAGCACATGATGACATGATATGGGATGCATGACAAAGACAACAACACACGGAGACAAAAATAGGACAACGAGGAATAAAATAACTTAGTGCCGGAAACGGCAAGAATTGGAATATAGATAAGGTAAATTGCATTAAGTAAGATGATATGAAGTAGAGGAATAAACTCAATTAATATGATGTAAAACCCATCTTTTTATCCTTGATGGCAACAATACAATCTGTGCCTTGTTGCCCCTACCATCACAGGGAAATGACACCGCAAGGTTGAACCCAAAGCTAAGCACTTCTCCCATTGCAAGAAAAACCAATCTAGTTGGCCAGACTAAACCGATAGTTCGAAGAGAATTAGAAAGATATGAAGTTATGCATAACAGAATTCGGAGAAGATTCAAAAATATTCATAGATAAGATGATCATAAATCCAAAATTCATCGAATCTCGACAAACGCACCACAAAAGAAGATTGCATCAGATAGATCTCCAAGAACATCGAGGAGAACATGGTATTGAGCATCACAGAGAGAGAAGAAGCCATCTAGCCACTAGCTATGGACCCATAGGTCTGAAGTAAACTACTCACGCTCCATCGGAAGTGCAATGGAGTTGATGTAGAAGCCCTTCCCGATCGAATCCCCCTCCGGCAAGATGCCAGAAAATGCCCCAAGATGGCATCTCACGGGAACAGAAGGTTGCGGCAGTGGAAAAGTGTTTTCATGGATGCCTCTGGTGGTTTTGGAATAAATGTGAATATATAGGAGGAAGACCTAGGTCAAGGGGTCACCGAGGGGCCCACAAGGTAGGGGGCGTGCCCTCCACCCTTGTGGCCATCTCGTGGCTCTTCTGACTTCCACTCCAAGTCTCATGGGTGTCGACCAGTCCAAGAAAAATCATCGCGAAGGTTTTATTCCATTTGGTATTCCTTTTCTGTGAAGCTCGAAAATAAGGAAAAAAATTGAAACTGGCACTGGGCTCTAGGTTAATAAGTTAGTCCCAAAAATAATACAAAATAGCATGTTAATGCATATAAAACATCCAAAACAGATAATATAATAGCATGTAACAATCAAAAATTATAGATACGTTGGAGACGTATCAAGCATCCCCAAGCTTAATTCCTGCTCGTCCTCAAGTAGGTAAATGATAAAAAATAGAATTTTTGATGTGGAATGCTACAAAACATATTTATCCATGTAATTTTTCTTTATTGTGGCATGAATGTTCAGATCCATAAGATTCAAAACAAAAGTTGAATATTGACATAAAAACAATAATACTTCAAGCATACTAACAAGGCAATTATGTCTTCTCAAAATAACATGGCCAAACACTACTAAAGGATGCTGCTAATGTGACACTACGATCAGAGACCCTTTGACAAAACTATGTGCGATGCATTAATCGCAAACGGGGATGTAAAAAAATCATCAAAAAGATGCAAAATGTTTGCGATGGCGGAGACATCAAACACGGTTCATATTTTAGTTACGTGTGCGATGCTACGCATACGGTTTATCCAGTAGAACTGTTTGCGATGAGGTAGAACAATAGAAACAGGCAGCCATATCAATGTGTGTGCGATATATGGCATACAGTTTGCTCGGATGAACTGTGTGCTATTAGGGAATGCAACAGAAATGGTCAGCCAGATCAAGGTGTGTGTGATATGCGGTAGACGGTCCACTCGGACAAACTGTTTTTGATTAGGGAAGATAACAGAAACAGTTCAACTTAACAAGATGTGTGTGATATGCGCCATTTGCGATGAGCCAAAAGAACACAAATGATTCGTGTAAACAATATGTGTGTGATACGCAGAAAACAGCTCACTCGGATGAACTGTTTGCAATGAGAAATTATAACACAAACGATTACTATAGTAAGTTCATGTGCAATTCTGTTCATACAAAAAACTTTGAAAAATGCAAACTAGTTGCTTGTGGTGTCTAGTAGTATCACACACGATGCGTCTTCGAGTACTTGTGTGCGATGATTAGTAAGTTACACATAATGAACGGCCACAAGGGTGATATGCTGATCATGGAGTCCGATTAGACCATCGTCGAAAGGCCGCCGACTCAGCCTATATTTTATTATAATTGTATGCAGAAGTAGGTCGTGAGTGTTTTGGGCCTTGCCGCATGTGGCATTTTAAATTATCCTAAATATGTAAGAAAATTATTAACCGTTGCCATTGTAGGCCCAGAACCATCAATAAATTTAGACTTTGTTTCTCGTCACGTTGCAGATTACAACGCAATAAGTAATTGCAAATTTGTTCACACAGATCAAACTAATATGAGTTCACACTGATCAAACTAATATCTGTTCACATCTGTCAAACTAATATGTGTTCACACTTAGCACCGAGCAATAAAAACTACCCACTCGAAAATTACTTCATAATTCCTCTCATCACCCAAAAAACAGGTCTTCCCAGTAAAGTCATTCCGCCATGACCAGTAGGAGGAGTTTTGGGGGACATATAACTAGGCAGAAAAGACCAAGGCCGTGGAAGCACTAGAGAGGTCCCGCCACGAAGCGGCAGCCGCAACAAAGATGTCCCTGCGTGTCGTGGAGCCCTCAAACAAGCTCTCATGGGAACGCGATGGCTCTCACGAGCGCACTCATCGCGTCGGTGATCGCGACGAGCCAGCCTTGCTGAAGTCCTTGGCTAGCTTGTCGACGGCTTGATGATACTGCTCGAGAGTAGTGATGCCTTGGTTGACGAGGCGACCGGCCTCGTCGAGCAACTCATGGGTGACATTTCGAAGCTCCTCAAGGCGCTAGCCGACAAGGAGGAGGAAGCCGCCGGCTGGAAAATGCTGCATGAGCAGAGCAGTGCCTCGGGGATGACACTGACAGCGGTCATCGAGGAACTGATGGGTGACTTGAGGAAGCTCCAGATCGAGCGCGAGTAGGAGGTGGAGGAATCCGAGGCTGCTTTCAAGCAAAGTCGTGAGGAATTGAAGAAGGAGCTGGAGGATGTCGTCGCCTGGCAATCCATCGTTGAGTAGAGACAATAGCGACCCATATCGTTGTCTGTGATTCCTTCTTCTCTTGCCCCCGTGTCTTCCGGGCTTTACCGCATATGGCATTTTAAATTATTCGGAATATGCAAGACAATTATTATATTCTCCATTGTAAATTTATCGTCGTATTATCCGTTGCCATTTTATTTGTCGTTGTATTATGCATTGCCCTATGTGGCAATTTAAATTAGGCCGGAATATGAGTTGAAAACACGAACAATGCAAATGTTGCCATGGGATCACAAGCAAACACCCTCCGTCCAGGTGCTTTAATTACCCCATTAATGGAGAAGTTGTGAGCAAGGCGGGCGGCGGCTATTGGATGGAGGTCAAAGAGCTCATTTCCGGGTGAGCATGGGCGGCCTTGCTGCTCGCACATGTCCCGTCAAGCCAACGAGGTGGACAGGATGCATGCGTCCTATTGAGCCTATGCGGCGAACTGCTCGCACGCGTCCTGTCGAGCCTGCAAGGCGGACTTCTCACGCTCGTCCCGTCTAATCAAATAGTTGCACACATGCAACCGGGTATGGTTAAATTTTGATACGGTTCATATATTACAACTGTTTGCGGTATTCACGTGTCAGCTATTTGTTCCAAAAGGGACTTCGTTGGCTATTAATGTGCGCGCCTTGTCTCAAATTGGATGATTTTTTTACCACGGCATATATGTGCCATGTCATGAAACCATGCCAAGTTTCATGTTTTTTGGGTGAGTTTTGATTTACTAGGATCTAAAAACCGAGATTCTCAAGGTTTCAAGATGACGAGAAGTTTGTAATTCATTCCCATTCCTTAAATGAGACCTAAACATGCACCCAATGACACATGTATGATTTCCCACCCATTTTGCTTTACTGGAGCATCTACTTGTAGTTCAATTTTGAATTATGGACTATGTGGGGGCATGTGTCCCTACCGGAACCACGAGGGTTGCGAGAAGCTTCGATTTGTAAGGGGCTTGTAATATAGCTTTGCCTAAATTGCACAATTATATGTACCATGTAGTGACACCATGCCAAGTTTCATGATTTCCCGGTGAGTTTTGGATTTGCGGAGATTTAAAAATCGAGATTCGCAATGTTTGTGTCCAAGCTAGGATGGCGAGACGGTCGAATTCATTCCCACTCGTTCCATGTGACCTAAACATGCACCCCAAGGACACATGTACACTTTTTCTAGGCATTTTGGTGCACTCGAGCATGTATTTGTAATTCGGATTTGAATTATGGACATTAAATGCCTAGAAAACTCAATTAATGAATAAAAAAGGTCAAATGAACCCTGAATAATTTCAATGTTCATCGTGAATATCCCATTGTTCTGTGTTGCGTGTAGAAGAAAATACAGGCCTAGAAGAGGGAGCAATTATCATTTTGTCCCACAAGGGGACACGTTTCCCTATCGAAACCACGAGGGTTCTTGCGACAAGCCCCGGTTTCTAAGAGGTTTGTAATAAAGCTTGGCCCAAATTGGCAATGTTTTCACCACGACATATATGTGCCATGACGTGACACCATGCCACCTTTGATGACTTTCTGGTGAGTTTAGGATTTATGGGGATTTAAGAACTGAGATTCCAAATGTTTGAGGACGAGCCAGGACGCCAGTGCGGTTGAAATTCATTTCCATTCCTGGCATGGGACATAGACATGCACCCAAGGACACATGTATAATTTTCTAGCCATTTTGGCTAACTGGAGCATGTATTAGAAGTTTAGATTTGAATTATGGACATTAAATGCCTAGGCAACTCAATTAGTGTATAAAAAGGCCAAACGAATCCTGAATAAGTTTAAATTTCAGCATGGATATCCTGTCGTTCCATGTTGCCCGTAGAAGAAAATAGAAGGCAAAAGGAGGCAGTGATTACGTTTCGCCACAAGGGGAACACATTTCGCTATCGGAACCACAAAGCTTCTTTGAGAGAAGCTATGATTTGTAAGGGGTTTGTAATAAATCTTGTCCCAAATTGGACAATGTTTTTACCACGACATATATGTGCCATGACGTGACACCATGCCACCTTTCATGACTTTCTGGTGAGTTTAGGATTTACGGGGATTGAAAACCGAGATTCCAAATGTTTGAGGACGAGTCAGGACACCAGTACGGTTGTAATTTGTTCCCATTCCTACCATGGGACCTAAACATGCAACCAAGGTGGCATGTCTAATTTTTCTAGCTATTTTGGTGAACTGGAGCATGAATTTGAAGTTCAGATTTGAATTATGGACACTAAATGCCTAGGAAACTCAATTAGTGTATAAAAGGCCAAACGAACCCTAAATAAGTTTAAATTTCAGCACGGATATCCTTTGTAACATGTTGCCCATAGAAGAAAATATAAGGAGAAAAGAGGCAGTAATTATGTATCGCCCACAAGGGGAACACGTTTCCCTATCGGAACCACGAGGCATCTTTGAGGGAAGCTCGGGTTTGTAAGAAGTTTGTAATAAAGCCTGGCCCAAATTGGACAATGTTTTTACCACGACATATACATGACATGACGTCACACAATGCAAACTTTCATGACTTTCTGGTGAGTTTAGGATTTACGGGGATTTAAAAACCGAGATTCCAAATGTTTCGGGACAAGCCAGGACGCCGGTCCAGCTGTAATTCGTTCCCATTCCTAGCATGGGACCTAAACATGCACCCAAGGACACATGTATAAATTTTCTAGCCGTTTTGATGAACTGGAGCATGTATTTGAAGTTCAGATTTGAATTATGGACATTAAATGCCTAGGAAACTCAATTAGTGAATAAAAAGGACAAACAAACCCTGAATAAGTTTAAATTTCAGCACGGATATCCTGTTGTTCCATGTTGCCTGTAGAAGAAAATACAAGGCAAAAGAGGCAGTCACTATCATTTCGCCCGCAAGGGGGACACGTTTCCCTATTGGAACCATGAGGCTTCTTTGAGAGAAGCTCCAGTTTGTAAGAGGCTTGTGCTAAAACTTGCGCCAAAATGGACGAAAAAAATTCTTCGACATATATGTGCCATGTTGTGACACCATGCCAAGTTTCATGATTTTTGGGTGAGTTTTGGATTTACGGGGATTTAAAAACCGAGATTCTTCTCACAAAATGTTTTCAAATAGCACACGGTTCACTCACGAAAAGCCGTGTACCTACCAAGCCATGTGCGCGTGTGATCTGTGTCGTGCTTTCTGATAGGCCAGAACCCAAACCCCATGGATCATACGTCTGCACTGTTGGATGCTCCCAGATCAAACGGCAATGCTCAGCCCTTTCGACAACACATGCAGTACATGGGTAAGAACTATGCGCATGCGTTGAGCTAGCTCAGGCTTCCTTCTCTACTAAGTTTTCTAAATAGGCTACTGTTTCCCGCCACTCCTCTCATCAGTTTCCCGCCTCTTCTCCCTTCGTTTTCCCACTACAGTTTCTGTGCTCATTGAAGGCTAGGATGCGACACATCGGCCATGTAAATATCGTGCACACTTTCTAAAAGCACAAATGTGCGTGATAGGAGGGAGTAGGTCCCGTAGGGTGACCAGCGTGAAATACCTTAAAGGCAAGGAGGCAATTCCTATCAGCAAGGGGCTGCTTCCCATCTGCTAGCCTAGTCGAATAGAATGCAGAAGTTAAGGGTGCTCGGGCCGGAGAAGTCCAAGGATGGGTGACCAGGTGGGAAGTTGCATATCTCAAGCTTCATTTATGTTTATAATGACTGTGTTATGGCAATTATATAAACCTTGCGATCCTTGTTTTGTTAATTTCTAGACTATGTTTTTATTGATTATTTTTTCTCTAGAAAATTAAAGAATGATCGACTCTATAGTGACCTGTCATGGTGATTATATAAACCTTTTCAAGTCACATGCAGGGTATAGGGGGCAGGGTGTTCTAATCAACCATGTCTCCCTTGTGTGGTTGATAGACGCTGCACATGACCGTGGGCTCCCCGAGGTATATATATATTATCCTTTACCGATAATGAGGGGCCCCCACACAATCTATCCCTTTGACCAAACAATGAGAAGGGTTTGACCATGATGGTTTCCTATTGTTATGTGCGCCATGTTAGACCAAATAAAGTTTGAGCGCATGCGTCGGACGACCACCCCCCCCCCCCCCCGCCCCCGCTGCCTTGATGTTGGGAAACCGACATCATATGTATTGAACCAAGCTTGGAGTTGGGTATTGTGTTCTGTTTGTAATGTAGTTGGTGGCCCATCGAAGTTGTGCATTCGGGGTTTAAACACATCACACACCACCGTTACCATACATATGTTCGGGCCGCATGCAGTGTATACGGGGTCTTCTGATCGACCACGTCTCCCTTGTGCGGTTTTTTGTGATGACACGCCTATTTGTGGGCTCCCCGAGTGTATATATATCATCCCTTTGACTGATAACAAGGGTTATATGTTGGCCATGAATGGATTCCTCCTAGTTCGTTTTAGGGGGTCACCGTCACATGTCATTCAACCAAAGCTCGAGCTCATGTGTTGTAAGGATTCCCTCCAACATGCTTGGATTGCTGGGTTCGACCTACATCGTACCCTGCGTATCTCGCCCTTAACTACCGGGCCTTCATGGTTGTTGTCTGTATCGAGAGGTAGGCACCACATCTAAATTGTACATTATTCTATATTGAAAACACACATCACCCCTTTCAAGGTACATTATTTTGGGTCGCATGCAAGAGGTGTTGGTTTTGTGGTCCCTCTTGTGCGATTTTTGTGATGGTTCAATCTACTGGCCCAAGCGGTTTATCGACAACCACAATTGTCGTTTGACCAAACAATAGATTCACTGGTCCGTCTTATGGTAGGTCATGGCGACATGCATGTATGACCAAAGTATCATTACGTGCATCCGCCCCGCTGACATGAAACGGGAGGTGGTGGGTTAAGCACCCTACCTAGCTACGACATTGTATCATTATAGATATATCCAAGGGTGCTTTCGGGATTGCGAGGCAGGTGCCACGAAAGTTGTGCATTGTGTATTTAAAGTTTTAAACATCACACCAAATATTCCTACATATATTTGGCCACTTCCAGGTGGTTCTTGCCTTCTGGCCCCTCTCATCGATCTTCCATGCCGCGCCCAACCATGGGCCCACGCGGTCAAAGTTGTGCATTGGAATTTTGAACATCACAAACCACCCTTTTCACTCATATTTATTTGAGCCACATGCTGGTGTGGATGTCTTCTGACCCTCTCTAAGGTTGTTTTTGCTGCACAAGCGCGACCAAAGTGGAGATACTGGCTCAACCGTGTGCGATCCAAGTGCATTGTAAACTCACTATGATAGAGCAAAGGGTGGAGGTACTAGAATAACCGTGTCTTGGGGATATAACTACCAGGTATGACCCGCCCAGGAGGGGCCGGGACAATCTTAATGGCGGGTTACTCAAAGAAGCCCGATGAGGATACAAGGCGACGATTTATTATGAGACTTTTAGCAAGCTCAAGCCTACAGGCGGCTTAAGGCCCATAATTGTAAACCGCCATGTATGAGTAAGGCTTGTAAAGTAAGGCATGTAAAAGAAGTTATCGAGCCGGACACGTTGTATGAGCCGGCCGGGACTCTGTAGGCCGCCAGGCGTCAACCCGTGTATATAAGGGGGTTACCCGGTGGCGCCTTAGGGCAAGAAATAACAAATCGAGAGCCAAGCTAGCGTATTTCGCTCCTTGGCCATCGAAACCTAGGAATACCACAACAACAGGACTAGGCTTTACCTTCACCTCAAGGGGCCGAACCAGTATAAACCTCTCGTGTCCTTTGTCCCGATTAACCCCTTTAAGCTTCCTAGTTGCGATGGCTCCATGACTATGTCCTGTCACTAGGACATCTGCCGTGACAATTCCACGACAGTTGGAGCCCACCATGGGGCCAGCGCACGGTGGATTTGAGTTCATGAAGGGCAACTACGAAGGGCTCAAGGGATACGCTGTGGGCCGGATTACCAAGAGTCGTCGCGGCAAGCTCTACATCAACGACGCAGGATGGGGCCCCGAGGCCGGCTCAATTGAGTACGGGTACCGTGTCCCCTTCGGCGGAATCCACGTCTCCATCGGCCGGATCGGCGAGCCAGGCCCTAAGCCGGACATCTACACCGACCTCGTCAAGACGGCTCAGCGTGCGACTCCCGCCATGTGGATAGCGGCGAGGCGGCTGTCCACTCTGACGGCGACTCATCCACAGGTGAGACAGATTCATTGTATGAACTACAGGATGGCGGGCTTGGGGGCTGTTCAATGGCAGCAGTATTCCAGACCCCTTTGAGCCACCGAATCGAGCGGGGATCTTCATGGCTGGTACTCAACCCGGTAAGAATTCTACGGCCGCGGCAGCGGAAACCACCGGATCGGCAGCAGCAGGGTCAGGAGACCCCGTGCGCCCACCGGCTCAGGTGCTGATGGATCTCATGGATAGGATGACGACCTTGCTGGCCGCCGTGGTTGAACCGGCAGACAAAGCTCAGCACAATGCAGAGGTGGCACGGTTACGTGGGGAGGTAGTATAAGCCAAGGAGGACGTAAGGATGGCTGCAGAACAGGCGGCTCTTGATGCTCGTGCTCAGCAGCTTCAAGTAGAGACTTTTCGGCTCTCGGTAGATCTAAACACATCAAACGAGGTCATGAGGAGAAGGCACCAAAAGGCTCAATCACGTCTGCCTCTGACTTGTGATCCTAGGAACCTCTTCCACACACCTGGGGCTCGTCCCAGTAACCCGCCGGAGGCAAACCGGATCACAACACCCAGGACTGGGCCGCCGGTTCAACCGCGGACCATGGAACCCCCTCGTGTGAATACTGCTCCGCCTCATTATACACCAATACCACCGGGTCACTTTTCTAACCCTTTGGAGAATCTGATCGCTGCGTCGGCTTGTTTAGCGGCTCTCCCGATGGAAGGCGAGTCTCCAACAGCGAGCGAAACACAAAGGGTCAGAGAGCTTCGTTAGACAGCTCTGGCACAACAGGATGCATACTCTTATAGACAGAATCCATTCAACCCCTCGCCCAAGCCGGAGCCCGAGCTATAGCAGGCATATGGACTCGGCGGCCATGTCAAGCAACGCCCAACACCGTAACCAACCACGCAGGCATGACCCGGTGAAGGATGGAGCTCTTAACTTGGTGGACCAGGAGATGATCCGTCAAGAGGCTGAGCGGGCGGTTCAACAGGCAGCTGAGCTGGCGGCTCACCAGGCTTTTCCGGTTTTATCCAGCGACCTCTGTTGAAGCATGTGTGGCCACAAGGATAGGAGGTGTCCCTTGTCTGGTGCCGGCTCTGCGTAATGAGCATTTGCCAAAGGAATTTAAGAGGCCTCGTAAGGTACCTAATTACACAACCGACCTGCAGCCCGGGGCATGGATTGAATGTTACGAGATGGCCATGGAGTTATTGGAGGTCAATGACACAACAATGGCCAAATACTTCACTATGATGTTAGATGGAACAACTCGCACTTGGTTGAAGGGTTTGCCACCCAACTCCATCGGCTCATGGGCATAGTTAAAAGCCCGGTTCATTCAGAACTTCAAAGATACCTGTAAGCAAACCATGTCGATCGTGGACTTGACTAACTGTAAGCAAGAGGAAGGTGAATCCATGACACATTGGGTGCGCCGGGTCAAAGAAATAATACATTCAGCTGATAAGATGGATGCCGGCTCCGCGGTCTTAATGTTGGAGAAAAAATGTCATTTTGAACCTCTGAAAGAGAAGCTGGGGAGGCTCAAGCATGATTTTAATGACATGGGCCAGCTGATGGTGGCTCTGGTCAAGTACACTGATTCTGAGAGTACCAAGGATCCCACGTCTGACGAAGAGAAGACATGGAAGGGAAAGAAGAACGGCAATGGCAAAGGCCACCAGCACAACCTGGCGAATCAAGGAGGTAATAAACGTAAGGCTGACGGTAGTCTGGAGATTGTCGCTAAAGCCAATACACAGTGCAACAATCAACGCCGCAAGGGGAGGCCACCTCCTCAGTCTGGCAGGCCAGGTCCCACCCTCGAGCAGCTGCTAAATGAACCTTGTCCAAGGCACGGTACCCAGGAGAAGCCAGCTACCCATCTATGGAAAGACTATACGATCATGAAGGCTTTTAAGAATTCCAACATGTTTGATTGTAACCACGGACCTGGCGATGGCTCAGGCGGTGGCGGCTTTCATGGCCCGGGCGCCGGCTCAGGCGGTGGCGGTTTTCATGGCCAGGGCCCTCAAGGCAGTCAGGGTGGCTATAATGAGCAATCCAGCTGAGGTAATCAGCAGCAACAATAGTACGGGTATCAGAGCAACCCAAAGCAGTTGAACAGTGGGCAGTATCACGTATTCACCACCAGTTCGTGCAAAAGGGACCAGAAACTTCATAAGAGGGTTGTGAATGCTGTTGAACCGGTGGTTCCACATTATTTGAGATGGTCTGAGCAGCCTATCGTATGGAGTAGGGAAGACCACCCTCCCCGGGTTGATAATCCGGGTCATTTGGCTTTGGTGGTGGCGCCTAGGTTGGCAGATATAAATTCACTAAATTGCTCATGGACGGAGGTAGTAGCATCAACATCCTTTATTATGAGATGTTCCGTCGCATGGGGTTGACTGACAAAAGTCTTAAGACGTCCAATACTGTTTTTCATGGAGTTGTGCCTGGTAAGTCGGCATACCCAGTTGGTAAGATTGAGCTGGAAGTAGCCTTTGGGGATGACTATGATTCTAGGGCTGAGAAATTGACTTTTGAAGTGGTTAAGATCAAAAGCCCGTATCACGCTCTGTTTGGACGGCCGGCTTACGCTAAGTTCATGGCACGGCCGTGCTATGTTTATCTGCAACTCAAAATGTCGGGTTATAAGGGCACCATCACATTGCATGGAAGCCGGGAGATTGGCCTGGAATGTGAAGAACGTGATGCTGCTTACGTCAAGTCTGTTTGTGCAATAGAGGAATTGAAGTTTTATAAGGATAATGTTGACCCGGCAGACATGACGTCTTTGAAGAAGCCATCTACGGAGCATGAGCCAGTGGTGAAATTTAAGTCAGCTGATGATACCAAGATGATTGATTTTGTGCCTGGTGACTCATCCAAACAGTTCATTATCAGTGCTAACTTGGATCCAAAATAGGAAGGCACGCTCATCGATTTCATCCATGAGAACCAGGACATCTTTGCATGGAAGCCTTTTGACATGCCGGGTGTACCGGGTGTACCGAGAGAACTCGTTGAGCAAACTCTTAATATTGATCCAAAGTTTAAGCCGGTCAGACAGTTTCTTCGGCGGTTTAATGAGGAAAGGCGCAAGGTTATTGGAGAAGAGGTGGCCCGGCTTTTGGAAGCTGGGTTTATTGTTGAGGTTTTTCACCTAGAGTGGTTGGCTAATCCGGTGCTTGTGCTCAAAAAGAATGGCACTATGCATATGTGTGTGGATTAGACGGATTTAAACAAAGCTTTTACGGCTGATCCTTTTGCTCTCCCTCGTATTGATCAAATCATGGATGCTACGGCTGGTTGTGAGCGTCTGAGCTTTTTGGATGCTTATTATGGTTATCATCACATCGAAATGGCAGTTAAGGACCAGGAGAAAACGGCTTTCATTACTCCATTTGGAGCCTTCTGCTATGTGTCTATGCCTTTTGGGCTTAAGAGTGCCCAGGCGACTTATCAGCGGTGTGTACAGAATTTCCTTCATAATCAGATTGGGCGTAATGTTCATGCTTACGTGGACGATATAGTGGTGAAATCTAGAGAGAAGGAAACCTTGGTAGCTGATCTGAAGGAAACCTTTGAGAACCTCCGGGTCTACAAGATGATGCTTAACCCGGCCAAGTGCGTTCTTAGAGTCCCAGCTATCAAGCTTTTGGGCTTTTTGGTGTCTAACAGCGGCATTGAGGCTAACCCAGAAAAAATTAAGACGATTACATCTTTGGCGAAACCGGCATGCATCAATGACGTTCAGCGGCTGGCGGTCGAGTTGCAGCTTTGAGCCGTTTCATAAGCCGGTTGGGTGAGAAGGTTATGCCGTTGTATCAAATGATGACAAAGATGGATGACTTTGTCTGGAGTGACGCTGCCAACTCCGCCTTTGAAGATCTGAAAAGACAGCTTGTTGAGCCGCTGGTTCTTGTTGATCCCGTTGAGAAGGAGCCGCTGTTGTTATATGTGGCTGCTAACTCACGGGCCGTCAGTGTGGCCATTGTTGTGGAGCGCAAGGAGGCTGGCAAGGAACATCTGGTTCAACGGCCGGTTTACTACGCCAGTGAGGTGCTCATTGAATCCAAGCAAAGATATCCATATTGGCAGAAGCTTGTTTATGGGGTGTTCATGGCAAGCCGGAAGCTTAAGCATTACTTCCAGGGTCATCCTATCACTGTGGTTAGCTCTGCTCCTTTGGGAGATAACATTCAAAATAGAGAAAACACAGGACGAGTCGCCAAGTGGGCCATTGAGCTTGGGTCTCATAATTTAAAGTATGTGCCACGTACGTCCATTATGTAGCACTGGTGGACTTCATTAATGATTGGACGGAGTTGTAGATACCCGAAGAGAAGCCAGAGAACTCATATTGGACGATTCATTTCGATGGGTGCAGACAGTTGGAAGGCTCGGGGGATGGAGTTGTTTTAACTTCTCCTCGAGGTGACAAGTTTTGTTATGTGTTGTGATTGATGTTTCCTTGTACTAACAACGCAGTGGAGTATGAGGCCTTACTCCATGGTCTTCGAATGGATAAAGAGATGAGTTTGAGCCAGGTACGGTGCCTTGGCGACTCAGATTTGGTGGCTTGGCAGGTATCAGGAAAGTGGGACTCCAAGGACCCTCTCATGGCAGCTTATCGCCGTGAGGTTGACGTTGTTGCTGGACACTTCAAGGGTTATCAAGTGGAGCACATTGACCGCAGAAAGAACGAAGCGGCCGATGCTTGAAGCCGGTTGGGATCTCAGCGTAAGCCGGTGCCACCTAACACTTTTCTAGATGTTCTGCATAACCATTCTGTCAAGTTGCCTACAGAGGAAGATTTGGTCGTTCTAGACCCGGAGGCACAGTTGGTGGCGGCTCTTCATGTCATTCTAGATTGTACAGTACCGTATTCGGCTTATATGACCCGGGGTGAGTTGCCAGAGGATGAGACCTTGGCTAGACAGAGAACCCGGCGGTCTAAGTCAATGACGATTTCCAATGGTGAGTTGTATCATCGCAGCATCACCGGAGCATTTCAACGTTATATCTCTCCTGAAGAAGGTCATGAAATTATTCGTGAGATCAATGAAGGAGATTCTGGCCACCATGCCGGCTCAAAGTCTCTTGTGGCCAAAGCTTTCCGCCATAGCTTTTACTGGCTATCGACTCACGCTGATGCGGAGGATCTGTCCATAGGTGCGATGGGTGTAAAAAGTTTGCACGACGAGCGCACATGTCGGCTCAAGAATTACGGATGATTCCAATTACTTGGCCATTCGCAGTTTGGGGGCTCGACATGGTTGGGCCTTTCAAAAGATCTAAGGATAAAAAGACACATGTTTTGGTGGCAGTTGACAAATTCACAAAATGGGTTGAGGCAGAGCCGGTTAGTAAGTGTGATGTAGCCATGACGGTTTAGTTCATGAAAAATATGATCTTTCATTTTGGCTTTCCACACAACATTATAACTGACAATGCTACTAATGTGTCCAAAGGCGCTATGGAAGAGTTTCGTCAACGTGAGCATATCCGGCTTGATGTTTCGTCAGTAGCTCCCCCCAATCCAATGGTCAAGTTGAGAGAGCAAATGAGGAAATATTAAAAGGTCTCAAGTCCCGGCTTATGGTTCCTTTACAACGGACGCCGGGTTGTTGGGTAGAGGAGTTACCCTCAGTGTTATGGAGCATCAATACCACTCCTAACAGGTCTACGGGTTATACGCCTTTCTTCATGGTTTATGGAGCAGAAGCAGTCCTGCCTAGTGATTTTCGACATGACTCGCCCCGCGTTGTGGCTTACATTGAAACTGATAATGAACAAGGCCGACGGGATGCACTTGACTTGTTAGATGAGGAGCGAGATTTGGCAGCAGCCCGATCAGCATTTTATCAACAGGACCTGTGCAGTTATCACAGCCGCCGGGTTAGGTCCAGAACCTTTCAAGAAGGTGACCTGGTGCTCCGGTTCATCCAGGATCAGTCTGATGCACACAAGCTATCCCCACATTGGGAAGGACCCTTTGTGGTCAGCAAGAACTTGAACAATGGGTCATATTACCTTATCAATGTTCGAGAGCACAAAGACTCACGTAAGTCGGAGGAGGAGACCCGCCGGCCATGGAATATTGCTCATCTTTGGCCGTATTATACTTGAGCCACCGGCTCTCATAATGTACATACTGTGATGTTATATATACTATGACAAGTAATAAAGTAGGACCTTTGTCCTTTTCATTTTCAATGATCATATATCTTTATTATTCTAATTATTCAAACGACCATTAGGGGGCTGATCATATTCGAATCTATCTTAACCCTTTTCGTCCGGCTCATGATCGTATTCGAATCTAGCCATTAAACCTCATGGTCACCAAGGGGCTTCCTATTCAAACATAGGTCGTATTCAAACCAAAGAGAACATAGCTGTCGTAACCCTCTTGATCAGCGCAAAGCCAAGCTCATTAAGGGGCTTCTTGATCGTATCTGAACCATAGCTTAACCCTTTGGTCCGATTTACTAATCGTATTTGAATCAGAAGCCTCTAAATCATTCTTAATGCTTGATTTATATCATTTGAAACATATTATTTTGTTTTACTGGTTTCTTGGTGTCTCAAATCTAACTGAACATATGGTTTCAATTTAAACCGGCTCGATTATTTGACAATGAGTTGCCAAGGTATAACAATCATTAGGCATATCGAGGTATTTACTTCTACAAAGAATGGGTCGTCAACCTTACTGTCCGGGTCATATAAGCCGGCAGTTCAGAATCAAAGAACACAGGCATGACATTGTCGTTCATAAACAGACTTATTTGTGTTTTTTCGTTAGGTAAAGGTTTCTTTAGCCTTGTTTATCTTTGCATCTGGTCTTCTTTTTTCCACTATGATGATTTCGTAGTTATGTACCGGGTGCTTTGACCCGTCCAGCGATAAACTGCCAGGACAATTTTTTTCATCATTTTGCATACAGGAACAGATTTAAACACTGCAGATGTGATCACGGATATAATGCATATATTGACATAATGAGTAAAACAGTCATATGTAACATCCTATGCACGACGGCATAGGCAAAACATGCAGTTTGCAGACTAACCTATTACAAGGCATTAAGAGCCCAAAAGGTTAGACTGTTTTCTCTCCTAAATAGATCTTAAGCTAAAGGCTGGATTATTTAGACGGCTATGACTCCTCCCTCGCCGGTTCACCTCCCTCCACTGGTTGGAAGCTGGGCTTGGACCAATCAAAGCCGTCCAGAGCAACGAACTCAGCTTCATCGTCAATTAGGTCAGCCGGGTCAATTTCTGGGGCAAAGTTGTGTTGGCGAAGCGGCGGGATAAGATCTGTCACTTTATACAAGGGAGTCGCCATCTTATTATTTTCAACATCAAAACCCGGCTGATATTTATCAATGTTGGTTTCCTCGCCAAGGATGGTAGCATGTGGACGAATTCCCCTCACATAGGCAACGAAATCGTCTTGATCAAACGGAGTCCCATCTTCTTTCAAAGAGGGATACCCCTTGGCTACATCCGCCGGGCGAGTTCCGACACCCATGCTTTGGAATGGCTCAGTGCGGTTAGGGCTCCGGCTCTTGCCCAAGACCGCTTGACCTCTTCGAATTTGGCGGGTAAAATTGACAATTTCTTCAAGACGTCACTTAAGAGGTTTCGTCCTTGGTTGGCTCGGGATATAATGGCAAGCGCCCGTTGAGCTCTAGTGTACAACTGCTCCACCAGGGTCTAAACCGGCTTGAGTTTTATTAAACTGTTTTGGCTCAGATTGTTGCTCCGGGGACCTGCGGGTGTTTTAAAAGGTTAAGAAGGCGGCTTATACTTCTGGCAAAAATAGAGTGTAAGTAACTAAAGGCAAATAACTCACCAAACATTGCAGAGACCATCTAAGACACATGGTTTTTTAAGGCGGTGAGCTCCGTGGTAACCTCCTTGAGAGTCGCCTCCGCTGTCTCAGCATGTTGTGTCAGCAATGTTTTCTCGTCGGCCCAGGATTTCTTCTCTGCATCAAAACTGCTCTTCAGTTTTTCAGCTTCAGAGAGGCTCAACTGGAGTTTGGAGTCAGCGTTCTTTATCTTCGCCTCTTGATCTGCTAGCCAGGTCTTTGCATTAGTCAATTGAGACCCCAATTCAGTTAAGGCGGTCTGCAAACATGCACAGGTGTGTTAAAATGTATTTCAATAAAGGTTATCATGATTAAAGTCCCAAGTGCTTTGCAACACAACACCACTCGACACTTGGGGGCTAATGTCTGCCAAAGCAATTTTTTAAATGCGAAATGGCTCTTCTATGATTAAAGTCCCAAGTGTTTTACAGGTAACAACGCTTGGCACTTGGGGGGCTAATGCATGATATTAAGAAAGTTTTTTCATGTTGAGCCGGATCACACTATTTGTTTCGACTGATTCAAGACATGTATGAAGTTAAGTACTGGCTCATTCGTGATAAATTGAGCCAGCCCTTGGGGACTATGGGTGAAAATTTATGCTGGACTTAAGGAAAATCTAAGACAGAGCATCAACCTATATCACAAGTCTACGGATCATCCAGGTTCATCGTAATCCAGAGACTTGGGGGCTGGCAGAGCATATATAAGCTAGTGAAAGGCACCGAATGTACCTCATATTTCAGCTGCAGTTGCTTGACCATCTCAATTTCTGAGTCACGGCTGGAATGCACATGACTGAGGTATCCAGACAACACATCCCTAAACTTCAGGTGAGCGTAATGAGAGACGTCAAACCGTACCTTCTGCCTCTCTAAAGCCTCTTGCTTAGCAGAGTGCCGGGCCAGTATAGTTTGGTTGCCCGGCTCAACAAATCGACTACCAGTAATTAAGACATCATTGTCAAAAGTCGTCGGTGGGTTAGCTGAGCTGGATGGCTCAGTGGTGGATGGATTAAGAATGGTCTCATCAACTGACGGCTCAGGAGGGTCCGATTGATCGTTGACAGCCGGATCTTCTGGCGCTTCAGATTGATCAGGAGGAGTTGGTATTGCCGGTTCAGGTGTAGGATTTTTCGGGTCTTCTGCCGGTTTAGTCACCCTGGTTTTCTTGGACTTTGCTTGACCGCTAAGAAAGATTTTATGAGACAGTTACTATAATGATGCAGTTTTAAAGATGCAGAAGAAAGATGATTTTCGTTACCCAGGGGCAATCTTGAATGCCGAAAATTGAGTTTGTGACGAGTCGCCAGAAGAGCGAGAAACCTCCTGCAAAGGTAAAATAAAGTTAAGAGAGTAAGGACATAGATTCATTGATAAAAGCAAAAGACAAAGTTGAAAGAATCCTCATTCTGGCATTTTCGTGGAGTTTTTTGTAAGTCGGAGGGCGGTTCATTGTCGTCATTAGTCCGGGCCTGACGGCGGCTCACATGTTGCTACTTTTTCAAAAGAAAATGAGGGTGCAAATAAGGCAAAGGGTGCGAAAACCTTCCTTTCCGGGTTACCAGTCGAAGTTTCTGTCTTGGCAAAGGGGCTGAGTCGGAGGAAATAGTTACCTCTTCTTCTACGGCCTGGCTGGCCCCTGAGTCGTGCTAGCAATAGTCAGTGTCAGATGCAGTCTTCTTCTTGGGCTTCTGGGTCGTCTTCCTGGCGGCTATGGCAGCGGCTCTAGCCTTCTTGGCAGCTTCATGATCATATTTGGCCTTCCAGAATTCAGATTTGGCCTGCAAGCAAATAACAGGTTAAAAAGCCATGCAAGTATTTAACTACTGAAGAGAAAAGGAGATCAAGGGGGTTCACCTCTGGTGCCGGGTTAAGTTTGCAGAAGGGGTTTAATCCAACCTTACTGCAGTCCTCGTATTTGCCGTTCACAAGGATGGTTGACATTGCAACAATGTTCTCTTCAGTTAGTTGTACAAAACTATCTTCGCCTCTGCCATATTTATACATCAACTTGGATCGGCGGCTTAGAGGGATGACCCGCCATGCAATCCAGCAACGGATCAGGTCAACTCCAGTTAAGTCGTTTCCCAATAAGGCTTGAATCCTTTTGATAGATGCGATAAGATTCTTGCATTCAGCAGAAGTAAGCTTATCAGGGAGCACAAACTTAGAATCAAGATGCTCCGCGTGATAACCCGATAGTGGTTTTTCATCAGCTGGCGACGTGTCTTGGCAATAGAACCAAGTTTGATTCCAATCTTTGGGATGGCTTGGTAAGACTACTAAAGGAAAGACAACACCCGAGATTCAGCCAAGTTCCAAGGTAGGGACATTGGTGCATCCATTCTGGCGGTTCAAATAAAAGTACTCCCTGAAGAGCTCCATAGTCGGTTCTTCTTGGAGATATACCTCAAAAAGAACTTGAAAATTGCAGATATTGGATATGGAGTTGGGTCCAAGATCTTGTGGATGAAGCTTGAAAAAAATGCAGAACGTCTCGTAAGAACTTTGAGCTTGGTGGTGAGAAACCCCGATTCATGTGCTCAGTGAAAATGATAACTTCACCGTCTTTGGGCTGAGGCCGTTCTTCGGCCAAGTCAAGAGCACGATAAGACATAATAGTCTTCACCGGCAAATATCCGATCGTGACAAAATCTTTCAAGGTGTCCTCAGTGACTGTGGAAGGAACCCAGTTGCAGACCTTTGGCTCTTTTGATGGCATGATGAAAAAAGGGCAAACTGAAAAGAAAGTAATGTGCTGGTTCAATTTGTTGGTGGAATTACAGGTTAAATGATGATAGTACAGATGAGTAATGGCGGCTTAAGAAAGGGCTAATGACATATAAAGGAAAAGTGAGCCGGCGTGATAAGCCGCCATGACTAAAGATATTCGAAGGTTGCCAAAAACAGAATTGGCTAAGTGCTGGGACAAACAAGTTTCCCAAGCTATTGTTATAATTCTGGATCAAGATGGTTTAGAAAAGAAAAATAAATTTAGACCTAAAAAGCCAGTGCAAGGAGTTCGTCAGCTCTAAAGAGGCATTTGTACAAGAGAAAGGGATTTGATAACATCTAAAATGGATGTAAAACAACTGCCGCATAGGTTCTATACTTCTCTTATATCAAAAGAGGGTGCGGTGGAGAAGTTGCAAGGACTCTACGACGAACAGCAAAGAACACAAGAAAGAAAACTCACGAACCCTAATGCAGAGCTATTGCGGGGGATCGCCGCCATTTTTTCTGGGCGAGCTCAGGGTGATGCAGCAGCCAACGTTGAGGAAGATGGTGAGCGTTGCGGCGGCGGCGCAGCTCGAGAGGCAGAGAGGTGGCGAGAGAAGGTGTAGGATCGAAAGTATGTCTAGAGGGGGGGGGGGCGATTAGACTACTTGACCAAATAAAACCTTGACCTTTTCCCAATTTTAGTTCTTGGCAGATTTTAGCTATTGTAGGACAAGTCAAGCAATCATCACACAATTCAAGCAAGTATGCAAAGAGTATATTGGCAGCGGAAAGTAAAGCATGCAACTTGCAAGAATTTAAAGGGAAGGGTTTGGAGAATTCAAACGCAATTGGAGACACGGATGTTTTTCCCGTGGTTCGGATAGGTGGTGCTATCCTACATCCACGTTGATGGAGACTTCAACCCACGAAGGGTAACGGTTGCGCGAGTCCACGGAGGGCTCCACCCACGAAGGGTAATGGTTGCGCGAGTACACGGAGGGCTCCACCCACTAAGGGTCCACAAAGAAGCAACCACCCACAAAGGGTCCACGAAGAAGCAACCTTGTCTATCCCACCATGGCCATCACCCACGAAGGACTTGCCTCACTAGCGGTAGATCTTCACGAAGTAGGCGATCTCCTTGCCCTTACAAACTCCTTGGTTCAACTCCACAATCTTGTCGGAGGCTCCCAAGTGACACCTAGCCAATCTAGGAGACACCACTCTCCAAGAAGTAACAAATGGTGTGTTGATGATGAACTCCTTGCTCTTGTTCTTCAAATGATAGTCTCCCCAACACTCAACTCTCTCTCATCGGATTTAGATTTCGTGGAAAGAAGATTTGAGTGGAAAGCAACTTGGGGAAGGCTAGAGATCAAGATTCATATGGTAGGAATGGAATATCTTGGTCTCAACACATGAGTAGGTGGTTCTCTCTCAGAACATATGAGTTGGAATTGTGTATGTGTTCTGATGGCTCTCTTCACGAATGAAGAGGAGGTGGAGGGGTATATATAGCCTCCACACAAAATCAAACCGTTACACACAGTTTTCCAATCTCGGTGGGACCGAATTAACAAACTCGGTCGGACCAAAAAGGTAAACCTAGTGACCGTTAGAGATTTTCGGTGGGACTGACATGCAACTCGGTAGGACCGATATGGTTAGGGTTTGGGCATAACGTAATCTCGGTGAGACCGATTACACAAACTCGGTGAGACCGAGTTTGTTAATAAGCTAACCAGAGAGTTGGTCAGGAAAACTCGGTGGGACCAATTTGCTCTTTCGGTGAGACCGAAAAGTTACAAAAGGGAAACATAGAGTTTACATTGCAATCTCGGTGGGACCGATTCGCTCTTTCGGTGAGACCGAAAAGTTACGAAAGGGAAACAGAGAGTTTGCAATCCCATCTCGGTGAGACCGAGACCCTATCGGTAGAACCGAATTGCTAGGGTTTGGCAGTGGCTTATGACAAGTGAAACTCGGTGGTGCCGGATAGAAAGAATCGGTATGATCGAGTTTGTCTTAGGGTTTAGGTCATTTGTGGATATGGGAAAGTGGTTGAGGATTTTGGAGCATATCACTAAGCACATGAAGCAAGAGGCTCATTAAGCAACACCTCATCCCTCCTTGATAGTATTGGCTTTTCCTAAAGACTCAATGTGATATTGGATCACTAAAATATAAAATGAAGAGTCTTGAGCTTTTGAGCTTGAGCCAGTCCTTTGTCCTTAGCATTTTGAGGGTTCCACTTTCACATCCATGCCATGCCAATCATTGAGCTTTCCTGAAATAGTCATCTTGGAATAGCATTAGCTCAATGAGCTATATGTTGTTATGAATTACCAAAACCACCTAGGGATAGTTGCACTTTCAATCTCCCCCTTTTTGGTAATTGATGACAACATATAGATCAAAGCTTCGACAAATGATAATAAGCATGAAATATATCGTCTCTTTGAGAAGTATGTGACAAGTAAGAGCTCCCGCTAAATTTGTGCATATTTAAAATTTGCTTTGGACTGCAAATGCACAAAGAGTTATAGTCATGGGTTACTCTTCCATGTCACATACATCTTGGTGGAGCGCTTAAAATGATAAGAATGAAATACATGCACTCATCACCAAGAATAGTGAATGATCACATAAGATAGATAAGATGATAATATTAAGCAAACATTAAGTGTAGCTTATGTTCAAACACATGATCATCAATGTCTCACGAGCAATGACATAGTATCTCACACAAAAGCAAACAAAGTTCGAAAAACCACCAAATAAAACAAGAGAGAATAAAAGCAACACTAAAAGCAACACTCTCTCTCGAAGCCCATGATCTATACATTTTCTCCCCCTTTGGCAACAAGTTACCAAAAAGTTCCTAGAAAATGCATAGTGCTAAGTCGACAATCAGGCTTGATCTTCTGGTGGTGGTGGAGTCCGGATCACTCCAAGGACGAAGCCTTCTGTAGACGTGGTTGGAGTTGAGGCTGAAGTAGATGCTGGAGCTGGTGGAACTGAAGCTGTAGCTGGTGCAAAAGTGGTGGCTCTGGTGTCAGCAACTGGCACTGCATGTGATCTCTGAGCTCTTGGCACTCTGGCAAATGCATCAGTTGTAGTCTTGCCTCTCCTCTCCTGCATGTCATCCTGAAGTTGTTCCACTACAGACTGAATCTCTGTTACTTTGACATCCAAGTCATAGAACTTTTGTTCCATGATCCTCTCTAAGCTCGCCTGGTTCTGAGTTAGGTGGCTAGTCCTTGCTCAATCCGCAGGGTGGATGCAATCAAGTAACCAAGCTGCTCTTGTTTGGTCTTCAAGAAATATTCAGATGCCTCCTCTTGAGTTGGCATCTTGGCAGCTTTCTCCTTCCTTGCCTTCTCCTTCTTGGCTTGTGCTTGTGCAGACGATGGTTCATTCTCAGTCATAACAACTTGATTATCTTCAAAATCTGGACGGATGGGCAGGTGTTCCTTGTCCAACAAGTATATGCCTGTGCCCATCTTCGAGTTGATTAACTCCTGAATCTGAGGGGCATAACCACAGCTCCTCTTCTGATTTGCTGCAGTCCTCTTGATAGTTTCTACTATGAGGCTCATGACTTTGAATTTCTGAGGCACATCAAATACATGAAGCAAATTGATTGCATGGCCTCTGATCATCTTGTGATCACCTGACTTGGGCAATAGAGTGTGCCTAAGGATCCAGTTAATGGTTGGCAGCCCTGACAGAAGATAATGCACAGACCCAAACTTGAAAGTATCAAGTGCCTCGTTTGGAATTTCCTTGTACATATTGGACATAGAGTTGTGGTCCATCTTCTTCTTGGCATAGATATCCAATTCATCCTCATGCTCCTCTGGGGCATTGATGAGCTGTGCCCACTCAGCAACAGTAGATTGGTACCTCGTACCTTCATACATCCATGTGATCTTTCCATTTGGGTAGAAATGTGCTGTGGAGTAGAATTGCATAATGAGTTCCTCGTTCCACTTTGTGAGCTTCTGCCCAACAAAGTCTGCTACTCCACAAGCATTGAAGCTGTCATACACTCCAGGGTAGTGTTCTTCATTGTCCTTGATGTACTCCCAATTGACCCATCTCATGTCACAAACTATGGGCTTCTTGTCCAACAAAACTGTCTCATAGAAATCTTGCTGTTCCTTGGTGTGAAACCTGTAATCACCAACAGTTCTTCTCCTTGAAACATACGGGTCTGCTTCTCTCCACTTCCTCAGCCCTGAGTCTCTTCTGAGCTTCATGTCCTCAGCCACAGGATGAGCATCATTGTGGTCTGGGATCTTGGGCTTGAGCTTTCTCATAACATGCTCTTCATCATCTTCTTCAGCAGTTCAGGCACTGGGGCCTTGTTCTTCTCAGTTGCAGGTATGCTCCTCGTATTTCTCTTTGGTGCTGTCTTGGGCTTGGAGGCAGCTTTGGGTGCTTCTTTGGGCTTGGATGCAGCAGCCCCTGATCTTATAGCATCACCCATAAGCTTAGGTGCCTTAGGTGCTGGTGCAGCAACCTCTTCTTCTTCCTCTTCTTCCATGACGGAAGCCTTTCCAAGCACTCTGGCTACGGTCTTCTTGACCCTTTCCTTCCTTTTCTTTCCTTCAGCAGCAACTGGCTCTATGGTTGCAGGCTTTTCAGGAATCTGAGTTGAGGCTCTGGCCTTTGGCATAGGCTGCCTACCTGCTGGCCTTTTGATTTTCAATCCTGGCTTTGTGCCTTGAGCTGAGCCATGTTCCTTCATGAGCACTACTCTCTTTGAAGTTGCTTCCTCTTCTGCCACATAGTCCTCATCCTCTGATTCTGAGGTTCTCTTCTTCCTTTGTCTTGTGGCAGCTTTTGGCAGATTGCTAGGGGTGCTCCTGATGCCTTCATCTGAAGAACTTGAGGGACTAGTGCCCTCACTCATCTGCACTGGCTGTTCTGACACATTCTGGCTGTCACTCTGATCTGACATGATGAACAAGCTGACTACTGACCCTGTGAATAGTTTATAGATGAGGTAGAGTGGATGAGCATCACAAAATGCAGAGATTTTTGCAAAAGAATGATTCAAAATCTTAGTTTTAGTTTCCCACTGAAATCATCTCGGATCTACCGATTTTTAAACTCGGTGATACCGAAGCAGTTTTGGAACCTAAACTAGTGAACTCGGTCAGACCGAGTCACAGTTCGGTGGCACCAAGACTGCTAGGGTTTCACAAAGTTCCAAAATCGGTCACACCGATAAGTAATTCTCGGTCAGACCGAGTCTCACTTGTGCAATGGCATAAGCCAAATCGGTGGGACTGAGTTTTTCAACTCGGTGGGTCTGAGATGGTTTCGGCGGAAACCTAACCCTAAAATTTTCGAATCAAAACTAATCTACGAACGCATTGACTGGATAGGAATCTTTCAATCGTGGCAAGAATCATTAAGAACACAATGTGCTAGGAATCGGACGGGGAATAGCACTGTGATCGAGTCCATACCCTAGTTCGGTGGAGACTCGCTACGGCGGCAACGGCGGGGTTGAATTCCGTTGACGGCGATGGAGACCAGCGACTGGAGGCGGCTGGCGGCGAGGAGACGATCCGGAGACCATGTTGGTAGAGCAGGCTATCGCACGGGCGAAGGGGTTCGGAGAAATTTCCAAATTTTTTCCCATGACTATATATAGCCCGACCCTGTCGGTGTGACCGAGTGGAATGACTCGGTGGCACCAAGATGCACAACTGTATACAGTTGTTGCAACTCGGTGTGACCGAATGGTTCAAATCGGTTGCACCGAGATCGAAAATTCAGATCAACTTAATGATCTCGGTAGGACCGAAAGTAGGATATCGGTCAGACCGAGAATCATAAAGAGGTTTTGGAAGTTTAAGTCTATGATGAATCGGGGACTCCGAGTGCTCTTCACACAGAGTGGTTCGAATCTGACTTGATCAAATCTTGTGATGTAGCATGAATAGAGTTTGAGACGAGAAAAGCATAGATAGCTAGAGGAGGTTCTTAGGCATTCTTGTCCATCCACTTGGCAAAAGGAAATAAACCAAACAATCAAAACAACAAGTGGATGTCCTCGAATGAGTAAAATATGCAACCAACATGCTCACACAATAAGATGGCAATTGAAATATGTGACAAAGCATGCACAACCAATTCTAGCATCTATCAAGCAATTTGCGATGATTAGGTCATCTATATATGAGTATATTGACTTAGGAGTCAAGTGAGAGCACTTGATCATAGGTTATACTCATCGTTTAAGCTCAAGTGGGGTTACCACTTTTACATAAAGCATTGTTTTGTTCACATCTTTAGAGTTGCTTTAGCTCAAGCCTTAGAGTAAAGCTCCCCCTAGATGTGATATCCCCCTTTAGAGGGATGAACTAACCTCGGGTTTTGTCGATGATGACTTCATGTAGATGTTGAAGATGTGGATGCTCAATGTTGATGTAGATCACTTGTAGCTATCCATTTGAGTGAATTGCACTTTCAATACCTACATGGGTTAGTCCCACAAGGAACAAACAAGGATATCCATAGACATAGAGTGATGCACACACAAGATGATGTCCATGAAAACTTTTAGGTTACCTTGTCCCTTGTCTTACCAACAAGAGGGTTTGTGACTCCTTGAACTAGTGCAAGATGTGGAAGTTGATTGCACTTGTTCTTGCCAAAATGATAAGAGTGAAGTATGTTGGTGGAGTCACCCTCAAGAACTCTCTAGTTCTTCTTCTTTTGGATCCACACCATCTTGATGGGAATCCTTGGAGTTGTAGTCGTACTTGATGAAGTGGAACTTGAAGTAGTCTTGGGAATCCACTTGACTAAGGTCTTAGGAGCTTCTTCAAATGCATCAATTTCCTCTTGAAGCTTGTCCTTGCCTTCTTGCTTGTAGTCTTGTGGTGGAAGATCATCTTGAGCTTGTGTCCCCTTCAAAGAAGTATCATACTTCTCTTGTTGAGGAACAAACTTTGTCTTGGGGTATTGATCTTCTTCCCACTCAACTCCATTGGCATTGAACTTTCGTTCAAAACCAACACCTTGATTCTTCCGGTGCATTCCTTGCTTGCGCACAATTTCCTCGAATTGCTTACTCCTGGCAAGGCTTTTGTACACACCTTTCTCTATAATTCCCTTCAATAAGCTATTTTCTTGCTCATGTGTAACTTGGCTAAGAGAATCATTAGTGGAATCAAGAGAACTACTAGAAGCAACAATATTGGATTTAGCATGATCATTGTTACTGCTAGAGGAAGAATCTTTCTTGTTCTTGTTACTACACTTGACTTGAGGCATGTAAGTGGATAAGAGTAAACGCTTGGCAATGTAAGAAGAACTTTTCTTGCGGAGATCATCATTGATTGCTTTTAAGAACTCATGCTCTTGCTCAAGATTGATCTTCGAAGATAGTTTCATGAGCTAACTTAAGAGTGTTTAGTTCTTTAGTTAGAGCCTCAATCTTCTCCTTATCATTGTCATTTGTTTTATCTTGATTAGCATGATTAATTGACGTTTCATCATAGTATTCATCACTAGAGTTGTCAACAAGCAAATCATCACCTAACAAGTCATCTTCATCACTATTGAAATCAACATACTCGGGGTGTGTTACCTTAGGACCTTTGGCCATGAAGCATCTTCCAATTCCTTCATTTGGTGAGTCAAATATGTCGTAGGAGTTGGTTGACACAAGTGCTAGACCGGCAACACCTTCATATTGAGTATCTTCGGAGTCGGAGTGATAACTTCTCTCAGAGTGGCTGTCGGAGTCAGAGCCGGATACCCATTCACCAACATGAGCTTGATGTCTTCGTTTTGTGTAGCTCCTTGATGATTTTTCCTTCCTTTCCGAATCCTTGCTTCTCCATGAGTATCTTCGTTCATAACGATCATCTCTACTCCTTCTCTCTCTTGGTGATTCTTTGCTTCTTCTTTTTGGAGAATCTTCTCTTCTCTTGTAGGGAGCCGTACACTCATTGGAATAGCGTCCGGGTCTTCCACAACTGTAGCAGTTTCACTCGCGACTAGAAGATCTTTTGTCATTGTAGGACCTTGACTTGAAGCTTCTATCTTTGCTTCTACTCTTGTAGAACTTGTTGAAGTTCTTCACCATTAAGCTCGATTCTTCATTGAAGTTTTGTTTCTCACTTGATGATGTAGGGGCTTCACATGAGGCTTTGTAGGCACCACTTGATTTCTTGTGAAGTTCCTCTTTATCCTTAAGTGACATCTCATGAGCAACAATTCTTCCAATCACCTCCGTTGGCTTGAGATCTTTGTAGTTGGGCATCATTTGGATCAATGTGCACACGGTATCATATTTTCCATCCAAGGCTCTTAGAATCTTCTTGATGATGAATCTATCGGTCATCTCTTCACTTACTATGCTGGCAATCTCATTTGTGATGAGAGCAAGCCTAGAGTACATTTCAGCGACACCTTCACCATCCTTCATTTTGAACTTGTCAAGTTGACTTTGAAGCACATCCAACTTGGATTCCTTGACGGAGTCAGTACCTTCGTGCATATCAATCAAAGTGTCCCAAATTTCCTTTGCATTCTCAAGACGGCTGATTTTGTTGAATTCTTAGGGGCACAATCCATTGAAGAGAATATCACAAGCTTGAGCATTGTATTGCAACATCTTCAACTCATCCGCGGTAGCTTCATGGTTTGGTTCTTTCCCATCAAAGAAGTCACCTTGCAAACCAACACACACAATAGCCCAAACGGTGGGGTTATGTCCAAGAATATGCATTTTCATTTTATGCTTCCAACTAGCAAAATTAGTACCATCAAAGTAAGGACCTCTACGATGATAATTTCCCTCGCTAGACGCTCTATGGTGATAATTTCCCTCGCTAGACGCCATACTCTCCTAGGTTGTGAAACCAAGGCTATGACCACCAAAAGCTATGGAGATCAAAGCAAATGGAGACCAAAGCTCTGATACCACTTGTAGGATCGAAAGTATGTCTAGAGGGGGGGGGGTGATTAGACTACTTGACCAAATAAAAACTTGACCTTTTCCCAATTTTAGTTCTTGGCAGATTTTAGCTATTGTAGGACAAGTCAAGCAATCATCACACAATTCAAGCAAGTATGCAAAGAGTATATTGGCAGCGGAAAGTAAAGCATGCAACTTGCAAGAATGTAAAGGGAAGGGTTTGGAGAATTCAAACGCAATTGGAGACACGGATGTTTTTCCCGTGGTTCGGATAGGTGGTGCTATCCTACATCCACGTTGATGGAGACTTCAACCCACGAAGGGTAACGGTTGCGCGAGTCCACGGAGGGCTCCACCCACGAAGGGTAATGGTTGCGCGAGTCCACGGAGGGCTCCACCCACGAAGGGTCCACGAAGAAGCAACCACCCACGAAGGGTCCACGAAGAAGCAACCTTGTCTATCCCACCATGGCCATCTCCCACGAAGGACTTGCCTCACTCGCGGTAGATCTTCACGAAGTAGGCGATCTCCTTGCCCTTACAAACTCCTTGGTTCAACTCCACAATCTTGTCGGAGGCTCCCAAGTGACACCTAGCCAATCTAGGAGACACCACTCTCCAAGAAGTAACAAATGGTGTGTTGATGATGAACTCCTTGCTCTTGTGCTTCAAATGATAGTCTCCCCAAAACTCAAATCTCTCTCATAGGATTTGGATTTTGTGGAAAAAAGATTTGAGTGGAAAGCAACTTGGGGAAGGCTAGAGATCAAGATTCATATGGTAGGAATGGAATATCTTGGTCTCAACACATGAGTAGGTGGTTCTCTCTCAGAACATATGAGTTGGAATTGTGTATGTGTTCTGATGGCTCTCTTCACGAATGAAGAGGAGGTGGAGGGGTATATATAGCCTCCACACAAAATCCAACCGTTACACACAGTTTTCTAATCTCGGTGAGACCGAATTAACAAACTCGGTCGGACGGAAAAGGTAAACCTAGTGACCGTTAGAGATTTTCGGTGGGACTGACATGCAACTCGGTAGGACCGATATGGTTAGGGTTTGGGCATAACGTAATCTCGGTGAGACCGATTACACAAACTCGGTGAGACCGAGTTTGGTAATAAGCTAACCAGAGAGTTGGTCAGGCAAACTCAGTGGGACCGATTTGCTCTTTCGGTGAGACCAAAAAGTTACAAAAGGGAAACATAGAGTTTACATTCCAATCTCGGTGGGACCGATTCGCTCTTTCGGTGAGACCGAAAAGTTACAAAAGGGAAACAGAGAGTTTGCAATCCCATCTCGGTGAGACCGAGATCCCTATCGGTAGAACCGAATTGCTAGGGTTTGGCAGTGGCTTATGACAAGTGAAACTCGGTGGCACCGGATAGAAAGAATCGGTATGACCGTGTTTGGCTTAGGGTTTCGGTCATTTGTGGATGTGGGAAAGTGGTTGAGGATTTTGGAGCATATCACTAAGCACATGAAGCAAGAGGCTCATTAAGCAACACCTCATCGCTCCTTGATAGTATTGGCTTTTCCTAAAGACTCATTGTGATCTTGGATCACTAAAATATAAAATGAAGAGTCTTGAGCTTTTGAGCTTGAGCCAATCATTTGTCCTTAGCATTTTGAGGGTTCCACTTTCACATCCATGCCATGCCAATCATTGAGCTTTCCTGAAATAGTCATCTTGGAATAGCATTAGCTCAATGAGCTATATGTTGTTATGAATTACCAAAACCACCTAGGGATAGTTGCACTTTCAGAAGAAGAAGAAGAAAGAAGAAGGACCGGCCATGCCTATTTATAAGGAAATAGGTGAAACAGGCAGGTGAGAAAACCGAGGGAAACCATAGTAATGATTATCCAGCTAAATGGATGCCTCGATTCTCGAAAAACATTTAAAGATAAGTATCCATTAAAGATGACGTCAAGGCAGCTTTCCAAATTTTCTGAAGATGACGTCATGGAGGGTTACAGAGCTTTTCCAAACAGCGGAATATAGATTTCGTCTAAGTGTTAGAGATTGACAAGAACAAAGTTCAAATCAACCTAGGGCCTAATGTTGGGGATATAACTACCAGGTATGACCCGCCAAGGAGGGGTCGGGTCAATCTTAATGGCGGGTTACTCAAAGAAGCCCGACGAGGATACAAGGTGTGTGTTGTCATGCGTGAGCACTTGGGCATGCATGCCCATAGGAGAGTGGAGGGGATGGATGGCTGGCTACTCCCTCTTATAGTGTGAGGGTAGCTTACATCCAAAGCTAGATGGGTATGGTGGATGGTGGCCCACCCACCAAATACACTATTCCTGATGTCATGCAAGGTGACATGCTGCACAGGCTATACTGCGTCATTATTCACCAATAGTGTCGGGTACTACCGTCACGTCTACGGTATGGCCGTATTGTCGGTGTCAGATCAAAGATGCAATTGTGTCTGCGTAGCAAGCCGACTGGAGCAGTCTGCCGGGGGAGCAGTCGGCCCGGGCGGGCGGGCGCCCCGTCCGACTCCCATCTGGAGCCGAGTGGCGAGCCGGCCGGAGCAGCCGGACTGAGGGGCTTTTGCTAGCCCCAATGTCTTGAAGTATTGTCTCGCCGTGTTTGGGGTACATGTGGTCAATTACTCCGACAGTAGCCTCCGAGCCTCTGGGCAACTTGGCAAAGTTGGGCGGAGGTTTTTTAGTGGGTGTTGAAGTAGAAGATGTTGATGATGGCCGGCTGCACACCACAGCCGGCGTGACTTTCTTCTGGCGGGGGCGCGCAAGCGCACCTACTGGGTGTAGCCTCTGAGCCTCCGGGCCACTTGGAAAAGTTGGGCGGAGGCTTTTCGCGGTTGTTGGTGCAGACAATGGCATCGAGGGACCGGTTGCAGACGGCGGCGGGCGTGCAACAGGTGCACCATGTTCCGAGTGGGGGCGCGCAAGTGCACCCGCTGGGTGTATCCTACGAGCCTCCGGGCAACTTGAAAAAATTGGGGCGGAGGATCTTGTTGTTGATGATGAAGCCGACGGCGACGTCGAGGGTGCCGAGCGCGGACACGGAGTCCGCCGGCTGATGCTGTCAGGCGCGGACGCGGGGTCCGCCGGCTGATGCTGGCAGGTGCGGACGTGGGGTCTGCCGACTGAAGCTGTCGGGCGCAGACGCGCGGTACGCCAACTGATGATGTCGGGAGCGGACTCGGGGTCCGCCGACTAAGGCTATCGGGCGCGGACGCTGTGTCCGCCGACTGATGCTGTCGGGCCTTGATGCAGGGTCCGCCGACTGATGATGTCGGGCGCGGACGTGGGGTCCGCCGACTAATGACGTCGGGCGTGGACGCGATGTCCGCCGAATGATGATGTCGGGCGCGGAGGCGGGGTCCGCCGACTGATAATGTCGGGCGCAGACGCGGGGTCCGCCGATGATGATGTACGGTGCGACTTGCTTCTAGTGGGGGTGCACCAGTGCACCCACTTGGTGTAGCCTCCGAGCCTCTGAGCGAGGAGGGGGGTTCCCCACGGAAATGATCGCGCAAAAGACAAAGTTAGTCCGCGCAAATATATCAAATGTTTACTTTTAGCATTGCAAATTTTATGCGAAGGGTGCCTACTCGGTTTCGTTCGAGCGCCCTTCAATGTTTTTCATGTCACCTCCGCTATTTGGCATGTGCTCTCACTTAGCCGGAGAGCCGCTCTGTGGTCTGTGGCTGAGAGTGGGCCACGGAGTGAAGCGAACATTACTCAGATTCTGGGAGCAGATTCGGCCGAACAGATACTCATAAAGCTAATGGCCGGGTCGCCCGAACCGTTTTGTCTTCCGAACCGCTCTATGGCCTGTGACTAAGAGTGAGCCTTTGGTACCATGCACGCTACTAAGCCGTCTGTGGGAACGAACGTCTCAGGCCAAGCGGCCAGCCTCCGGACCAACTCTGGCTGGCGCCGGGACAAACAGTGATGCAACTATAAAAATGCGGAGATAGCCCCTCGAGCATTGCTCGGGGTATCCGTGTTTGCGTGGTGCAAAATCATGCAGGTGAGAAGCTCCCATTGTTTTTGGTGCAGTCGAGGCGGAGTTTACCGAAGACAGCTGGTGCGGCTCGGCGCTCACAGAGCGCGCCGGTGCACCCACTGGGTGTAGCTCTCGAGCCTCCGAGCACTCGAGGAGGGTCCAGCCGATCGGGCTTGACCGGCTAGGCGGCGAGCGGGACATGGCCGAGCCGGCTTGGTACAGCTGGTGAGGCGGCGAGGCGTCTGGCAGCGCCCTTTTTCTTCTTTCTTCTCTTCTGCCAGCTGCTGGCCGCCGGACAAAGCTCTATTTTTGTCTCTTTTTACCGACCTAGCAGTCAGACTCTTTTTTTTAATTACAAGGCCAACTGGCCTTTAACTTTTTTTCTTTCTTTTACCAGTCGGGTGGCCAGCCGGCATCTCTTTTCCACCCGGACTGAATTCTTTTTTTTCATCCGGCCCGGCAGCCGGCTCAACCGGTAGCTGGCCTCTCATTCTTCTTTCTGAACCCAGTAGGATGGCAAGCTTGGCGCAGCCGACAGGCGGGGAGACAGAGCAGCCGGCGTGGGCGTGCTCGCAGGAGCCGGCTACGGAGGGAGCCGGTTGGGGAGGCACGGCCGGCGATGGGCCGCACACGGGAGCAGGGAGCCGGCGCAGGGATGTGAGTGGCCAGGCCGACTGCAGGAGGACGCCGACGGCCGGCTGCGGAGCAGACGTGGGCGGCGAGCTAAGGCGGACCCGGCTGAGGAGCCGGTCTTGCGAGCACTAGGGCGCACGGCAGCGGCGGGAGAGACGGAGCGGGCCGGCGGAGCAGCTGCCGGCCCAGGGCGATGTGGGCGTGCGGACGGAGCAGCCGGCATTCGCACACGGAGGCCGGCTGGAGGGGAGAACCGGCAGCCAGACGCAGTATCGGCGCAGGCGGCGAGGGCCTCGCTGGGCGGCGTGGGGGAGAGGAGGCGCTCAGCGGAGCAGGAGGACGGCGCGGCGGCCCGCGATGCAGCGGACATGGATGAACCTGTCGAGGTACACGGGGGCGCAGGGAGGAGAGCGAGGCTGTGAATGGACCGCGTGGAGTCGTCGGTGACCGACACCATGCAGGCGGACGACGCAGCGGCCGGGGCCGCGGAGCAACAGTCGGATCCGGGCAGAGCTGGAAGCTGCGCGGAGCTGGACGAGGCTGGACCTGGGCGGCCTGACCCCGTGCACGTCGGGGCGGGCAGTAGTCGAAGCGGCCGGCCATGCACGTACGTAGCCACGCAGGCGGCCGTGCACACGACAAGTGCAGCAGCGTTGGCATTAGCAAGAGACCCTGACATTGTCTGGGGATTATACTGCCATTATCCGAGGCACGTATGGAAAGTGTATGAAGAATATCTGATACTAGCTTGCAGATATACTACTTGCGCCTAGATCATGCATGGGTAGCGTACGGGCTAGTGTATGGTCGAGTCTGGTTAGTGACGATGCGAGCATGTGCACAACAGGATGCCGCAGAGAGGTAGGCGGTCGAGCGGCTAGAGATGGCGGTGGTGGCTCCATGGTCGAGCCGAGGCGGGCCAGCCAAGAGGAGAGCTCGACAGCGGCCGGAGTAGGAGCTCGACAGTGGTGGCAGACGGCGCTCGAGGAGCTCAAAGAGGTCTGGCCGGGCATGAGCAGCGCGTACGCACGTACGGGCGCTTCCCCGAGAAGAAAACAAGGTGGAGACGACGCTGCGGCCGATGGCGCGGACGCGCCGTCCCACATGGCCGTCTCGGGGGCATGTTGATGTCGAACCCCCGAGCTTCCGAGCGGACGGCGGCAACGCCACGTGATGAAGATGGTGACGCCGACGACGAGGATGCGCCGTCCCGCGCGGTCGCTCCCAGGGTGGGTCGATGTCGTGTCCCCGAGCGCTACCGGAGAGACGGCGTGACGCCGCGGCGACGATGACGAAGATGGTCCCGCTCGGACCACGGTTCCAGTAACAGTTCTTCTCATGGTGGGCGCCAATTCTCGAAGTATTCTCGCGTCAGTCGGCGGGGGATACCATGAATTGACAGATGCCACAGGGTGGCTTGGGATGAGGGCAAGATTGCCGCTGGAATATCCGGGAACGGGTATGCGAGTATCACGCGGTGGTTTACCCAAGTTCGAGGCTTTCCGGAGAGATAATATCCCTACTCCTGCATGTCTGTATGTATGTGATATATCTGTAGTACAGAGTACTCCTAAAGCTGTATCTGAGGTCAGTGCCATAAACATCTGGCCTTGTATGTGTAAAGCAGTAGCAGAGAGCTAGCTAGATAGATGGCCGAATGAGCCTGGCCATGTGTGTCCATGCGTGAGAGCATGGGTGTGTGCTCATGCGTGAGCACTTGGGCATGCAAGCCCGTAGGAGAGTGGAGGGGATGGATGGCTGGCTAGCTCCCTCTTATAGTATGAGGGTAGCTTACATCCAATGTTATATGGCATACACTATTCTTGATGTCATGCGAGGTGACATGCTGCACAGGCTATAGTGTGTCACTATTTGCCAATAGTATCGAGTGCTACCGTCACGTCTACGGTATGGCTGTCTTGTCGTTGTCGGGTCGAAGCTGCAGTTGACTCCACATAGCAGGCCGGCTGGAGCAGCCGGACTGAAGGGCTTTGCTAGCCCTGGTGTCTTGAAGTATTGGCTCTCCGTCTTCGGGGTACCCGTGGTCAATTACTCTAACATTGGCTTAATTTGTGTTCGGTACTTTGATAATTTGATATGTGGGTGGACAGGTGCTTATGTGCTGTTCTGACTTGAACAAACCTCCTACTTATGAATAACCCTCTCGCAAGCATCCGCAACTATGAGAAAAGTATTAAGAATAAATTCTAACCATAGCATTAAACTTTTGGATCCAACCGGTCCCTTACGGAATAGCGCATAAACTGGGGTTTCAACTTCCGTCACTCTCGCAACCAATCATCTAATTGCTACTCCACAATGCATTCCCTTAGGCCCAAATATGCAGAAGTGTCATGTAGTCGACGTTCACATAACACCACTAAGGGAATCACAACATACATACTATCAAAATATCGAACACATATCAAGTTCACATGATTACTTGCAACATGATTTCTCCCGTGACCTCAAGAACAAAAGTAGCGACTCACAAATGACAATCATGCTCAAGATCAGAGGGGTATTAAATAGCATATTGGATCTGAACATATAATGTTCCACCGAATAAACCATATAGTAATCAACTACAAGATGTAATCAACACTACTAGTCACCCACAAGCACCAATCTGTAGTTCCAGTAACAAGATTGAACACAAGAGATGAAGTAGGGTTTGAGAGGAGATGGTGTTGAAGAAGATGTTGATGGAGATTGCGCTCCCCAAGATGGGCGAGTTTTTGTGATGATGATGATGATGATGATGATTTCCCCTTTCGGGAGGAAAGTTCCCCCGGTGGAATCGCTCCGCTGGAGGGCAAACGTGCTCCTGCCGAAGTTCTGCCTCGAGACGGCGTCGCTCCGTCCCGAAAGTCCTCTCCTTATTTTTTCTAGGTCAAAATGACTTATATACCAGAAGATGGGCACCTGAGGTGGGCCTGGGTGAGCACAACCCACCAGGGCGCACCTGGGCTCCCTGGTGAGCCTAGTTGGGTTGTGCCCACCTGGAGGGGCCCCACTGGTAGTTATTTGCTCGAATATTCATCATGTATTTGATAAAAAAATCTCCGTGAATTTTCGGCTTGTTGGGAGTTTTGCAGAATAGGTGGCCTGACGTAGCTTTTCCAGGTCCAGATTTGCAGCTGCCGGAATTCTCCCTCTTTGTGTATACCTTGCATATGATAAGAGAAAAGGCATTAGAATTACTCCAAAAAGCATTATTATGGATAAAAACATCATAAATAACAGTAAGAAAACATGATGCAAAATGGATGTATCAACTCCCCAAAACATAGACCTCACTTGTCCTCAAGCGAAAACCGAAATCGAAAAACATGTCCACAGGCTTAGAGAGAGAGGTGTCGATAAAAACAAAATACATACATGGAAGCATCATGATCATTATTATAACAGCAACAAACTTAAACATGAGACTCTCATCAAAGAACTTTTATCATAGAATTCTCATGAATAAGTGAAAATTCATCACACTATTGAAGTATAAAGAAAAAACTCTATCAAAAACCAACAAACTGTGTTCTCAGTCAGCTTTGCAACTACAATTCATCATATTTTCAGGAAGGGTCATGTATCAGAGCCTTTAGGCAAGTCGGCATAGTCAACCAGCATATAGTCTTCCAAGATTGCTAACGCTCACCGCTTACACATGAGAAAAACGTTACAACCGGACACATAGAAAGATAGGGGCTTATAGTTTCGCCTCCCTACATATTTACCTCAAGGGTGATGTCAACAATAATGACTCATGCTATCTATATTGAACCGGACATAGGTGCCTAGATCTTTCCTCGCCACATGATACTTGGCAAAGGAGAAAAATAAAAAGGAGTAGAAGGGAAACTTTGACTCTTTGCATAAAAGTAAATACATAAAAGTAAAAGATAGGCCCTTCGCAGAGGGAAGCAGAGGTTGCCATGCGCTCATTTGTTTGTATGTTCAATCCCTTAATGCAAAAGAACGTCATGTTACATTGCCCCTTATGATAGCGACATTTATTATGCAGTATGTCGCTTTTATTCTTCACCATCACAAGTTCGTGCAACACTCAATTTTCTCTTACACTAAATGATCTCACACTTTTAGAAGCAATTTTTATTGCCTTTTTGCACCGATGACAACGTACTTGAGGAATCTTGCTCAATACCATAGTAGGTATGGTGGACACTTGAAAATAAGATTTGGGTTTAAGGGTTTTTGGATGCACAACTAGTATCTCTACTTAGTGCAAATTTTTTGGCTAGCAAAGATAGGGGGCAAGCACCACATGTTAAAGGATCCATGACTTCTATGTGAATATAAAAAAACATAAACCATTAAGTTGTCTTCCTTCTCCAACGTCAACAATTTTGGCATATAATATTTTGATGAGGGCTCACAATTACAAACGATTTCTAGGATAGTATATTTATATGTGAATCTTCTCTCCCCTTATTAATTCTTTCATGAGTTGCATCATTGACTAATGCTATGTTTGTCAATCTCTAATAAAATTTTCTACTTATACTTTTCCTTATGTTGTGTCATTGATACGTCTCCAACGTATCTATAATTTTTGATTGCTCCATGCTATATTATCTACTGTTTTGGACACTATTGGGCTTTATTATCCACTTTTATATTATTTTTGGGACTAACCTATTAACTGGAGGCCCTGCCCAGAATTGTTGTTTTTTGCCTGTTTTAGGGTTTCGAAGAAAAGGAATATCAAACGGATTCCAAACGGAATGAAACCTTCAGGAACATGATTTTCTCAATGAACAAGACCAGGGATACTTGGACCCTACGTCAAGAAATAAAACAGGAAGCCACGAGGTAGGGGGGCGTGCCCACCCCCACCATGCGCGCCCTCCACCCTCGTGGGCCCCCTGTTGCTCCACCGATGTACTCCATCCTCCTGTATATACCTATTTACCCCCAGACGATCAAATACGGAGCCAAAAACCTAATTCCACCGCCGCAACTTTCTGTATCCACGAGATCCCATCTTGAGGCCTGTTCCGGAGCTCCACCGGAGGGGGCATCGATCACGAAGGGCTTCTACATCAACACCATATCCCCTCCGATGAAGTGTGAGTAGTTTACCTCAGACCTATGGGTCCATAGTTAGTAGCTAGATGGCTTCTTCTCTCTTTTTGGATCTCAATACAATGTTCTCCCCCTCTCTTATGGAGATCTATTCGATGTAATCTTCTTTTTGCGGTGTGTTTGTTGAGACCGATGAATTGTGGGTTTATGATCAAGTGTATCTATGAATAATATTTGAATCTTCTCTGAATTCTTTTATGTATGATTGGTTATCTTTGCAAGTCTCTTCGAATTATCAGTTTGGTTTGGCCTACTAGATTGATGTTTCTTGCAATGGGAGAAGTGCTTAGCTTTGGGTTCAATCTTGCAGTGTCCTTTCCGGTGACAGTAAGGGCAGCAAGGCACATATTGTATTGTTGCCATCGAGGATAACAAGATGGAGTTTTCTTCATATTGCATGAGTCTATCCCTCTACATCATGTCATCTTGCTTATGGCGTTACTCTGTTTTTAACTTAATACTCTAGATGCATGCTGGACAGCGGTCGATGAGTGGAGTAATAGTAGTAGATGCAGGCAGGAGTCGATCTACTTGTCTCGAACGTGATGCCTATATACATGATCATACCTAGATATTCTCATAACTATGCTTAATTCTGTCAATTGCTCAACAGTAATTTGTTCACCCACCATAAAATACTTATGCTCTCGAGAGAAGCCACTAGTGAAACCTATGGCCCCCAGGTCTATCTTCATCATATTAATCTCCTACTACTTAGTTATTTCCTTTGATATTTACTTTGCCTTTATTTTACTTTGCATCTTTATCATAAAAATACCAAAAATATTATCTTATCATATCTACCAGATCTCACTCTCGTAAGTGGCCTTATAGGGACTGACAACCCCTATTTGCGTTGGTTGCGAGGATTTATTTGTTTTGTGCAGGTGCGAGGGACTCGCGAATAGCCTCCTACTGGATTGATACCTTGGTTCTCAAAAACTGAGGGAAATACTTACGCTACTTTGCTGTATCATCCCTTCCTCTTCGGGGAAAACCAATGCAGTGCTCAAGAGGTAGCAGTCATCACCTACCATAAGATTAGTATATGATCTTTTTGATTTATTTCCTTTTTTTGTATATTTCCTTTCTCTTTTACTTTTATTTGCAACATGAAAGTAGAGAAAGCAAAAACTCAAACTAAACTTTACTATATATATTGCACACGATTACAAGGATAGATCACTAAGCAAACTCTCGAAAAGAAAGGATCGAACTAAACTTTCATTCATCTAAAGCAAAAGATCAAACTAAAATAAGTGAAGGCAAAAAGATGGTGGGATGATACGATATCGGGGTACCTCCCCCAAGCTTGGCGGAAGCCAAGGGGAGTGCCCATATCCGATACTCAATTCTCCTTTGGTGATGAAGAAGAATGTGGTGGTGAAGAGATCTTGTCCTCGGATTTCCATGTAGTGGTCCACCATCACAAGAGGAGTGAGTCTCATGGGTCCTGTGATGACCCACAAGTGTAGGGGATCTATCGTAGCCTTTTCGATAAGTAAGAGTGTTGAACCCAACGAGGAGCAGCAGGAAATGATAAGCGGTTTTCAGCAAGGTATTCTCTGCAAGCACTGAAATTATTGGTAACAGATAGTGTTGTGATAAGGTAATTTGTAACGGTTAACAAGTAATAAAAGTAAATAAGGTGCACAAATATGGCCCAATCCTTATTGTAGCAAAGGACAAGCCTGGACAAACTCTTATATAAAGGAAACCGCTCCCGAGGACACATGGGAATTATCGTCAAGCTAGTTTTCATCACGCTCATATGATTCACGTTTGGTACTTTGATAATTTGGTATGCGGGTGGACCGGTGCTTGGGTACTGTCCTTCCTTGAGGAAGCATCCCACTTAGGATCAACCCCTATTGCAAGCATTCGCAACTACAATAGAAGTATTAAGTTAAACCTAACCATAGCATGAAACATATGTATCCAAATCAGCCCCTTACGAAGCAACACATAAACTAGGGTTTAAGCTTCTGTCACTCTAGCAACCCATCATCTACTTATTACTTCCCAATGCCTTCCTCTAGGCCCAAACAATGGTAAAGTGTCATGTAGTCGACGTTCACATGACACCACTAGAGGAAAGACAACATACATCTCATCAAAATATCGAACGAATACCAAATTCACATGACTACTTATAGCAAGACTTCTCCCATTTCCATAGGAACAAATGTAACTACTCACAAATCATATTCATGTTCATAATGAGAGGGGTATTAATATGCATAATGGATCTGAACATATGATCTTGCACCAAGTAAACCAACTAGCATCAACTACAAGGAGTAATCAACACTACTAGCAACCCACAGGTACCTGTTTGAGGTTTGGATACAAAGATTGGATACAAGAGATGAACTACGGTTTTAGATGAGATGGTGCTGGTGAAGATGTTGATGGATATTGACCCCCTCCCATTGAGAGGATCATTGGTGATGACGATGGTGATGATTTCCCCCTCCCGGAGGGAAGTTTCCCCGGCAGAACAGCTCCGTCGGAGCCCTAGATTGGTTCCGCCAAGGTTCCGCCTCGTGGCGGCGGAGTTTCGTACCGTGAGCTTGCTTATGATTTTTTTCCTCGACGAAAGACTCCATATAGCCAAAGATGGGCATCAGAGGGCCACCAGGGGGCCCACGAGGCAGGGGGCGCGCCTAGGGGGGTAGGGCGCGCCCCCCACCCTCGTGGACGGTGGGTGGCCCCCCTCTGGTACTTCTTTCGCCCCATATTTTTTATGTATTCTGAAAATAATTCCCGTGGAGCTTCAAGACATTTGGAGATGTGCAAAATATGTCTCTAATATTTGCTCCTTTTCCAGCCCAGAATTCCAGCTGCCGGCATTCCCCTCTTCATGTAAACCTTGTAAAATAAGAGAGAAAAGGCAGAAGTATTGTGACATAATGTGTAATAACAGCCCATAATGCAATAAATATCGATATAAAAGCATGATGCAAAATGGACGTATCAACTCCCCCAAGCTTAGACCTCGCTCGTCCTCAAGCGAAAGCCGAAATCAAAAAATATGTCCATATGTTTAGAGATAGAGGTGTCGATAAAATAAAATACGGACATGAGGGCATCATGATCATTCTTAGAACAACATATATATATATATATATATTGTCATATGATCTCTTATGCTAAATTAACAATTCATTCACATACTCAACTATGAATCAGAAACTTCATTGAAAACTAACAAACTATAATCTCAGTCATTGAAGCAATTGCAATTTATCATGACATAGGAAAGAGTCAATATAAGAGCTTCTCAACAAGTCCACATACTCAACCATCATTTAGTCTTTCACAATTGCTAACACTCACGCGATATTTATGGTTATGAAGTTTTAATCGGACATAGAGAAAGATAGGGGCTTATAGTTTTTGCCTCCCAACTTTTTACCTCAAGGGTAATGTCAACAATAATAGTTCATGAAAACTCACATCCAATTAGCTATATATATATACCTAGATCTTTCCAACACATTGTGCCTACCAAAGGATAAAATGAAAAAAGGAAAGGTGAAGATCACCGTGACTCTTGCATGAAGTATAAGACAAGAATAAAAGATAGGCCCTTCGCAGAGGGAAGCAGAGTTTGTCATGTGTTTTTATGGTTAGATGCACAAAATCTTAATGCGAAAGAATGTCACTTTATATTGCCACTTGTGATATGGACCTTTACTATGCTATCCGTCGATTTTATTTCTTCCACATCACAAGATCGTATAAAGCTTATTTTCTCTAGACTAATAAATCATACATATTTAGAGCACAAATTTTTATTGCTTGCAACGATGACAACTTACTTGAAGGATCTTACTCAATCCATAGGTAGATATGGTGGACTCTCATGGTAGAACTGGGTTCAAGGATATTTGGAAGCACAAGTAGTATCTCTACTTGGTGCAAAAAAATTGTCTAGCAAGAGCGGGAAAGGCAAGCTCAACATGTTGGATTATCCATGACAATATAATTTATCTCAGATGCAGTAAAACATAACCCATTACGTTGTCTTCCTTGTCCACATAAACTCTTTAGCATGTCATATTTTAATGAGTGCTCACAATCATAAAAGATGTCCAAGATAGTATATTTATATGTGAAAACCTATCTTTCCTTATTACTTCCTATTAATTGCAACTATGACCAAAACTATGTTTGTCAACTCTCAACAATTTTTATTCATCATACTCTTTATATGTGAAGTCATTACTCTCCATAAGATCCATATGATCTCTTTATTTCTGTTTATTTCTTCTCTTTTATTCTATTCCCTCTAGATCATAGCAAAATAATCAAGCCCTTGACTCAACACTAATCTTTGTTATATATAGCTCACGGAGTCGATTACATAGAAGGATCATAAAGCAAAACTCACAACTAGATCATACTAAAACTTTATTCTACTATATCAAGATATTACCAAAAGGATCGAACTAAGAAAAACGGTAAAGATAAATGTGTGATGGTGACATGATACCGGGGTACTCCACCAAGCTTGGCAATTGCCAAGGGGAGTGCCCATACCCATTTGTTTATGTTTCCTTCCTCGGAGGTGGTGATGATGGAGTTGTTCATGATGTAGGCTTGTCGTCCATCTTCCAAGGCATAGGCTCACCATCATAGAAGGATGAGCGAGTCTCCGGGATCCTCAAATTTGCAGCCAAACTCATCCTCTTGAATCTATATTCATACTCACAATTTTGGTTTTGCAGGTCAGAGATATGCGCTTGGGGGCGCTCGATTTTCTAGTGAAGCTTGAAGATGGCCTCCCCAATGTTCTTGTCATCCAGCTTGTGGTTGTTGGTGAACTCCATGATCATTATATGATTGGAGTCAAGTCCACATTCCACCATCTCCTGGCACTTGAAAACTTGTTGCTCCATTGCCTCGAACCTTGTCTCCATGCTTCCGGTCCTCCTTGGTCCATCAACACCGCCAATGTGCAGCAACCCCTCATGCATCTCAATGGTTTGAGGGTGTTGCAGCACCTCCGCGAGGTATGGGTTGATGACCTTCTCGAAGAACTTGTCCTTGGGGGCACTTGAAGACGCCATGGCGACCAAGATCTGCAGAAAAATAGCTCGAAACAAGAAAGAAGATATTTGCATGATATGGTGGACAAAACCTTCGGGAGATTACATAATGAAATTTTATCGACCAAAATAAGTATCGTGCAAGAAAACGGAGTCAGAAGAGCATACGAGATGCCCCCGAGGCAGGGGGCGCACCCAGGGGGTAGGGAGCGCCCTCCACCCTCGTGGAAGCCTCGTGTCCTTTTCGGACTTCTTATTATTTTCCTGTTTTCTTAAATATTTCAAAACGGAGAAAAAATGCCATTAGAACTGTTTAGGAGTCGGTTTACTTACCGTACCTCATACATATTCGTTTTCGGAGTCTAGAACATTCTGGAAAGTGTCCCTTGTGTATTCCTCTGGGTTTACTGTTTCAGTAACATTAGTTTCAACATTTATGGGATTACCTGAGATGTAATGTTTGATTCTTTGACCGTTCACCACCCTCGGATTTGTGCCTTCGAAGTTGTTGATTTTTATGGCACCAAAACGATAGACCTTCTCGATAACGTAAGGACCTTCCCATTTAGAGAGGAGTTTGCCTGCAAAAACACTTAAACGAGAGTTGTATAGCAATACATAATCACCTACATTAAACTCAGGCTTTTGTATCATTTTATGATGCCATCTTTTAACCTTTTCTTTAAACAGTTTGGCATTCTCGTAGGCCTGGGTTCTCCATTCATCAAGTGAGCTAATGTCAAAAAGCCTCTTCTCACCGGCAAGTTCAAAATCATAATTGAGCTCTTTAATTGCCCAATATGCCTTATGTTCTAGTTCAAGAGGTAGGTGACATGCTTTACCATAAACCATTTTATACGGAGACATACCCATAGGATTTTTGTATGCAGTTCTTTAAGCCCATAATGCATCATCAAGTTTCTTGGACCAATTCTTTCTAGATCTATTAACAGTCTTTTGCAAAATTAATTTAAGCACTCTATTACTCAATTCTACTTGACCACTAGACTGTGGATGATATGGAGGTGCAATCCTATGATTAACATCATACTTAGCAAGCATTTTACGAAGGCTACCATGAATAAAATGTGAACCACCATCAATCATTAAGTATCTAGGGACTCCAAACCTCGGAAAAATAACTTCTTTAAGCACCTTAATGGAGGTGTTATGATCAGCACTACTAGTTGGAATAGCTTCTACCCACTTTGTAACGTAATCAACAGCAACTAAAATATGTGTATACCCATTAGAGGAAGGAAACGGTCGCATATAATCAAAACCCCAAACAACAAATGGTTTAATAACAAGTGAATAATTCATAAGCATTTCTTGACGTCTACTAATATTACCAATTCTTTGACATTCATCACAAGACAAAATAAACTTACGGGCATCCTTGAAGAGAGTAGGCCAACAAAAGCCGGATTGCAATACATTATGTGCAGTTCTATCTCCAGCATGGTGTCCTCCATAAGCCTCAGAGTGACACTTGCATAGGATCTGTTCATGTTCATGCTCATGTACACAACGTCTAATAACACCATCTACTCCTTTATAAAGATGTGGGTCATCCCAGAAGTAATGTCTTAAATCATAGAAGAACTTTTTTCCTTTGCTGGTATGTGAAACTAGGTGGTACAAACTTAGCAACAATATAATTAGCATAATCAGCATACTGATACGTCCATTTGTTGGGGAACGTTGCAGAAAACAAAAAATTTCCTACAGTTTCACCAAGATCCATCTAGGAGTTCATCTAGCAACGAGTGATCGGATTGCATCTACATACCTTTGTAGATCACGCGCGGAAGCGTTCAAAGAACAGGGACGAGGAAGGCGTACTCGACGTGATCCAAATCACCGGATATCCTAGCGTCGAACGGACGGCACCTCCGCGTTCAACACACGTACGGTCAGCGTAACGTCTCCTTCTTCTTGATCCAGCAAGGGGGAAGGAGAGGTTGAGGAAGATGGCTCCAACAGCAGCACGACGGCGTGGTGGTGGTGGAGCTGCAGTACTCCGGCAGGGCTTCGCCAAGCACTATGGAGGAGGATGATGTGTTGGAGAGGGAGAGGGAGGCACCAAAGGCGTGGATTGAGAGGCCCTCCTTCCCCCACTATATATAGGGAGCCTAGGGGGGCGCCGGCCCTAGGAGATCCAATCTCCTAGGGGGGCGGCGGCCAAGGGAGGAATCCCTCCTCCCCAAGGCACCTAGGAGGTGCCTTCCCCCTTTGGGACTCTTCCCTTCCTTATCTCTTGGCGCATGGGCCTCTTGGGGCTGGTGACCTTGGCCCATATAGGCCAAGGCACACCCCCTACAGCCCATGTGGCCCCCCGGGGCAGGTGGCCCCACCCGGTGGACCCCCGGGACCCTTGCGGTGGTCCCGGTACAATACCGGTGACCCCGAAACTTGTCCCGATGGCCGAAATAGCACTTCCTATATATAATTCTTTACCTCCGAACCATTCCGGAACTCCTCGTGACGTCCGGGATCTCATCCGGGACTCCGAACAACATTCGGGTTACTGCATATACATATCCCTACAACCCTAGCGTCACCGAACCCTAAGTGTGTAGACCCTACGGGTTCGGGAGACATGTAGACATGACCGAGATCGCTCTACGGTCAATAACCAACAGCGGGATCTGGATACCCATGTTGGCTCCCACATGCTCCTCGATGATCTCATCGGATGAACCACGATGTCGAGGATTCAAGCAACCCCGTATACAATTCCCTTTGTCAATCGGTATGTTACTTGCACGAGATCCGATCGTCGGTATCCCAATACCTCGTTCAATCTCATTACCGGCAAGTCACTTTACTCGTACCATAATGCATGATCCCATGACCAGAAACTTGGTCACTTTGAGCTCATTATGATGATGCATTACCGAGTGGGCCCAGTGATACCTCTCCGTCATATGGAGTGACAAATCCCAGTCTTGATCCGTGTCAACCCAACAGACACTTTCGGAGATACCCGTAGTATACCTTTATAGTCACCCAGTTACGTTATGACGTTTGGTACACCCAAAGCACTCCTACAGTATCCGGGAGTTACACAATCTCATGGTCTAAGGAAAAGATACTTGACATTGGAAAACTCTAGCAAACGAACTATACGATCTTATGCTATGTTTAGGATTGGGTCTTGTCCATCACATCATTCTCCTAATGATGTGATCCCGTTATCAATGACGTCCAATGTCCATAGTCAGGAAACCATGACTATCTGTTGATCAACGAGCTAGTCAACTAGAGGCTTACTAGGGACATGTTGGTGTCTATTATTCACACATGTATTACGATTTCCGGATAACACAATTATAGCATGAATAAAAGACAATTATCATGAACAAGGAAATATAATAATAATGCTTTTATTATTGCTTCTAGGGCATATTTCCAACAGTCTCCCACTTGCACTAGAGTCAATAATCTAGTTACATTGTGATGAATCGAACACCCATGGAATTTTGGTGTTGATCATGTTTTGCTCTAGGGAGAGGTTTAGTCAACGGATCTGCTACATTCAGGTCCGTATGCACTTTACAAATATCTATGTCTCCATCTTGAACATTTTCACGAATGGAGTTGAAGCGACGCTTGATGTGCCTTGTCTTCTTGTGAAACCTGGGCTCCTTGGCAAGTGCAATAGCTCCAGTGTTGTCACAGAAGAGCTTGATCGGCCCCGACGCATTGGGTATGACTCCTAGGTCGGTGATGAACTCCTTCACCCAAATTGCTTCATGCGCTGCCTCCGAGGCTGCCATGAACTCCGCTTCACATGTAGATCCCGCCACGACGCTCTGCTTGCAACTGCACCAGCTTACTGCCCCACCATTCAAAATATACACGTATCCGGTTTGTGACTTAGAGTCATCCAGATCTGTGTCGAAGCTAGCGTCGACGTAACCTTTTACGACGAGCTCTTCGTCACCTCCATAAACGAGAAACATTTCCTTAGCCCTTTTCAGGTACTTCAGGATATTCTTGACCGCTGTCCAGTGTTCCTTGTCGGGATTACTTTGGTACCTTCCTACCAAACTTACGGCAAGGTTTACATCAGGTCTGGTACACAGCATGACATACATAATAGAACCTATGGCTTAGGCATAGGGGATGACACTCATCTCTTCTATATCTTCTGCGGTGGTCGGACATTGAGCTGAGCTCAATTTCACACCTTGAAACACAGGCAAAAACCCCTTCTTAGACTGATCCATATTGAACTTTTCAATATCTTATCAAGGTATGTGCTTTGTGAAAGACCTATGAGGTATCTTGATCTATCTCTATAGATCTTGATGCCTAATATATAAGCAGCTTCTCCAAGGTCCTTCATTGAAAAACTCTTATTCAAGTAGGACTTAATGCTGTCCAAGAGTTCTATATCATTTCCCATCAAAAGTATGTCATCTACATATAATATGAGAAATGCTATAGAGCTCCCACTCACTTTCTTGTAAACGCAGGCTTCTCCATAAGTCTGCGTAAACCCAAACGCTTTGATCATCTCATCAAAGCGAATGTTCCAACTCCGAGATTCTTGCACCAGCCCATAAATCGAGCGTTGGAGCTTGCACACCTTGTCAGCATTCTTAGGATCGACAAAACCTTCCGGCTGCATCATATACAATTCTTCCCTTAAGGAAACCATTAAGGAATGCCGTTTTGACGTCCATTTGCCATATCTCATAATCATAGAATGCGACAATTGCTAACATGATTCGGACAGACTTTAGCTTCGCTACCGGTGAGAAAGTCTCATCGTATTCAACCCCTTGAACTTGTCGATAACCCTTAGCGACAAGCCGAGCTTTATAGATGGTCACATTACCATCCGCGTCTGTCTTCTTCTTAAAGATCCATTTATTTTCTATGGCTCGCCGCTCAACGGGCAAGTCAGTCAAAGTCCATACTTCGTTTTCATACATGGATCCTATCTCGGATTTCATGGCTTCTAGCCATTTGTCGGAATCCGGGCCCGCCATCGCTTCTTCATAGTTCGAAGGTTCACCGTTGTCTAACAACATGATTTCCAAGACAGGGTTGCCGTACCACTCTGGTGCGGAACGTGTCCTTGTGGACCTGCGAAGTTCAGCAGCAACTTGATCTGAAGTTTCATGATCATCATCATTAACTTCCTCTCTAGTCGGTGCAGGCACCTCAGGAACATTTTCTTGAGTTGCGCCATTTTCCGGTTCAAGAGGTAATACTTCATCAAGTTCTACTTTCCTCCCACCTACTTCTTTCGAGAGAAACTCTTTCTCTAGAAAGGATCCATTCTTGGCAGCAAAGATCTTGCCTTCGGATCTGAGGTAGAAGGTATACCCAATAGTTTCTTTAGGGTATCCTATGAAGACGCATTTTTCCGACTTGGGTTCGAGCTTTTCAGGTTGAAGTTTCTTGACATAAGCATCGCATCCCCAAACTTTTAGAAATGACAGCTTAGGTTTCTTCCCAAACCATAATTCATACGGTGTCGTCTCAACGGATTTCGACGGAGCCCTATTTAAAGTGAATGCAGCAGTCTCTAAAGCATACCCCCAAAAAGATAGCGGTAAATCGGTAAGAGACATCATAGATCGCACCATATCTAATAGAGTGCGATTACGACGTTCGGACACACCATTACGCTAAGGTGTTCCAGGCGGCGTGAGCTGTGAAACTATTCCACATTTTCTTAAGTGTGTGCCAAACTCATGACTCAAGTATTCTCCTCCACGATCTGATCGCAGGAACTTGATTTTCCTGTCACGTTGATTCTCAACCTCACTCTGAAATTCTTTGAACTTTTCAAAGGTCTCAGACTTGTGTTTCATTAAATAGATATACCCATATCTACTCAAGTCATCAGTGAGGGTGAGAACATAACGATAGCCACCGCGAGCCTCAACACTCATTGGACCGCACACATCAGTATGTATGATTTCCAATAAGTTGGTTGCTCGCTCCATTGTTCCTGAGAACGGAGTCTTGGTCATCTTACCCATGAGGCATGGTTCGCACGTGTCAAATGATTCGTAATCAAGAGACTCTAAAAGTCCATCAGCATGGAGCTTCTTCATGCGTTTGACACCTATGTGACCAAGGCGGCAGTGCCACAAGTATGTGGGACTATCATTATCAATCTTACATCTTTTGGTACTCACACTATGAACATGTGTAGCATTATGCTCGAGATTCATTAAGAATAAACCATTCACCATTGGAGCATGACCATAAAACATATCTCTCATATAAATAGAACAACCATTATTCTCGGATTTAAATGAGTAGCCATCTCGTATTAAACGAGATCCTGATACAATGTTCATGCTCAAACTTGGCACTAAATAACAGTTATTGAGGTTCAAAACTAATCCCGTAGGTAAATGTTGAGGTAGCGTGCCGACGGCGATCACATCGACCTTGGAACCATTCCCGACGCGCATCGTCACCTTGTCCTTCGCCAGTCTCCGCTTATTCCGCAGCTCCTGCTTTGAGTTACAAATGTGAGCAACTGCACCGGTATCAAATATCCAGGAGCTACTACGAGTACTGGTAAGGTACACATCAATTACATGTATATCACATATACCTTCCGTTTTGCCGGCCTTCTTGTCCGCTAAGTATTTGGGGTTGTTCCGCTTCCAGTGACCACTTTCCTTGCAATAAAAGCACTCAGTCTCGGGCTTGGGTCCATTCTTTGGCTTCTTCCCGGCAGCTTGCTTGCCGGGCGCGGCAACTCCCTTGCCGTCTTTCTTGAAGGTTTTATTACCCTTGCCTTTCTTGAACTTAGTGGTTTTATTCACCATCAACACTTGATGTTCCTTTTTGACTTCTACCTCTGCTGATTTCAGCATTGCAAAATACTTCAGGAATGGTCTTTTCCATCCCCTGCATATTGAAGTTCATCACAAAGCTCTTGTAGCTCGGTGGAAGCGACTGAAGGATTCTGTCAATGACCGCGTCATCCGGGAGATTAACTCCCAGCTGAGTCAAGCGGTTATGTAACCCAGACATAGTGAGTATGTGCTCACTCACAGAACTGTTTTCCTCCATCTTACAGCTGAAGAATTTGTCGGAGACTTGATATCTCTCGACCCGGGCATGAGCTTGGAAAACCATTTTCAGCTCTTCGAACATCTCATATGCTCCGTGTCTCTCAAAACGCTTTTGGAGCCCCGGCTCTAAGCTGTAAAGCATGCCGCACTGAACGAGGGAGTAGTCATCGGTACGTGCCTGCCAAGCGTTCATAACGTCTTGTTCTGCAGGGAGAACAGGTGCGTCACCCAGCGGTGCTTGTAGGACATAATCTTTCTTGGCAGCTATGAGGATGATCCTCAGGTTCCGGACCCAGTCCGTGTAGTTGCTGCCATCGTCTTTCAGCTTGGTTTTCTCTAGGAACGCGTTGAAGTTGAGGACTACATTGGCCATTTGATCTACAAGACATATTGTAAATATTTTTAGACTAAGTTCATGATAATTAAGTTCATCTAATCAAATTATTCAATGAACTCCCACTTAGATAGACATCCCTCCTATAATCTAAGTATAACATGATCCAGGATAACTAGGCCATGTCCGATCATCACGTGAGACGGACTAGCCAACATTGGTGAACATCTTCATGTTGATCGTATCTTCTATACGACTCATGGTCGACCTTTCGGTCTTCTGTGTTCCGAGGCCATGTCTGTACATGCTAGGCTCGTCAAGTCAACCTAAGTGTTTGCATGTGTAAATCTGTCTTACACCCGTTGTATGTGAACGTTAGAATCTATCACACCCGATCATCACGTGGTGCTTCGAAACAACGAACTGTCGCAACGGTGCACAGTTAGGGGGAACACTTTCTTGAAATTATTATGAGGGATCATCTTATTTACTACCGTCATTCTAAGTAAAAAAGATGCAAAAACATGATAAACATCACATGCAATCAAATAATAATAGTGACATGATATGGCCAATATCACATAGCTCCTTTGATCTCCATCTTGGGGCTCCATGATCATCTTGTCACCGGCATGACACCTTGATCTCCATCATCATGATCTCCATCATCGTGTCTCCATGAAGTTGCTCGCCAACTATTACTTCTACTACTATGGCTAACACGTTTAGAAATAAAGTAAAGTAATTTACATGGCGTTTCTCAATGACACGCAGGTCATACAAAAAATAAAGACAACTCCTATGGCTCCTGCCGGTTGTCATACTCATCGACATGCAAGTCGTGATTCCTATTACAATAGCATGAACATCTCATACATCACATATATATCATTCATCATTCATCACAACTTTGGCCATATCATATCACAAAGCACTTACTGCAAAAACAAGTTAGACGTCCTCTAATTGTTGTTGCAAGTTTTACGTGGCTGAAGAAGGGTTCTAGCAAGAATGTTTTCTTACCTACGTGAAAGCCACAACGTGATTTGTCAACTTCTATTTACCCTTCATAAGGACCCTTTTCATCGAATCCGCTCCAACTAAAGTGGGAGAGACAGACACCCGCTAGCCACCTTATGCAACTTGTGCATGTTAGTCGGTGGAACCGGTCTCACGTAAGCGTACGTGTAAGGTTGGTCCGGGCCGCTTCATCCCACAATACCGTTGAAGCAAGATAAGACTAGTAGCGGCAAGAAAGTTGACAACATCAACGCCCACAACAAATTTGTGTTCTACTCGTGCAAGAGAACTACGCATAGACCTAGCTCATGATGCCACTGTTGGGGAACGTTGCAGAAAACAAAAATTTTCCTACAGTTTCACCAAGATCCATCTAGGAGTTCATCTAGCAACGAGTGATCGGATTTGTAGCGACCCGACCCGAATGGATCAAGTGCTCTGTGCTCCGGTGTCATCCTTGGATCAGTAATGCTGACACCACACAGTACATCCAAGGATTTATTGCAGAGTGGCAATCACACACTTATTACATCGTTGTCTCAAAGAGAACTTATTACAATAAATATGGCTTAAGGCCATCTAATAATGATAACAGCGGAAGACTCGGAAGATAAATGGGCCCGTCAACTCCAACGGCATCACTGAGTATAGAACCACGACCTAAAAACACCTTACTCGTCGTCTGAAAAGTCTGCAACATGAGAAGTTGCAGCCCGAAAACGGGTCAGCACATGGAATATGCTGGCAATGTAACACATAGAGAGTAATGAAATGAAACAGCTATACTATATGCATATATGGCTGGTGGAAAGCTCTATGGTTACAGTTTTGCGTAAAGCCAGTTTTTCCCTACTGCAAAGGAATAAATTTATTTAACTATCATGGTAGTTGTTAAACATCGAGAAGTTGACAGCATTCCGATCCCAATTAAGTGAGCAACTAAAACCCAACAACATTAATTATAAGTAACATGTTGAGATTCACATGATATTCAAGTACTAGAGACTCAAGTTGTCCATAACGGGGACACGGCTAATCATGATTAGTTTTTACACTCTGCAGAGGTTTGCGCACTTTTCCCCACAAGAGTCGATCGCCTCCGTTTGGTTTCTCGCACTACATGGTGTTTGAGAAGACGGATGACCGAGACACAGTCTTTCAGAAGCACTAGCACCTTACATGTGGGTAGACCGGTACACCTACTTTCCCCTACATCTGCTAGTCTACCCGTAAGAGTTCGCACGACTTAGTCAACTATGCCAGAGCCCATAATGGCTTGTGGCTGCACACGGAAGTTTCTAGCATGAAGATCTTATGATCCCTTTGAGCCTGGGTGGCGGTCCAAAATAAAATAGGCAAGTCCTGATAGACATCAGGTGCCTCAATCCACCCAGATGTGTGTTTAAGTGGCCACCTTAGATAAACCATTAAAATTATCAACTCACATCTGTCATGGATATCACTCACCCAATCCACGTCTACTAGCATAGCATGGCATAATAAGCAAACGTACAAGTAACTCCCAAAGGTTTCATAATAATACAGGTAATAGGTACTACCTCATCTACTTCCCATCCCACAGTTTAATTAGATCCTAATCATGCAATGTGTGAGGATTGATCTAATGCAATAAAACTGGGTTGTAGAAAAGGTATGATCAAAGTGTTACTTGCCTTGCTGATGATCCGCGAGACCTAGGGTTTCGAAGTAACAAGCGGCGCAATCCGGGTGATCTATTGCAGACAAACAACAAGCACACAATAATACTCGTCTAATGCACAGGTAAAACTCGAACAAGAGAACGAACCAGAAAGATTCAACTTAAGAACTCCGGTTGCAAAGAAAGAAAGAACCGAACAAAGAAACGGAAAACAAATGGCGGAAGTAAACAACTCGGTTCTAGCAAGTTAAATCTAGGTCAAATTTTACCAGGCCAAAAACTTGTTTAAGTTGATTAGACGGAACGGCGGTTTTGAGACGAAACTCCAGGCGCTTGAATCACCTGATTCCGATAAGCGAGCGGAAAGAAAGACTAGAACGAAGATCGGATCTGAGATCGCGATCGCGGAATAAATCCGACGAAAAGAAAAAGAAGAACGATTAAACGAATGGGCGTCGTTAACCGGGGAATAATCGGTGATCACGTTCGTTGAGACGAACGGTCCGAAAGAAGAACGAAAGCCGATCTAGGGTTTTCGGAAAAGAAAACCGACACAAAGAACGAAATAAAACCGGAACGGTTAAGAAAGAACCAGAACGGTTTAGAAGAAAAACTGAACTGAGGGGAGAAAAAGAGACGCGGCGGGGGACAACCTCGGCGAGGCTCCGGCGAACGGCGGCGACGGCAGCTATAGGGCGGCGGCGGCTATAGGGCGGCGGCGGCGGGTGAGGGGCGCGGGGTGGGGCGCGGCTAAGGAGGAGAGGGGCTTGGGATTGATGTGAGGAGAGGGGGGGGTTTGGGGTGTATTTATATAGGTGGGGGGGATTACTTGGGGTAGGGGGCAAGCAAAAGAGGGAAAACAAAACAAGGAAAGGGGGGGGGGCTAACCGGCCTAGAGTCCCTCTGGGACTCGGCCTAGAGCGAGGGAGGCGGCGGCCTGGCGCTGCGCCTGGCGCGCGCGCTGGCTGGGGAGGCGGCCGGCTGGCTGGGCCTTTGGCACGGCTAGCCTTGGTCCATTTTTTTTAACTGGATTCGCGCGCAGAAAAACAAAATAAAACTAACCTTGCTGCGAGTAACTCTGCTGGCATAATCGAGAATCTTGACTGGCTTCTCCTCTTATGTTAAGTCGTCCTTCAATTGAATCGCTTCGAGTGGCACGGTATCTCTTAGCGGTACCTCCGCCATCTCGGCATGACATTTCTTCAGCTGTGAAACATGCAATACATCATGAACTCCTGACAGTCCCTCTGGTAATTCCAACTTATAAGCGACTTCTCCCATATGTTGCAAGATCTTGTACGGTCGAACGAAACGCGGTGCTAACTTTCCCTTAACTCCAAAGCGCTTAACTCCTCGAAGTGGGGATACTCGGAGATAAACTCTGTCTCCGGTTCCGTAGACTGTCTCCTTGCGTTTTGAATCTGCGTAGCTCTTCTTCCTGGACTGGGCTACCTTGAGCCTATCGCGAATCAACTTAACTTTCCGTTCAGACTCTTTAATCAAATCTGGTCCAAAGAATTGACGGTCTCCAACTTCGCCCCATGACAACGGTGTCCTGCACCTCCTTCCGTATAAAGCTTCGAAAGGTGCCATCTTCAAACTGGTTTGGTAACTGTTGTTATAAGAAAACTCCGCATACGGCAAGTTATCGTCCCAACTAGATCCATAATCTAGTGCACATGCTCTCAGCATATCTTCCAAAATCTGATTGACTCTCTCGGTCTATCCATCTGTCTGCGGATGAAAAGCTGTGCTGAACTCTAGTCTGGTTCCTAAAGTTTCATGCAACTGATTCCAAAACTTTGAGGTAAATTGGGTTCCTCTATCTGATACGATACTCCTCGGAACTCCATGCAAACAAATGATCCTAGTCATGTATATCTTTGCCAACTTAGCACTGGTATAAGTGGTCTTAACTGGAATAAAATGTGCTACCTTCGTCAAACGATCAACTACTACCCATATCGAGTCATAGCCTGCTTTCGTCCTGGGTAGTCCTGTGATAAAATCCATGCCTATCTTATCCCACTTCCATTCGGGTATCGGCAATGGTTGTAACAATCCTGCTGGCTTCTGATGCTCTGCCTTTACTCTCTGACACACGTCACAAACTGCTACATATGCTGCAATATCCTTCTTCATTCCGGTCCACCAGAATGTTTCCTTCAAATCCAAATACATCTTGGTATTCCCTGGGTGAATCGAATATGGTGAATCATGTGCCTCTTGCAAAATCAACTTCCTGATCTCTGGGTCATTTGGTACATAAACACGGTCTTCGAACCATAAGGTATCGTGCTCATCCTCACGAAATCCCTTTGCTTTTCCTTCGCTCAATTTCTCTTTTATAGCAGCAATCTCCTTGTCACATTTCTGAGCTTCTCTGATCTTATCCATCAATGTTGACTGAATCTCCAATGTTGCTACATAGCCTCTCGGAACTATTTCCAAACATAGCTCACGAAGGTTTTCTGCTAACTCCTTGGGTATTTTCCCCATCATTAGAGTATTGACATGGCTCTTACGGCTCAATGTGTCAGCTACTACATTAGCTTTTCCGGGATGGTAATGCAATTTCATGTCATAATCCTTGATGAGCTCCAACCATCTCCTTTGTCGGAGGTTCAACTCCTTCTGAGTGAAAATGTACTTCAAACTCTTGTGATCCGTGTACACCTCACAATGATTTCCAATGAGGAAATGTCTCCATGTTTTCAATGCATGCACTACGGCTGCTAACTCCAAATCATGCGTGGCATAATTCAACTCATGAGGCTTCAGTTGCCATGAAGCATACGAAACAACTCTCCCTTCCTGCATAAGCACTGCTCCAAGTCCTCGACGTGAAGCGTCGCAATACACCTCATAATCCTTGGTCTGATCTGGCAAAATCAATACTGGTGAGGTGACCAAACGTTTCTTCAACTCCTGGAAACTAGCCTCACATTCCTCAGTCCATTTGAACTTAGTATCCTTCTTCAACAACTCCGTCATAGGCTTTGCAATCTTTGAGAAATTCTCAATAAACCTCCGGTAGTATCCTGCGAGTCCAAGAAAACTCTGGATCTCTCCAACTGTTGTTGGTGCTTCCCATTCGGTTACGGTCTCAACCTTTGTGGGGTCAACTGCTATACCCTCTCCCGATATAACGTGTCCGAGGAATCCAACTTCCTTCAACCAAAACTCACATTTGCTGAATTTGGCGTATAACTGATGTTCCCTTAGTTTCTCCAAAACGAAACGCAAATGTTCCTTATGCTCCTCTCCATTCTTTGAATAAACCAGGATGTCATCAATGAACACTACGACGAACTTATCCAAAAACTCCATAAACACTTTGTTCATCAGGTTCATAAAATAGGCAGGTGCCTTAGTCAATCCAAATGACATAACGGTATACTCATACAGTCCATATCTCATGGTGAATGTTGTCTTAGGTATGTCCTGCTCCCGAATTTTCAATTGATGGTACCCTAATCGCAAATCGATCTTGGAAAACACTTTAGCTCCTTGCAACCGATCAAACAGATCGTTGATCATTGGCAGTGGGTACTTGTTCTTGATGGTTACTTCATTCAATCCCCGATAATCTACAACCATCCTTAATGATCCATCCTTCTTTTCCACTAGAAGTACGGGTGATCCCCAAGGCGAAGAACTTGGGCGAATGTAACCTTTATCCAATAACTCCTTAATCTGATTCTTAATTTCCACCAAATCCTTTGCTGGCATCCGGTACGGTCGCTTCGATATTGGGCCTGTACCTGGCAATAACTCAATCAAAAACTCAATGTCTCTATCCGGTGGCATGCCTGGTAATTCCTCAGGAAATACATCAGGAAAATCCTTCACCACTGGTACTTCCTCTTGCACAACTCCTGTTAAGCAGTTCACTTGTGTCCTGTTTGGCACATGCCGGGATACATACTTGATCCTTCTTCCTTCTGGTGTGGTAAGAAAAATTGTCTTACTAGCACAATCGATGTTTCCTCCATACATCGACAGCCAATCCATACCAAGAATCACATCCAGACCTTGGGATTCCAGAATAATTAAATCTGTTGGGAAAACATGCCTTCCTATACTTAATGGTACTTGGAAACATCCTTGTCTGGCCATGTACTCTGCTCCTGGCGAGCTTACTAGCATAGGTGTTTTAAGAATCCTAGTGGGCAGGCTATACTTTTCCACAAATCCCCTTGATATGTATGAATGCGATGCACCAGTATCGAAAAGAACGAGTGCGGTAAATGACTTAACCAAAAACTTACCGATTACTGCATCGGGCTGATCTTCAACCTCCTCCACATTAACGTGGTTCACCTGTCCCCTATTGAAAGGGTTCGGCTTCTTCCCAGAGCTTCCATTGCCATTTCCATTCTGGCCTTCGGGACATTCATTGGCATAATGTCCGGTCATGGAACACTTGAAACATGTGACTTGACTCAGATCTCTCTTGGTTGGGGTTGATGGGGTGGTCCGGTTCTGGCCGTTGCTTCCTCCATTCCCATTACCATTCTTGTGGCCATTATGGTTGTGCGAACTACCTCCTCCATGGGTATGCTGAAACTGAAATCCCAGTTTAGGGGCAAAACGGGGCTTCTTCTGGGCTCCAGAGTTATACTTCCCCTGTCCATACTTCCTCTTACGGTTTTCAATCTGCTGTTGCTTTCCTTCAATCATGATGGCACGATCTACCAACTCCTGGTAGTTGTTGAAACTTGCTACCATCAATTTCATGCTTAGTTCATCATTCAGTCCTTCCAGAAACTTCTCCTGCTTAGCTGCATCCGTAGCAACGTCATCTGGGGCATAACGTGCTAACTTGCTGAAATCGTCAATGTACTGGCCAACTGTCCTTCCTCCTTGGCGTAAGTTGCGAAACTCACGCTTCTTCATGGCCATAGCTCCTGCTGAAACATGGGCAGTGCGGAAAGCTTGCTGAAACTGATCCCATGTGACAGTGTCAACTGGGTAAGTGGCTATGAAATTCTCCCACCATGCTGCCGCGGGTCCGTCAAGCTGGTGAGCGGCAAACTTTACTTTCTCACCATCTGTGCATCCTGCAGTGGTCAACTCCCTTCCTATCTTGCGGAGCCAATCGTCTGCTACTATTGGCTCAGTGCTACTGGAAAACACCGGCGGATTCAGCCTAAGGAAACGGGCTAAGTGGTCAACAGGTGGTGGTGGTGGGTTGTTGTTGTCGTTCTGCTGGTTCTGGACTAACATCTGCATCAATTGATTCTGTTCCTGGATCAACTGAGTGAGCTCCGGTGGGAATCCATTGTCACGTCTCGGAGGCATCTGAGGTTTTAGAAAAGATGAGAATTAAGAATAGAGTGAGGTCTAAAGGGAAAACACTACCCCAATGCACATGAGCAAATGCACACAAAATCACTTCATTCAATCAAACAAGGGCTTACAATCGGTCTAAAACTATCGCAAAAGTGCTCGACTATAATGTTTACATGGGGGAATAGTACTACTATCTGGTGGTCATCTAGAAATTTGAATCGGTGGAAGACTCCATGATATCTGCTCCAGCTTCGTCTTCAAAGTCGGGTTCACTTGGATCCGAATCGGTGTCGTCGATGATGATGTAGTTGTCCGGACATGCGACGTACTCGTCTTCCTCTTTGGATGCTAACTTCCTCTTGAGTTCTTCAATCTCCTGCTTAAGATCGCCATTGTGTCTTGCTAGAGCTACGATCTCGTCCATGTAGTCCTTGCGTGTAGACTTCAGTTCTCCTTCTAGCTCGATGATCCTTGCCTTTGCATTCTTCAACTCTATCATATCATTGCACATCTGGTTCTCGTGGCGTCGAATGTGCTGGTTTAACTCCTGGATGAAAGATGCAATGGATCTATCCTTCTTGGTGCTGACTAACTCCCATTGTTCATCTCGGCGTCCGCAAATCTGGTAGATAGTGTCCTTGAGGTCTTCTTGATAGACTTCTCCAATGCGTCCTATGGTGATATGAGCTGCCATGCTCTTTCCCAGACTCTAGGTTGGTGCATTGAAAACACTATCTATAGGCTTCGTGATTGGCGCGAATGTTCTTCCCGGAACGTGAGCTTGAATCTTCCAGCGCTCCTCTTCAGGCAGAGTGGCGTTGAAGGTCCCGGTGAAGCTTGGTAGTCCAATGTTCAGGTACTTGGTGACTTCCTTCAAGTGAAATCCAAAAGGTGTGCCTTCATCCGGTTGAGCGTACTTAATCTTCGCGTTCGTCATCCTAAAAGGGTAGAAAAGGTGAGGAGTTAGAAAATGAGAAGAGAATGGTGATCTATGGCTTTAACTTAGTGGTCGTGTCCTACAGTTAGCGTGTGCTCTGATACCATCTCTGTAGCGACCCGACCCGAATGGATCAAGTGCTCTGTGCTCCGGTGTCATCCCTGGATCAGTAATGCTGACACCACACAGTACATCCAAGGATTTATTGCAGAGTGGCAATCACACACTTATTACATCGTTGTCTCAAAGAGAACTTATTACAATAAATATGGCTTAAGGCCATCTAATAATGATAACAGCGGAAGACTCGGAAGATAAATGGGCCCGTCAACTCCAACGGCATCACTGAGTATAGAACCACGACCTAAAAACACCTTACTCGTCGTCTGAAAAGTCTGCAACATGAGAAGTTGCAGCCCGAAAACGGGTCAGCACATGGAATATGCTGGCAATGTAACACATAGAGAGTAATGAAATGAAACAGCTATACTATATGCATATATGGCTGGTGGAAAGCTCTATGGTTACAGTTTTGCGTAAAGCCAGTTTTTCCCTACTGCAAAGGAATAAATTTATTTAACTATCATGGTAGTTGTTAAACATCGAGAAGTTGACAGCATTCCGATCCCAATTAAGTGAGCAACTAAAACCCAACAACATTAATTATAAGTAACATGTTGAGATTCACATGATATTCAAGTACTAGAGACTCAAGTTGTCCATAACGGGGACATGGCTAATCATGATTAGTTTTTACACTCTGCAGAGGTTTGCGCACTTTTCCCCACAAGAGTCGATCGCCTCCGTTTGGTTTCTCGCACTACATGGTGTTTGAGAAGACGGATGACCGAGACACAGTCTTTCAGAAGCACTAGCACCTTACATGTGGGTAGACCGGTACACCTACTTTCCCCTACATCTGCTAGTCTACCCGTAAGAGTTCGCACGACTTAGTCAACTATGCCAGAGCCCATAATGGCTTGTGGCTGCACACGGAAGTTTCTAGCATGAAGATCTTATGATCCCTTTGAGCCTGGGTGGCGGTCCAAAATAAAATAGGCAAGTCCTGATAGACATCAGGTGCCTCAATCCACCCAGATGTGTGTTTAAGTGGCCACCTTAGATAAACCATTAAAATTATCAACTCACATCTGTCATGGATATCACTCACCCAATCCACGTCTACTAGCATAGCATGGCATAATAAGCAAACGTACAAGTAACTCCCAAAGGTTTCATAATAATACAGGTAATAGGTACTACCTCATCTACTTCCCATCCCACAGTTTAATTAGATCCTAATCATGCAATGTGTGAGGATTGATCTAATGCAATAAAACTGGGTTGTAGAAAAGGTATGATCAAAGTGTTACTTGCCTTGCTGATGATCCGCGAGACCTAGGGTTTCGAAGTAACAAGCGGCGCAATCCGGGTGATCTATTGCAGACAAACAACAAGCACACAATAATACTCGTCTAATGCACAGGTAAAACTCGAACAAGAGAACGAACCAGAAAGATTCAACTTAAGAACTCCGGTTGCAAAGAAAGAAAGAACCGAACAAAGAAACGGAAAACAAACGGCGGAAGAAAACAACTCGGTTCTAGCAAGTTAAATCTTGGTCAAATTTTACCAGGGCAAAAACTTGTTTAAGTTGATTAGATGGAACGGCGGTTTCGAGACGAAACTCCAGGCGCTTGAATCACCTGATTCCGATAAGCGAGCGGAAAGAAAGACTAGAACGAAGATCGGATCTGAGATCGCGATCGCGGAATAAATCCGACGAAAAGAAAAAGAAGAACGATTAAACGAACGGGCGTCGTTAACCGGGGAATAATCGGTGATCACATTTGTTGAGACGAACGGTCCGAAAGAAGAACGAAAACCGAAACAAAGAACGAAAGAAAACCGGAACGGTTAAGAAAGAACCGGAACGGTTTAGAAGAAAAACTGAACCGAGGGTAGAAAAAGAGACGCGGCGCGGGACAACCTCGGCGAGGCTCCGGCGAACGGCGGCGACGGCGGCTATAGGGCGGCGGCGGCGGGTGAGGGTCGCGGGGTGGGGCGCGGCTAAGGAGGAGAGGGGCTTGGGATTGATGTGAGGAGAGGGGAGGTTTGGGGTGTATTTATATAAGTGGGGGGGATTACTTGGGGTAGGGGGCAAGCAAAAGAGGGAAACAAAACAAGGAAAGGGGGGGCTAACCGGCCTAGAGTCCCTCTGGGACTCGGCCTAGAGCGAGGGAGGCGGCGGCCTGGCGCTGCGCCTGGCGCGCGCGCTGGCTGGGCCTTTGGCCCGGCTGGCCTTGGTCCATTTTTTTTAACTGGATTCGCGCGCAGAAAAACAAAAGAAAACTAAACTAAACGAACTCCAAAATTACTAAAGTAAATTTTCCCCGACTCCTAAAAATGAGTCGAACAAAATGAACTTTACTCCGGACCTAGAATGCAATTTTTGAAAACGCGCATTTTTCCCTATCCAAATAAAAAGCAAACAAACACCGAAAACCAAAATTTGATTTATTCATTAAATCTTCATTTTTCCTAAATTTGGGAAAGTCATATTATTCCCCTCTCTCATATTTTTGATATTGGAAAAATAATTGAAGATGAAATAAAATATATCAAATGATCCTCTTTTCAAAATATGAGAAAACTCAAATATGAAAATAACGAAATCTCCAACTCTCTCCGAGGGTCCTTGAGTTGCGTGAAATTTCTAGGATCGGGCAAAATGCAAGAAAATATGACATGCATGATGATCTACATACCTTTGTAGATCACGCGCGGAAGCGTTCAAAGAACGGGGACAAGGAAGGCGTACTCGACGTGATCCAAATCACTGGAGATCCTAGCGCCGAACGGACGACACCTCCGCGTTCAACACACGTACGGTCAGCATAACGTCTCCTTCCTCTTGATCCAGCAAGGGGGAAGGAGAGGTTGAGGAAGATGGCTCCAATAGCAGCACGACGGCGTGGTGGTGGTGGAGCTGCAGTACTCCGGCAGGGCTTCGCCAAGCACTATGGAGGAGGAGGATGTGTTGGAGAGGGAGAGGGAGGCACCAAAGGCGTGGATTGAGAGGCCCTCCTTCCCCCACTATATATAGGGAGCCTAGGGGGGGCGCCGGCCCTAGGAGATCCAATCTCCTAGGGGGGCGGCGGCCAAGGGAGGAATCCCTCCTCCCCAAGGCACCTAGGAGGTGCCTTCCCCCTTTGGGACTCTTCCCTTCCTTATCTCTTGGCGCATGGGCCTCTTGGGGCTGGTGCCCTTGGCCCATATAGGCCAAGGCGCACCCCCTACAGCCCATGTGGCCCCCCGGGGCAGGTGGTCCCACCCGGTGGACCCCCTGGACCCTTCCGGTGGTCCCGGTACAATACCGGTGACCCCGAAACTTGTCCCGATGGCCGAAATAGCACTTCCTATATATAATTCTTTACCTCCGGACCATTCCGGAACTCCTCGTGACGTCCGGGATCTCATCCGGGACTCCGAACAACATTCGGGTTACTGCATATACATATCCCTACAACCCTAGCGTCACCGAACCTTAAGTGTGTAGACCCTACGGGTTCGGGAGACATGTAGACATGACCGAGATCGCTCTACGGTCAATAACGAACAGCGGGATCTGGATACCCATGTTGGCTCCCACATGCTCCTCGATGATCTCATCGGATGAACCACGATGTCGAGGATTCAAGCAACCCCGTATACAATTCCCTTTGTCAATCGGTATGTTACTTGCCCGAGATCCGATCGTCGGTATCCCAATACCTCGTTCAATCTCATTACCGGCAAGTCACTTTACTCATACCGTAATGCATGATCCCGTGACCAGAAACTTGGTCACTTTGAGCTCATTATGATGATGCATTACCGAGTGGGCCCAGTGATACCTCTCCGTCATATGGAGTGACAAATCCCAGTCTTGATCCGTGTCAACCCAACAGACACTTTCGGAGATACCCGTAGTATACCTTTATAGTCACCCAGTTACGTTATGACGTTTGGTACACCCAAAGCACTCCTACAGTATCCGGGAGTTACACAATCTCATGGTCTAAGGAAAAGATACTTGACATTGGAAAACTCTAGAAAATGAACTATACGATCTTATGCTATGTTTAGGATTGGGTCTTGTCCATCACATCATTCTCCTAATGATGTGATCCCGTTATCAATGACATCCAATGTCCATAGTCAGGAAACCATGACTATCTGTTGATCAACGAGCTAGTCAACTAGAGGCTTACTAGGGACATGTTGGTGTCTATTATTCACACATGTATTACGATTTCCGGATAACACAATTATAGCATGAATAAAAGATAATTATCATGAACAAGGAAATATAATAATAATGCTTTTATTATTGCTTCTAGGGCATATTTCCAACAGTCTCCCACTTGCACTAGAGTCAATAATCTAGTTACATTGTGATGAATCGAACACCCATGGAATTTTGGTGTTGATCATGTTTTGCTCTAGGGAGAGGTTTAGTCAACGGATCTGCTACATTCAGGTCCGTATGTACTTTACAAATATCTATGTCTCCATCTTGAACATTTTCATGAATGGAGTTGAAGCGACGCTTGATGTGCCTTGTCTTCTTGTGAAACCTGGGCTCCTTGGCAAGTGCAATAGCTCCAGTGTTGTCACAGAAGAGCTTGATCGGCCCCGACGCATTGGGTATGACTCCTAGGTCGGTGATGAACTCCTTCACCCAAATTGCTTCATGCGCTGCCTCCAAGGCTGCCATGTACTCCGCTTCACATGTAGATCCCGCCACGACGCTCTGCTTGCAACTGCACTAGCTTCCTGCCCCACCATTCAAAATATACACGTATCCGGTTTGTGACTTAGAGTCATCCAGATCTGTGTCGAAGCTAGCGTCGACGTAACCTTTTACGACGAGCTCTTCGTCACCTCCATAAACGAGAAACATTTCCTTAGCCCTTTTCAGGTACTTCAGGATATTCTTGACCGCTGTCCAGTGTTCCTTGCCGGGATTACTTTGGTACCTTCCTACCAAACTTACGGCAAGGTTTACATCAGGTCTGGTACACAGCATGGCATACATAATAGAACCTATGGCTGAGGCATAGGGGATGACACTCATCTCTTCTATATCTTCTGCGGTGGTCGGACATTGAGCTGAGCTCAATTTCACACCTTGCAACACAGGCAAAAACCCCTTCTTAGACTGATCCATATTGAACTTCTTCAATATCTTATCAAGGTATGTGCTTTGTGAAACACCTATGAGGCGTCTTGATCTATCTCTATAGATCTTGATGCCTAATATATAAGCAGCTTCTCCAAGGTCCTTCATTGAAAAACTCTTATTCAAGTAGGCCTTAATGCTGTCCAAGAGTTCTATATCATTTCCCATCAAAAGTATGTCATCTACATATAATATGAGAAATGCTACAGAGCTCCCACTCACTTTCTTGTAAAGGCAGGCTCCTCCATAAGTTTGTGTAAACCCAAACGCTTTGATCATCTCATCCAAGCGAATGTTCCAACAACGAGATGCTTGCACCAGCCCATAAATCGAGCGTTGGAGCTTGCACACCTTGTCAGCATTCTTAGGATCGACAAAACCTTCCGGCTGCATCATATACAATTCTTCCTTAAGGAAACCATTAAGGAATGCCGTTTTGAAGTCCATTTGCCATATCTCATAATCATAGAATGCGACAATTGCTAACATGATTCGGACGGGCTTTAGCTTCGCTACCGGTGAGAAAGTCTCATCGTAGTCAACCCCTTGAACTTGTCGATAACCCTTAGCGACAAGCCGAGCTTTATAGATGGTCACATTACCATCCGCGTCTATCTTCTTCTTAAAGATCCATTTATTTTCTATGGCTCTCCGCTCAACGGGCAAGTCAGTTAAAGTCCATACTTCGTTTTCATACATGGATCCTATCTCGGATTTCATGGCTTCTAGCCATTTGTCAGAATCCGGGCCCGCCATCGCTTCTTCATAGTTCGAAGGTTCACCGTTGTCTAACAACATGATTTCCAAGACAGGGTTGCCGTACCACTCTGGTGCGGAACGTGTCCTTGTGGACCTACGAAGTTCAGCAGCAACTTGATCTGAAGTTTCATGATCATCATCATTAACTTCCTCTCTAGTCGGTGTAGGCACCTCAGGAACATTTTCTTGAGTTGCGCCATTTTCTAGTTCAAGAGGTAATACTTCATCAACTTCTACTTTCCTCCCACCTACTTCTTTCGAGAGAAACTCTTTCTCTAGAAAGGATCCATTCTTGGCAGCAAAGATCTTGCCTTCCGATCTGAGGTAGAAGGTATACCCAATAGTTTCTTTAGGGTATCCTATGAAGACGCATTTTTCCGACTTGGGTTGGAGCTTTTCAGGTTGAAGTTTCTTGACATAAGCATCGCATCCCCAAACTTTTAGAAACGACAGCTTAGGTTTCTTCCCAAACCATAATTCATACGGTGTCGTCTCAACGGATTTCGACGGAGTCCTATTTAAAGTGAATGCAGCAGTCTCTAAAGCATACCCCCAAAAAGATAGCGGTAAATCGGTAAGAGACATCATAGATCACACCATATCTAATAGAGTGCGATTACGACGTTCGGACACACCATTACGCTGAGGTGTTCCAGGCGGCGTATGCTGTGAAACTATTCCACATTTTCTTAAGTGTGTGCCAAACTCATGACTCAAGTATTCTCCTCCACGATCTGATCGCAGGAACTTGATTTTCCTGTCACGTTGATTCTCAACCTCACTCTGAAATTCCTTGAACTTTTCAAAGGTCTCAGACTTGTGTTTCATTAAATAGATATACCCATATCTACTCAAGTCATCAGTGAGGGTGAGAACATAACGATAGCCACCGCGAGCCTCAACACTCATTGGACCGCACACATCAGTATGTATGATTTCCAATAAGTTGGTTGCTCGCTCCATTGTTCCTGAGAATGGAGTCTTGGTCATTTTACCCATGAGGCATGGTTCGCACGTGTCAAATGATTCGTAATCAAGAGACTCTAAAAGTCCATCAGCATGGAGGTTCTTCATGCGTTTGACACCTATGTGACCAAGGCGGTAGTGCCACAATTATGTGGGACTATCATTATCAATCTTACATCTTTTGGTACTCACACTATGAACATGTGTAGCATTACGCTCGAGATTCATTAAGAATAAACCATTCACCATCGGAGCATGACCATAAAACATATCTCTCATATAAATAGAACAACCATTATTCTCGGATTTAAATGAGTAGCCATCTCGTATTAAACGAGATCCTGATACAATGTTCATGCTCAAACTTGGCACTAAATAACAATTATTGAGGTTCAAAACTAATCCCGTAGGTAAATGTAGAGGTAGCGTGCCGACGGCGATCACATCGACCTTGGAACCATTCCCGACGCGCATTGTCACCTCGTCCTTCGCCAGTCTCCGCTTATTCCGCAGCTCCTACTTTGAGTTACAAATGTGAGCAACTGCACCGGTATCAAATACCCAGGAGCTACTATGAGTACTGGTAAGGTACACATCAATTACATGTATATCACATATACCTTTCGTTTTGCCGGCCTTCTTGTCCGCTAAGTATTTGGTGCAGTTCCGCTTCCAGTGACCACTTTCCTTGCAATAAAAGCACTCAGTCTCGGGCTTGGATCCATTCTTTGGCTTCTTCCTGGCAGCTTGCTTGCCCGGCGCGGCAACTCCCTTGCCGTTCTTTCTTGAAGGTTTTCTTACCCTTGCCTTTCTTGAACTTAGTGGTTTTATTCACCATCAACACTTGATGTTCCTTTTTGACTTCTACCTCTGCTGATTTCAAAATTGCAAATACTTCAGGAATGGTCTTTTCCATCCCCTGCATATTGAAGTTCATCACAAAGCTCTTGTAGCTCGGTGGAAGCGACTGAAGGATTCTGTCAATGACCGCGTCATCCGGGAGATTAACTCCCAGCTGAGTCAAGCGGTTATGTAACCCAGACATAGTGAGTATGTGCTCACTGACAGAACTGTTTTCCTCCATCTTACAGCTGAAGAATTTGTCGGAGACTTGATATCTCTCGACCCGGGCATGAGCTTGGAAAACCATTTTTAGCTCTTCGAACATCTCATATGCTCAGTGTCTCTCAAAACGCTTTTGGAGCCCCAGCTCTAAGCTGTAAAGCATGCCGCACTGAACGAGGGAGTAGTCATCGGTACATGCCTGCCAAGCGTTCATAACGTCTTGTTCCACAGGGAGAACAGGTGCGTCACCCAGCGGTGCTTGTAGGACATAATCTTTCTTGGCAGCTATGAGGATGATCCTCAGGTTCCGGACCCAGTCCGTGTAGTTGCTGCCATCGTCTTTCAGCTTGGTTTTCTCTAGGAACGCGTTGAAGTTGAGGACTACGTTGGCCATTTGATCTACAAGACATATTGTAAATATTTTTAGACTAAGTTCATGATAATTAAGTTCATCTAATCAAATTATTCAATGAACTCCCACTTAGATAGACATCCCTCCTGTAATCTAAGTATAATATGATCCAGGTTAACTAGGCCATGTCCGATTATCACGTGAGACGGAGTAGTCAACATCGATGAACATCTTCATGTTGATCGTATCTTCTATATGACTCATGCTCGACCTTTCGGTCTTCTGTGTTCCGAGGCCATGTCTGTACCTAAGTGTTTGCATGTGTAAATCTGTCTTACACCCGTTTTATGTGAACGTTAGAATCTATCACACCCGATCATCATGTGGTGCTTCGAAACAACGAACTGTCGCAACGGTGCACAGTTAGGGGGAACACTTTCTTGAAAGTATTATGAGGGATCATCTTATTTACTACCGTCGTTCTAAGTAAAAAAGATGCAAAAACATGATAAACATCACATGCAATCAAATAATAATAGTGACATGATATGGCCAATATCACATAGCTCCTTTGATCTCCATCTTGGGGCTCCATGATCATCTTGTCACCGGCATGACACCATGATCTCCATCATCGTGTCTCCATGAAGTTGCTCGCCAACTATTACTTCTACTACTATGGCTACCATGTTTAGCAATAAAGTAAAGTAATTTACATGGCGTTTCTCAATGACACGCAGGTCATACAAAAAATAAAGACAACTCCTATGGCTCCTGCCAGTTGTCATACTCATCGACATGAAAGTCGTGATTCCTATTACAATAGCATGAACATCTCATACATCACATATATATCATTCATCATTCATCACAACTTTGGCCATATCATATCACAAAGCACTTGCTGCAAAAACAAGTTAGACGTCCTCTAATTGTTGTTGCAAGTTTTACGTGGCTGAAGAAGGGTTCTAGCAAGAATGTTTTCTTACCTACGTGAAAGCCACAACATGATCTGTCAACTTCTATTTACCCTTCATAAGGACCCTTTTCATCGAATCCGCTCCAACTAAAGTGGGAGAGACAGACACCCGCCAGCCACCTTATGCAACTTGTGCATGTTAGTCGGTGGAACCGGTCTCACGTAAGCGTACGTGTAAGGTTGGTCCAGGCCGCTTCATCCCACAATACCGTTGAAGCAAGATAAGACTAGTAGCGGCAAGAAAGTTGACAACATCAACGCCCACAACAAATTTGTGTTCTACTCGTGCAAGAGAACTACGCATAGACCTAGCTCATGATGCCACTGTTGGGGAACGCTGCAGAAAACAAAAATTTTCCTACGGTTTCACCAAGATCCATCTACGAGTTCATCTAGCAACGAGTGATCGGATTGCATCTACATACCTTTGTAGATCACGCGTGGAAGCGTTCAAAGAACGGGGACAAGGAAGGCGTACTCGACGTGATCCAAATCACCAGAGATCCTAGCGCCGAACGGACGGCACCTCCGCGTTCAACACACGTACGGTCAGCGTAACATCTCCTTCTTCTTGATCCAGCAAGGGGGAAGGAGAGGTTGAGGAAGATGGATCCAACAGCAGCACGACGGCGTGGTGGTGGTGGAGCTGCAGTACTCCGGCAGGGCTTCGCCAAGCACTATGGAGGAGGAGGATGTGTTGGAGAGGGAGAGGGAGGCACCAAAGGCGTGGATTGAGAGGCCCTCCTTCCCCCACTATATATAGGGAGCCTAGGGGGGGGGCACCGGCCCTAGGAGATCCAATCTCCTAGGGGGGCGGTGGCCAAGGGAGGAATCCCTCCTCCCCAAGGCACCTAGGAGGTGCCTTCCCCCTTTGGGACTCTTCCCTTCCTTATCTCTTGGCGCATGGGCCTCTTGGTGCTGGTGCCCTTCACCCATATAGGCCAAGGAGCACCCCCTACAGCCCATGTGGCCCCCCGGGGCAGGTGGCCCCACCCGGTGGACCCCCGGGACCCTTCCGGTGGTCCCAGTACAATACCGGTGACCCTGAAACTTGTCCCGATGGCCGAAATAGCACTTCCTATATATAATTCTTTACCTCCGGACCATTCCGGAACTCCTCGTGACGTCCGGGATCTCATCTGGGACTGCGAACAACATTCGGGTTACTGCATATACATATCCCTACAACCCTAGCGTCACCGAACCTTAAGTGTGTAGACCCTACGGGTTCGGGAGACATGTAGACATGACCGAGATCGCTCTCCGGTCAATAACCAACAGTGGGATCTGGATACCCATGTTGGCTCCCACATGCTCCTTGATGATCTCATTGGATGAACCACGATGTCGAGGATTCAAGCAACCCCGTATACAATTCCCTTTGTTAATCGGTATGTTACTTGCCCGAGATCCGATCGTGGTATCCCAATACCTCGTTCAATCTCGTTACCGGCAAGTCACTTTACTCGTACCGTAATGCATGATCCCGTGACCAGACACTTGGTCACTTTGAGCTCATTATGATGATGCATTACCGAGTGGGCCCAGTGATACCTCTCCGTCATACGGAGTGACAAATCCCAGTCTTGATCCGTGTCAACCCAACAGACACTTTCGGAGATACCCGTAGTATACCTTTATAGTCACCCAGTTACGTTATGACGTTTTGTACACCCAAAGCACTCCTACGGTATCCGGGAGTTACACGATCTCATGGTCTAAGGAAAAGATACTTGACATTGGAAAACTCTAGCAAACGAACTATACGATCTTATGCTATGTTTAGGATTGGGTCTTGTCCATCACATCATTCTCCTAATGATGTGATCCCGTTATCAATGACATCCAATGTCCATAGTCAGGAAACCATGACTATCTGTTGATCAACGAGCTAGTCAACTAGAGGCTTACTAGGGACATGTTGGTGTCTATTATTCACACATGTATTACGATTTCCGGATAACACAATTATAGCATGAATAAAAGACAATTATCATGAACAAGGAAATATAATAATAATGCTTTTATTATTGCTTCTAGGGCATATTTCCAACACCATTTTGCATCATGCTTTTATATCAAGATTTATTGCATTATGGGCTGTTATTACACATTATGTCACAATACTTATGCCTATTCTCTCTTATTTTACAAGGTTTACATAAAGAGGGAGAATGCTGGTAGCTGGGATTCAGGGATGGAAAAGGAGCAAATATCAGACACCTATTCTCCAAAGCTCCAAAAGTCCTAAAACTTCATGGAAGATGTTTTCCAAATATATAAAAAATATTGAGAGCAAGAACTTCACCAGGGGGGCCACACCCTGCCCACGAGGCTGGGGGGCATGCCCTACCCCCTGGGCGCGCCCCCTACCTCGTGGGCCCCCTGGTGGCCCTCCAGTGGCCATCTTCGGCTATATGGAGTTTTTCCATGGGAAAAAAAATCATAAGCCATCTTCTCGGACGAAACTCCGCAGCCATGAGGCGAAACCTTGGCGGAACCAATCTAGGGCTCTGGCGGAGCTGTTCTGCAAGGGAAACATCCCTCCCGGAGGGGGAAATCATCGCGATCGTCATCACCAACGCTCCTCTCATCGGGAGAGGGCAATCTCCATCAACATCTTCATCAACACCATCTCATCTCAAAACCCTAGTTCATCTCTTGTAACCAATTTTGTCTCCAAGTCTGGGATTGGTGCTAGTAGGTTGCTAGTAGTGTTAATTACTCCTTGTAGTTGATGGTAGTTGGTTTAATTGGTGGAAGATCATATGTTCATATCCTATATGCATATTAATAACCCTCTGATTATGAACATGTTTATGCTTTGTGAGTAGTTAGTTTTGTTCCTGAGGACATGGGAGAAGTCTTGCTATTAGTAGTCATGTGAATTTGGTATTCGTTCGATATTTTGATGAGATGTATGTTGTATCTCCTCTAGTGGTGTTATGTGAACGTCGACTACATGGCACTTCACCATTATTTGGGCCTAGAGGATGGCATTGGGAAGTAATAAGTAGATGATGGGTTGCTAGAGTGACAGAAGCTTAAACCCTAGTTTATGTGTTGCTTCGTAAGGGGCTGATTTGGATCCATATGTTTCATGCTATGGTTAGGTTTACCTTAATACTTTTTTTGTAGTTGCGGATGCTTGTAATAGAGGTTAATCATAAGTGGGATGCTTGTCCAAGTAAGGACAGTACCCAAGCACCGGTCCACCCACATACCAAATTATCAAAGTACCAAACGCGAACCATATGAACATGATGAAAACTAGCTTGACGATATTCCCACGTGTCCTCAGGAGCGCTTTACATCATATAAGAGTTTGTGCTACAAAATGGATTGGGCCACTTTTTTGCACCTTAGTTACTTTTGTTACTTGTTGCTCGTTACAAATTATCCTATCACAAAACTATCTGTTACCACTTATTTCAGTACTTGCAGAGAATACCTTGCTGGAGACCGCTTATCATTTCCTTGTGCTCCTCGTTGGGTTCGATAGAAAAACTGCTAGCTAATCCTTTTTTAGGAGATGGAACAAAACATCGTGATGAACATCTGATATAGGTGGATGAAGTTTGTGGATTATTTAAGCTTGCAGGTGTACCCGGAGATGCTGTTAAGAAGAAGGTATTCCCCTTATCTTTGAGGAGAGATGCATCGACATGGTATAGGCTATGTGATGATATGAGGTCTTGGAATTACAAACGATTGAAATTGGAATTTCATCAGAAGTTCTATCCTATGCATCTTGTTCATCGTGATCGCAATTATATATATAATTTTTGGCCTCGCGAAGGAGAAAGCATCGCTCAAGCTTGGGGGAGGCTTAAATCAATGTTATATTCATGCCCCAATCATGAGCTCTCAAGAGAAATGATTATTCAAAATTTTTATGCTCGGCTTTCTGGTAACAATCGCACCATGCTTGATACTTCTTGTGCTGGCTCTTTTATGATGAAGACTATTGAATTCAAATGGGATTTATTGGAAAGAATTAAACACAACTCTGAATATTGGGACCTTGATAATGGTAAGGAGGCAGGTATGACACCTAGTTTTGATTGTGTTAAATCTTTTATGGATACTGATATTTTTCGTAAATTTAGCACTAAATATGGACTTGACTCTGAGATAGTAGCTTCTTTCTGTGAATCTTTTGCTGCTTATGTTGATCTCCCCAAGGAGAAGTGGTTTAAATATCATCCTCCCTTAGAAGTAAAAGTAGCTGCACCTATTGAAGTTTAAGAAAAGACTATCACTTATAATGATCCTATTGTTCCTACTTCTTATGTTGAGAAACCACCTTTCCCTGTTAAGATAAAGGATCATGCTAAAGCTTCAACTGTGGTTCGTAAAAGCAATATTAAAACATATACACCTCCTGACCAAGTTAAAGTTGAACCTAATATTGCTAAAGATCTCTTGTCTGATAATATAGATGGGCATGTTATTTATTTCTGTAATGAAACTGCTAGAATTGCTAAACCCTGTGATAAAGATAAACCTAGACCTGTGGTAGGCATGCCTGTTATTTCTGTTAAAATAGGAGATCATTGTTATCATGGCTTATGTGATATGGGTGCTAGTGCTAGTGCAATACCTTATTCCTTGTACAAAGAAGTTATGCATGATATTGCACCTGCTGAGATGGAAGATATTGATGTCACAATTAAACTTGCCAATAGAGATACTATTTCACCAATGGGAATTGTTAGAGATGTTGAAGTCTTGTGTGGGAAAACTAAATATCCTGCTGATTTTTTTGTTCTTGGTTCCCCACAAGATAGCTTTTGTCCCATTATATTTGGTAGACCCTTCTTAAATACTGTTAATGCTACCATAGATTGCAAAAGAGATGTTGTTACTATCGGTTTAGATGATATGACTAAAGAATTTAATTTTTCTAAATTTAGTAGACAACACCATGAAGAAGAATTACCTAGTAAGGATGAAATTATTGGTCTTGCTTCTATTGCCGTACCTCCTAGTGATCCTTTACGAAAATATTTGCTAGACCATGAAAATGGCATGTTTATGAATGAAAGAAGGGAATTAGATGAAGTATTATTTAAACAGGAACCTATTCTGAAAAACAATTTACCTGTTGAAATCCTAGGGAATCCTCCTCCACCCAAGGGTGATCCCGTGTTTGAGCTTAAACAGTTACCTGATACTCTTAAGTATGCTTATGTTGATGAGAAAAAGATATATCCTGTCATTATTAGTGCTAACCTTTCAGAGCATGAAGAAGAGAGATTATTGAAAACTCTGAAGAAGCACCGCGCTACTATTGGGTATACTCTTGATGATCTTAAGGGCATTAGTCCCACTCTATGTCAACATAAAATTAATTTGGAAGAAGATGCTAAACCAGTTCGTGATCATAAACGCCTGCTGAATCCTAAAATGAAAGAAGTGGTAAGAAAGGAGATACTAAAGCTCCTTGAGGCAGGTATAATTTATCCCGTTGCTGATAGTCAGTGGGTAAGCCATGTCCATTGTGTCCCTAAGAAGGGAGGTATTACTGTTGTTCCTAATGATAAAGATGAACTGATCCCTCGAAGAATTATTACTGGTTATAGGATGGTAACTGATTTCCGCAAATTAAATAAGGCTACTAAAAAAGATCATTACCCCTTACCTTTTATCGATCAAATGCTAGAAAGATTGTCCAAACATACACATTTTTGCTTTCTAGATGGTTATTCTGGTTTCTCTCAAAAACATGTGTGAGCTAAAGATCAATCAAAGACTACTTTTACATGCCCTTTTGGTAGTTTTGCTTATAGACGTATGCCTTTTGGTTTATGTAATGCACCTGCTACCTTTCAAAGATGCATGATGGCTATATTCTCTGACTTTTGTGAAAAGATTTGTGAGGTTTTCATGGACAACTTTTCCGTCTATGGATCTTCTTTTGATGATTGCTTGAGCAACCTTGATCGAGTTTTGCAGAGATGTGAAGAAACTAATCTTGTCTTGAATTTGGAAAAGTGCCACTTTATGGTTAATGAAGGTATTGTCTTAGGGCATAATGTTTCTGAAAGAGGTATTGAAGTTGATAAAGCCAAGGTTGATGCTATTGAAAAGATGCCATGTCCCAAGGACATCAAAGGTATAAGAAGTTTCCTTGGTCATGCCGGCTTTTATAGGAGGTTCATTAAGGACTTCTCAAAAATTTCTCGGCCCCTCATTTATTATAAAAAGATATACCATTTCTCTTTGATGATGATTGTGTAGAAGCATTTGAAATACTTAAGAAAGCATTGATCTCTACACCTATTGTTCAGCCACCTGATTGGAATTTACCCTTTGAAATTATGTGTGATGCTAGTGATTATGTTGTAGGTGCTGTTCTAGGACAAAGAGTTGATAAGAAACTAAATGTTATTCAATATGCTAGTAAAACTCTAGACAATGCTCAAAGAAATTATGCTACTACTGAAAAATAATTCTTAGCAGTTGTATTTGCTTGTGATAAGTTTAGACCTTATATTGTTGATTCTAAAGTAACTATTCACACTGATCATGCTACTACTAAATATCTTATGGAAAAGAAAGATGCTAAACCTAGACTTATTAGATGGGTTCTCTTGCTACAAGAATTTGATTTGCATATTGTTGATAGAAAAGGAGCTGAGAACCCCGTTGCAGACAACTTGTCTAGGTTAGAAAATGTGCTTGATGACTCACTACCTATTGATGATAGCTTTCCTGATGAGCAATTAAATGTCATAAATGCTTCTCATACTGCTCCATGGTACGCTGATTATGCTAATTACATTGTTGCTAAGTTTATACCACCTAGTTTCACATACCAGCAAAAGAAAAAGTTCTTCTATGATTTGAGGCATTACTTTTGGGATGACCCACATCTTTATAAAGGAGTAGATGGTGTTATTAGACGTTGTGTACCTGAGCATGAACATGAATAGATCCTACGCAAGTGTCACTCCGAAGCTTATGGAGGACACCATGCTGGAGATAGAACTGCACATAAGGTACTGCAATCTGGTTTTTATTGGCCTACTCTCTTCAAGGATGCCAGTAAGTTTGTCTTATCTTGTGATGAATGTCAAAGAATTGGTAATATTAGTAGACGTCAAGAAATTCCTATGAATTATTCACTTGTTATTGAACCCTTTGATGTTTGGGGTTTTGACTATATGGGACCTTTTCCTTCCTCTAATGGTTATACACATATCTTAGTTGCTGTTGATTACGTTACTAAGTGGGTAGAAGCTATTCCAACTAGTAGTGTTGATCATAACACTTCTATTAAAATGCTTAAAGAAGTTATTTTTCCAGGATTTGGAGTCCCTAGATATTTAATGACTGATGGTGGTTCACATTTTATTCATGGTGCTTTCCGTAAAATGCTTGCTAAATATGATGTTAATCATAGAATTGCATCTCATTATCACCCTCAGTCTGGTGGTCAAGTAGAATTGAGTAATAGAGAACTCAAATTATTTTGCAAAAGATTTCTAATAGGTCTAGAAAGAATTGGTCCAAGAGACTTGATGATGCTTTATGGGCCTATAGAACTGCATATAAAAATCCTATGGGTATGTCTCCGTATAAAATGGTCTATGGAAAAGCATGTCACTTACCTCTCGAACTCGAACACAAGGCTTATTTGGTTATTAAAGAACTTAATTTTGATTTTAAACTTGCTGGTGAGAAGAGGTTATTTGATATTAGCTCACTTGATAAATGGAGAACCCAAGCCTATGAAAATGCCAAGTTGTTTAAAGAAAAAGTTAAAAGATGGCATGACAAAAGGATACAAAAGCGTGAGTTTAATGTAGGTGACCATGTATTGCTATACAACTCTTGTTTAAGATTTTTTGTAGGAAAACTTCTCTCTAAATGGGAAGGTCCTTACGTTATCAAGGAGGTCTACCGTTCCGCTGCCATAAAAATCAACAACTTCGAAGGCACAAACACGAAGGTGGTGAACGGTCAAAGAATCAAACATTTTATCTCAGGTAATCCCATAAATGTTGAAACCAATGTTATTGAAACCGTAACCCCGGAGGAATACATAAGGGACACTTTCCGGAACGTTTCAGACTCCGAAAAGGAATAGGTATGTGGTGCGGTAAGTAAACCGACTCCAAAACAGTTTTTAAGGCAATATTTCTCCGTTTTGGAATATTTAGAAAAATAGAAAAATAAGCAGCAGTCCGGGAAGGACACGAGGGCTCCAGGAGGGTGGAGGGCGCGCCCTACCCTACTGGGTGCGCCCCCCTACCTCGTGGGCACCTCGTGTGCTCTCCGGACTCCGTTTTCGTACACGACACATATTTTGGTCGGTAAAAATTCATTATATAATTTCCCGGGGGTTTTGACTCCCGTATCACGTAAATATCTCTTGTCTTTGTTTTGAGCTGTCTTGCTACAGACAGAGCAACATGTCATCCCAGGATTCGGAAGGAGAAAGCTACGTGGCTGATTACCTTGCAGATCCTATGGTCTATGGGGATGTGCAGCATTGCGGTTGGACTACGGAAGAAGAAGAGGAATATGAACCCAAGGGAAAGGACGAGACGAGCTCATATGAAGATGAAGTCCCACTACCTCAACCTATGGACATGCATGTGGAGTTCAAAAAGTCAAGCCTCCCGTATAGGGTAAAGAAACCTAAGATCGAGTTTATCCCTTTTAGCCTCTTGCATGAGAACAAGCGGGAAGTATGCAAAAAGGTACTGAGCTTGGAGCAGGAGATCGAGGACGTAAGGGACCAAAATTCTGTCCTCAAGCGCAAATTAAGGAAGAAGCCTACGTCAGTAAACAAAATCACCACCATCGACACCAAGAAAGAAGAATTGAGTATCTGGTATGGGCACTCCACTTGGCAACTGCCAAGCTTGGGGGAGTGCCCCGATATCATATCATCATCACTTTTATCTTTACCGCTTTTCTTAGTTCGATCCTTTTGGTAATATCTTGATCTAGTAGAATAAAAGTTCTTAGTATGATCTAGTTATGAGTTTTTCTTTATTATCCTTCTATGTAATCGAGCCCGTGAGCTATAAAATAAAGATTAGTGTTGAGTCAAGCGCTTGATTATTTTGCCATGATCCTAAAGAAATAAAAGAAAAGAGAAAGAAATAAAAAGAAACAAAGAGATCATGTGAGTCTTATGGAGAGTAATGAGCTCACATAGAAAGAGTATGATGAATAAAAGTTGTTGAGGGTTGACAAACACAGTTTTGGTCATCGTTGCAATTAATAGGAAGTAATAAAGAAAGAAAGGTCTTCACATATAAATATACTATCTTGGACATATTTTATGATTGTGAGGACTCATTAAAATATGACATGCTAAAGATTTGACATTGGACAAGGAAGACAACATAATAGGTTATGTTTTCTTACATCTGAGATAAATTATATTGTCTTGGATCTTCCAACATGATGAGCTTGCCTTTCCCCCTCATGCTAGCCAAATTCATTGCACCAAGTAGAGATACTACTTGTGCTTCCAAATACCCTTAAACCAGTCTTGCCATAAGAGTCCACCATATCTACCTATGGATTGAGTAAGATCCATCAAGTAAGTTGTCATCGGTGCAAGCAATAAAAATTTCTCTCTAAATATGTATGATTGATTGGTGTGGAGGAAATTAGCTTCATAAGATCGTGTGGTATGGAAGTAATAAAAGCGACAGACTGCATAATAAAGGTCCATATCACAAGTGGCAATATAAAGTGACGTTCTTTCGCATGACAACCATAAAAGCGCATGACAACCTCTGATTCCCTCTACGAAGGGCCTATCTTTTACTTTTATCTCCTACATTGCATAAGAATCATTGTGATCTTCACCCTTCCTTTTTACATTTTACACTTTGGCAAGCACAATATGTTGGAAAGATCCTGGTATATATGGCTAATTGGATGTGAGTTTTCATGAACTATTACTGTTGACATTACCCTTGAGGTAAAACGTTGGGAGGCAAAACTATAATCCCCTATCTTTCTCTGTGTCCGATTAAAACTCCATACCCATAAGTATTGCGTGAGTGTCAGCAATTGTGAAAGATTATTTGATAGTTGAGTATGTGGACTTGCTGAAAAGCTCTTATACATTGACTCTTTCCTATGTTATGATAAATATACATTGACTCTTTCCTATGTTATGATAACTTGCAATTGCTTCAATGACTGAGATTGTAGTTTGTTAGTTTTCAATGAAGTTTACGATTCATACTTGATATTGTGATTGAATTATTACTCTAGCATTAGATATTATATGACAAAGAATTATATGAGTTGCTGTTCTAAGAATGATCAAGATGCCCTCACGTCCGTATTTTATTTTTATCGACACCTCTATCTCTAGACATGTGGACATATTTTTCGATTTCGGCTTTTCGCATGAGGACAAACGAGGTCTAAGCTTGCGGGAGTTGATACGTCCATTTTGCATCATGCTTTTATATCAATATTTATTGCATTATGGTATGTTATTACACATTATGTCACAATACTTATGCCTATTCTCTCTTATTTTACAAGGTTTACATAAAGAGGGAGAATGCCGACAGCTGGGATTCTGGGCTGGAAAAGGAGCAAATATTAGAGACCTATTCTGCACAGCTCCAAAAGTCCTGAAACTTTACGGAAGATGTTTTCCAAATATATAAAAAATATTGAGAGCAAGAACTTCACCAGGGGGGCCACACCCTGCCCATGAGGGTGGGGGCGCGCCCTACGCCCCTAGGCGCGCCTCCTACCTCATGGACCCCCTGGTCGCCCTCCGGTGGCCATCTTATGCTATATGGAGTCTTTCGATGGGAAAAAAAATCATAAGCCATCTTCTCGGATGAAACTCCGCCGTCACGAGGCGGAACCTTGGCGTAACCAATCTAGGGCTCTGGCGGAGATGTTCTGCCGGGGAAACTTCCCTCCCGGAGGGGGAAATCATCGCGATCGTCATCACCAACGCTCCTCTCATCGGGAGAGGGCAATCTCCATCAACATCTTCATCAGCACCATCTCATCTCAAAACCCTAGTTCATCTCTTGTATCCAATTCTTGTCTCCAAGTCCGGGATTGGTGCTAGTAGGTTGCTAGTAGTGTTAATTACTCCTTGAAGTTGATGCTAGTTGGTTTAATTGGTGGAAGATCATATGTTCAGATCCTATATGCATATTAATAACCCTCTGATTATGAACATGTTTATGCTTTGTGAGTAGTTACTTTTGTTCCTGAGGACATGGGAGAAGTCTTGCTATTAGTAGTCATGTGAATTTGGTATTCGTTCGATATTTTAATGAGATGTATGTTGTCTCTCCTCTAGTGGTGTTATGTGAACGTCGACTACATGACACTTATCCATTATTTGGGCCTAGAGGAAGGCATTGGGAAGTAATAAGTAGATGATGGGTTGATAGAGTGACAGAAGCTTAAACCCTAGTTTATGCGTTGCTTCGTAAGGGGCTGATTTGGATCCATATGTTTTGTGCTATGGTTACGTTTACCTTAATACTTTTGTTGTAGTTGCGGATGCTTGCAATAGAGGTTAATCATAAGTGGGATGCTTGTACAAGTAAGGACAGTACCCAAGCACCAGTCCACCTACATACCAAATTATCAAAGTACCGAACACGAATCATATGAACGTGATGAAAACTAGCTTGACGATATTCCCATGTGTCCTCGGGAGCGCTTTACATCATATAAGAGTTTATCCAGGCTTGTCCTTTGCTACAAAAAGGATTGGGCCACCTTGATGCACCTTATTTACTTTTGTTACTTGTTGCTCGTTACAAATTATCCTATCACAAAACTATCTGTTACCACTTATTTCAGTACTTGCAGAGAATACCTTGCTGGAGACCGCTTATCATTTCCTTGTGCTCCTCGTTGGGTTCGACACTCTTACTTATCGAAAGGACTACGATAGATCCCCTATACTTGTGGGTCATCACATACCATGGAGCAGTATGAGAAGCATTTATCACAACTAATTGTTCATCAGGAAAGCTATCATCAATAGGTAGTGGGTCATCAAGAACATTCTTTAACCTAGACAAGTTGTCTGCAACAGGGTTCTCAGCTCCCTTTCTATCAATAATATGCAAATCAAATTCTTGAAGCAAGAGAACCCATCTAATAAATCTAGGTTTAGCATCGTTCTTTTCCATAAGATATTTAATAGCAGCATGATCAGTGTGAATAGTTACTTTAGAATCAACAATATAAGGTCTGAACTTATCACAAGCAAACACAACTGCTAAAAATTCATTTTCAGTAGTAGCATAATTTCTTTGAGCACTGTCTAGATTTTTACTAGCATTTTGAATAACATTTAATTTCTTATCAACTCTTTGTCCTAGAACAGCCCCTACAGCATAATCACTATCATCACACATAATTTCAAAGGGTAAATTCCAATCAGGTGGCTGAACAATGGGTGTAGAAATCAAAGCTTTCTTAAGTATTTAAAATGCTTCTGCACAATCATCATCAAAAACAAAAGGAACATCTTTTTGTAAGAGATTAGTCAGAGGCCGAGAAATTATAGAGAAGTCCTTAATGAGCTTCCTATAAAAACCGGCATGACAAACGAAGCTTATTATACCTTTAATGTCCTTAGGACACGACATCTTTTCAATATCATCAACTTTAGCTTTATCAACTTCAATACCTCTTTCAGAAATTTTATGCCCCCAAACAATACCTTCATTAACCATAAAGTGGCACTTCTCCTAATTCAAGACAAGATTAGTTTCTTCACATCTCTGTAAAACTCGATCAAGGTTTCTTAAGCAATCATCAAAAGAAGTTCCATATACAGAAAAATCATCCATCAAAACCTCAACAATCTTTTCACAAAAGTCAGAGAATATAGCAGTCATACATCTTTGAAAAGTAGCAGGTGCGTTGCATAAACCAAAAGGCATACGTCTATAAGCAAAGGTACCGAAAGGACAAGTAAAAGTTGTCTTTTCTTGATCCTCTTTTGACACAGGTATTTGAGAGAAACCAGAATAACCATAGAGAAAGCAAAAATGTGTATGCTTGGATAATGTTTCTAGCATTTGATCAATAAAAGGTAAAGGGTAATGATCCTTTTTAGTATCTTCATTTAGTCTGCGGAAATCAATTACCATTTTGTAAACTGTAACAATTGTTTATGGGATCAATTCATCTTTATCATTAGGGACAACAGTAATACCTCCCTTCTTAGGGACACAATGGACAGGACTTACCCACTGAGTCAGCAACGGGATAAATTATACCTGCCTCCAGAAGCTTTAGTATTTATTTTCTTACCACTTCTTTCATCTTAGGATTTAACCTTCGTTGGTGATCAACAAATGGTTTAGCGTCTTTCTCCAATTTTATTTTGTGCTGACATAGAGTTGGACTAATGCCCTTAAGATCATCAAGAGTATATCCAATAGCAGCACAGTGCTTCTTCAGAGTTTTCAATAATTTCTTTTCTTCATGCTCTGAAAGATTAGCACTAATAATGACAGGATATATCTCTTTCTCATCAAGATAAGCATATTTAAGAGTATCAGGTAAAGGTTTAAGATCAAACATGGGATCACCCTTAGGTGGAGGAGGATCCCCTAAGATTTCAGCAGGCAAGTTGTGCTTCAAAATAGGTCCCTATTTAAAGAATACTTCATCTATTTCCCTTCTTTCATTCATAAACATATCTTTTTCATGGTCCGGCAAATATTGTTCTAAAGGATCATTAGGAGTCACGGCAATAGAGGCAAGACCAATAATTTCATCTTCACTAGGCAATTCTTTATCGTCGGGTTGTCCACGAAATTTAGCAAAATTAAATTCATGAGACATATCCCCTAAACCAACAAAAACAATATCCTTATTGTAGTCTATCTTAGCATTAATAGTATTCAAGAAGGGTCTACCAAATATAATGGGACAAAAGTTATCTTGTGGGGAACAAAGAACAAGAAAATCAGCAGTATATTTAACTTTCCCACACAAGACTTCAACATCTCTAACAATCCCAACGGGTGAAATAGTATCTCTATTAGTCTATCCCTTCTATCTCAGCAGGTGAAATAGCATGCATAATTTCTTTATATAAGGAATGGGGTATTGCACTTGCACAAGCACCCATATCACACAAGCCATGATAGCAATGATCTCCTCTTTTAACAGAAATAACAGGCATGCCTACAAATAGGTCTATGTTTATATTTAGTATATGGTCTACCAAATCTAGCAGATTCATCACAGATGTAAATAACATGCCCATCAATATTATCGGCCAAGAGATCTTTGACCATAGCAACACTAGGTTCAACTTTAATTTTCTCAGAGGGAGTAGGTGTTCTAGTATTACTCTTACGAACCACAGTTGAAGCTTTAGCATGATCCTTTATTCTAACAGGGAGAGGTGGTTTCTCAATATAAGCAGTAGAAACAACAGGATCATTTTAAGTGATAGTTTTTTCTTCAACTTTAATAGGTGCAACTACTTTTACTACAACGGGGGGATTATATTTAAACCACTTCTCCTTAGGGAGATCAACATGAGTATCAAAGGATTCACAGAAAGAAGCTACTATCTCAGAGTCAAGTCCATATTTAGTGCTAAATTCACGGAAAGCATCGGTATCCATAAAAGATTTAACACAATCAAACTTAGGTGTTATACCTGACTCCTTACCTTCATCGAGGTCCCAATCTTCAGAGTTGCCTTTAATTCTTTCCAATAAATCACATTTGAATTCAATAGTATTCATCATAAAAGAGCTAGTACAAGAAGTATCGAGCATGGAGCGATTACTAAGAGAAAGCCGAGCATATTTTTTTTGAATAATCATTTCTTTTGAGAGCTCATGATTGGGGCATGAATATAACATTGACTGAAGCCTCCCCCAAGCTTGAGCGATGCTTTCTCCTTCATGAGGCCAAAAATTATATATATAATTACGATCACGATGAACCAGATGCATAGGATAAAACTTCTGATGAAATTCCAATTTCAATCTTTGGTAGTTCCGTGATCCAGTATCATCACATAGCCTAAACCATGTCAATGCCTCTCCCTTCAAAGATAAAGGGAAGACCTTCGTCTTGATAACATCCTCGGGCATACCTGTAAGCTTAAATAATCCACAAACTTCACCCACATAGATTAGGTGCAAATCGGGATGTAATGTTCCATCACCTGTGAAAGGATTAGCTAGCAGTTTCTCTATCATACCCGATGGAATTTCAAAGTAAACATTTTCAGTAGTTTCAGTAGGTTCAGGAGCAACTCTTTTGTGACGCCCGGATAATTAGACTACAGTAATCCCAAGCTAATGATGCCACGTCACCTCCATTACTGTGATTAAACTCACGTTGATTCGAACCCGATTCAAATTCAAATTTGAAACATAGGCAAACAACAAAAGTTTCCAAACTTTAAAACTAAAATGTTCGGAGTGAACTAAATAATGCATAGGTAATTATGGTGGAGAAACCAAACTTTGATAAAGTGTTTAAAGGCTCTAAGATAATTAAAACAGTAGTTAAAACAATTAAATACATGCCTATTGAATTTTATAGAATATTAAACTATTTTATTTTCGGTTGAGAATTAAGGTGGCAGTAGTATATTTATAAATACAAATTTAGGTGCTAGTGTTTTTATAAAACTGTAATAAAAGGGGACTTAAAATAAAACAGAAAAGAAAATAAATAAAAGAAAAGAAAATACAAAAGAGAAAAACAAAACTAACAAAAAAAGGAAAGAGAAGCCCCCCCCCCCCTGCTGGACCGCGACCCAGCTGGCCATCGGGCCAACCAGGCCGGCCCAGGTCGGCCCCCACGTCCTCTCCCTTATCCACTCCTCCCCCCCCCACTCCCCACCGACAGCCCCCACTCCCCCCCGAAATATCCCCCTCTCCCCCGATCTGGATCGGGAGGAGACCACCGCCGCCCCCCCCGAACCACCCAACGCCGGCGCTCCGCCAGCCCCCACCCGCATCGCCGCCGTCGCCTCGCCCCGTCACCAACCCCGAGGTCGCCGGATCGATCCGCGCCGCCCCTCGCCGATTGGGCGCCGCCGCCCGAAGCCCGCGCAACCACCGCCGACGTCGTCCTCGTCCTCTCCCTCATCGGACCCCCCCGACCATCCCCGAGCCCACTGCCGTTACCCTACTCCCCCCCGTGAGCTCCCTCCTCTCCCTTCTCCGTCACCGGCGCCGTACCCCCCCCCCCCGTTACGCCGTTGCCGCCCCGCCGTGGGCCGCACGCGCCGGCTGCGCCCTGGCCGTGCGCGCGCACGCGCCCCGCGCTCACCGTGGCCCTCGCGCCCGTGGCCGCGCCCTCTCCCCCCTCCTCCCCGTGGACGCACGATGCCTGCGGTGGCCGCCGCCGTCCGCCGTTCCGCTCCGTGCCCGCCCGCTGCGCCCAGCGCACCTCGCCGCAGCCCCCGTTGCCCCAGCGCCTCCTTTGGCTCGGGCCGGCGCCCGCCCCTACGCCCGCACGCCCGACCCGCAAGGCCTCTGTGCCTCAGACAAACGGGGCCCACCCCCCTGTGAAGGAAAATGAAATAAGTAATAATAATAAAATGGTTTTAAAAATAATAATAATAATAATAATAATAATAAATAAATTAATAAATATATAAGTAAAACAAATAATAAAAATGAATTTAATTAATTAATTAATTAATTAACTAAATTAATTAAGTTAATTAATCCTGTTTAAATTAATCTAATTAGATAATTAAATTAACGAAACAGTAGTTAATTAGGTAACAGCCCCTGACAGGTGGGACCCACCTGATAGGTTGACCAGGTCAATGGTCAACGTTGACTGCTGACATCATTCTGATGTCATGCTGACGTCATCATTTACTATTCTGGATAATGTTGGATTAAATAATTAATTAAATTCCAGAAATTAATAAAATCTTTAGAAAATCATATCTTTTAATCCGTAACTCGGATTAAAATATTTTCAACATGAAAGTTGCTCAGAACGATGAGACGAATCCGGATACGCAGTCCGTTCGTCCGCCACACACCCCTAACCTATCGAACCCGCAACTTTCCCCCTCCGGCTCCTCTGCCCGAAAACACGAAACCCCGGGGATATTTTCCCGGATGTTTCCCCCCTTAACCGGTACCACCTCATACCACGTTAGGGCACGCCTAGCATCGTTACTTGTCATGTCATGCATCCATATGCATCTGTTTACATGGTATTCATTGTTTCTTCCCCCTCTTCTCTCCGGTAGACTACGAGACCGACACTGCTGCTGCCCAGTTCGACTACGGTGTTGACGACCCCTCTCTCTTGCCAGAGCAACCAGGCAAGCCCCCCCTTTGATCACCAGATATCGCCTACTCTTCTCTATACTGCTTGCATTAGAGTAGTGTAGCATGTTACTGCTTCCCGTTAATCCTATACTGATGCATAGCCTGTCCTTGCTACTACTGTTGTTACCTTTACCTGCAATCCTAATGCTTAGTATAGGATGCTAGTATTTCCATCTGTGGCCCTACATTCTTGTCCGTTTGCCTTGCTATACTATCGGGCCGTGATCACTCGGGAGTTGATCACGGGTATATACTATATACTTTATACATGATACATGTGGTGACTAAAGACGGGTCGGCTTGAGGAGCACCCGCGAGTGGATCTTTGAGGCGGAGCGACAGGGCAGGTTCCGACCACCTAGGAGAGAGGTGGGCCTGGCCCTGGTCGACGTTCGCGGATACTTAACACGCTTAACGAGATCTGGGTATTTGATCTGAGTTTGGCCATTTGGTCTATACGCACTAACCATCTACGCGGGAGTAGTTATGGGTATCCCGGCGTCGTAGTATCAGCCGAAGCCTTCGTGACGTCAGCGACTGAGTGCCGCGCGCCGGATTGGAACGTAAGCCTGCTCTTGTATTAAGGGGGCTAGTTCTGCTTCCGGCCGCGTACGCAACGTGCAGGTGTGCTAAGGGCGATGGGCCCAGACTTCTGTGCGCTTAGGTTTAGACCGGCGTGCTGACCTCTCTGTTGTGCCTAGGTGGGGCTGCGACGTGTTGATCTTCCGAGGCCGGGCATGACCCAGGAAAGTGTGTCCGGCCAAATGGGATCGAGCGTGTTGGGGTATGTGGTGCACCCCTGCAGGGAAGTTAATCTATTCGAATAGCCGTGATCTTCGGTAACAGGACGACTTGGAGTTGTACCTTGACCTTATGACAACTAGAACCAGATACTTAATAAAACACACCCTTCCAAGTGCCAGATACAACCGGTGACCGCTCTCTCACAGGGCGACGTGGGGAGGATCATCGGGTAGGATTATGCTATGCATTGCTACTTGGAGGACTTCAGTCTACTCTCTTCTACATGCTGCAAGACGGAGGCTGCCAGAAGCGTAGTCTTCGAAAGGACTAGCTATCCCCCTCTTATTCCGGCTTTCTGCAGTCCAGTCCACATATAATAGCCTTATTCCAGTTGATACCAATGCATACATATGTAGTGTAGCTCCTTGCTTGCGAGTACTTTGGATGAGTACTCACGGTTGCTTTCTCCTTCTTTCCCTCTATCCCTTCTACCTGGTTGTCGCAACCAGATGTTGGAGCCCAGGAGCCAGACGCCACCGTCGACGACGACCCCTACACCGGAGGTGCCTACTACTACGTGATGCCCGCTGACGACGACCAGGAGTAGTTAGGAGGATCCCAGGTAGGAGGCCTGCGCCTCTTTCGATCTGTATCCCAGTTTGTGCTAGCCTTCTTAAGGCAAACTTGTTTAACTTATGTCTGTACTCAGATATTGTTGCTTCCGCTGACTCGTCTATGATCGAGCTCTTGTATTCGAGCCCTCGAGGCCCCTGGCTTGTAATACGATGCTTGTATGACTTATTTTATTTGTAGAGTTGTGTTGTGATATCTTCCCGTGCGTCTTTGGTCTTGATCGTACACATTTGCGTGCATGATTAGTGTACGGTCAAATCGGGGGCGTCACAAGTTGGTATCAGAGCCGACTGCTTGTAGGAATCCCCCTTCCCAACTCCTTGGCCGAAGTCGAGTCTAGACATTGCAAAACTTTTACTAACATGGCTGTGTGTCTTATGGGCACACGTCACCATTGGGTGGTAGTAGGATCTTTTACTCCTCGACCTTTACTCTGGGCCTCTGATCTCTCCTCTATTCGGGTTAAATGAATTTTACTAAATCTAACATTAGGATCTTGTTATCACTTTCACCCGGAGAGCCCCTTATTACTGATGATCGTCTGCTGCACCAGAAGACCCTGAAGATACTCTCCGTTGTTAACTCGAGAACTTGTGATCATCGCGTTCGCAATTCCCCTTCCACCGTAAACCCTTATGGACAACTACTTGCAATTGTTATTCTTACCCTCATCCCCAGTTGGTCTTGTTATTACAAGATACCCTGAAAAACTTGTCGTTGTTTCGATAACCCTTTGAGCTTACTGCCGTGTTGTTCCTTGTCACCTGAATACCCCTACGGTTAATTCTCGCACTTATCGAGTATCCGCTCATCCCCCAGTTGTTCCTGTGTTACACAAAAGTCTTCGAAATACCATTGGATATTCCGAAAATCCTCAGCAACCTATTGCTCTGAAATTTCTTGTTTGCTTTCATTATGATTAATCCCATAAGTATAGTAATCATACTGGCAACCTTCGTCACCATCATTTTTGAGACCGTTGATTCAATATGTTGTGAATGTTCACAATCATCAGTCGAGTCCTAGGATTATCTTTCCGGCTCAGACGTCATTTTGAACATGAGCTGGTTCTCGACCAAACTATCTGTCGTCGATTGTGCCTCTGGTATATTCAATTGATCCATCCTTGATCAGAACGTCTGCTTCTGATCCCTTGTTTTGGAAATCATAATTCCTTAGCATTTAAGCTTTGAGTTAGTCAGTTGTTTCTATAATCCGGTGCACTTGCATTCCTTCTTCCTTTGATAGAGTACCGATACCCACACCAGCTCCGTTGTGGGCCATCGATTCCTTTGTTGGATTTTATGTCCTTCATAATTAATCACCTTGTGAGCTCTTTCCCCTGATACATAATGCCTTTGGTACATTGTATCCTCTGCTTGACCAACAATGCTCTCATTTCGAGCTTGTATTAATTACCCCAAAGTTTGTGGTATATGTTCGTAAGATGCCCGGATGGGTTGAACCTATGCCTTCCTTAATATGTGTGAACTCGGAAGTTTTCACGAGTCATACTCATCTGGTATTTCACCAGGTAAAACTTTCAACAGTAATGCCTTTATCAAAGCGAGAAGTGAATGGAAGGTTATACATTGAAGAAGTGGGAGTCGACCTTGAACTTTGTGTTCATGCCCATAGACACGATGTAGATCTTCTCATCGAAGCTTCTTTTAAAATTAATTATTCCCTTGGTTAAGTTCATCTTATATCTGGGATCTCGCCTCTTTCAATCATGGTTCCGACCATGTTCTCCTTTAAATACCAATTCTCGTGCAAGTTTAAGCACTTGTCTTTTGCAAGTCAATACACCAGTCCAACCTCTACCTTGATCTACAGTCGAGTATTACCCTCTGGTATCTCGAGTATATCTAAGAACTGTGTTGCATCTTATGAGTCTCCATCAGCTATTATTTCTCACCGATTCCAATTTTTCATGGGTGATGAGTTGTTAGTCGCTCAAGAACACCGGTAAGTGAACCGATTCCGCACTCTGGTTCGATAACTCTAAGTAATATTCGTTGCTTATGAGTTTAATAATCCTTCAAGTCATTCCTAGCCTGATCGGCTATACCATTATTGGGCTAATTTTTAACTGTGCTACCTGGTCCTGCTTCACGGAGCACAAATTTCGACAGTGAGCTAATCTTATGTCGATCTTCTTTGTCATATCATTTCTCCTTGAATAGCAAACTTGATTTCGAGTTTGTTTCATACCCATGGTTCTGATAATTTTCTCTTCACCGTTCCTTTTGCTTGATGTCATCGATGATCGATTATATCCTCATGAAACCCCTCGACAAGTGTGCCATGATCATCATCAACATTTTGACCCCTTCCAGGATATCAATTGAATTCATGATGAGAAATACCATCCTTGCCCTCGATGAGTTGTTTTGTCATCGACCACTTTATTGCCTTCCCTCCAACACAAACTTGTCCGTGTTCTGTGTTGTACCTTGAGTTCATTGCTATCCAGCATTTGTTCTTCTTTACCTTGGAGTATTACCATCTTTTATGACAAGAATGTCACGAGGATTACTCCACCTCTTAAGAATTCTTGGTATAGTGATACTTCTCACCATCACCATTCTTTCTTGGTCCCCGTGTTGATTCCAACAAGTGAACGGTGTTGTTTGGATTCTTTCCTTCTAGCAACCCTATTGCTTTGAAGATAATGGTCGGCCGTTCATTCTTAGACTACTGGTTGTTGAACCACCATTCTAACATTGATCATTCTACGTAAGCCATATTTCGGGTGCACCTTTAACTGTGTATGTTTTCCTCAAGCATACATCATTATATCATTTGATCCGACAAATGATATCTCTTTGTTCACCTGATGGTGGAAATTCATTTTTTGGAAACCTTGACAAAATGTTGCTGAATCCATCAGCCACCTCCTCATCTCTCCTTGGATTAGTGGAGAACTCTTGTTTCAGAACTCGCTTCCATAGTTCAATTCCCGAGAATCTTACAATGTCATCTCGACAATGTGTGTTACACCTTTCTTCTCATGCATCCCGAGTCTGAGTTATCCTGACACCAATCAGATCTGAATCTCGGTCAGATATGATGGTTGGAACATATTTTCAAGAGTTATAACATTGGTCCTTTGATGACCCGGTAACATGATGTCATGCCTAGCACCCCCCCCCTGGGTGGAGGACCTATTATTGTAGTATCCTTTTTAGCAAGTTTAGCCATTCTTCCCCGAGGAAATTGTAAGACTTATCCTACAAGTTGTTCCTAATGGATCCTTCCTATATCCAAAGTCTGACCTTTTACTTGAAGACCATGTCAATGCTATCTCGAAGCATGTCTATGGTACTCCAATTTTCAACAAGAACATTTGAAGCCCAATGTTAAATGTTTCCTGCTCAATTATCCAAACACCGCTGTATGGGTAATATCATGAAATTTCTCTCCCCTACCTAAGGAGTTTTCTACATAATATCCTGTCACGGATATCATGCTCTGCTTGTCCTTGGGAAGGATATACCCCTGATATACGTGTTTAAGCACATTTTCCTTCCCGTTGTTTTGTTCAAACTTACTTGTAAACTACTTAACCGAGCAGTGGTAATCCCCTGCTTAGGTAAACACCTCGGTGTACCTTCCTGTCTGGTGTAACCCTATTTCTACTGTTGATGACTTCCGGAACCGCTGATGGATGAGAACTTTGCCTATTGGTCCGCCTCGTTCAACGAGCAGGAAAATGGTTCTCTTCGTCCCTCGCCCTTGGTACCGACATTGTTGACAACAAAACCAACAGGCTATCCTATGACATACCTTGTTATCTTGACCGTGCAAATATTAGCGCCTTCCTGCTTTTAACCCACATGGTGGGCCCATAACCCACAGTTCCACAGGATCAAAACCTGACTCTCTTGTACACCCCGTTGTCAGAGTTATCCCTCGTGCTTGACTTTGTATGTAATTCACGGGCCACTTGCTTGTTGATCTATTCTGGTATCGGACACAATACTTATTCTCGTTGCTCTGAACCCCTTCCGCACTCTGCTTCAGGCAATGAACGATTGCATATCCGCTTGAAACCTCTTATTACACCGTCTTACTTTGCTCTCGATGTGTGTCATTTGTTCAACTCGAGAGATACTCATATGTTTATTCCTGGGATACCCCCAGATGAATTTCCCTTATAACATCCTATCATTGTAGAGCTGCCCCCTACCTATTCGTAAGTACGATGGAGCTCCCCGAAGAAAGGACGACAACTTCATCATGATGCTTTGGGATAAAGAATTGAAGGCATCAACGAAAGGGATTAACTTCTTCAAGAAGATCCATTAGAATAACCAGAACCCCCCCCCTTACTCCCCTCTTAAATCTCGGGACGAGATTTCTTGTAGTGGAGGAGAATTGTGACGCCCGGATAATTAGACTACAGTAATCCCAAGCTAATGATGCCACGTCACCTCCATTACTGTGATTAAACTCACGTTGATTCGAACCCGATTCAAATTCAAATTTAAAACATAGGCAAACAACAAAAGTTTCCAAACTTTAAAACTAAAATGTTCGGAGTGAACTAAATAATGCATAGGTAATTATGGTGGAGAAACCAAACTTTGATAAAGTGTTTAAAGGCTCTAAGATAATTAAAACAGTAGTTAAAACAATTAAATACATGCCTATTGAATTTTATAGAATATTAAACTATTTTATTTTCGGTTGAGAATTAAGGTGGCAGTAGTATATTTATAAATACAAATTTAGGTGCTAGTGTTTTTATAAAACTGTAATAAAAGGGGACTTAAAATAAAACAGAAAAGAAAATAAATAAAAGAAAAGAAAATACAAAAGAGAAAAACTAAACTAACAAAAAAAGGAAAGAGAAGCCCCCCCTGCTGGACCGCGGCCCCGCTGGCCATCGGGCCAACCAGGACGGCCCAGGTCGGCCCCCACGTCCTCTCCCTTATCCACTCCTCCCCCCCACTCCCCACCGACAGCCCCCACTCCCCCCCCCCCCCGAAATATCCCCCTCTCCCCCGATCTGGATCAGGAGGAGACCACCGCCGTCCCCCCCCCCCGAACCACCCAACGCCGGCGCTCCGCCAGCCCCCACCCGCATCGCCGCCGTCGCCTCGCCCCGTCACCAACCCCGAGGTCGCCGGATCGATCCGCGCCGCCCCTCGCCGATTGGGCGCCGCCGCCCGAAGCCCGCGCAACCACCGCCGACGTCGTCCTCGTCCTCTCCCTCATCGGACCCCCCCGACCGTCCCCGAGCCCACTGCCGTTACCCTACTCCCCCCCGTGAGCTCCCTCCTCTCCCTTCTCCATCACCGGCGCCGTACCCCCCCCCCCCCCGTTACGCCGTTGCCGCCCCGCCGTGGGCCGCCCGCGCCGGCTGCGCCCTGGTCGTGCGCGCGCACGCGCCCCGCGCTCACCGTGGCCCTCGCGCCCGTGGCCGCGCCCTCTCCCCCCCTCCTCCCCGTGGCCGCACGATGCCTGCGGTGGCCGCCGCCGTCCGCCGTTCCGCTCCGTGCCCGCCCGCTGCGCCCAGCGCACCTCGCCGCAGCCCCCGTTGCCCCAGCGCCTCCTTTGGCTCGGGCCGGCGCCCGCCCCGACGCCCGCACGCCCGACCCGCAGGCCTCTGTGCCTCAGACAAACGGGGCCCACCCCCCTGTGAACGAAAATGAAATAAGTAATAATAATAAAATGGTTTTAAAAATAATAATAATAATAATAAATAAATTAATAAATATATAAGTAAAACAAATAATAAAAATGAATTTAATTAATTAATTAACTAAATTAATTAAGTTAATTAATCCTATTTAAATTAATCTAATTAGATAATTAAATTAACGAAACAGTAGTTAATTAGGTAACAGCCCCTGACAGGTGGGACCCACCTGACAGGTTGACCAGGTCAATGGTCAACGTTGACTGCTGACATCATTCTGATGTCATGCTGACGTCATCATTTACTATTCTGGATAATGTTGGATTAAATAATTAATTAAATTCCAGAAATTAATAAAATCTTTAGAAAATCATATCTTTTAATCCGTAACTCGGATTAAAATATTTTCAACATGAAAGTTGCTCAGAACGACGAGACGAATCCGGATACACAGTCCGTTTGTCCGCCACACACCCCTAACCTATCGAACCCGCAATTTTCCCCCTCCGGCTCCTCTGCCCGAAAACACGAAACCCCGGGGATATTTTCCCGGATGTTTCCCCCCTTAACCGGTACCACCTCATACCACGTTAGGGCCTAGCATCGTTACTTGTCATGTCATGCATCTATATGCATCTGTTTACATGGTATTCATTGTTTCTTCCCCCTCTTCTCTCCGGTAGACTACGAGACCGACACTGCTGCTGCCCAGTTCGACTACGGTGTTGACGACCCCTCTCTCTTGCCAGAGCAACCAGGCAAGCCCCCGCTTTGATCACCAGATATCGCCTACTCTTCTCTATACTGCTTGCATTAGAGTAGTGTAGCATGTTACTGCTTCCCGTTAATCCTATACTGATGCATAGCCTGTCCTTGCTACTACTGTTGTTACCTTTACCTGCAATCCTAATGCTTAGTATAGGATGCTAGTATTTCCATCTGTGGCCCTACATTCTTGTCCGTCTGCCTTGCTATACTATCGGGCCGTGATCACTCGGGAGTTGATCACGGGTATATACTATATACTTTATACATGATACATGTGGTGACTAAAGACGGGTCGGCTTGAGGAGCACCCACGAGTGGATCTTTGAGGCGGAGCGACAGGGCAGGTTCCTACCACCTAGGAGAGAGGTGGGCCTGGCCCTGGTCGACGTTCGCGGATACTTAACACGCTTAACGAGATCTGGGTATTTGATCTGAGTTTGGCCATTTGGTCTATACGCACTAACCATCTACGCGGGAGTAGTTATGGGTATCCCGGCGTCGTGGTATCAGCCGAAGCCTTCATGACGTCAGCGACTGAGTGGCGCGCGCCGGATTGGAACGTAAGCCTGCTCTTGTATTAAGGGGGCTAGTTCTGCTTCCGGCCGCGTACGCAACGTGCAGGTGTGCTAAGGGCGATGGGCCCAGACCTCTGTGCGCTTAGGTTTAGACCGGCGTGCTGACCTCTCTGTTGTGCCTAGGTGGGGCTGCGACGTGTTGATCTTCCGAGGCCGGGCATGACCCAGGAAAGTGTGTCCGGCCAAATGGGATCGAGCGTGTTGGGGTATGTGGTGCACCCCTGCAGGGAAGTTAATCTATTCGAATAGCCGTGATCTTCGGTAACAGGACGACTTGGAGTTGTACCTTGACCTTATGACAACTAGAACCAGATACTTAATAAAACACACCCTTCCAAGTGCCAGATACAACCGGTGATCGCTCTCTCACAGGGCGACGAGGGGAGGATCATCGGGTAGGATTATGCTATGCGTTGCTACTTGGAGGACTTCAGTCTACTCTCTTCTACATGCTGCAAGACGGAGGCTGCCAGAAGCGTAGTCTTCGAAAGGACTAGCTATCCCCCTCTTATTCCGGCTTTCTGCAGTCCAGTCCACATATAATAGCCTTATTCCAGTTGATACCAATGCATACATATGTAGTGTAGCTCCTTGCTTGCGAGTACTTTGGATGAGTACTCACGGTTGCTTTCTCCTTCTTTCCCTCTATCCCTTCTACCTGGTTGTCGCAACCAGATGTTGGAGCCCAGGAGCCAGACGCCACCGTCGACGACGACCCCTACACCGGAGGTGCCTACTACTATGTGATGCCCGCTGACGACGACCAGGAGTAGTTAGGAGGATCCCAGGCAGGAGGCCTGCGCCTCTTTCGATCTGTATCCCAGTTTGTGCTAGCCTTCTTAAGGCAAACTTGTTTAACTTATGTCTGTACTCAGATATTGTTGCTTCCGCTGACTCGTCTATGATCGAGCTCTTGTATTCGAGCCCTCGAGGCCCCTGGCTTGTAATATGATGCTTGTATGACTTATTTTATTTGTAGAGTTGTGTTGTGATATCTTCCCGTGAGTCTTTGATCTTGATCGTACACATTTGCGTGCATGATTAGTGTACGGTCAAATCGGGGGCGTCACATCTTTGCTCTATTGGTCGGGGTGAAGATACCCCAAACAAGCCCCTCAAAGGATTATGTTCCATAGTAACAAGTGACAGTAAATTTCAGCACACTATATAAATTTTTCCTTACCAAATTCCACCTATCAAAGGTGCTTCACTCCCCAGCAACGGCGCCAGAAAGAGTCTTCATGACCCACAAGTGTAGGGGATCTATCGTAGCCTTTTCGATAAGTAAGAGTGTGGAACCCAATGAGGAGCAGAAGGAAATGATAAGCGGTTTTTAGCAAGGTATTCTCTGCAAGCACTGAAATTATCGGGAACAGATAGTTTTGTGAAAAGGTAATTTGTAACGGGTAACAAGTAATAAAAGTAAATAAGGTGCAGAAATATGGCCCAATCCTTTTTGTAGCAAAGGACAAGCCTGGACAAACTCTTATATAAAGGAAACCGCTCCCGAGGACACATCGGAATTATCGTCAAGCTAGTTTTCATCATGCTCATATGATTCGCGTTCGGTACTTTGATAATTTGATATGTGGGTAGACCGGTCCTTGGGTATTGTCCTTCCTTGGACAAGCATCCCACTTATGATTAACCGCTATTGCAAGCATCCGCAACTACAACAGAATTATTAAGGTAAACCTAACCATAGCATGAAACATATGGATCCAAATCAGCCCCTTATGAAGCAACGCATAAACTAGGGTTTAAGCTTCTGTCACTCTTGCAACCCGTCATCTAATTATTACTTCTCAATGCCTTCCTCTAGTCCTAAACAATGGTAAAGTGTCATGTAGTCGACGTTCACGTGACACCACTAGAGGAAAGACGACATACGTCTCATCAAAATATCGAACGAATACCAAATTCACATTACTAATTATAGCAAGACTTCTCCCATGTCCTCAGGAACAAACATAACTACTCACAAATCATATTCATGTTGATAATCAGAGGGGTATTAATATGCATAATGGATCTGAACAAATGATCTTCCACCAAGTAAACCAACTAGCATCAACTACAAGGAATAATCAACACTACTAGCAACCCACAGGTACCAATCTGAGGTTTGGATACAAAGATTCGATATAAGAGATGAACTAGGGTTTCAGATGAGATGGTTCTGGTGAAAATGTTGATGGAGATTGGACCCCTCCTGATGAGAGGATCGTTGGTGATGACGATGGTGATGATTTCCCCCTCTCGGAGGGAAGTTTCCCCAGCAGAACAGCTCCGCCGGAACCCTAGATTGGTTCCGCCAAGGTTCCGCCTCGTGGCGGCGGAGTTTCGTCCCATGAGCTTGCTTACGATTTTTTTCCTTGATGAAAGACTCCATATAGCCAAAGATGGGCATCGGAGGGCCACCAGGGGGCCCATGAGGCAGGGGGCGTGCCTAGGGGGGTAGGGCGCGCCCCCACCCTCATGGACGGTGGGTGGCCCCCCTCTGGTATTTATTTCGCCCAATATTTTTTATATATTCTGAAAATAATTCCCATGGAGTTTCAGCACTTTTGGAGATGTGCCGAAAATATTTTCTCCTTTTCCATCCCAGAACTCCAGCTGTCGGCATTCCCCTCTTCATGTAAACCTTGTAAAATAAGAGAGAATAGGCATAAGTATTGTGACATAATGTGTGATAACAGCCCATAATGCAATAAATATAGATATAAAAGCATCATGCAAAATGGACATATCATCCTGCAACTAGCAGCCAAACTCATACCGTTAAACCTCACCTCATATTCCAAGACTTGGTTTTGGAGATCATAGATCTGGCTTTGGAGGAAGTTGATTTTCTCGTTGAGGGTGAAGACGATGTCCGTCAAGGGCTTGCCATCCACCTTGAGATCACGGGAGAGGTCCATGATCATGAGGTGATTGGCATTGAGTCCACGCTCCACATCACCTTGCACCAGAAGACATCTTGTTCTATAGCTTCAAGTCTGGCCTCCACGGTTCCCGTCCCCTTGGGACATGACACATCACGGAGGTGAAGCACCCCCTCATGTATCTAGATGACCTGAGGGTGCTACACCACCTCCTGCAGATATGGGTTGATGACATTCTTGGAGAACTTGTCCTTGGAGGAGCTTGAGGTGGCCATGGTATATGAGATCTAGCACAAAAGAGCAAGAAAAGAGAACATTGGATTTCTCCTCAATATGGTGGCTAACAGGTTCGGGAAGTATATATAGATTTTTTCTTGGTGGACAAGCAAACGGAATAAAAACAGAGTCTGGAAGATGTCCCAGGTGGGCACAACCCACCTGGGCGCGCCAGGCCCTGGTGTCTTGTTCCCACTAGGGTACGCTTCCTGGAAGTTTCTTATTATCCTATTTTTCTCAATATTCCAAAACTAACAAAAATATTTTTGCGGATTTTTCAGAGTCCGTTTACTTACTGTATCACGTACCTCCTTATTTTCACGATTTTGGAGTGTCCCAGAAGGACTCTTTTATGTGTTCTTCTAGTGTCATAGTTTGGATAATATTACTTTCAACATTAATGGGCGTACCTGAGATATAATGTTTTATTCATTGCCAATTGACAACCTTCAGGTTAGTACCTCCGACATTATTTATTTTGATGGCTACAGACCGATAAACCTCCTCGATAACGTAGGGGCCTTCCCATTTTGAGAGGAGTTTTCCTGCAAATAATCTGAAAAGAGAGTTGTACAAAAGAACCTATTCTCCTACTTTAAACTCACGCTTTTGGATTCTTTTGTCATGCCATCTTTTAACTTTTTCTTTGAATAATTTTGCATTTTCATAAGCTTGGGTTCTCCATTCATCTAATGAGCTGATATCAAATAACCTCTTTTCGCTAGCAAGTTTGAAATCATAATTAAGCTCTTTGGTTGCCCAATATGCTTTATGTTCTAACTCAAGAGGCAAATGACAAGCTTTTCCATAAACAATTTTATAAGGAGACATGCCCATAGGATTTTTATATGTTTCTCTATAAGCCCAAAGTGCATCATCTAATTTCTTAGACCAATTCTTCCTGGACCTATTGATAGTCTTTTGCAAAATAAATTTCAGACGAGTTTTGGATTTACTAGAATTTAAAAAACAGGTATCTCAATGTTATGCTGGCAAGCAACAGTGCCCTCGTGTTTGAAATTCATTCCCACTTCTTGCATGGAACCAAAGCATACACCCAAGGACAAAGATTTGAGTTTTCAACCAATTTGTATGCACTGGAGCATGTGCATGTATTTAAAATTTGAATTATGCACATAAAATGCCTAGAAAACCCAATTAATGTATAAAAATGTCCAAACGAACCCCGAAAAATTCCAAAACTTAACACAACAATCATGTTGTTCTATGTTGGCACTAGAATTTTTTGAAATCAATAAGAGGCAAAGGATATAGTTTCGTCCCCAAAGGTGGCACATTCCGTACCGAAATCATCACGCTTGTTGTGAGAAGCTCTGGTTTGTGAGAAGCTTATACACAAACCTGCCCCAAATGGGACAACTTTTTTACCACGGCATATTTATGCCGCTCCATGATACCATGCCAAGTTTCATGAATTTTTTTGAAAGAAATAAGAGGCAACGGATATCGTTTCATCCCCAAAGGTGGCACGTTCCATACCGAAACCATCAGGCTTGTTTTGAGAAGCTCTGTTTTGTGAGAAGCTTATACCTAAGCCTGCCCCAAATGGGACAATTTTTTTACCGCTGCATGTTGATCTCGTTGCATGATACCATGCCAAGTTTCATGAATTTCAGACAATTTTTGGATTTACTAGAATTTTAAAAACAGGTATCTCAACGTTTTGCTAGCAATCAAGAGCGCCCTGGTGTTTAAAATTCATTCTCATTTCTTCCATGGGACCTAAGCATGCACCCAAGGGCATAGATTTTACTTTTCAACAGTTTTTTATGCACTACAGCATGTGCGTGTATTTCAAATTTTAAATGTGCACATAAAATGCCTAGAAAACCCAGTTAATGTATAAAAATGTCCAAACAAACCCCAAAAATTCCAAAACATAACACAACAATCATGTTGTTCTTTGTTGGCACTAGAATTTTTTAAAGCAATAAGAGGTAAAGGAAATCGTTTCATCCACAAAGGTGGCACATTCCGTACTGAAACTATTAGGCTTGTTATGAGAAGCTCTGGTTTGTGAGAAGCTTATACCCAAACCTGCCCCAAATGGTACAATTTTTTTACCACGGCATGTTGATGCCGCTCCATGATACCATGCCAAATTTCATGAATTTTAGACGAGTTGTGGATTTACTAGACTTTAAGAAACAAGTATCTCAACGTTTTGCCGGCAATCAACAGTGCCCTGGTGTTTGAAATTAATTCCCATTTCTTGCAAGGGACCTAAGCATGCACCAAGGACATAGATTTGACTTTTCAACCAATTTATATGCACTGGAGCATGTGCATGTATTTGAAATTTGAATTATGAACATAAAATGCCTAGAAAACCCAGTTAATGTATAAAAATGTACAAACGAACCCTGAAAATTTCCAAAACTTAAGACAACACTCATGTTGTTCTATGTTGGCACTAGAAATTTTTTGAAAGCAATAAAAGGCAACAAATATCATTTCATCCCCAAAGGTGGCATGTTCCGTACCGAAACCATCAGGCTTGTTGTGAAAGCTCTGGTTTGTGAGATGGTTAAACCTAAACCTGCCCCAAATGAGACAATTTTTTTACCACGGCATGTTGATGTCGTTCCATGATACCATGCTAACTTTCATGAATTTCAGACAAGTTTTGGATTTACAACAATTTAAAAAACAGATATCTCAATGTTTTGCCGGCAATCAACAGTGCCCTGGTGGTTGAAATTCATTCCCATTTCTTGCATGGGACCTAAGCATGCACCCAAGGACACAAATTTGACTTTTCAACCAATTTATATGCACTGGAGCATGTGCATGTATTTCAAATTTGAATTATGCACATAGAATGCCTAGAAAACCCAGTTAATGTATAAAAATGTCCAAATGAACCCCCAAAAATTACCAAACTTAACACAACACTCTTGTTGTTCTATGTTGGCACTAGAAATTTTTTGAAAGCACCTGCCCCAAATGGGACAATTTTTTTACCACGACATGTTGAAGCCGGTCCATGATACCATGCCAAGTTTCATGAATTTCAGCAAGTTTTGGATTTACTAGAATTTAAAAAATATGTATCTCAATGTTTTGTTGGCAATCAACAGTGCCCAGGTGTTTGAAATTCATTCCCATTTCTTGCATGGGACCTAAGCATGCACCCAAGAACACATATTTGACTTTTCAACACTTTTATATGCACTCGAGCATGTGCATGTATTTCAAATTTTAATTATGCAGATAAAATGCCTAGAAAACCTAGTTAATGTACAAAAATGTCCAAACGAACACATAAAATTCCAAAACATAACACAACACTCATGTTGTTCTATGTTGGCACTAGAAATTTTTTGAAAGCAATACGAGGCAACGTATTTCATTTTGTCCCCAAAGGTGGCATGTTCCGTACCGAAACCATCAAGCTTGTTGTGAGAAGCTCTGGTTTATGAGAAGATTATACCTAAACCTGCCCCAAATGGGACAAATTTTTACCACGCCATATTGATGTTGTAACACGATACCATGCCAAGTTTCATGAATTTCAGATGAGTTTTGGATTTATTAGAATTTAAAAAACAGGTATCTCAATGTTTTGCCAACAATCAACAGTGCCCTGGTCTTTGAAATTCATTCCCATTTGTTGCATGGGACCTAAGCATGCACCTAAGGACACAGATTTGACTTTTCCAGCAATTTATATGCACTAGAGCATGTGCATGTATTTTAAATTTGAATTATGCACATAGAATGCCTACAAAACCCAGTTGATGTATAAAAATGTCTAGACAAACAACGAAAAATTCCAAAACTAAACACAACACTCATGTTGTTTTATGTTGGCACTAGATTTTTTTTGAAAGCAATAAGCGGCAACGGATATCGTTTCGTCCACAGAGGTGGCACGTTCCATATTAAAACCATCAGGCTTGTTGTGAGAAGCTCTGGTTTGTGAGAAGCTTTTACCCAAACCTGCCCCAAATGGGACTAATTTTATACCACGACATGTTGATGCCGCTCCATGATACCTTGCCAAGTTTCATGAATTTCAGACGATTTCTGGATTTACTAGAATTTAAAAAATAGCTATCTCAATGTTTTGCCGGCAACCTACAGTGCCCCAGTGTTTGAAATTCATTCCCATTTCTTGCATGGGACCTGATCATGCACCCAAGGAAACAAATTTGACTTTTCATCCAATTTATATGCACTGGAGCATGTGCATGTATTTCAAATTTGAATTATGCACATTAAAAACCCAGTTAATGTATAAAAATGTCCAAACGAACCCCGAAAAATCCAAAATTTAACACAACCCTAATGTTGTTCTATGTTGGCACTAGAAATTTTTTGAAAGCAATGAGAGGCAACAATATCATTTCATCCACAAAGGTGGCAGGTTCCATACCGAAACAATCAGGCTTGTTGTGAGAAGCTATGGTTTGTGAGAAGCTTTTACCTAAACCTGCCCCAAATGGGACAAATTTTTTACCATGACATGTTGATGCCACTCCATGATACCATGCCAAGTTCATGAATTTCAGATGAGTTGTGGATTTATTATAATTTAAGAAACAAGTACATGAACGTTTCTCCGGCAATCAACAGTACCTTGGTGTTTGAAATTCATTCCCATTTCTTGCATGGGACCTAAGCATGCACCCAAGGACACATATTTGACTTTTCAACCAATTTATATGCAATGGAGCATGTGCATGTATTTCAAATTTGAATTATGTACATAAAATGCCTAAAAACCCAGTTAATATATAAAAATGTCCAAACGAACCCCGAAAAATTTCAAAACATAACACAACACTCATGCTGTTCTATGTTCGCACTAGAAAGTTTTTGAAAGCAATAAGAGGCAACGGATATCGTTTCGTCCCAAAAGGTGGCACATTCCGTACCGAAACCTTCAGGCTTGTTGTGAGAAGCTCTGGTTTGGTACAAGCTTATCCACAAACCTGCCCCAAATTGGAATTTTTTTTACCACGGCATTTTAATGCTGCTCCATGATAGCATGCCAAGTTTCATGAATTTCAGACGAGTTGTGGATTTAATAGAATTTAAAATACAGGTATCTCAACATTTTGTCGGTAATCAACACGGCCCTGGTTTTGAAATTCATTCCCATTTCTTACATGGGACCTAAGCATGCAGCCAAGGACACATATTTGACTTCTCAACCAATTTATATGCACTCGAGCATGTGCATGTATTTCAAATTTGAATTATGCACATAAAATGCCTAGAAAACCCACTTAATGTATAACAATGTCCAAACGAACCCCATAAAATTCCAAAACTTAACACAACACTCATGTTGTTCTATGTTGGTATTAGAATTTTTTGAAAGCAATAAGAGGCAACGGATATCGTTTCGTCCCCAAAGGTGGCACATTCCGTACCGAAACCATCAGGCTTGTTGTGAGAAGCTCTGGTTTGTGAAAAGCTTATACCTAAGCCTGCCCCAAATGGCATGTTTTTTTTACCACTGCATGTTGATGTTGTTGCATGATACCATGCCAAGTTTCATGTATTTCACACGATTTTTGGATTTACTAGAATTTTAAAAACAGGTATCTCAACATTTTGCCAGTAATCAACAGTGCCCTGGTGTTTGAAATTCATTCTCATTTCTTCCATGGGACCTAAGCATGCACCCAAGGGCACAGATTTTACTTTTCAACAATTTTTATATGCACTGGAGCATGTGCATGTATTTAAAATTTGAATTATGCACATAAAATGCCTAGAAAACCCATTTAATGTATAAAAATGTCCAAACGAACCCCAAAAATTCCAAAACTTAACACAACAATCATGTTGTTCTATGTTGGCACTAGAATTTCTTTTAAAGGAATAAGAGGCAAAGGAAATCGTTTCATCCACAAAGGTGGCACATTGCGTACTGAAACCATCAGGCTTGTTGTGAGAAGCTCCGGTTTGTGAGAAGCTTATACCCAAACCTGCCCCAAATGGGACAATTGTTTTACTAGGGCATGTTGATGCCGCTCCATGATACCATGCCAAATTTCATGAATTTTAGACGTGTTGTGGATTTACTAGACTTTAAGAAACAGGTAACTCAACGTTTTGCCGGCAATCAACAGTGCCCTGGTGTTTGAAATTAATTCCCATTTCTCGCATGGGACCTAAGCATGCACCAAGGTCATAGATTTGACTTTTCAACCAATTTCTATGCACTGGAGCATGTGCATGTATTTCAGATTTGAATTATGCACATAAAATGCCTAGAAAACCCAGTTAATGTATAAAAATGTACAAACGAACCCCGAAAATTTCCAAAACTTAACACAACACTCATGTTGTTCTATGTTGGCACTAGGAATTTTTTGAAAGCAATAAGAGGCAACAAATATCGTTTCGTCCCCAAAGGTGGCATGTTCCGTACCGAAACCATCGGGCTTGTTGTGAGAAGCTCTGATTTGTGAGAAGGTTATACCTAAACCTACCCCAAATGGGACAATTTTTTTACCATGGCGTGTTGATGTCGTTCCATGATACCATGCAAAGTTTCATGAATTTTAGACGAGTTTTGGATTTACAAGAATTGAAAAAACAGGTATCTCAACGTTTTGCCAGCAATCAACAGTGCCCTAGTGTTTGAAATTCATTCCCATTTCTTTCATGGGACCTAAGCATGCACCCAAGGACACAAATTTGACTTTTCAACCAATTTATATGCACTGGAGCATGTGCATGTATTTCGAATTTGAATTATGCACATAGAATGCCTAGAAAACCCAGTTTATGTATAAAGATGTCCAAACGAACCCCAAAAAATTACCAAACTTAACACAACACTCATGTTGTTCTATGTTGGCACTAGAAATTTTTGGAAAGCACCTGCCCCAAATGGGACAATTTTTTTACCACGACATGTTGAAGCCGGTCCATGATACCATGCCAAGTTTCATGAATTTCGGACCAGTTTTGGATTTACTAGAATTTAAAAAATATGCATCTCAACGTTTTGTCGGCAATCAACAGTGCCCAGGTGTTTGATATTCATTCCCATTTCTTGCATGGGAGCTAAGCATGCACCCAAGGACACAGATTTGACTTTTCAACCCATTTTTATGCACTCGAGCATGTGCATGTATTTCAAATTTGAATTATTGTGACGCCCTGTATTTGACCGTACACTAATCATACACACAAATGTGTACGATCAAGGTCAAGGACTCACGGGAAGATATCACAACACAACTCTAGACATTATTTAAAATAATACAAGCTTTATATTACAAGCCAGGGTCCTCGAGGGCTCGAATACATAAGCTCGAATACATAAGAGTAAGCTGAAGCAACAATATCTGAGTACAGACATGAGTTAAATAAGGTTGCCTTAAGAAGGCTAGCACAAAAGCAACAATGATCAAAAAGGCAAGGCCTCCAGCCTGGGAGCCTCCTAACTACTCCAAGTCATCAGCGGCTGTCACGTAGTAGTAGTCACCCTCGGGATAGCAGTAGTCATCAGTGGGGTCGTCTGGCTCCTGGGATCCGTCATCTGGTCGCAACAATCGGGTATGGGGGAAAAAGAAGTAGCAAAGCAACCGTGAGTACTCATCCAAAGTACTCGCAAGACTTACATCAGATCTAAACTAAGTATGCATCTGTATCAAAGGAAAAGGGCTGTATCTGTGGACTAAACTGCAGAATGCCAGAACAGAAGTGGAAAACCTAGCCTATCGAAGACTAGCGTCTTCAAACATCTTAAAGCATCTTGCAGCATATAGAAGAGTACAGATCACCATAATGTAAAGTAGTAGTGTTATCAACCTCGGCCAGAGATCCTTTCTCGACTCCCTGCGAGAAAGCAATCCCAGAGCCATACTATCCATTTCTCCTCTCAAGTATCCAGTTCTAGTTGTATCGATCAGGATACAACTCCAAGTGTCCGTTACCGTAGGACAGGCTATCGATAGATTTTTTCTTCCCTACAGAGGTGAACCAACTTACCCATCATGCTCGATTAACTCCGGCCGGACACACTTTCCCGGGTCATGCCCGGCCTCGGCCAAACAATATGCCGCAACCCGACCTAGGCTTAATAGAGAGCTCAAGCACGCCAGACTAATCCTATGTCCCCAGGGGTCTTGGTCCATCTCCACGGGAACTCCTGCACGTTGCGTGGGCGGCCGATGAGAAGACCTAGCTACCTTCTTCAACAAGGCAGGAGCTTACCAGTCCAACCCGGCGCGCGCAGCTCAGTCGCTGACGTCTATTAAGCTTCGGCTGATGCATACGACGCAGAACGCCCATACAATGCCCATGTGATGGTTAGTGCTATCAGGCCAGAGGCCCCTCGGATCAAATATCCAAACCATTGGTGCGTTGGCAGTGTGGACACAAGCAGAGACTCACGAAAGATGTGACCCCGTCGCCCCGTCTCGAGTACTTGCGGCAAGGGCTAAGAATGCTCGGCCACGCCTCGTAAGTATCTCGTGGGCACCTTCCAAGTCAACCCATCTCCACATCACTCGTGGGTACACCTCAGGGTCGACCCGCCTATCCATGTAACAATTGTAAAGTCCAAGTATCCGTGTGTGCAAACATCAAGGGGAAAACCCGAGGAATCACCCCAGAAAATTCCACTCGATGTAATCATCACGATGAACGTAAGAGGATCCACCCTTGAGGTTCACACTTGAGGGGTTGCACGACAGAGCCGTATCGGAAGTGGTTAAGGAGGATATCACCCTCGATGACCACGACCGATTAGCTACACTACACAGGTCTCATCAGGAGTGATGTATGAGGTTCCACCCTTGACACTCGGTGGTAACTCTGCAGAGTCGTTCAACTAGGGGGGGTGATGTGTGGTGTCGGGGCTTGGACATCAATCACGTTGATCGAGTCATCGAACATGAAGTGAGGCAACTGGGACAAAGTGGGGGTCACTTATGGATCACTAACCAACCTATACTAAGTAGTTTAGGATAAGCAGGTAAGGTATGAAAGCAGGTAACAACAACAGGCTATGCATAAGAGTAGGATCATACAGAAAGCAGTAGCAGTTCTAATCCAAGCATGAGAGGGAAAGAAATGGGCGATATCGGAATGCTCAAGGGGGGTTTTCTTGCCTGGTTGCTCTGGCAAGGAGGGGGGTCGTCGTCGACGTAGTCGATCACAAGGGTAGCATCGGTCTCGGGGTCTAGCGGAGAGAAGAGGGGGAAGAAACAGTAAATATAAAGCAAACATAGCACCACAAAGCATAACATGGCAATAAGATGTGCCGGGTGTGACCTAACGTGGTAGGAGGCGATACCGGCGAAGGGGAAACATCCGGGAAAGTATCCCCGGTGTTTCGCATTTTCGGACAGATGAACCAAAGGGGGAAAGTTGCATGTTCGCTATGCTAGGGATGCGTGGAGTACGAACGGGCTGCGTATTCGGATTCGTTGGATTTTTCTGAGCAACTTTCATATAGAAAACATTTTCATCGGAGATACGGTTTAATTACTATGATTTTTGCAAGTTTAAAACATATTCTGGAATTATTTAAAATAAAAGAAATGGAATATGACATCAGCATGATGTCATAGTGATGTCAAACGTCAACAGGACGGCTGACCAGGTCAAACTGACTAGTGGGGCCATAGGGACCCACATGTCAGCCTCTGTGGGTTAAAAGTGGATTAATTATTCACACAGGGTTAATTAGGGGTGTGGGCCCCATGTGTCAGTGAGCATTCTATTTAGCAGACTAGTTTAAAAACTTAATTATCTTAATTAAGCACGAGGGCCCACAAGTCAGTGGCAGGGGGGTGAACAGCTCCCGTGTTAACCGTAGTGAATGCGGTCAACTGAGGCGCTGGGGCCCATGGTCAGCCTCACAGGGGGTGGGCCCCACTGTTGCCAGGTCAGCGGCGGCACCCGAGGAGCTCCTGTGGCCAAATCCACAGTGGCGCTTTGCCGGAGTTGGCTGGGGCCGCGCTATAGGGGGCCTTAGGACCTGCGGCTTGGACCTAAGGGCGCGGCCCGGCGCCGCGCACACGATGGTGATGATGACCGGCGTCGGGGACGACCGGAGCATCGCCAACGGCGAGCAGAGGCGGCAGCGGCGTTCGGGAGGTGGCCGGATTTCGCCTATAGGGGGCCAAAACGGGTGTGGCTACTCCCATTCGAGAGCTAGCGACGTCGCGCGTCGCATGAAGCTACGGGTTGGCCTCGGGGATGACCGGAACGACGCCGACGAGCGGCGGAGGCGGCGCCGGAGTTCGGGCATGGGCGGAACCGGCATTACACGACACGGCGGAGCGAGCTAGCTAGCGCTACGGGGCCCTACGCACGTGCTGAGCACGACTGCAAGATCGGACGAGCTCATCCGCGAGCGTGGCCACGACGAGGAGCTCGACGGCGGCGCTGTGTTCGGCCACAGCAGAAGCGGCGAGCTACGGCTATAGGGAGAGGCCGGAGAGAGGGGGAGGCGATGCGGCTGCTCACCATGAGCCTGTAGGTGTGCGTTAGCGGGCTCGGGGAGGACCAACGGCTACGAATCGGCGCCAGAGATGAAGGCGGCCGCAGGAGGAAGAAGGGGGTCGTCAGGCTCGCGGTGGTGGCTCCCTTCTTGCTCCGGTTGGTGCAGAGGGTGTAGCCGAGGACGGCGCGTCTCATGGATGTGCTGGCGAGGCACGGGGTGGCCGGTGGCCGCGGCAACGACGGAGGACAGCGGCGACCGCGCTCGGGCGTGGATGGGGAACCGGGGGAGAGGAAGCGAGCGGGGAACTGGTGGGGAGAGGGAGAGGCAAAGAGAGAGGGAGCAAGTGGGAGAGATGGGTGGAGGCCGAGGCGTCGGGGCGGCCTTGTCCCCTCCCGCGTCGTCGACAAGGTGGTGCGGCACCGACTGTGAGCGGGAGCGCCCTGTAGCGGCCAAGTCCGAGGAACAGGAAGGAGGGGGAGGCAACCGGTGCAGGGAGTTGGGCCGTCGGGCGTTAGGTGGGCTGGCTCGGGTGGAGGGGTGGGCCGAGGCCCACGGGGAGTCAGGGGCCTTCTCTCTCTCCCTTTTCTTTTTTCTTTTTTAAAGCTTTTCTGTTTTAGATATATTAGGCCACTTAGACATTTTGCAAAAATATTGGTTCACCACCAATATTACTAGAAGAATACTTTCCACATGATGAACATTTTAGTTTTGATGTTTGAGCATTTTGAATTTCACACATAATTTGAAATTAAATTCAACTAGAATTTGAAAAGGAATATTGATCAAAGTGACTAAGCACTGTTATAGCAAAATGATTAGCTTGATCTCAGGGATTACTGTATCATCATTACACCGGGGTGTTACAATTAGGCACATAAAATGCCTAGAAAACCCAGTTAATGTAAAAAATGTCAAAACGAACACATAAAATTCCAAAACTTAACACAACACTCATGTTGTTCTATGTTGGCACTAGAATTTTTTTGAAAGCAATACGAGGCAACGGATTTCGTTTCGTCCCCAAATGTGGAACGTTCCGTACTGAAACCATCAGGCTTGTTGTGAGAAGCTCTGGTTTGTGAGAAGATTATACCTAAACCTGCCCCAAATGGGACAAATTTTTACCATGGCATATTGACGCCGTAACATGATACCATGCCAAGTTCCATGAATTTCAGACGAGTTTTGGATTTATTAGAATTTAAAAAATAGGTATCTCAATGTTTTGCCGGCAATCAACAGTGCCCTGGTGTTTGAAATTCATTGCCATTTCTTGCATGGGACCTAAGCATGCACCCAAGGACACAAATTTGACTCTTCAAGCAAGTTATATGCACTAGAGCATGTGCATGTATTTTAAATTTGAATTATGCACATAGAATGCCTACAAAACCCAGTTGATGTATAAAAACGTCCAGACCAACCCCAAAAAATTCCAAAACTAAACACAACACTCATGTTGTTCTATGTTGGAATTATAATTTTTTTGAAAGCAATAAGAGGCAAGAAATATCGTTCGTCCACGGAGGTGGCACGTTCCGTACCGAAACTACCAGGCTTGTTGTGAGAAGCTCTGGTTTGTGAGAAGCTTTTACCCAAACCTGCCCCAAATGGGACAAATTTTTACCATGACATGTTGATGCCGCTCCATGATACCATGCCAATTTTCATTAATTTCAGACGAGTTCTGGATTTACAACAATTTAAAAAATAGGTATCTCAATGTTTTGCCAGCAACCAACAGTGCCCCGGTGTTTGAAATTCATTCCCATTTCTTGCATGGGACCTTAGCATGCACCCAAGGACACAGATTTGACTTTTCATCCAATTTATATGCACTGAAGCATGTGCATGTATTTCAAATTTGAATTATGCACATTAAAACCCCAATTAATGTAGAAAAATGTCCAAACGGACCTCAAAAAAGTCCAAAACTTAACACAACCCTCATGTTGTTCTATGTTGGCACTAGAAATTTTTTGAAAGCAATAAGAGGAAACGGATATCATTTCTTCCGTAAAGGTAGCAGGTTCCGTACCGAAACAATCAGGCTTGTTGTGAGAAGCTCTAGTTTATGAGAAGCCTTTACCCAAACCTCCCCCAAATGGGACAAATTTTTACCACGGCATGTTGATGCCGCTCCATGATATCATCCCAAGTTCAAGAATTTCAGACGATTTGTGGATTTACTATAATTTAGAAAACAGGTATCTCAACGTTTTGCCGGCAATCAACAGTGCCCTGGTGTTTGAGATTCATTCCCATTTCTTGCATGGGACCTAAGCATGCACCCAAGGACACAAATTTGACTATTCAACCAATTTATATGCACTGGAGCATATTCATGTACTTCAAATTTGAATTATGTACATCAAATGCCTAGAAAACCCAATTAATGTATAAAAATGTCCAAACAAACCCCAAAAAATTCCAAAACATAACACAACACTCATGCTGTTCTATGTTCGTAGTAGAAAGTTTTTGAAAGCAATAAGAGGCAATGGATATCGTTTCGTCCCCAAAGTTGGCACATTTCGTACCGAAACCATTAGGCTTCTTGTGAGAAGCTCTGGTTTGTGAGAAGCTTATACCCAAACCTGCCCAAAATGGGACAATTTTTTTTGCCACGACATGGTGATGCCGTTCCATGATACCATGCAAAGTTTCATGAATTTCAGACGAGTTCTGGATTTACTAGAATTTAAAAAAACGGTATCTCAATGTTTTGCTGGCAATCAACAGTGCCCTGGTGTTTGAAATTCATTCCCATTTCTCGCATGGGACCTAAGCATGCACCCAAGGACACAGATTTAACTTTTCAACCAATTTTATATGCACTGGAGCATGTGCATGTATTTCAAATTTGAATTATGCACATAAAATGCCTAAAAACCCAGTTAATGTATAAAAATGTCGAAACGATCCCCGAAATATTCCAAAACATAACACAACACTCATGTTGTTCTATGTTGGCACTAGAAATTTTTTGAAAGCAATAAGAGGCAACGAATATCGTTTGGTCGCCAAAGGTGGCACGTTCCGTATTGAAACCATCAGGGTTGTTGTGAGAAGCTCTGGTTTGTGAGAAGCTTAGACCCAAACCTGCCCCAAATGGGACAATTTTTTCACCACGGCATGTTGATGCCGCTCCATGATACCATGCCAAGTTTCATGAATTTCAGACGAGTTCTGGATTTACTAGAATTTGAAAAATAGGTATCTCAACATTTTGTCGGTAATCAACAATGCCCTAGTTTTAAAATTCATTCCCATTTCTTGCATGGGACCAAAGCATGCACCCAAGGACACATATTTGACTTTTCAACTAATTTATATGCACTGGAGCATGTGCATGTATTTCAAACTTTCATTATGCAAATAAAATAACTAGAAAACCCAGTTAATGTATAACAATGTCCAGACGAACCCCATAAAATTCCAAAACTTAACACAACACTCATGTTGTTCTATGTTGGCACTAGAAATTTTTTGAAAGCAATAAGAGGCAACGGATATCATTTCGTCCGCAAAGGTAGCAGGTTCCGTACCGAAACAATCAGGCTTGTTGTGAGAAGCTCTAGTTTATGAGAAGCCTTTACCCAAACCTCCCCCAAATGGGACAAATTTTTACCACGGCATGTTGATGCCGCTCCATGATATCATCCCAAGTTCAAGAATTTCAGACGATTTGTGGATTTACTATAATTTAGAAAACAGGTATCTCAACGTTTTGCCGGCAATCAACAGTGCCCTGGTGTTTGAGATTCATTCCCATTTCTTGCATGGGACCTAAGCATGCACCCCAGGACACAGATTTGACTTTTCAACCAATTTATATGAACTGGAGCATGTGCAAGTATTTCAAATTTGAATTATGCACATAAAATGCATAGAAAACCCAGTTAATGTATAAGAATGTCCAGACGAACCCCGAAAAACTCCAAAAGTTAACACAATACTCATGTTGTTCTATGTTGGCACTAGAATTTTTTTGAAAGCAATAAGAGGCAACGGATATCGCTTCATCCCCAAAGGTGGCACATTTTGTACCGAAACCATAAGGCCTGTTGTGAGAAGCACTAGTTTGTTAGAAGCTTATACCCAAACCTTCCCCAAATGGGACAATTTTTTTACCACGGCATGTTGAGGCTATTCCATGGTAACATGCAAAGTTTCATGAATTTTAGACGAGATCTGGATTTACTAGAATTTAAAAAACAGGTATCTTAATGTTTTGCTGGCAATCAACAATGCCCTCGTGTTTTAATTTCATTCCCATTTCTTGCATGGGACCTAAGGATGCACCCAAGGACACCGATTTGACTTTTCAACCAATTTATATGAACTGGAGCGTGTGCATGTATTTCAAATTTGAATTATGCACATAAAATGCCTAGAAAACCCAGTTAAGGTATAAAAATGTCCAAACGAACCCCAAAAAATTCCAAAACTTAACACAACACTCATGTTGTTCTATGTTGGCACTAGAAAATTTTGAAAGAAATAAGTGGCAATGGATATCGTTTCGTTCCAAGAGGTGGCACATTCCGTACCGAAACCATCAGGCTTGTTGTGAGAAGCTCTAGTTAGTGAGAAGCTTATACCCAAACCTGCCCAAAATGGGACAATTTTTTTGCCACGACATGTTGATCCCGTTCCATGACACCATGCAAAGTTCATAAATTTGAGACGAGTTCTGGATTTACTAGAATTTAAAAAACAGGTATCTCAATGTTTTGCTGGCAATCAACAGTGCCCTGGTGTTTTAAATTCATTCCCATTTCTCGCATGGGACCTAAGCATGCACCCAGGGACATAGATTTGACTTTTCAACCAACTTATATGCACTGGAGCATCTGCATGTATTTCAAATTTGAATTATGCACATAAAATGCCTAAAAACCTAGTTAATGTATAAAAGTGTCCAAACGAATCCCGAAAGATTCCAAAACTTAACACAACACTCATGTTGTTCTATGTTGGCACTAGAAATTTGTTGAAAGCAATAAGAGTCAACGGATATCGTTTCAGCCCCAAAGTTGGCACTTTCCGTACTGAAATCATCAGGCATGTTCTGAGAAGCTATGGTTTGTGAGAAGCTTATACCCAAACCTACCACAAATTGGAGAAATTCTTTACCACAACATGTTGATGCCGCTCGTTGATGCCATGACAAGTTCATGAATTTCACACGAGTTGTGGATTTACTAGAATTTAAAAAATAGGTATCACAATGTTTTGCCGGCAATCATCAGTCCGCTGGTGTTTGAGATTCATTCCCATTTCTTGCATGGGACCTAAGCATGCACCCCAGGACACAGATTTGACTTTTCAACCAATTTATATGCACTGGAGCATGTGCATGTATTTCAAATTTGAATTATGCACATAAAATGCCTAAAAACCTAGTTAATGTATAAAAATGTCCAAACGTACCTTGAAAAATTCCAAAACATAACACAACACTCATGTTGTTCTATGTTGGCACGAAATTTTTTTGAAAGCAATAAGAGGCAACGGATATTGTTTCATCCCCAAAGGTGGCACGTTCCATACCGAAATCATCCGGCTTGTTGTGAGAAGCTTATACCCAAACCTGCCCCAAATGGGACAAATTTTTTAGCACGGCATATTGATGCCGCTCGATGATACCATGCCAAGTTTCATGAATTTCAGACGAGTTCTAGATTTACTAGAATTAAAAAAAGGTATCTCAATGTTTTGCCGGCAATCAACAGTGCCCAAGGTGTTTGAAAATCATTCCCATTTCTTCCATGGGACCTAAGCATGCACCCAAGGACACTGATATGACTTTTCAACCAATTTATATGCACTGGAGCATGTGCATGTATTTCAAATTTGAATTATGCACATAAAATGCCGCAAAACCTAGGTAATGTATAAAAATGTCCAAACGAACCGCAAAAAATTCCAAAACTTAACACAACACTCATGTTGTTCTATGTTGGCACTAGAATTTTTTTGAAAGCAATAAGAGGCAATGGATATCGTTTCATCCCCAAAGGTGGCACGTTCCGTACGGAAATCATCAGGCTTGTTGTGAGAAGCTACGATTTGTGAGAAGCTTATACCGAAACCTGCCCCAATGGGACAATTTTTTTACCATGGCATATTGATGCCGCTCCATGATAACATGCCTAGTTTCATGAATTTCAGACAAGTTCTGGATTTACTAGAATTAATAAAAAGGTATCTCAATGTTATGCCAGCAATCAACAATGCCCTGGTGTTTGAAATTCATTCCCATTTCTTTCATGGCACCTAAGCATGCACCCAAGGACACAGATTTGACTTTTCAACCAATTTATATGCACTGGAGCATGTCCATGTATTTCTAATTTGAATTATGCACGTAAAATGCCTAAAAATCTAGTTAATGCATAAAAACGTCCAAACGAACCCCGAAAACATAACACAAAACTCATGTTGTTCTATGTTGGCAATAGAAATTTTTTGAAAGTAATAAGAGCCAATGGATATCGTTTCGCCCCCAAAGGTGGCATGTTCCGTACCGAAACCATCAGGCTTGTTGTGACAAGCTATGGTTTGTGAGAATCTTATACCCAAACCTGCCCCAATGGGACAAATTTTTTACCACGACATGTTGATGCCGCTCCATGATACCATGCCAAGTTCATGAATTTCAGACGAGTTGTGGATTTACTAGAATTTAAAAAATAGGTATATCAATGTTTTGTGGGCAATCATCAGTGCTCTGGTGTTTGAAATTCATTCCCATTTCTTATATGGGACCTAAGCATGCACCCAAGGACACAAATTTGACTTTTTGACCAATTTATATGCACTGGAGCATGTGCATGTATTTAAAATTTGAATTATGCACATAAAATGCCTAAAAACCAAGTTAATGTATAAAAATGTCCAAACTAACCCCGAAAAATTCCAAAACATAACACAACACTCATGTTGTTCTATGTTGGCACTAGAAATTTCTTGAAAGCAATAAGAGGCAACGAATATCGTTTCATCCCAAAAGGTGGCACGTTCCGTACCGAAATATCAGGCTTGTTGTGAGAAGCTTATACCCAAACCTGCCCCAAATGGGACAAATTTTTTACCATGACATATTGATGCCACACCATGATACCATGCCAAGTTTCATGAATTTCAGACGAGTTCTGGACTTACTAGAATTTAAAAAAAGGTATCTCAATGTTTTGCCTGCAATCGACACAACATAACACAACACTCATGTTAATATATAAAAATGTCGAAACGAACCTCGAAAAATTCCAAAACATAACACAACACTCATGTTGTTCTATGTTGGCACAAGAAATTTTGTGATAGCAATAAGATGAAACGGATATCGGTTCATCCCCAAGGTGGCCCGTTCCGTACCAAAATCATCAGGCTTGTTGTGAGAAGCTCAGGTTTGTGAGAAGCTTATACCCAAACATGCCCCAAATGGGACAAATTTTTTACCACTGCATACTGATGCCGCTCCATGGTACCATGCCAAGTTTCATGAATTTCAGACGAGTTCTAGATTTACTAGAATTAAAAAAAGGTATGTCATTGTTTTGTCGGCAATCAACAGTGCCCTGGTGTTTGAAATTCATTCCCATTTCTTGCATGGGACCTAAGCATCCACCCAAGGACACTGATTTGACTTTTCAACCAATTTATATGCACTGGAGCATGTGCATGTATTTCAAATTTGAATTATGCACATAAAATGCCTAAAAACCTAGTTAATGTATAAAAATGTCCAAACGAACCCCGAAAAATTCCAAAACTTAACACAACACACATGTTGTTCTATGTTCGCACTAGAAATTTTTTGAAAGCAATAAGAGGCAACGAATATCGTTTCGTCCCCAAAGGTAGCATGTTCCGTACCGAAACCATCAGGCTTGTTCTAAGAAGTTATGGTTTGTGAGAAGCTTATACCCAAACCTGCCCCAAATGGGACAAATTCTTTACCACTACATGTTGATGCCGCTCCATGATACCATGCCAAGTTCATGAATTTCACACGTGTTGTGGATTTACTAGAGTTAAAAAAATAGGTATCTCAATGTTTTACCGGCAATCGACAGTGCCCTGGATTTTGAAATTCATTCCCATTTCTTCCATGGGACCTAAGCATGCACCCAAGGACACAGATTTGACTTTTCAACCTATTTATATGCAGTGGAGCATGTGCATGTATTTCAAATTTGAATTATGCACATAAAATGCCTAAAAACCCAGTTAATGTATAAAAATGTCCAAATGAACCTCAAAAAATTCCAAAACATAACACAACAGTCATGCTGTTCTATGTTGGCATTAGAAAATTTTTGAAAGCAATAAGAGGGAACGGATATCGGTTCATCTCCAAAGGTGGCACGTTCCGTACCGAAATCATCAGGCTTCTTGTGAGAAGCTATGGTTTGTGAGAAGCTTATACCCAAACATGCCGCAAATGGGACAAATTTTTTACCATGACATGTTGATGCCGCTCCATGATACCATGCCAAGTTCATGAATTTCACACGAGTTCTGGATTTACTAGAGTTAATAAAAAGGTATCTCAATGTTTTGCCGGCAATCAACAGTGCCCTGGTGTTTGAAATTCATTCCCATTTCTTGCATGGGAACTAAGCATGCACCCAAGGACACATATTTGACTTTTCAACCAATTTATATGCACTGGAGCATGTGCATGTATTTAAAATTTGAATTATGCACATAAAATGCCTAGAACCCAGTTAATGTATAAAAATGTCGAAATGAACCTCGAAAAATTCCAAAATATAACACAACACTCATGTTATTCTATGTTGGCACTAGAAATGTTTGAAAGCAACAAGAGGAAACGGATATCGGTTCATCCCCAAAGGTCGCACGTTCCCTACCAAAATCATCTGGCTTGTTGTGAGAAGCTCTGGTTTGTGAGAAGCTTATACCCAAACATGTCCCAAAAGGGACAAATTTTTTACCACGCCATATTGATGCTGCTCCATGATACCATGCCTAGTTTCATGAATTTCAGACGAGTTCTGGATTTACTAGAATTAATAAAAAGGTATCTCAATGTTTTGCCGGCAATCAACAGTGCCCTGGTGTTTGAAATTCATTCCCATTTCTTGCATGGGTCCTAAGCATGCACCCAAGGACACAAATTTGACTTTTCAACCAATTTATATGCACGGGAGCATGTCCATGTATTTCTAATTTGAATTATGCACATAAAATGCCTAAAAATCTAGTTAATGCACAAAAATGTCCAAACGAACCCCAAAAACTTAACACAAAACCCATGTTGTTCTATGTTGGCACTAGAAATTTTTTGAAAGCAATAAGAGGCAATGGATATTGTTTCGTCCCCAAAGGTGGCATGTTCCATGCCGAAACCATCAGGCTTGTTGTGACAAGCTATGGTTTGTGAGAATCTTATACCCAAACCTGCCTCAATGGGACAAATTTTTTACCATGACATGTTGATGCCGCACCATGATACCATGCCAAGTTCATGAATTTCAGACGAGTTGTGGATTTACTAGGATTTACAAAATAGGTATCTCAGTGTTTTGCGGGCAATCATCAGTGCCCTGGTATTTGAAATTCATTCCCATTTCTTGCATGGGACCTAAACATGCACCCAAGGACACATATTTGACTTTTCAACCAATTTATATGCACTGGAGCATGTGCATGTATTTCACATTTGAATTACGCACATAAAATGCCTAAAAACCTAGTTAATGTATAAAAATATCGAAACGAACCCCGAAAGATTCCAAAACTTAACAAAACACTCATGTTGTTCTATGTTGGCACTAGAAATTTTTTGAAAGCAATAATAGGCAATGGATATCGTTTCGTCCTCAAAGGTGGCATGTTCCATACCGAAACCATCAGGCTTGTTGTGACAAGCTATGGTTTGTAAGAATCTTATACCCAAACTTGCCCCAATGGGACAAATTTTTTACCACGACATGTTGATGCCTCTCCATGATACCATGCCAAGTTCATGAATTTCAGACGAGTTGTGGATTTACTAGAATTTTAAAAATAGGTATCTCAATGTTTTGCGGGCAATCATCAGTGTCCTGGTGTTTGAAATTCATTCCCATTTCTTGCATGGGACCTAAGCATGCACCCAAGGACTTGAATTTGACTTTTCGACCAATTTATATGCACTGGAGCATGTGCATGTATTTAAAATTTTAATTATGCGCATAAAATGCCTAAAAACCTAGTTAATGTATAAAAATGTCCAAACTAACCCCGAAAAATTCCAAAACTTAACACAACACTCATGTTGTTCTATGTTGGCACTAGAATTTTTTGAAAGAAATAAGAGGCAACGGATATCGTTTCATCCCCAAAGGTGGCACGTTCCGTACCGAAATCATCAGGCTTGTTGTGAGAAGCTTATACCCACACCTGCCCCAAATGGGACAAATTTTTTACGACGACATATTGATGCCGCACCATGATACCATGCCAAGTTTCATGAATTTCAGACGAGTTCTAGATTTACTAGAATTAAAAAAAAGTATCTCAATGTTTTGCCGGCAATCGACACAACATAACACAACACACATGTTAATATATAAAAATGTCCAAACGAACCTCGAAAAATTCCAAAACATACCACAACACTCATGTTGTTCTATGTTGGCACTAGAATTTTTGTGAAAGCAATAAGAGGAAACGAATATCGGTTCATCCCCAAAGGTGGCCCGTTCCGTACCAAAATCATCAGGCTTGTTGTGAGAAGCTCTGGTTTGTGAGAATCTTATACCCAAACATGCCCCAAATGGGACAAATTTTTTACCACTGCATACTGATGCCGCTCCATGCTACCATGCCAAGTTTCATGAATTTCAGACGAGTTCTAGATTTACTAGAATTAGAAAAAAGGTATGTCAATGTTTTCTCGGCAATCAACAGTGCCCTGGTGTTTGAAATTCATTCCCATTTCTTGCATGGGACCTAAGCATGCACCCAAGGACACTGATTTGACTTTTCAACCAATTTATATGCACTGGAGCATGTGCATGTATTTCAAATTTGAATTATGCACATAAAATGCCTAAAAACCTAGTTAATGTATAAAAATGTCCAAACGAACTCCGAAAAATTCCAAAACTTAAGACAACACACATGTTATTCTATGTTGGCACTAGAAATTTTTTGAAAGCAATAAGAGGCAACGGATATCATTTCATCCCCAAAGGTGGCACGTTCCGTACCGAAATCATGAGGCTTGTTGTGTGAAGCTATGGTTTGTGAGAAGCTTATACCCAAACATGCCGCAAATGGGACAAATTTTTTACCATGACATGTTGATGCCGCTCCATGATACCATGCCAAGTTCATGAATTTCAGACGAGTTCTAGATTTACTATAATTAAAAAAAGGTATGTCAATGTTTTGTCGGTAATCAACGATTCCCTGGTGTTTGAAATTCATTCCCATTTCTTGCATGGGACCTAAGCATGCACCCAAGGACACTGATTTGAATTTTCAACCAATTTATATGCACTGGAGCATGTGCATGTATTTCAAATTTGAATTATGCACATAAAATGCCTAAAAACCCAGTTAATGTATAAGAATGTCCAAACGAACCTCGAATATTTCCAAAACATAACACAACGCTGATGTTGTTCTATGTTGGCACTAGAAATTTTTTGAAAGCAATAAGAGGCAACGAATATCATTTCATCCCCAAAGGTGGCACGTTCCGTACCGAAATCATCAGGCTTGTTCTAAGAAGTTATGGTTTGTGAGAAGCTTATACCCAAACCTGCCCCAAATGGGACAAATTCTTTACCACTACATGTTGATGCCGCTCCATGATACCATGCCAAGTTCATGAATTTCACACGTGTTGTGGATTTACTAGAGTTAAAAAAATAGGTATCTCAATGTTTTGCCGGCAATCAACAGTGCCCTGGTGTTTGAAATTCATTCCCATTTCTTGCATGGGAACTAAGCATGCACCCAAGGACACATATTTGACTTTTCAACCAATTTATATGCACTGGAGCATGTGCATGTATTTAAAATTTGAATTATGCACATAAAATGCCTAGAACCCAGTTAATGTATAAAAATGTCGAAATGAACCTCGAAAAATTCCAAAATATAACACAACACTCATGTTATTCTATGTTGGCACTAGAAATGTTTGAAAGCAATAAGAGGAAACGGATATCGGTTCATCCCCAAAGGTCGCACGTTCCCTACCGAAATCATCTGGCTTGTTGTGAGAAGCTCTGGTTTGTGAGAAGCTTATACCCAAACATGTCCCAAAAGGGACAAATTTTTTACCACGCCATATTGATGCTGCTCCATGATACCATGCCTAGTTTCATGAATTTCAGACGAGTTCTGGATTTACTAGAATTAATAAAAAGGTATCTCAATGTTTTGCCGGCAATCAACAGTGCCCTGGTGTTTGAAATTCATTCCCATTTCTTGCATGGGTCCTAAGCATGCACCCAAGGACACAAATTTGACTTTTCAACCAATTTATATGCACGGGAGCATGTCCATGTATTTCTAATTTGAATTATGCACATAAAATGCCTAAAAATCTAGTTAATGCACAAAAATGTCCAAACGAACCCCAAAAACTTAACACAAAACCCATGTTGTTCTATGTTGGCACTAGAAATTTTTTGAAAGCAATAAGAGGCAATGGATATTGTTTCGTCCCCAAAGGTGGCATGTTCCATGCCGAAACCATCAGGCTTGTTGTGACAAGCTATGGTTTGTGAGAATATTATACCCAAACCTGCCTCAATGGGACAAATTTTTTACCATGACATGTTGATGCCGCACCATGATACCATGCCAAGTTCATGAATTTCAGACGAGTTGTGGATTTACTAGGATTTACAAAATAGGTATCTCAGTGTTTTGCGGGCAATCATCAGTGCCCTGGTATTTGAAATTCATTCCCATTTCTTGCATGGGACCTAAACATGCACCCAAGGACACATATTTGACTTTTCAACCAATTTATATGCACTGGAGCATGTGCATGTATTTCACATTTGAATTACGCACATAAAATGCCTAAAACCTAGTTAATGTATAAAAATATCGAAACGAACCCCGAAAGATTCCAAAACTTAACAAAACACTCATGTTGTTCTGTGTTGGCACTAGAAATTTTTTGAAAGCAATAATAGGCAATGGATATCGTTTCGTCCTCAAAGGTGGCATGTTCCATACCGAAACCATCAGGCTTGTTGTGACAAGCTATGGTTTGTAAGAATCTTATACCCAAACTTGCCCCAATGGGACAAATTTTTTACCACGACATGTTGATGCCGCTCCATGATACCATGCCAAGTTCATGAATTTCAGACGAGTTGTGGATTTACTAGAATTTTAAAAATAGGTATCTCAATGTTTTGCGGGCAATCATCAGTGTCCTGGTGTTTGAAATTCATTCCCATTTCTTGCATGGGACCTAAGCATGCACCCAAGGACTTGAATTTGACTTTTCGACCAATTTATATGCACTGGAGCATGTGCATGTATTTAAAATTTTAATTATGCGCATAAAATGCCTAAAAACCTAGTTAATGTATAAAAATGTCCAAACTAACCCCGAAAAATTCCAAAACTTAACACAACACTCATGTTGTTCTATGTTGGCACTAGAATTTTTTGAAAGAAATAAGAGGCAACGGATATCGTTTCATCCCCAAAGGTGGCACATTCCGTACCGAAATCATCAGGCTTGTTGTGAGAAGCTTATACCCACACCTGCCCCAAATGGGACAAATTTTTTACGACGACATATTGATGCCGCACCATGATACCATGCCAAGTTTCATGAATTTCAGACGAGTTCTAGATTTACTAGAATTAAAAAAAAGTATCTCAATGTTTTGCCGGCAATCGACACAACATAACACAACACACATGTTAATATATAAAAATGTCCAAACGAACCTCGAAAAATTCCAAAACATACCACAACACTCATGTTGTTCTATGTTGGCACTAGAATTTTTGTGAAAGCAATAAGAGGAAACGAATATCGGTTCATCCCCAAAGGTGGCCCGTTCCGTACCAAAATCATCAGGCTTGTTGTGAGAAGCTCTGGTTTGTGAGAATCTTATACCCAAACATGCCCCAAATGGGACAAATTTTTTACCACTGCATACTGATGCCGCTCCATGCTACCATGCCAAGTTTCATGAATTTCAGACGAGTTCTAGATTTACTAGAATTAGAAAAAAGGTATGTCAATGTTTTCTCGGCAATCAACAGTGCCCTGGTGTTTGAAATTCATTCCCATTTCTTGCATGGGACCTAAGCATGCACCCAAGGACACTGATTTGACTTTTCAACCAATTTATATGCACTGGAGCATGTGCATGTATTTCAAATTTGAATTATGCACATAAAATGCCTAAAAACCAAGTTAATGTATAAAAATGTCCAAACGAACCCCGAAAAATTCCAAAACTTAACACAACACACATGTTATTCTATGTTGGCACTAGAAATTTTTTGAAAGCAATAAGAGGCAACGGATATCATTTCATCCCCAAAGGTGGCACGTTCCGTACCGAAATCATGAGGCTTGTTGTGTGAAGCTATGGTTTGTGAGAAGCTTATACCCAAACATGCCGCAAATGGGACAAATTTTTTACCATGACATGTTGATGCCGCTCCATGATACCATGCCAAGTTCATGAATTTCAGACGAGTTCTAGATTTACTATAATTAAAAAAAGGTATGTCAATGTTTTGTCGGTAATCAACGATTCCCTGGTGTTTGAAATTCATTCCCATTTCTTGCATGGGACCTAAGCATGCACCCAAGGACACTGATTTGAATTTTCAACCAATTTATATGCACTGGAGCATGTGCATGTATTTCAAATTTGAATTATGCACATAAAATGCCTAAAAACCCAGTTAATGTATAAGAATGTCCAAACGAACCTCGAATATTTCCAAAACATAACACAACGCTGATGTTGTTCTATGTTGGCACTAGAAATTTTTTGAAAGCAATAAGAGGCAACGAATATCATTTCATCCCCAAAGGTGGCACGTTCCGTACCGAAATCATCAGGCTTGTTCTAAGAAGTTATGGTTTGTGAGAAGCTTATACCCAAACCTGCCCCAAATGGGACAAATTCTTTACCACTACATGTTGATGCCGCTCCATGATACCATGCCAAGTTCATGAATTTCACACGTGTTGTGGATTTACTAGAGTTAAAAAAATAGGTATCTCAATGTTTTACCAGCAATCGACAGTGCCCTGGATTTTGAAATTCATTCCCATTTCTTCCATGGGACCTAAGCATGCACCCAGGGACACACATTTGACTTTTCAACCTATTTATATGCACTGGAGCATGTGCATGTATTTCAAATTTGAATTATGCACATAAAATTCCTAAAAACCCAGTTAATGTATAAAAATGTCCAAACGAACCTCAAAAAATTCCAAAACATAACACAACAGTCATGCTGTTCTATGTTGGCACTAGAAATTTTTTGAAAGCAATAAGAGGAAACAGATATCGATTCATCTCCAAAGGTGGCACGTTCCCTACCGAAATCATCTGGCTTGTTGTGAGAAGCTCTGGTTTGTGAGAAGCTTATACCCAAACATGTCCCAAAAGGGACAAATTTTTTACCACGGCATATTGATGCTGCTCCATGATACCATGCCTAGTTTCATGAATTTCAGACGAGTTCTGGATTTACTAGAATTAATAAAAAGGTATTTCAATGTTTTGCCGGCAATCAACAGTGCCCTGGTGTTTGAAATTCATTCCCATTTCTTGCATGGGAACTAAGCATGCACCCAAGGACACAAATTTGACTTTTCAACCAATTTATATGCACGGGAGCATGTCCATGTATTTCTAATTTGAATTATGCACATAAAATGCCTAAAAATCTAGTTAATGCACAAAAATGTCCAAACGAACCCCAAAAACTTAACACAAAACCCATGTTGTTCTATGTTGGCACTAGAAATTTTTTGAAAGCAATAAGAGGCAATGGATATTGTTTCGTCCCCAAAGGTGGCATGTTCCATGCCGAAACCATCAGGCTTGTTGTGACAAGCTATGGTTTGTGAGAATCTTATACCCAAACCTGCCTCAATGGGACAAATTTTTTACCATGACATGTTGATGCCGCTCCATGATACCATGCCAAGTTCATGAATTTCAGACGAGTTGTGGATTTACTAGGATTTACAAAATAGGTATCTCAGTGTTTTGCGGGCAATCATCAGTGCCCTGGTATTTGAAATTCATTCCCATTTCTTGCATGGGACCTAAACATGCACCCAAGGACACATATTTGACTTTTCAACCAATTTATATGCACTGGAGCATGTGCATGTATTTCACATTTGAATTACGCACATAAAATGCCTAAAAACCTAGTTAATTTATAAAAATATCGAAACGAACCCCGAAAGATTCCAAAACTTAACAAAACACTCATGTTGTTCTGTGTTGGCACTAGAAATTTTTTGAAAGCAATAATAGGCAATGGATATCGTTTCGTCCTCAAAGGTGGCATGTTCCATACCGAAACCATCAGGCTTGTTGTGACAAGGTATGGTTTGTAAGAATCTTATACCCAAACTTGCCCCAATGGGACAAATTTTTTACCACGACATGTTGATGCCGCTCCATGATACCATGCCAAGTTCATGAATTTCAGACGAGTTGTGGATTTACTAAAATTTTAAAAATAGGTATCTCAATGTTTTGCGGGCAATCATCAGTGTCCTGGTGTTTGAAATTCATTCCCATTTCTTGCATGGGACCTAAGCATGCACCCAAGGACTTGAATTTGACTTTTCGACCAATTTATATGCACTGGAGCATGTGCATGTATTTAAAATTTAAATTATGCGCATAAAATGCCTAAAAACCTAGTTAATGTATAAAAATGTCCAAACTAACCCCGAAAAATTCCAAAACTTAACACAACACTCATGTTGTTCTATGTTGGCACTAGAATTTTTTGAAAGAAATAAGAGGCAACGGATATCGTTTCATCCCCAAAGGTGGCACGTTCCGTACCGAAATCATCAGGCTTGTTGTGAGAAGCTTATACCCACACCTGCCCCAAATGGGACAAATTTTTTACGACGACATATGGATGCCGCACCATGATACCATGCCAAGTTTCATGAATTTCAGACGAGTTCTAGATTTACTAGAATTAAAAAAAAGTATCTCAATGTTTTGCCGGCAATCGACACAACATAACACAACACACATGTTAATATATAAAAATGTCCAAACGAACCTCGAAAAATTCCAAAACATACCACAACACTCATGTTGTTCTATGTTGGCACTAGAATTTTTGTGAAAGCAGTAAGAGGAAACGAATATCGGTTCATCCCCAAAGGTGGCCCGTTCCGTACCAAAATCATCAGGCTTGTTGTGAGAAGCTCTGGTTTGTGAGAATCTTATACCCAAACATGCCCCAAATGGGACAAATTTTTTACCACTGCATACTGATGCCGCTCCATGCTACCATGCCAAGTTTCATGAATTTCAGACGAGTTCTAGATTTACTAGAATTAGAAAAAAGGTATGTCAATGTTTTCTCGGCAATCAACAGTGCCCTGGTGTTTGAAATTCATTCCCATTTCTTGCATGGGACCTAAGCATGCACCCAAGGACACTGATTTGACTTTTCAACCAATTTATATGCACTGGAGCATGTGCATGTATTTCAAATTTGAATTATGCACATAAAATGCCTAAAAACCTAGTTAATGTATAAAAATGTCCAAACGAACCCCGAAAAATTCCAAAACTTAACACAACACACATGTTATTCTATGTTGGCACTAGAAATTTTTTGAAAGCAATAAGAGGCAACGGATATCATTTCATCCCCAAAGGTGGCACGTTCCGTACCGAAATCATGAGGCTTGTTGTGTGAAGCTATGGTTTGTGAGAAGCTTATACCCAAACATGCCGCAAATGGGACAAATTTTTTACCATGACATGTTGATGCCGCTCCATGATACCATGCCAAGTTCATGAATTTCAGACGAGTTCTAGATTTACTATAATTAAAAAAAGGTATGTCAATGTTTTGTCGGTAATCAACGATTCCCTGGTGTTTGAAATTCATTCCCATTTCTTGCATGGGACCTAAGCATGCACCCAAGGACACTGATTTGAATTTTCAACCAATTTATATGCACTGGAGCATGTGCATGTATTTCAAATTTGAATTATGCACATAAAATGCCTAAAAACCCAGTTAATGTATAAGAATGTCCAAACGAACCTCGAATATTTCCAAAACATAACACAACGCTGATGTTGTTCTATGTTGGCACTAGAAATTTTTTGAAAGCAATAAGAGGCAACGAATATCATTTCATCCCCAAAGGTGGCACGTTCCGTACCGAAATCATCAGGCTTGTTCTAAGAAGTTATGGTTTGTGAGAAGCTTATACCCAAACCTGCCCCAAATGGGACAAATTCTTTACCACTACATGTTGATGCCGCTCCATGATACCATGCCAAGTTCATGAATTTCACACGTGTTGTGGATTTACTAGAGTTAAAAAAATAGGTATCTCAATGTTTTACCAGCAATCGACAGTGCCCTGGATTTTGAAATTCATTCCCATTTCTTCCATGGGACCTAAGCATGCACCCAGGGACACACATTTGACTTTTCAACCTATTTATATGCACTGGAGCATGTGCATGTATTTCAAATTTGAATTATGCACATAAAATTCCTAAAAACCCAGTTAATGTATAAAAATGTCCAAACGAACCTCAAAAAATTCCAAAACATAACACAACAGTCATGCTGTTCTATGTTGGCACTAGAAATTTTTTGAAAGCAATAAGAGGAAACAGATATCGGTTCATCTACAAAGGTGGCACGTTCCCTACCGAAATCATCTGGCTTGTTGTGAGAAGCTCTGGTTTGTGAGAAGCTTATACCCAAACATGTCCCAAAAGGGACAAATTTTTTACCACGGCATATTGATGCTGCTCCATGATACCATGCCTAGTTTCATGAATTTCAGATGAGTTCTAGATTTACTAGAATTAATAAAAAGGTATCTCAATGTTTTGCCGGCAATCAACAGTGCCCTGGTGTTTGAAATTCATTCCCATTTCTTGCATGGGTCCTAAGCATGCACCCAAGGACACAAATTTGACTTTTCAACCAATTTATATGCACGGGAGCATGTCCATGTATTTCTAATTTGAATTATGCACATAAAATGCCTAAAAATCTAGTTAATGCATAAAAATGTCCAAACGAACCCCAAAATCTTAACACAAAACCCATGTTGTTCTATGTTGGCACTAGAAATTTTTTGAAAGCAATAAGAGGCAATGGATATTGTTTCGTCCCCAAAGGTGGCATGTTCCGTACCGAAACCATCAGGATTGTTGTGACAAGCTATGGTTTGTGAGAATCTTATACCCAAACCTGCCTCAATGGGACAAATTTTTTACCATGACATGTTGATGCCGCACCATGATACCATGCCAAGTTCATGAATTTCAGACGAGTTGTGGATTTACTAGGATCTACAAAGTAGGTATCTCAATGTTTTGCCGGCAATCATCAGTGCCCTGGTATTTGAAATTCATTCCCATTTCTTGCATGGGACCTAAACATGCACCCAGGGACACAGATTTGACTTTTCAACCAATTTATATGCACTGGAGCATGTGCATGTATTTCAAATTTGAATTATGCACATAAAATGCCTAAAAACCTAGTTAATGTATAAAAATATCGAAACGAACCCCGAAAGATTCCAAAACTTAACACAACACTCATGTTGTTCTATGTTGGCACTAGAAATTTTTTGAAAGCAATAATAGGCAATGGATATCGTTTCGTCGTCAAAGGTGGCATGTTCCATACCGAAACCATCAGGCTTGCTGTGACAAGCTATGGTTTGTGAGAATCTTATACCCAAACTTGCCCCAATGGGACAAATTTTTTACCACGACATGTTGATGCCGCTCCATGATACCATGCCAAGTTCATGAATTTCAGACGAGTTGTGGATTTACTAGAATTTTAAAAATAGGTATCTCAATGTTTTGCGGGCAATCATCAGTGCCCTGGTGTTTGAAATTCATTCCCATTTCTTGCATGGGACCTAAGCATGCACCCAAGGACTCAAATTTGACTTTTCGACCAATTTATATGCACTGGAGCATGTGCATGTATTTAAAATTTAAATTATGCGCATAAAATGCCTAAAAACCTAGTTAATGTATAAAAATGTCCAAACTAACCCCGAAAAATTCCAAAACTTAACACAACACTCATGTTGTTCTTTGTTGGCACTAGAATTTTTTTGAAATAAATAAGAGGCAACGGATATCGTTTCATCCCCAAAGGTGGCACGTTCCGTACCGAAATCATCAGGCTTGTTGTGAGAAGCTTATACCCAAACCTGCCCCAAATGGGACAAATTTTTTTCCACGACATATTGATGCCGCACCATGATACCATGCCAAGTTTCATGAATTTCAGACGAGTTCTAGATTTACTAGAATTAAAAAAAAGTATCTCAATGTTTTGCCTGCAATCGACACAACATAACACAACACACATGTTAATATATAAAAATGTCCAAACGAACCTTGAAAAATTCCAAAACATACCACAACACTCATGTTGTTCTATGTTGGCACTAGAAATTTTGCGAAAGCAATAAGAGGAAACGGATATCGGTTCATCCCCAAAGGTGGCCCGTTCCATACCAAAATAATCAGGCTTGTTGTGAGAAGCTCTGGCTTATGAGAATCTTATACCCAAACATGCCCCAAATGGGACAAATTTTTTACCACTGCATACTGATGCCGCTCCATGCTACCATGCCAAGTTTCATGAATTTCAGACGAGTTCTAGATTTACTAGAATTAAAAAAAGGTATGTCAATGTTTTCTCGGCAATCAACAGTGCACTGGTGTTTGAAATTCATTCCCATTTCTTGCATGGGACCTAAGCATGCACCCAAGGACACTGATTTGACTTTTCAACCAATTTATATGCACTGGAGCATGTGCATGTATTTCAAATTTGAATTGTGCACATAAAATGCCTAAAAACCTAGTTAATGTATAAAAATGTCCAAACGAACCCCGAAAAATTCCAAAACATAACACAACACACATGTTATTCTATGTTAGCACTAGAAATTTTTTGAAAGCAATAAGAGGCAATGGATATCATTTCATCCCCAAAGGTGGCACGTTCCTTACCGAAATCATCAGGCTTGTTGTAAGAAGTTATGGTTTGTGAGAAGCTTATACCCAAACATGCCCCAAATGGGACAAATTTTTTACCATGACATGTTGATACTGCTCCATGATACCATGCCAAGTTCATGAATTTCACACGTGTTCTGGATTTACTAGAGTTAACAAAAAGGTATCTCAATGTTTTGCCGGCAATCAACAGTACCCTGGTGTTGGAAATTCATTCCCATTTCTTGCATGGGAACTAAGCATGCACCCACGGACACATATTTGACTTTTCAACCAATTTATATGCACTGGAGCATGTGCATGTATTTAAAATTTGAATTATGCACATAAAATGCCTAAAAACCCAGTTAATGTATAAAAATGTCGAAACGAACCTCGAAAAATTCCAACGTATAACACAACACTCATGTTATTCTATGTTGGCACTAGAAATGTTTTGAAAGCAATAAGAGGAAACGGATATCGGTTCATCCCCAAAGGTCGCACGTTCCGTACCGAAATCATCTGGCTTGTTGTGAGAAGCTCTGGTTTGTGAGAAGCTTATACCCAAACATGTCCCAAAAGGGACAAATTTTTTACCACGACATGTTGATGCCGCTCCATGATACCATGCCAAGGTCATGAATTTCAGACGAGTTCTGGATTTACTAGAATTAATAAAAAGGTATCTCAATGTTTTGCCGGCAATCAACAGTGCCCTGGTGTTTGAAATTCATTCCCATTTCTTGCATGGGAACTAAGCATGCACCCAAGGACACATATTTCACTTTTCAACCAATTTATATGCACTGGAGCATGTGCATGTATTTAAAATTTGAATTATGCACGTAAAATGCCTAAAAACCCAGTTAATGTATAAAAATGTCGAAACGAACCTGGAAAAATTCCAAAATATAACACAACACTCATGTTATTCTATGTTGGCACTAGAAATGTTTTGTAAGCAATAAGAGGAAACGGATATCCGTTCATCCCCAAAGGTCGCACGTTCCGTACCGAAATCATCTGGCTTGTTGTGAGAAGCTCTGGTTTGTGAGAAGCTTATACCCAAACATGTCCCAAAAGGGACAAATTTTTTACCACGGCATATTGATGCTGCTCCATGATACCATGCCTAGTTTCATGAATTTCAGACGAGTTCTGGATTTACTAGAATTAATAAAAAGGTATCTCAATGTTTTGCCGGCAATCAACGGTGCCCTGGTGTTTGAAATTCATTCCCATTTCTTGCATGGGTCCTAAGCATGCACCCAAGGACACAAATTTGACTTTTCAACCAATTTATATGCACGGGAGCATGTCCATGTATTTCTAATTTGAATTATGCACATAAAATGCCTAAAAATCTAGTTAATGCATAAAAATGTCCAAACGAACCCCAAAAACTTAACACAAAACTGATGTTGTTCTATGTTGGCACTAGAAATTTTTTGAAAGCAATAAGAGGCAATGGATATTGTTTCGTCCCCAAAGGTGGCATGTTCCGTACCGAAACCATCAGGCTTGTTGTGACAAGCTATGGTTTGTGAGAATCTTATACCCAAACTTACCCCAATGGGACAAATTTTTACCATGACATGTAGATGCCGCTCCATGATACCATGCCAAGTTCATGAATTTCATACGAGTTGTGGATTTACTAGAATTTAAAAAATAGGTATCTCAATGTTTTGCGGGCAATCATCAGTGCCCTGGTGTTTGAAATTCATTCCCATTTCTTACATGGGACCTAGGCATGCACCCAAGGACACAAATTTGACTTTTTGACCAATTTATATGCACTGGAGCATGTGCATGTATTTAAAAATTGAATTATGCACATAAAATGCCTAAAAACCTAGTTAATGTATAAAAATGTCCAAACTAACCCCGAAAAATTCCAAAAATTAACACAACACTCATGTAGTTCTATGTTGGCACTAGAATTTTTTTAAAGCAATAAGAGGCAACGGATATCATTTCATCCCCAAAGGTGGCACGTTCCGTACCGAAATCATCAGGCTTGTTGTGAGAAGCTTATACCCAAACCTACCCCAAATGGGACAAACTTTTTACCATGGCATATTGGTGCGGCTCCATGATACCATGCCAAGTTTCATGAATTTCAGACGAGTTCTAGATTTACTAGAATTTAAAAAAAGGTATCTCAATGTTTTGCCGGCAATCGATAGTGCCCTGGTGTTTGAAATTCATTCCCATTTCTTCCATGGGACCTAAGCATGCACCCAAGGACACGGATTTGACTTTTCAACCAATTTATATGCACTGGAGCATGTCCATGTATTTAAAATTTGAATTAAGCATATAAAATGCCTAAAAACCCAGTTAATGTATAAAAATGTCCAAACGAACCCCGAAAAAATTCCAAAACTTAACACAACACTCATGTTGTTCTATGTTGGCACTAGAATTTTTTTGAAAGCAATAAGAGGCAACATATATCGTTTCCTCCCCAAAGGTGGCACGTTCCGTTCTGAAATCATTAGGCTTGTTGTGAGAAGATTATACCCAAACCTGCCCTAAATGGGACAAATTTTTTACCATGGTGTATTATTGCCGCTCCATGATAACATGCCAAGTTTCATGAATTTCAGACGAGTTCTGGATTTACTAGAATTTTAAAAAGGTATCTCAATGTTTTACCGGCAATCAACAGTTCCCTGGTGTTTGAAATTCATTCCCATTTCTTGCATGGGACCTATGCATGCACCCAAGGACACATATTTGACTTTTCAACCAATTTATATGCACTGGAGCATGTGCATCTATTTCAAATTCTAATTATGCACATAAAATGCCTAAAAACCTAGTTAATGTATAAAAATGTCCAAACGAACCCCGAAAAATTCCAAAACATAACACAACACTCATGTTGTTCTATGTTGGCACTAGAATTTTTTTAAAGCAATAAGAGGCAACGGATATCGTTTCGTCCCCAAAGGAGGCACGTTACTTACCGAAACCATCAGGCTTGTTGTGAGAAGCTATGGTTTGTGAGAATCTAATACCCAAACCTACCCCAAATTGGAATTTTTTTACCACGACATGATCATGCCGCTCCATGATACCATGCCAAGTTCATGAAATTCAGACGAGTTGTGGATTTATGAGAATTTCAAAAATAGGGATCTCAATGTTTTGCCGGCAATCAATAGTGCCCTGGTGTTTGAAATTCATTCCCATTTCTGCCATGGGACCTAAGTATGCACCCAAGGACACAGATTTGACTTTTCAACCAATTTATATTCACTTGAGCATGCGCATGTATTTCAAATTTGAATTACGCACATAAAATGCCTAGAAAACCTAGTTAATGTATAAAAATGTCGAAACGAACCCCAAAAATTCCAAAACGTAACACAACACTCATGTTGTTCTATGTTGGCACTAGAAATTTTTTGAAATCAATAAGAGGCAACGGATATCGTTTCGTCCCGGAAGGTTTCAGATTCCGTACCTGTGACGCCCGGATAATTAAGCTCCAGTGATCCTCTGCTAATGATGCCACATCACCTCGGTTACTGTTGATAGAACTGGATTAGTTCAAACCGATTCAAATTCAAAATTTAATTAACGGCTAACATCAAAAGTTTTGAAATGTCAAAACTAAAATGTACAAACTGTGGAAAATATTCCATAGGTAATTATGGTGGTGTACCAACATTTTGTAAAGTGCTTTAGTGCACTAAAATAAAATAAATCAGTAAAAGAAAACTAAAAACAAAACAACAAGAACAAAATATAGAAAAGGAGAAAAGGCCTCCCCCTAGGCCTCAGCCCACTTGTCCACTAGGCCGGCCCACCTACCCCACCCTCCTGCTCCACCCTGTTCACGAGAGGTGGTGGCACGCATCCGACCACCATGGCCGCGGCTGTGAGTGTGTGGCGGCCATCCCATGATTCCCCGTCGTCTATAAGGCGGCCCCGACACCCACCTCCCTCCCTTGACGAACCATAGCGCCCTACCCCTCTATCCTTTCCTCCTCTCGCCGCCACTCTCTCCCGAGCACACACCCGTCGCGGCCATCGTCGCACCTTCCTCATCCCCATGGCGACCGGCCACCGCTAGCCATTCCAAGGCGTCCAGAAGAACCCCCGGGCTCGTTGTCGTCGTCTACAGCACCCGGATCGTCATCGGGAACCCGTACAGCGCCACCATCGCCTTGTTCCCCTCCGCCTCGGCCGTCGTCGATCCTTGGCGAACACCACCGCTCCGGTCTTCCCCGAGCCCACCTCGAGCTCCTCGGGCGTCCTCGGGCCTTCTCGTCAACGCTGTCAGGACCAGCGCACGCTCCCCCTGCTCCCCCTCCATTTTACTATCGTGGCTAGCCCCGCCATGTTAAAGAATTGCAGACGATTTGTGGATTTACTAGAATTTAGAAAACATGTATCTCAAGGTTTTGCCGGCAATCAAAAGTGCCCTCGTGTTTGAGAATCATTCCCATTTTTGCATGGGACCTAAGCATGCACCCAAGGACATAGATTTTACTGTTCAACCAATTTATATGCCCTGGAGCATGTGCATGTATTTAAAATTTGAATTATGCACATAAAATGCATAGAAAACCCAGTTAATGTATAAAAATGTCCAAACGAACCCCGAAAAATTCCAAAACTTAACACAACACTCATGTTGTTCTATGTTGGCACTAGAATTTTTTTGAAAGCAATAAGAGGCAACGGATATCGTTTCGTCCCCAAAGGTGGCACATTCCGTACCGAAACCATCAGGCCTGTTGTGACAAGCTCTGGACTGTGAGAAGCTTATACCCAAACCTGCCCCAAATGGGACAATTTTTTTACCACGGCATGTTGATGCCATTCCATGATACCATGCAAAGTTTCATGAATTTCAGATGAGTTATGGATTTACTAGAATTTAAAAAATAGGTATCTCAATGTTTTGCTGGCAATCAACAGTGCCCTGGTGTTTGAAATTAATTCCCATTTCTTGCATGGGACCTAAGCATGCAGCCAAGGACACCGATTTGACTTTTCAACCAATTTATATGAACTAGAGCATGTGCATGTATTTCAAATTTGAATTATGCACATAAAATACCTAGAAATCTCAGTAAATATATAAAAATGTCCAAACGAACCCTAAAAAATTCTAAAACTTAGCACAACACTCATGTTGTTCTATGTTGGCGCTAGAAAATTTTGAAAGAAATAAGAGGCAACGGATATCGTTTCGTCCCTAGAGGTGGCACATTCCGTACCGAAACCATCAGGCTTGTTGTGAGAAGCTCTAATTTGTGAGAAGCTTATACCCAAACCTGCCCAAAATGGGACAATTTTTTTACCATGACGTGTTGATGCCGTTCCATGATACCATGCAAAGTTTCAAGAATTTGAGACGAGTTCTGGATTTACTAGAATTTAAAAAACAGGTATCTCAATGTTTTGCTGGCAATCAACAATGCCCTGGTGTTTGAAATTCATTCCCATTTCTTGCATGGGAGCTAAGCATGCACCCAAGAACACAGATTTGACTTTTCAACCAATTTATATGCACTGGAGCATCTGCATGTATTTCAAATTTGAATTATGCACATAAAATTCCTAAAAACCTAGTTAATGTATAAAAATGTCCAAACGAACCCCGAAAAAAATCCAAAACTTAACACAACACTCATGTTGTTCTATGTTCGCACTAGAAATTTTTTGAAAGCAATAAGAGGCAACGAATATCGTTTCGTCCCCAAAGGTAGCATGTTCCGTATCGAAACCATCAGGGTTGTTGTGAGAAGCTCTGATTTGTGAGAAGCTTAGACCCAAACCTACCCCAAATGGGACAATTTTTTTACCACGGCATGTTGATGCCGCTCCATGATCCCATGCCAAGTTTCATGAATTTCAGACGAGTTCTGGATTTACTAGAATTAAAAAACAGGTATCTCAATGTTTTGCCGGCAATCAACAGTGCCCTTGTGTTTGAAATTCATTCCAATTTCTTGCATGGGACCTAAGCATACACCCAAGAACACAGATTTGACTTTTCAAACAATTTGTAAGCACTGGAGCATCTGCATGTATTTCAAATTTGAATTATGCACGTAAAATCCCTGACAACCCAGTTAATATATAAAAATGTCCAAACGAACCCTAAAAAATTCCAAAAGTTAACACAACACTCATGTTGTTCTATGTTGGCACAAGAAATTTTTTGAAAGCAATAAGGGCAACGGATATCGTTTCGTCCCCAAAGGTGGCATGTTCCATACCGAAACCATCAGGCTTGTTGTGAGAAGTTATGGTTTGTGAGAAGCTTATACCCAAACCTGCCCCAAATGGGACAACTTTTTTACCATGACATGTTGATGCCGTTCCATGATACCATGCAAAGTTTCACTAATTTCAGACAAGTTCTGGATTTACTAGAATTTAAAAGACAGGTATATCGATGTTTTGCTGGTAATCAACAGTGCCCTCGTGTTTGAAATTCATTCCCATTTCTTGCATGGGACCTAAGCAAGCACACAAGGACATAGATTTGACTTTTCAACCAATTTATATGCACTGGAGCATGTGCATGTATTTCAAATTTGAATTATGCACATAAAATTCCTAAAAACCCAATTAATGTATAAAAATGTCCAAATGAACCTTGAATAATTCCAAAACATAACACAACACTGATGTTGTTCTATGTTGGCACTAGAAATTATTTGAAAGCAATAAGAGGCAATGGATATCATTTCGTCCCCAAAGGTGGCACATTCCGTATCAAAACCACCAGGCTTGTTGTGAGAAGCTTTGGTTTGTGAGAATCTTATACCCAAACCTGCCCCAAATGGGTCAACTTTTTTACCACGACATGTTGATGCCGTTCCATGATACCATTAAAAGTTTCACGAATTTCAGACGAGTTCAGATTTACTAGAATTTAAAAAACAGGTATCTTGATGTTTTGCTGGTAATCAACAGTGCCCTGGTGTTTTGAATTCATTCCCATTTCTTGCATGGGGCCTAAACATGCACCCAAGGACATATATTTGACTTTTCAACCAATCTATATGCACTGGAGCTTGTGCATGTATTTCAAATTTGAATTATGCACATAAAATTCCTAAAAACCCAGTTAATGTATAAAAATGTCCAAACGAACCTCGAATAATTCCAAGACATAACACAACACTCATGTTGTTCTATGTTGGCACTAGAAATTTTTTGAAAGCAATGAGAGGCAACGAATATCGTTTCGTCCCCAAAGGTGGCATGTTCCGTATCAAAACCATCAAGCTTGTTGTGAGAAGCTCTGGTTTGTGAGAAGCTTAGACCCAAACCTGCCCCAAATGGGACTAATTTTATACCATGGCATGTTCATGCCGTTCCATGATACCATGCCAAGTTATATGAATTTCAGACGAGTTCTGGATTTACTAGAAATAAAAAACGGTAACTCAATGGTTTGCCGGCAATCAACAGTGCCCTGGTGTTTGAAATTCATTCCCATTGCTTGCATGGGACCTAAGCATGCACCCAAGGACATAGATTTGACATTTCAACCAATTTATATGCACTGGAGCATGTGCATGTATTTCAAATTTAAATTATGTACATAAAATGCCTAAAAACCCAGTTAGTGTATAAAAATGTCCAAACGAACTCCAAAATATTCCAAAACTTAACACAACACTCATGTTGTTCTATGTTGGCACTAGAAATTTTTTGAAAGGAATAAGAGGCAACGGATATCGTTTCATCCCCAAAGGTGGCATGTAACTTACCGGAACCATCAGGCTTGTTGTGAGAAGCTATGATTTGTGAGAATCTTATACCCAAACCTGCCCCAAATGGGACAATTTTTTTACCACGACATGTTCATGCCGCTCCATGATAACATGCCAAGTTCATGAATTTCAGACGAGCTGTGGATTTACTAGAATTTAAAAAATTGGTATCTTAATGTTTTGCCGGGCAATCAACAGTGCCCTGGTGATTGAAATTCATTCCCATTTATTGCATGGGACCTAAGCATGCACCCAAGGAAACAGATTTGACTTTTCAACCAATTTTTATTCACTTGAGCATGTGCATGTATTTCAAATTTAAATTATGCAGATAAAATGCCTAGAAAATCCCGTTAATGTATAAAAATGTCCAAACGAACCCCGAAAAATTCCAAAACTTAACACAACACTCATGTTGTTCTATGTTGGCACTAAAATAAAATAAATAAGTAAAACAAAACTAAAAACAAAACAACAACACCAAAATATAGAAATAGGAGAAAAGGCCTCCCCCTAGGCCTCAACCCACTTGTCCACTAGGCCGGCCCACATAACCCACCCTCCTGCTCCTCCCTGTTCACGAGAGGTGGTGGCATGCATCCGACCACCATGGCCACTGCTATGAGTGCGTAGCGGTCATCCTGCGATTCACCGTCGTCTATAAGGCGGCCCCGATGTCCACCTGCCTCCCTTAACGAACCCTAGTGCCCTACCCCTCTCTCCTTTCCTCCTCTCGCAACCACTCTCTCCCGAACGCACAACCGTCGTGGCCATCGTCGCACCTTCCTCGTCCCCGTGGCGATCGGCCACCGCTAGCCATTCGAAGGCGTCCAGAAGAACCCCCGGGCTCGTCGCCGTTGTCTATAGCAATCGGATCGTCATCAGGAACCCCTACAGCGCCACCATCGCCTTATTCCCCTCCTCCTCGGCCGTTGTTGATCCCCGGTGAACACCACCGGTCTGGTCCTTCCCGAGCCCACCTCGAGCTTCTCGGGCGTCCCCGGGCCTTCTCGTCAATGCTGTGAGCACAAGCGCACGCTCCCCTCTGCTTCCCCCTCTGTTTTACTATCAAGGCTAGCCCCGCCGTCGCGCAAGCGAGCTTGCTGCCGCCACACGTGTCGCCACCGTTAGCCCCGCTCGCACCTAAGCCGTGTACCATACTCCTCGGTCTCGTACGGGTCTAGCGAGACCATTGGCTCGCTCGTTCCCCCACTACAAAGAAGGGGTCGTCCATCTCCCGTAGCCGCACTACTCGCCATCGTTGCATGGGAGCTTAGCTCTTGCGTCCTGCCTCGTGCCTCTGGCCGCCCCAGGCGGTGCTATCACACGCGCGCCGCGGGACAAGCCCCGCGTGCGCCTGCTGCCTCTGCCCGCCCCGCCTTTGCTCGCCACTGCCACTGCTCCGTGCATCACCGTGGCCGGCCCCGCCGCCGCAGACCGCTCGCTCGCGCTGCCCCCCCGGCCTGCGTGCCTCGGCGCGACCTCGTGCCGCTCGGCTCCGCCCACGTCGTCTACCTCAGTGTCGCGTGGCTGCCTCCCCCTGACGCCCGCTGCTCCGTCCCGCCCTCGCTTGCGCTTGCGTGGCCGCCTGCAATGGCTTCCGGCGGCCACCCCTGGCTCCGCGCATCGCCTCGCCGTACCCGGACGTGCTCGCCCCTGCAGCGCTGCTATAGTAACATTCGGTTACTATAGCAGTTGCTAGCTTTGTAATGCTGCTGCTCACTGACTAGACCTTTTTGTATCAACAAAACAGACAACAAATCACTTCTAAAATAAATAAAAATCATGGGAATAGTTTGTACACTTGACCAACTCCATTTCATCTCACTGGAACAAATCAAGAGGGTGCATGGATTAATTGCTACAACACTGACAAAAGTGCATCTTTTGTTAACAGAGAAAACTGAAGAAATGGATTACTAACTAAGCTAGTTTGAGGTTGTATTTGGACAAGCTACATGCACTGTTCATGCCATCAGATGGCATGGATTGGTAGTACTCTTGGAGTAGAGTAAATCATCTATAGGAATCCTCCCCATTAGAGCTATGAATAACCCATTATAGCCCTCACAAATTGGCTAGTCAATAAACAGATTCTAAGACTTAGTAGAATTTCACGAATTCTAGAGAACTATTAAAACTTCGGAAAATCATAGAAATTAAACTGTAGCTAATCATAGTCACACATTATAATCAAGGACTAACAAGACATTGTAATTCATGGTAAAAGAGATCCAATCATAGTCACACCCAATGTAAACTAACAGCAATGAATGCAAATGACAGCTGCGCTCTCCAGCTAGTGCTTTTTAATAAGAGGGTGATGACTCAACATAAAAGTAAATAGATAGGCCCTTCACAAAGGGAAGCAGGGATTTGTAGAGGTGCCAGAGCTCGGTTTCAAAATAGAGGTGAATAATATTTTGAGAGGTACACTTTCATTGTCAACATAACAACCAAGAAATGGCGATATCTTCCATGCTACACACATTATAGGCGGTTCCCAAACAGAATGGTAAAGTTTATACTCCCCCTCCACCAACAAATATCAATCCATTGCTTGCTCGAAACAAAAAGTGCCTCCAACATACATCAGGTCCCAGGGGGAGTTTTGTTTGCAATTATTTTGATTTAGTTTGCATAAAGCATGGGACTGGGCATCCCGGTGACCAGCCCTTTATCTCGTGAGTGAGGAGCGGAGTCCACTCCTCTTGAGAATAACCTGCCTAACATGGAAGATACATACAGCCCTAGTTGATACATGAGCTATTCGAGCATACAAAACAAGATGATTATTTGAAGGTTTAGAGTTTGGCACATACAAATTTACTTGGAACGGCAGGTAGATACCGTATATAGGTAGGTATGGTGGACTCATGTGGAATAACTTTGGGGTTTAAGGAGTTTCGATGCACAAGCAGTATTCCCGCTTAGTACAGGTGAAGGCTAGAAAAAAACTAGTAAGCGACCAACTAGAGAGCGACAACAGCCATGTACATGCATTAAAATTAATGAACATTGGATGCAAGCATGAGTAGGATATAATCCACCATGAACATAAATATTGTCAAGGCTATGTTGATTTGTTTCAACTACATGCGTGAACATGTGCCAAGTCAAGTCACTTAAATCATTCAGAGGAGGATACCACCCTATCATACCACATCATGACCATTTTAATAGCATGTTGGCACGCAAGGTAAATCAGTATAACTCATAGCTAATCAAGCATGGCACAAGCAACTATGATCTCTAATTGTCATTGCAAACATGTTTATTCATAACAAGCTGAATCAAGAACGATGAACTCATCATATTTACAAAAACAAAAGAGGTCGAGTTCATACCAGCTTTTCTCATCTTAGTCAGTCCATCATATATCATCATAATTGCCTTTCACTTGCATGACCGAATGATGTGAATAATAATAAGAGTGCACGTGCATTGGACTAAGCTAGAATCTGCGAGAATTCAATAAATAGGAGAAGACAAGGCAATATGGGATCTTTTGTCAGATAAACAATAATGCATATAAGAGCCACTTCAACAATTTAATCATGGTCTTCTCCTACTGACCCCCAAAGAAAAGAAAAGAAATAAAACTATTTACACGGGTAAGCTCCCAACAAGCAAAAGAAGAACGGGAAATATTTTTGGGTTTTCTTTTTAATTACTACTACAAGCATGGAAAGTAAATTAATTAAGAGCTACAACTATTTTTTTTGGTTTTTCTTAAGGTTTATCAAACACACAAGAAGAAAGCATAAAAGGAAATAAACTAGCATGGATGGTACAATGAAAAAGTATGAGCACCGACATCTAGCAATGAGTGTGTGTGAACATAAATGTAATGTCGGTGAGAAATACGTACTCCCCCAAGCTTAGGCTTTTGGCCTAAGTTGGTCTATGCCCACGGCTGGCCTGGCTCATATCCATAATAATAGTTGTTGGGGTCATACTGTGATGCAGCGGCAATCGCCTCCTGAGCTACAGTGTGGCGACGAGCGGCCTCCACTCTCCTCTCGTACTCATCTGCCTCCTCTCTGGTAATAGTATATCCTCCTCTTGCCTGATAATCAAACAAAGCAGGAGTAGGGAGAGTAATATGGACATCACGGCGTCCGTCAAAGATTAGTCGGCACTGGGGAGGTGATTTGTTCCTCTCGACAAAATGGTAGGAAACCATAGAATCAAAATCTAAATAAGCAGGAAGCAACTCCATGTCTCCTTCACGAATGTCTATCTCAAGAAATTTAGCTAAGCGGGTTGCATAAATTCCTCCAAAGAAATCTCCATTATGTCTATTATGATGCAACCTACGAGCTACAATGGCTCCCATATGATAAGATTGGTCTCCTGACACGGCACTCCTGAGAATGCTAAGGTCAGGGACACACATGTGACATGCTTCATCCTTAGCATTTATACACCTACCTATGCAGAGAGCAAAATAATGTATAGCAGGAAAGTGAATGCTCCCTATGGTAGCTTGTGTTATATCTCTAGATTCCCCTACAGTTATACTAGCAAGAAAGTTTCTAAATTCAGATTTAGGGGGATCCCTAACACTACCCCATTGTGGAAGTTTGCAAGCAAAAGTGAAATCCTCTAAGTCCATGGTATAAGATTTTTCATAAAGATCAAACATGACTGAAGGAGAATTACACGAAGATGAATACTCAAACCTCCTAACAAAAGAGCTTGTGAGCTCATGATACTGGGGGCATTTGTCTGCCTCAAAGTCCTCAAGATCGGCATTATGAAAATATGCGTTAAATTCTTCTTTAATTCCCGCTTGATCCATAAAATTTTCAGAAGGCCACTCACAAGGACGCACTGGAGCGTCTCTTGGTGGCTCTTCGTCAGCATCACGCATTGCAAGCCTGGGTCCTTGCTTCTTTGAAGAACCACCTTGGAACATTTTCCTAACCATATTTCTTCTTCTGAAAAATTCTGAAAATTTTTAGTAACTTCAAAATAAAAGTAAACCAAACTCAATAATATTGATAGCAACTACTCCTACAAGTGCCTAGGGCCTATATCATGCATCAAAACTACTTTTGACCATATAAATTTGACATGCAAGCTCAAGAACAGGGTCACCTAAGCAACACAAATTTGCAATGAATAAAGAACTAGAACTAAAACTAATTGGACCAATGGAGGAGTCACATACCAAGGAACAATCTCCCCAAGCAGTTTTGTGAGAGGTGCTTTGAGCAAGGAGATCGAAAATGGCAGCAAAACGAGCTTGGACTCGGATTTGAGTTCGTTTTTCATGTTTGGGGGAGGAATATGAAGTGTGTGGATGAAAGAATAAGTGGAGGAGGGCCACCGTGGGCCCACGAGGCAGGGGGCGCGCCCTCCACCCTCGTGGCAAGGTGGTTGGCCCCCCTGGTGTGTTCTTTGTTCCATAAATCCTCAAATATTCTATAAAAATCATATTTAATTTTTAGGGCATTTGGAGAACTTTTATTTTTGAGGTATTTTTTATTGCACGGATAATCAGATAACAGACGGAAAATTATTTATTTTTACTTTATTTCAACTAAATAGCAGAAAGTATAGAAAGGGTACAGAGGGTTGTGCTTCTAGTTTCATCCATCTCATGCTTGTCAAAAGGAATCCACTAACAAACCCATTTCGATTAACATGAAACCGGAGAAATTTCGAATAACCCTAGGTTACCTCAACAGGGATATGCACATCCCCAATAATAAGTATATCATATTTCTTCTTGACAGTAGGAAGAGGAAATTCAAAACCTCCAAATATAATAGATGAAATTTTTCCGATAGAATTGATACTATGAACTTGAGGTTGTTTTCTCGGAAAGTGTACCATATGCTCATTACCATTAACATGAAAAGTGACATTGCCTTTGTTGCAATCAATAACAGCCCCTACAGTATTAAGAAAAGTTCTTCCAAGAATAATAGACATACTATCGTTCTCGGGAATATCAAGAATAACAAAGTCCGTTAAAATTGTAACGTTTGCAACCACAACAGGCACATCCTCACAAATGCCAACAGGTATAGCAGTTGATTTATCAGCCATTTGCAAAGATATTTCAGTAGGTGTCAACTTATTCAAGTCAAGTCTACGATATAAAGAGAGAGGCATAACACTAACACCGGCTCCAAGATGACATAAAGCAGTTTTAACATAGTTTCTTTTAATGGAGCATGGTATAGTAGGTACTCCTGGATCCCCAAGTTTTACTTTGTATTCCACCCTTAAAAGTATAATTAGCAAGCATGGTGGAAATTTCAGCTTCCGGTATCTTTCTTTTATTTGTAACAATATCTTTCATGTACTTAGCATAAGGATTCATTTTAAGCATATCAGTCAATCGCATACGCAAAAATATAGGTCTAATCATTTCAGCAAAGCGCTCAAAATCCTCATCATCCTTTTTCTTGGATGGTTTGGGAGGAAAAGGCATGGGTTTCTGAACCCAAGGTTCTCTTTCTTTACCATGTTTCCTAGCAACAAAGTCTTTCTTATCATAATGTTGATTCTTTGATTGTGGGTTATCAAGATCAACAACAGGTTCAATTTATACATCATTATCATTACTAGTTTGAGCATTATTATGAACAACATCTTTGACATTTACGTTAGGTTCAGGTTCATTACCAGATTGAGTTTCAGCATCAGAAATATAAATATCATTTGGATTATCAAGTGGTTCAGCAATAGGTTCACTAGAAGTTTGCACAGTTCTATCATTTTCTTTTTCTTCTTTTTTGAATAACTAGGTGCATCAATTTTATTTCTCTGAGAATCTTGCTCAATTCTCTCAGGGTGGCCTTCAGGATACAAAGGTTCCTGAGTCATTCTACCAGTTCTAGTAGCCACTTAAACAACATAATCATTTTTCTTACTATTCATCTCATTGAGCAATTCTTTTTGAGCTTTAAGTACTTGTTCTACTTGAGTGGTAACCATAGAAGCATGTTTGCTAACAAGTTTAAGTTCACCTCTAATATTAGCCATATAATCACCTAAGTATTTAATCATATCAGCACCTTGTTTTAATTGTCTACCAAAATAAGCATTGAAGTCTTCTTGCTTAAGCATAAAATTATCAAAACTCATCCAAGCATTGACTAGCAATTTTAGTAGGAGGGATTTCAACTTTATCATATCTATAGAGGGAATTTACCTTTACTACCTGTGTCGGGTTATCGAGGTCTGGAGGTTCTTCAATAAATAAAGGATTAAGATCATATATTTCTTCATTAGGCGGTAAATTAAGACCATGTATTTCTTCAATAGGAGGTAAATTCTTAACATCTTCAGCTTTAATACCTTTTTCTTTCATAGATTTCTTTGCCTCTTGCATATCTTCAGGACTGAGAAATAGAACACCTCTCTTCTTCGGAGTTGGTTTAGGAATAAGATCATTAATTGGAGCAGGAGCTGCCTCAGGAGCTAGCTCAGGAGGTGCCCAATTATTTTCATTTGTAAACATATTATTCAATAAGATTTCAGCTTCAACCGGTGTTCTTTCCCTGAAAAGAGAACCAACACAATTATCCAGGTAATCTCTGGAAGCATCGGTTAGTCCATTATAAAAGATATCAACTATTTCATTTTTCTTAAGAGGATGATCAGGCAAAGCATTAAGTAACTTGAGAAGCCTCCCCCAAGCTTGTGGGAGACTCTCTTCTTTAATTTGCACAAAGTTGTATATTTCCTTTAAAGCAGCTTGTTTCTTATGAGCATGGAAATATTTAGCAGAGAAGTAATAAATCATATCCTGGGGACTACGCACACAACCAGGATCAAGAGAATTAAACCATATCTTAGCATCACCCTTTAATGAGAACGGGAATATTTTAAGGATATAAAAGTAGCGAGATCTCTCATCATTAGTGAACAAGGTGGCTATATCATTTAATTTAGTAAGATGTGCTACAACAGTTTCAGATTCATAGCCATGAAAAGGATCAGATTCAACCAAAGTAATTATATCAGGATCAACAGAGAATTCATAATCCTTATCGCAACACATATAGGTGATGTAGCAAAAGTAGGGTCAGGTCTCATCCTAGCATTTGGTGATTGCTTATTCCATTTAGCAAATAACCTTTTGAGTTCATATCTATCTTTGCAGGCTAAAATAGCTAAAGAAGCATCTTGATCAAATAAATAAACCTCAGGACTAACAAGTGATTCTTCATCATCACTTTCATCTTCATAATTAGATTCACTATTTTCAATCTCTCTAGCCCTAGCAAGTCGTTCCTCTAGTGGCATAGTAGTATCAGGCATAGAGGTAGTTTCATCATAAGTATCATGCATAGCAGAAGTAGCATCATCAATAACATGCGACATATCAGAACGAATAGCAGAAGCAGGTGTAGGTGTCGCAAGCTTACTCATAATAGAAGGTGAATCAAGTGCAGAGCTAGATGGTAGTTCCTTACCTCCCCTCGTAGTTGAGGGATAGATCTTGGTTTTTGGATCTCTCAAGTTCTTCGTAGTGTCCAGCAGATATAAATCCCAAGTGACTGAAAGAATAGAGCTATGCTCCCCGGCAACGGTGCCAGAAATTAGTCTTGATAACCCATAAGTATAGGGGATCGCAATAGCTTTCGAGGGTAGAGTATTCAACCCAAATTTTTTGATTCGACACAAGGGGAGCCAAAGAATATTCTTAAGTATTAGCAGCTGAGTTGTCAATTCAACCACACCTGGCAACTTAGTATCTACAGCAAAGTGTTCCATAGCAAAGTAATATGATAGTGATGGTAGTGGTAACAAAAGAGTAATGAAAGCAAAGTAAAGTTTTTGGTGTTTTGTAGTGATTGTAACAATAGCAACGGGAAAGTAAATAAGCGTAAACCAGTATATGGAAAGCTCGTAGGCATCGGATCAATGATGGATAATTATGCCGGATGCGGTTTATCATGTAACAGTCATAACATAGGGTGATGCAGAACTAGCTCCAATTCGTCAATGTAATGTAGGCATGTATTCCGAATATAGTCATACGTGCTTATGGAAAAGAACTTGCATGACATCTTTTGTCCTATCCTCCCGTGGCAGCGGGGTCCTAATGGAAACTAAGGGATATTAAGGCCTCCTTTTAATAGAGAATCGAAACAAAGCATTACCACATAGTGAATACATGAACTCCTCAAACTACGGTCATCACCGGTAAGTATCCTGATTATTGTGACTTCGGGGTTAACGGATCATAACACATAATAGGTGACTATAGACTTGCAAGACAGGATCTAGAACTCTCATATATTGATGAAAACATAATAGGTTCATATCTGAAATCATGGTACTCGGGCCCTAGTGACAAGCATTAAGCATGGCAAAGTCATAGCAACATCAATCTCAGAACATAGTGGATTCTAGGGATCAAACCCTAACAAAAACTAACTCGATTACATGGTGAATCTCATCCAACCCATCACCGACTATCAAGCCTACGATGGAATTACTCACGCACAGCGGTGAGCATCATGAAATTGGTGATGGAGGATGGTTGATGATGATGATGACGGCGACGAATCATCCCTCCAAACGGACTCCAAATCAGCCCTCCCGAGAGGTTTTAGGGCTTGGCGGCGGCTCCGTATCGTAAAACGCGATGATTTCTTCTCTCCTATTTTTTCTCCCCGAAAGCAGTTATATAGAGTTGGAGTTGGAGTCGGGGGGTTTCCAGGGGGCCCACGAGGTAGGGGCACGCCCTGGGGGGGGGGGCGCCCCCCACTCTCGTGAGAAGGGTGTGGGCCCCCTGGTCTTCATCTTTAGCGAGGATTTTTTATTATTTATTGTAAGATATTCCGTGGAGTTTCAGGTCATTCCGAGAACTTTTTGTTTTCTGCACATAAAACAACATCATGGCAATTCTCCTGAAAACAGCGTCAGTCTGGGTTAGTTCCATTCAAATCATACAAGTTAGAGTCCAAAACAAGGGCAAAAGTGTTTGGAAAAGTAGATACGACGGAGACGTATCACCTACTACTATGTGCAGGCCGCTAACGATGACTAGGAGTAGTTTAGGAGGATCCCAGGCAGGAGGCCTGTGCCTCTTTCAATATGTATCCCAGTTTGTGCTAGCCTTCTTAAGGCAAACTTGTTTAATTTATGTCTGTACTCAGATATTGTTGCTTCCGCTAACTCGTCTATGATCGAGCTCTTGTATTCAAACCCTCAAGGCCCCTGGCATGTAATATGATGCTTGTATGAATTATTTTATTAGTAGAGTTGTGTTGTGACATCTTCCCATGAGCCTGATCTTGATCGTACACGTTTGCGTGTATGATTAGTATACGATTGAATCGGGGGCGTCACAAGTTGGTATCAGAGCCGACTGCCTATAGGAATCCCCCTTCCACACTCCTTGGCCGAAGTTTAGTCTAGACATTGCAAAACTTTTTACTAACATGGTTGTGTGTCTTACGGGCCCACGTCACCATTTGGGTGGTATCAGGATCTTTTACTCCTTGATCTTTACTTCAGAACTCTGATCTCTCTTCTACTCGGGTTAAATGGTTTTACTAACTCTAACATTAGGATCTCGTGATCACTTCCAACCGGAGAGCCCCTTATTACCGATGATTGCCTGCTGCACAAGAAGATTCCGAAGACACTCTATGATGATTTCTCGAGACTTTGTGCCATCGCTTTTGCAATCCCCATCCATCGATAAAGCTCTAGGAATAACCACGTGCACTTGCCATTCATATAATCATTCTTCGTTGATCTTGTTATTATAAGGTACCTCGAAATCCTCTCTATTGTTCCGAGAATACTTTGTGCCTACTGCCTTGCAATTCCCTGCCACCTGAATACCCCTACGGATTATTTTGTGCACCTATCAAGTATCTGCTCATCCAAGTTGATTCATGTATTTCACAAAAGTCTTCAAAATAATATTCAATCTTCTCAATATCCTCAATAGCCTACTGCTCATGAAATTTTTGCTTGCTTGCATAATGGTTAATCCCATACATATAGTAATCTTATTGGCAGCCTTTGTCACTATCATTTTGAGTCCATTGATTCAATATGTTGTGAATGCTCGCAATCCTCACATCAGATCCTATAATTCATCCTTTCGGCTTATACATCATTTTAAAACATGAGCTGGATAGCGACCAATCAAATTGACATCGATTGTACCCCTAATGCCTATTCAGCTTATCCATTCTTAATCACATTGTTGGCTTCTGATCCCTTAATTTGGAAATGATAATTCCTTTGCATTTGAGCTTTGAGTTAGTCAGTTGTTTCTATACTCCAGTGCATTTGCATAGTTTCTTCTTCTGATTGTGTGCCGATGCTCACATCAGCTCCGTTGTGGACCGTCAGATTCTTTGTTGAATTATCATCCAACAGTGTCCTTTGTATGCCAACAACCTCAAGAAGTTCTTCCCTGATACATAATGCCATTCGTGAATCCTATTCTCTGAAATGGGCAATGATGCTCTGCTTTCGAGCTTGAGTTATTTACTTCTGAACCTTGTCGTATATGTTCCTAAGATACTTGATGGGTTGAACCAATGCCTTCCCTAATTTGTGCAAACCTGAAAGATTTCATGGGTCATACTTATCTGGAACTACACTAGGTAAAAATTTCAACAACTAATGCCATTTCGAAAAGAAACAAGAAGTGAATGGAAGGTTTTACACTAAAGAAGTGGGAGTCAACCTTGAACTTTGTGTTCATGCCCATGGACACGATGTATGTCCTATCATGGAAGCTTCTTATAATAATAACTATTCCCTTGATATAATATCATTTGGTATTTGTGAATTGGTGCTTTGCAATCATGGTTCCGATCATATTTTCTCCTTGATTCCATTTCTTGGACTAGTTAAAGCACTTGTCTTCTGCAGATCAATACACCTCTGCAACTTCTATGATGTTCTACCTTCGAGTATTATCCCGTGGTATCTCGATAAAATCACAAAACCATATTACTTCTTAGAGTCCTTCATCAAGTATTATTTCTCACCGATTCCAATTTTTCCCCGGTTTCTGAGTTGTTAGACACTCAGGGACACCGATAGTGAATCGAGTCTATAATCTGATTCATTAACTCTAAGCAATTTTCGTTTCTTATGAGTTTAATAACCCTTCAAGTCATTCCTAGCCTGATTGGACATATCATTATCGTGCAAAATTTTGACTATGCTACCTAGCCCTTCTTCTTAGAGCAAATTTTCGATGATGAGCTAAGCTTATGTCAATCTGCCTCGTCATATCGTTTCACCTTGAACAACAAGCTTGATTTCGAGTTTGTGTCTTACCCCTGGTTCCAATAACTTTTCGCTTCATCATTCCTTTGACTTGATGTCATCGCCTATCGATTACATCTTCGTGAAACCTCTCCATAAAGGTGTCGTGACCATCGTCAACATTTTAACTTCTTCCGAGACGAACATTGAGTTCCTAATGAGAAATTCCATGCTTGCCCCCTTGATGAATTGTGTTAACATCGATAACATTATTGATCTCCCTCCCAACACAAAACTTGTTCTAGTTTTGCGTTTTACCTTGAGTTCCTTGCTATCCAACTTATGGTGTGTTCTACCTTGGAGTATTACCGTCTTTTATGTCATGGATGTTGTGAGAATTGCTCAACCTTTTAAGAATTCTTGATATTGTAATACTCCTCGCCATCTCCATTTATCTCTTGGTCACCGAATTGTTCCTAAGCGGAATACCGTTAAATAAACTATGACGCCTGAAGTCAAAACTTCTAACAAATCTAATGCTTTGAGTGAATGGTCGATAGCTTGATTCTAAGTCTTTTGGTAATTGAATCACCATTCTAACATTGATCATGCTACCTAAGCCCATATTTCGAGTGCACCTTTCAATCAATGTTTATTTGTGTATGTTTCCCTCGAGCATACATCATTATATCATTTGATTTGACAAATGTTATCACCTTACTCATAGAAATATCGATGAATTGTCGCTGAATTCATTAGCTACCTCCCCATCCTCTCCTTGGTTTAATGATGAACTATTGTTTCGGAACTCGCTTCCATAGTTCATTTTCCCGAGAATCTTACAATGTCATCTCGTCAAATTGTGTTGCACCTTTTCTTCTCGGGCCTCCTAAGTCTGAGGTATCATGACACTAATCAGATCTGAAACTCGGTCAGATATGATGGTTGAACATATTCCCAAGAGTTATAACATTAGTCTTTAACGCGATAAGGTGATGTCATCCTAACACACTGTAACGCCCCGAGACCGATGTGCCAGGTGTCCTCCAGTTATTCGCTGTTGTTGTGTTGTCATTGATTGTGTGTCATGCATTGCATATCATGTCATCATGTGCGTTTCATTTGCATACATGTTCGTCTCCTGCATCCGAGCTTTTTCCCCGTTGTCCGTTTTGCAATCCGGCGCTCCTATGTCACCCGGTGTCCCTTTCTACCTCTTTTCGTGTGCGGGCGTTAAACGTTTTCGGATTGGACCAAGACTTGTCATGTGGCCTTGGTTTACTACCGGTAGACCGCTTTCAAGTTTCGTGTCATTTGGACTTCGTTCGATATTCCAACGGTTAACCGAGGGACCGAGAAGGCCTCGTGTGTGTTGCAGCCCAACACCCTTCCAAAGTGGCCCAAAACCCACCTAAGACCTCTCCATCATCTCGGTCGTTCGATCACGATCGCATGGCTGAAAACCGCACCTCATTTGGACTCTCATAGCTCCCTCTACCTATTTATATGTGATTCCCTCCGAAATTCGCGGTGCGAAACCCTAGCGTCTTCCTCCTCACGCCGCCGGACATGTCCAACCGCACCGAACATGTCCGCCGGACACGTCGCTCCGACCAACCTCGTCGCGCCACGTCGCCCCGCCGCCGCTCTCTTCCAATCAGCTTGCGCCACCTCACCGCACCTCCCACCTCCCGCCGTCGGCCTGCCTAGCCCATCTGGGGCCCTCCTAGGCCCGGGTCACCGCGATCGCGCCCCACACGTGGCGTGCGAGCATCTTCCTGCAGCGCGCCTCCCTGTCTCCCGAGCGCCGCCGCCCTACACGCCAGCGTGCCATGCCTTGCCCCGCCACCTTGAGTCAATGTCACCATCGCCGGCCATGCACGCCGTCGTCAACCGCTGGTGCTCCTCCCGTGCCCGTTCTGAAGACCGCCGTCTGGATCCGCTGCCTACGGGCCCCTCCGTCCTGGATCCGGCGGGATCCGGAGGTCCGCCACCCATGGCGCCGCCCTTCGCCGGATTCCCGGAGCGCCGCCGCCGTGTTCGCTGCGACAGGATCGAGAGCGCTCGACCCTCCTCTGTCCCCAGCGTGGACTGCGCGAGCGACTCCCGCGTGGGCCCCGAGTCCGGCCCAACTCCTTTGGCCCGTCTGCCTCCTCCCTCTTCTGCGAACTGGGCCAGGCCCGTGGTGAGCAGTCCGCTAAGTCCCTCCCCATGCGTCTATTAGTATCCTATGCTCATCCTGTTTGTTTCTCAAAATGGCTAAGTCCCTAGTTTTTTTAGCTTTTTTCATCGCATCATAACTCCGCATCCGTGGCTCCGTTTTGCGCGTTTAGCATATCAAAATGTTCGTCTCGATGATTACATCATTTCATATCATTCCATCGTTTTCTTTTGAGCTCATCTTGATGCCCGAAATGCTGTTGGAAGAGGGCTATGTGATAAACTTGCAGATCTGTTTCATCAAATAGATATTTGTCATTTTTGCCATGATTAATGTGTGCATGATATGATCCTGAGCTCTACATGTGTTTTGTTATATGCCATGCCATCTTTACAGAGGTGCTTACCATGTATTTTTGTGATATGGGTGGTGACTAGCACAAGCTTGCAAAGTAGCGTAATCGGTAATGCTGATTTCAGGGACTCAGAATTTGTCTAAGTCCTTGTCCTGATTTTGTTGTTATGCCATATGTTCATGTTGTTTCCTAGTGATCCGTGCCTCTTTTGAGGATGATCAGTAAGGATGTTTTGTTAACATTGTGGTGCTCTATCCATTAATGTGTTTGGTTGCATTCATGGAGCACCCTAGCTTGAGTCAATCGAGCTATAGTTTTGCTATATCGTGAATCCTGGCAGATTGTTGACTTGTTAGCGATTTTGCCGAGGATGTTGTCTAGCTTATATGCCATGTTTACTTGATGGGTGTACGCTTAGTTTGTCATGCCATGCTCTGTAGTGAGTGCATCGAGCTCGTAAACATGCCTACTCGTTAACTGATTTGCATGCTCCAGTTCTTCACTAAGTCTGTATCTGTTTATGTTTTTGCCATGGTCACATGATTGCCATTGTATTTTCTGATCCCTTTTGGCTCAAGGTCACTAAGGGACTTTTGTTAAGTGCTTTGAGTAGCTTCATGCCATGCCTTGATTTGCCATGATATGTTCCTGTAACATATAGTTTTCATGCTCTAAAGATTGCTACCTGATGATAAATTCCAGACTTGTGTTAATTTCACTAAGTTTGAAACCTGTTATCATTTGCTCTTTTGCCATGCTTGTTTGACTCTGTTAATGGATGAACTAGCCATAGCTCAGTGTTCATCTTTTGTCAAGCTTCATGAGTGGTTCCCTGCCATGTATTTTTTTGCCATGTTTGAGTGCTGTAGCATATTTATCTTGATGCATTTAGATGGCTACTTGCTGATTATCGCAGACCGGTGCCATATTTGTTTTGCTTGCCATTTCCAAACTGTGCATCCGATTCCGGTGATCTTTATAGCGATTTCAACCGAAATCACCTCCTCTTTCCAGTGGCACTCTTGGATTTCCATGTTGAGGCCAGGTTCAATTATTCCTTTGCAAGTCATGCATATGCATCACATACTGCATCCCGCATATCATACCATGTTCATGTGTTAGTTGTTTACTATGTTGTGTGCTTCTTTCCGGTGTTGCTTTTTCGGGTTGGTTCCGGTAACGTTGTGATTGTGAGGACCCATTCGACTACGTCCGGTTGTCTTCTTCGTGGACTCGTTCTTCTTCCTTGCGGGATTTCAGGCAAGATGACCATACCCTCGAAATCACTTCTATCTTTGCTTGCTAGATGCTCGCTCTTTTGCTATGCCTATGCTGTGATACCTACCACTTGCTTATCATGCCTCCCATATTGTTGAACTAAGCCTCTAACCCACCTTGTCCTAGCAAACCGTTGTTTGGCTATGTTACCGCTTTGCTCAACCCCTCTTATAGCGTTTTTAGTTGTAGGTGAAGATTGAAGTTTGTTCCTTGTTGGAACATGGAAATGTTGTTCCTTTTGGGAACATGTTTACTTGTTGGGATATCACAATATCTCTTATTTGATTAATGCATCTATATACTTGGTAAAGGGTGGAAGGCTCGGCCTTATGCCTGGTGCTTTGTACCACTCTTGCCGCCCTAGTTTCCGTCATATCGGTGTTATGTTTCTGGATTTTGCGTTCCTTACGCGGTTGGGTTATAATGGGAACCCCTTGATAGTTCGCCTTGAATAAAACTCCTCCAGCAATGCCCAACCTTGGTTTTACCATTAGCCACCTAAACTTTTCTTTTCCCTTGGGAGTTGCGCTCTCGAGGGTCATCATTATTTTAACCCCCCCGGGCCAGTGCTCCTGTGAGTGTTGGTCCACCTTGTCAGCCGCCGGTGGCCACCAGGGGCAATTCTGGGCTGGCCTGCCGCAAGTTTGGACAATCCGGTGTGCCCTGAGAACGAGATATGTAGAGCTCCTATCAGGATTTGTCGGCACATTCGGGTGGCTTTGCTAGTCTTGTTTTACCATTGTCGAAATGTCTTGTAACCAGGATTCCGAGTCTGATCGGGTCTTCCCGCTAGAAGGAATATCCTTCGTTGACCGTGAGAGCTTGTGATGGGCTAAGTTGGGACACCCCTGCAGGGTTTTGAACTTTCGAAAGCCTTGCCCGCGGTTATGGACAGATGGGAATTTATTAACGTCCGGTTGTAGAAAACCTGAAGTTGACCTTAATTAAAATACATCAACCTCGTGTGTTACCGTGATGGTCTCTTTCCGGCGGAGTCCGGGAAGTGAACACGGTGTTGGAGTTATGCTTGACGTAGGTTGTTCTAGGATCACTTCTTGATCATAGTTGTTCAACCGTGCTTTTGCCTTCTCTTCTCGCTCTCTTTTGCGAATAGGTTAGCCACCATATATGCTAGTCGCTTGCTGCAGCTCCACATCATACCTTTACCTTACCCATAAGCTTAAATAGTCTTGATCGCGAGGGTGTGAGATTGTTGAGTCCCCGTGACTCACAGATACTTCCAAAACCAGTTTGCAAGTACCGATGTTACCGAGCAGGTGATGCAACCAAGCTCAAGGAGGAGCTCGATGAAGATCTTGTCCTTTGTGTTGTTTCGTTTTATTTGATCAGTAGTGGAGCCAAGTTGGGGTTGATCGGGAACCTTGTCGCATTTGGGGTTCTTCTTTTATTTTGGTTCCGTAGTCGGACCTTGATTGTATTTGGATGATGTAATGCTTTATTCATGTATTGTGTGAAGTGGCGATTGTAAGCCAACTATTTATTCTTTTCCCTTATGTATTACATGAGTTGTGTGAAGATTACCTCACTTGAGACATTGCTTTCAATGCGGTTATGCCTCTAAGTCGTGCTTCGACACGTGGGAGATATAGCCGCATCAAGGGCGTTACAAGTTGATATCAGAGCCTTCCCCGACCATAGGAGCCCCCTGCTTGATCGAATCGCTGGTGTTATTGAGTCTAGAAAAATGTTTTGAGTCATTTAGGAATTATATATATCAGAGAGTTAGGACTTCTTTTTACTCCTCAGTCCCTTCGTCGCTCTGGTGAGGCATCCTGACGTAGAGTTTTGGCTCTTCTCTTCTCAAATTTCGCTAAAAAAATTTTTAGGATCACGCGGGTATCTTGGAATCATTTTGATGGTTTTATGACGAGAACATTGTTCTTGGTGCCTCCTGTCATTTAGGGGTTGTGGCAGTGTCCTGGGGAGTTGAGCTCCGAGATGTTGTCGTCACAATTTTATCGTGGCAGTTCTGGAATACTTGAGATTAGTTTCGCCGACATCGAAAATCTCTTTTATGCAGTTGTTGGTGAGATAACCTCGACGCCACCCAGTACTAGGGTGGGAGTTCGGGAGTATTGCCATAACTCGTATAACGGATGCTTTTCGAAGGTTGAGGTAGACGATTTCCAAAGGTTTCTTGGTTATGTGTTGAAGGATGGATACAGCTGGATGTAGGATTTGGTAGTTTTGGGTGAGATATTATGCTTCCCCTGTATCCCCAACACCTGATTGCATAACCGGAAAGTTTCAGGAGTTTATAAGTGGGAATTCAAGTAGCTCTTAGGATATCTTTCCGACAGATGTATGATATGAAATTGGGGTTCGACGTCTAGTGGTCCACCTATTCACGGTTGGTTTTACAGTGGTCTCGTTGTGTATTAAAGAGTCCTTGGCTATGCTGACTCGGGGACGCTTCGTATGTCATGTGCACTTCCTTGTACAGGATGGTGTTGTACGATCGAGCCCGTGTAGGCCCCACCACGAAAACTTCGGACGAAATCTCTATCATATGTTTGTTCCTGCATATTCTGCATGCCAATCCTTTGTTTTGTTTTTGAGTTGTGGTATTCAAGTTTCTTCGAAGTCAAATGTTGATTCCATGCCTTTCCTAAATGGTGTTTTTATACTCCGATGTGAATACGAATCCTTCTCGATCATCGAGTTTGTCATCTCAATTTCTTTTCACTGGCGTGTTTCTCTTCAAGTGGATCCGATCATTTCAACAACCACAAGATCAAGTATCAGTTCTTCTCAACGGTGTTTGTTTCATTCGTCTCCAAGTTGCCTTTGTTTTTTCCCACCCTCCCACCCTTGTTTTCTTCAAGGATTCAGAATTCTTAATCAAGTATCCATCTTATTGATGCGAGGCCTTTTCATTCCTTTTCTGTCAATATCCTTATCCGGTGATTCTAATGAAGATTCTAATGGAGCTTCAAGATCATCATTCTTCATTCTTTTCTTCTCCGGTGAATTAAATTCAAGTTTTGTTGTTGAACATATCATTTCCTCATTTCAAATGCTTTCTCATGCCGGTGCACTTCTTAATCATTCACCTCTCGCTATTCAATTGTTCCGGAGTACTGAAGATATCTCAGAAGATGCTAGTTTTCATTCTCATTCATTCAAGATCTTTCGAGAATGTTATCTTATTCAAACCATTTAATTCAACCGGTGCATTCTCCTTTTTCAAGTAATCATTTCAACGGTGTTTCTTTTCAGTGGGCCCTAACCCACAGGTCTTTTTCCAGGATCTTACCTGACTCTTCTAATTCTCCCTGAGTTATTCTCAAATTCTTTTCCAAGTTTGACGTAAGAATGAATTATCATAAGTCTTATGTTTTTCTCCAAGATCGTCGACATTCTTTTCATTGTTGGCTCAATCTCTTCATTTTTGATTCTTTCGGAGTATCTCAACAATTCACGGTGGTGTTTCCAGTCGTCACTCTCAACATTTGAAGACCGAAGAAGAGTTTTACCTCCATATCTTATCCATTCTCTCAGAGATTCGTGGTTCTAGTTTGAGGCATTCCTCTCATAATTGTTTGATTGTGAGAATTCTTTTCACCTATTCGGAGCAATTCAAGAGTCTTTTCAATTTGATCATCCGTAGCCCATCATCTCAGATTTATTCATTCCAGCTTTCAGTTATCATTCTCCAATCTTACCGTTGCATTGCTCACATATTCGCTATTCAGTTCATGATCCCTTCGTTCTCATGTATCTAGATGGTCTCAAGTATCTTCGTTCATTTGCTAATTCTTACCGGTGATTCATCCCTTTACTTCGTTCAGTTCCAATTCTTACGGTGGCTATTCAGGATTTTTCTTCCTTGCTATCATATCTATTTATTCGTTGTCAATCCTAACGGTGGTTCGTGCAAGAGTTCTCATCATTTGTTATCGTATATATTCATTCGTTCTTCTCAATCCTTCCGGTAACATGTTGAAGACGTTCTCAAGTTATGCTATATCTATCTTAATCCTTTCTACGAGAATAAGTAGTGAAACAAATCCATTGGTTGTCATCAATTTAATTTGTGAAGGATAAGCATAATGTAATTCTTATTCTTGATTCACACAAGTTATTAATTCCTTATTCTGGAGGTTCATCATATCACATTCTTGGTTCGAGATGCTTTATCTTTTCTTTCCCAGAGTTCCAAGCTCTAATTATCATGGAGATCCATCTAAATCATTGCAAGGATTCACCTTGTGTTTTCAATTTCTCTTTCTTTTCATTCCTTTGTTTACTGGAGTTCTTCATGAAGGCTCGACATGGTGATTCATCAAGGATTTAATTCCTTCTCGAAGTTTTCATCGAGATTCTTTTCTAGGAAGCTCAAGCATTCTTCATCTTGCAATCCGGAGTGCAATTTCTTTCTACCGTATCTTTGGAGGTGGTATTATGTCATTCTTGATAATTTGAGTTCATGTTTCATGATTCACATGTTATTATGTATGAGATATTTTAAATCCATCAATCTCGTCATTGGAGTTACCTTGGGTTATATTTTACCTAAAGCTTTCCCTAAGGATTGTTGCTATCTATGGTGCTTATAAATGATCGAAGTTCTTCATTTATCCTCCCGGTGAATTAAGTTTCCCGTCTCCTTGTTCTTATAAATCCAATTCTTTTTCCCGTGAGTGGCAGTTTGTCACCTCATAATTGGAGATGTATTCCATAAGACCATATCAACCTTATTTTTTTCGTTGGTGTTTTTCCAACAACTCCGTCCTAGCTTTTGTTGTAAGCGTGCTCTCTCAAGATCTTGTTTCCCTTTGTTCATTCCATTCTATTCTTATGTTTGTTCCGGACCCATTATGATGTTACTCTTTTCTCTCATTATCTTGGATCGTGTTCTTTTCGTGCTTATCCTTTTAACCGGAGTGTGTGCCCGCTGCTCAAGTTCCTTCATTTTATCAAGCCTTGCATATCTTTCCAACCGGAGTGCTGTTTGAAGTTGTTCTTCCTTGTCTCTCTTTTCAAACGAAGTGTTTTCAACTTTGTTCTTCTCCGTTGTTTTATTTCTTTCAATTTGTTCAACCTTTTCAAGGTTCTTGGGTTTCACTCGTTTGTCAAAGAAGCAACTTAGTTTTACCTCATCTTTATCTCTTCTATTGTCCCTCCGGTGCCATTCTAGATCTCGGGACGAGATCCTCTCGTAGTGGTGGAGTGTTGTAACGCCCCGAGACCGATGTGCCAGGTGTCCTCCAGTTATTTGCTGTTGTTGCATTGTCATTGATTGCGTGTCATGCATTGCATATCAAGTCATCATGTGCATTTCATTTGCATACATGTTCGTCTCATGCATCCAAGCCTTTTCCCCGTTGTCCGTTTTGCAATCTGGCGCTCCTATGTCGCCCGGTGTCCCTTTCTACCTCTTTTCGTGTGCGGGCGTTAAACGTTTTCGGATTGGACCAAGACTTGTCATGTGGCCTTGGTTTACTACCGGTAGACCGCCTGTCAAGTTTCGTGTCATTTGGACTTCGTTTGACATTCCAATGGTTATCCGAGGGACCGAGAAGGCCTCGTGTGTGTTGCAGCCCAACACCCTTCCAAAGTGGCCCAAAACCCACCTAAAACCTCTCCATCATCTCGGTCATTCGATCACGATCGCGTGGCCGAAAACCGCACCTCATTTGGGCTCTCCTAGCTCCCTCTACCTATTTATATGTGATCCCCTCCGAAATTCGCGTTGTGAAACCCTAGCGCCTTCCTCCTCGCGCCGCCGGACATGTCCAACCGCGCCGGACATGTTTGCCGGACACGTTGTTCCGACCAACCCCGTCGCGCCACGTCGCCCCGCCGCCGCTCTCTTCCAATCAGCTTGCGCCACCTCACCCAAGCCACCTCACCGCACCTCCCACCTCCCGCCGGCGACCCGCCTAGCCCATCTGGGGCCCTCCCAGGCCCGGGTCACCGCGATCGTGCCCCGCGCGTGGCGCGCGAGAATCTTCCCGCAGCACGCCTCCCCTTCTCCCGAGCGCCGCCACACTTCACACCGGCGTGCCATGCCTCGCCCCGCCGCCTTGAGTCAATGTCGCCATCGCCGTCCATGCACGCCGCCGTCAACCGCTGGTGCTCCTCCCGTGCCCGTTCTGAAGACCGCCGTCCGGATCCGCTGCCTACGGGCCCCTCCGTCCCGGATCCGGCGGGATCCGGAGGTCCGCCACCCATGGCGCCGCCCTTCGCCGGATTCTCGGAGCGCCGCCGCCGTGTTTGCTGCGACAGGATCGGGAGCGCTCGACCCTCCTCTGTCCCTGGCATGGACTGCGCCAGCGACTCCCGCGTGGGCCCCGAGTCCGGCCCATCTCCTTCGGCCTGTCTGCCTCCTCCCTCTTCTGCGAACTGGGCCAGGCCCGTGGTGAGCAGTCCGCTAAGTCCCTCCCCATGCGTCTATTAGTATCCTACGCTTGTCCCGTTTTTTTTTCTCAAAATGGCCAAGTCCCTAGTTTTTTAGCTTTTTTCATCGCATCATAACTCTGCATCCGTGGCTCCGTTTTCTGCGTTTAGCATATCAAAATGTTCGTCTCGACGATTACATCATTTCATGTCATTGCATCATTTTCTTTTGAGCTCATGTTGATGCCCGAAATGCTGTTGGAAGAGGGCTATGTGATAAACTATCAGATCTGTTTCATCAAATAGATATTTGTCATTTTCGCCATGATTAATGTGTGCATGATATGATCCTGAGCTCTACATGTGTTTTGTGATATGCCATGCCATCTTTACAGAGGTGATTACCATGTATTTTTGTGATATGTGTGGTGACTAGCACAAGCTTGCAAAGTAGCGTAATCGGTAATGCTTATTTCAGGGACTTAGAATTTCTCTAAGTCCATGTCCTGATTTTGTCGTTATGCCATATGTTCATGTTGTTTCCTAGTGATCCGTGCCTCTTTTGAGGATGATCAGTAAGGATGTTTTGTTAAAATTGTGGTTCTCTATCCATCCATGTCTTCGTTTGCATTTATGGAGCACCCTAGCTTGAGTCAATCGAGCTCTACTTTTGCTATATCGTGAATCCTGGCAGATTGTTGACTTATTAGCGCTTTTGCCGAGGATGTTGCTATTGATCCGTGCATGCTATGTTGTTGTTCTTGCCATGTATAGCTTATATGCCATGTATTCTTGATGGGTGTATGATTAGTTTGTCATGCCATGCTCTGTAGTGAGTGCATCAAGCTCGTAAACATGCCTACTCGTTAACTGATTTGCATGCTCCAGTTCTTCACTAAGTCTGTATCTGTTTATGTTTTTGCCATGTTCACATGCTTGCCATTGTATTTTATGATCCCTTTTGGATCAAGGTCACTAAGGGACTTTTGTTAAGTGTTTTGTTAAGTGATTTGCATGCCATGATATGTTCCTGTAGCATATAGTTTTCATGCTCTAAAGCTTGCTACCTGATGAGAAATTCCAGACTTGTGTTAATTTCACTAAGTCTGAAACCTGTTATCATTTGCTCTTTTGCCATGCTTGTTTGAACCTGTTAATGGATGAACTAGCCGTAGCTCAGGGTTCATATTTTGTCAAGCTTCATGAGTGGTTCCCTGCCATGTATTTTGTTGCCATGTTTGAGTGCTGGAGCATATTTATCTTGATGCATTTAGATGGCTACTTGCTGATTATCGCAGACCGCTGCCATATTTGTTTTGCTTGCCATTTCCAAACCGTGCATCCGATTCTGGTGATCTTTATATCGATTTCAACCGAAATCACCTCCTATATCAGTGGCACTCTTGGATTTCCAAGTTGAGGCCAGGTTCAATCATTCCTTTGCAAGTCATGCATATGCATCACATACCGCATCCCGCATATCATACCATGTTCATGTGTTGGTTGTTTACAATGTTGTGTGCTTCTTTCCGGGGTTGCTTCTTCGGGTTGGTTCCGGTAACGTCGCGATTGTGAGGACCCGTTTGACTACGTCCGGTTGTCTTCTTCGTGGACTCGTTCTTCTTCCTTGCGGGATTTCAGGCAAGATGACCATACCCTCAAAATCACTTCTATCTTTGCTTGCTAGATGCTCGCTCTTTTTCTATGCCTATGTTGTGATACCTACCACTTGCTCATCATGCCTCCCATATTGTTGAACCAAGCCTCTAACCCCCCTTGTCCTAGCAAACCGTTGTTTCGCTATGTTACCGCTTTGCTCAGCCCCTCTTATAGCGTTGTTAGTTGCAGGTGAAGATTGAAGTTTGTTCCTTGTAGGAACATGGAGATGTCGTTCCTTGTGGGAACATGTTTACTTGTTGGGATATCACAATATCTCTTATTTAATTAATGCATTTATATACTTGGTAAAGGGTGGAAGGCTCGGCATTATGCCTGGTGTTTTGTTCCACTCTTGTCGCCCTAGTTTCCGTCATATCAGTGTTATGTTCCCGGATTTTGCGTTCCTTACGCGGTTGGGTTATAATGGGAACCCCTTGACAGTTCGCCTTAAATAAAACTCCTCCAGCAATGCCCAACCTTGGTTTTACCATTCGCCACCTAGCCTTTCATTTTCCCTTGGGAGTCGCGCTCTCGAGGGTCATCATTATGGGCCAGTGCTCCTCTGAGTGTTGGTCCACCTTGTTAGCCGCCGGTGGCCACCAGGGGCAACTCTGGGCTGGCCTGCTGGAAGTTTGGACAATCCGTGTGCCCTGAGAACGAGATATGTGCAGCTCCTATCAGGATTTGTCGGCACATTCGGGTGGCTTTGCTGTTCTTGTTTTACCATTGTCGAAATGTCTTGTAACCAGGATTCCGAGTCTGATTGGGTCTTCCCTCTAGAAGGAATATCCTTCGTTGACCGTGAGAGCTTGTGATGGGCTAAGTTGGGACACCCCTGCAGGGTTTTGAACTTTCTAAAGTCGTGCCCGCGGTTATGGGCAGATGGGAATTTGTTAACGTCCGGTTGTAGAAAACCTGAATTTGACCTATCATACCACATGATAACCATTTTAATAGCATGTTGATACGCAAGGTAATCCATTATAACTCATAGCTAATGAAGCATGGCACAAGAAACTATGATCTCTAGTTGTCATTGCAAACATGTTTATTCATAATAGGCTGAATCAGGAATGATGAACTTCATATTTACAAAAACAAAAGAGGTTGAGTTCATACCAGCTTTTCACATCTCAGCCAGTCCATCATATATCATCATAATTGCCTTTCACTTGCACGATCGAACGATGTGAAAAATAATAATAGTGCACGTGCATTGGACTAAGCTGGAATCTGCAAGCATTCAATAAACAGGAGAAGACAAGGCAATATGGGATCTTTTGTCAGATAAACAATAATGCATATAAGAGCCACTTCAACAATTTAATTATGGTCTTCTCCTATCGACCCCCAAAGAAAAGAAAAGAAATAAAACTATTTACACAGGAAAGCTCCCAACAAGCAAAAGAAGAACAGGAAATATTTTTAGGTTTTCTTTTCAATTACTACTACAAGCATGGAAGGTAAATTAATTAAAAGCTACAACTAATTTTTTTTTGGTTTTTCTTAAGGTTTATCAAACACACAAGAAGAAAGCATAAAAAGGAAAATAAACTAGCATGGATGATACAATGAAAAAGTATGAGTACCGACATCTAGCAATGAGTGTGTGAACATAAATTTAATGTCGGTGGGAAATACGTACTCCCTCAAGCTTAGGCTTTTGGCCTAAGTTGGTCTATGGCCACGGCTGGCCTGGGGGATATCCATAATAATACTTGGGCTCGTACTGAGAAGAAGAAGAGGTAGACTCCGATTGCCACTGGCTGACAATCATCTCCGGATCCCACTGGTAATTAGACTGTCGTGAAGGATCAATTTGTGGTTCTGGCTCTGGCTCCTCAGCTGGTGCAGGGTTCCGGTAATCGTGAATAGCCTTCAATGGAACAAGGTACATGCCTACAGATAAATCAAACAAAGAAGGAGCAGGCAGGGTAATAGTCTCAGGATGGTGTTTATTAAAGAACAATTGATATTTAAGCTCTCCTTCCCTATTCTTAACAATAAAATCATGTGCCACCATACTTTTATAATCTAGATAAACACGAGGCAGCACTTTTTCTTCCTTCTCAGAATGCCTAATAGGTATGTTAAAATGTGCAGCTAGGTGTGAGGCATAGATGCCTCCAAAGATGGGGCCCTTTGTACGGTTCAGACTTAACCATTTGGCAATAATGCCGCCCATACTAAAAGTGTTATCACTGTATAAACCTTGGAGAAAAATAATAATATCAGGGATACTAAGGTTTCCATAGTTTCCGCGACTAATTAAACAATGACTAGCAAATAATGCAAAATAGCGTAAAACAGGAAAATGTATGCTAGTGATTCGTGCATCGGAAACCTTCCTTGTTTCCCCTATAGTGATAGTATCAATAAACCCCTCCACATAATCACGATGTGGTTCTTCTGTCTTGCCCTCAAAAGGGACTAAACAAATCCGAAAAAAATCATAAAGTGACATCTCCTTATGCTCATCATATAAATGAAACTCCACCATAGGTGGTGAGTTCCTAGAATGGAAATGAAAGTTTTGCACAAAGGTATTCGTGAGTAAGAGATACTGATTGCATTGGTCGTGGAGGAAAGCGGTGAGGCCTGCATTTTTAGACAATTCATTAAAATCTTCATAAATCCCGGCTGCTCTCAAGAAATCCTCGGAAGGCCATTCACACACCCGAACCTCCATGGTGCGAGGCAGATTATACTTAGGCTTTGGTGCCTTTTCCTTCGAGCTTTGGCTCGATGAGCCCTCAAAAGTCTCCTCATCATTGTCTGAAAAATTCTGAAATTTTTAGTAACTTCAAAATAAAAGTAAACCAAACTCAATAATATTGATAGCAACTACTCCTACAAGTTCCTGCAAAACTACTTGGAACCATATAAATTTGACATGCAAGCTCAAGAACATGGTCACCTAAGCAGCAAAAATTTGTAATGAACAAAGCACTAGAACAAAAACTAATTGGACCAATGGAGGAGTCACATACCAAGGAACAATCTCCCCAAGCAGTTTTGTGAGAGGTGCTTTGAGCGAGGAGATCGAAAATGGCAGCAAAGTGAGCTAGAACTCGTGCTTGAGCAGGATATTCATGTTTGTGGGAGGAAGATGAAGTGTGTGGGTGCAGGAATAAGTGGAGGAGGGCTACCGTGGGCCCACGAGGCAGGGGAGCGCGCCCAGGGGGTAGGCCGCGCCCTCCACCCTCGTGGGCAGGTGGTTGACCCCCATGTTGTGTTCTTAGTGCCAAATATTCTCAAATATTCTGGAAAAAATCATATTTAAATTTCAGGACATTTGGAGAACTTTTATTTTTGAGGTATTTTTATATTGCACGGATAATCAGATAACACACACAAAAATATTTATTTTCATTTTATTTAATATAAGTAACAGAAAGTAAAAGTGGGGTACAGAAGGTTGTGCCTTCTAGTTTCATCCATCCCATGACCATCAAAAGGAATCCACTAACAAGGTTGATCAAGTCTTGTTAACGAACTCATTCCGAATAACATGGAACCGAAGAAATTTCGAATAACACTATGTTACCTCAACGGGGATATGCACATCCACAATAATAAGAATATCATATTTCTTCTTGATAGTAGGAAGAGCAAATTCAAAACCTCAAAATATAACCGATGGCATTTTTCCAATAGAGTTGATACTATGAACTTGAGGTTGTTTCCTCGGAAAGTGTACCGTATGCTCATTACCATTAACATGAAAAGTGACATTGCCTTTAGTGCAATCAATAACAGCCCCTGCAGTATTCAAAAAGGGTCTTCCAAGAATAATAGACATACTATCGTCCTCAGGAATATCAAGAATAACACTCCGTTAAAATAGTAATGTTTGCAACTACAACAGGTACATCCTCACAAATAACGACAGGTATAGTAGTTGATTTATCAGCCATTTGCAAAGATATTTCAGTAGGTGTCAACTTATTCAAATCAAGTCTATGATATAAAGAGAGAGGCATAACACTAACACCGGCTCCAAGATCACATAAAGCAGTTTTAACATAGTTTCTTTTAATGGAGCATGGTATAGTTGGTACCACGGGATCTCCAAGTTTCTTTGGTATTCCACCCTTAAAAGTATAATTAGCAAGCATGGTGGAAATTTCAGCTTCCGGTATCTTTCTTTTATTTGTAATAATATCTTTCATATACTTAGCATAAGGATTGGTTTTGAGCATATCAGTTAATCGCGTACGCAAAAAGATAGGTCTAATCATTTTAGCATAGCGCTCAAAATCCTCATCATCCTTTTTCCTGGATGGTTTGGGAGGAAAAGGCACGGGTTTCTGAACCCAAGGCTCTCTTTCTTTACCATGTTTCCTAGAAACAAAGTCTTTCTTATCATAACATTGATTCTTTAATTGTGGGTTATCAACATCAACAAGAGGTTCAATTTCTATGTCATTATCATTACTAGGTTGAGCATCATTATGAACATTATCATTAACATTACCACTGGTTTCAGGTTCATTACCAAATTGAGTTTCGGCATCAGAAATAGAAATATCATTTGGATTCTCAGGTGTTTCGACAATAGGATCACTAGAAGCATGCAAAGTCCTATCATTTTTCTTTTTCTTCTTTTTAGAAGAACTAGGTACATCTATGTTATTTCTCTGAGAATCTTGCTCAATTCTCTTAGCGTGGCCTTCAGGATACAAAGGTTCCTGAGTCATCCTACCAGTTCTAGTAGCCACTCTAACAACATAATCATTATCTTTACCATTCAATTCATTGAGCAAATCATTTTGAGCTTTAAGTACTTGTTCTACTCGAGTGGTAGCCATAGAAGCATGTTTACTAATAAGTTTAAGTTCACCTTTAACATTAGCCATATAATCACCGAAGTGTTCAAGCATATTGGAGTTGTATTTCAATTGTCTACCAAAATAAGCATTAAAATCTTCTTGCTTAGCCATAAATTTATCAAACTCATCTAAGCATGGGCTAGCAAACTTAGTAAATGGGATTACAGCTTTATCATATCTATAGAGAGAATTTACCTTTACTACCTGTGTCGGGTTATCAAGACCATGAGTTTCTTCAATAGGTAAAGGATTTGGATCATATGTTTCTTCAACAGGCGGTAAATTAAGACCATGTATTTCTTCAATAGGAGCTAAATTCTTAACATCTTCAGCTTTAATACCTTTTTCTTTCATAGATTTCTTTGCCTCTTGCATATCTTCAGGATCAAGAAATAGAATACCCCTCTTCTTCAGAGTTGGTTTAGGAATAGGCTCAGGAATTGGCTCTGCAGGTGTCCAATTATTTTCATTTGTCAACATATTATTCAATAGAATTTCAGCTTCATCTGGTGTTCTTTCCCTGAAAACAGAACAAGCACAACTATCTAGGTAATCTCTGGAGGCATCGATTAGTCCATTATAAAAGATATCAATTATTTCATTTTTCTTAAGAGGATGATCAGACAAAGCATTAAGTAATTGGAGAAGCCTCCCCCAAGCTTGTGGGAGATTCTCTTCTTCAACTTGCACAAAATTATATATATATATCCCTTAAAGTGGCTTGTTTCTTATGATCAGGGAAATATTTAGCACATAACTAATAAATCATATCCTGGGGACTATGCCCATAACCAGGATCAAGAAAATTAAACCATATCTTAGCATCACCCTTTAATGAGAACGGAAATATTTTAAGGATATAAAAGTAACGAGTTCTCTCATCTTTAGTGAACAGGGTGGCTATATCATTCAATTTAGTAAGATGTGCCACAACAGTTTCAGATTCATAACCGTGAAAAGGATCAGATTCAACCAAAGTAATTATATCAGGATCAACAGAGAATTCATAATCTTTATCCGTAACAAAGATAGGTGAAGTAGCAAAAGCAGGGTCAGGTTTCATTCTAGAGTTTAGAGATTGCTTACTCAATTTAGCTAATAACCTTTTGAGTTCATTTCTATTTTTGCAAGCTAAAATAGCTAAAGAAGCTTCTTGATCAAAGACATAACCCCTAGGAATAACAAGTGGTTCTTCATCATCACTTTCATCTGTATCATCAGATTCAATATTTTCAATCTCTCTAGCCCTAACAAGTTGTTCATCAAGAAAATCACTAAGTGGCACAGTAGTATCAGGCATAGAGGTAGTTTCATCATAAGTATCATGCATAGCAGAAGTGGCATCATCAATAACATGCCACATATCAGAACGAATAGCAGAAGCTGGTGTAGGTGTTGCAAACTTACTCATAACAGAACGTGAATCAAGTGCAGAGCTACATGGCAGTTCCTTACCTCCCCTCGTTGTTGAGGGATAGATCTTGGTTTTTGGATCTCTCAAGTTCTTCATAATGATAAGCAGATATATATCCCAAGTGACTCAAAGAATAGAGCTATGCTCCCCGGCAACGGCGCCAAAAAATAGTCTTGATAACCCACGAGTATAGGGGATCACAACAGTTTTCGAGGGTTGAGTATTCAACCCAAATTTATTGATTCGACACAAGGGGAGCCAAAGAATATTCACAAGTATTAGCAGCTGAGTTGTCAATTCAACCACACCTGGAAACTTAATATCTGCAACAAAGTGTTTAGTAGCAAAGTAATATGATAGTAGTGATAACGGTAGCAAAAGGTAACAGTAGTAAAAGTAATGTTTTTGGTATTTTGTAGTGATGATAGCAATAGCAACGGAAAAGTAAATAAGCGGAGAACAATATATGAAAAGCGCGTAGGCAATGGATCAGTTATGGAGAAATATGCCGGATGCGGTTCATCATGTAATAGTCATAACCTAGGGTGACACAGAACTAGCTCCAGTTTGTCAAGGTAATGTAGGCATGTATTTAGAATATAGTCATATGTGCTTATGGAAAAGAACTTGCATGACATCTTTTGTCCTACCCTCACATGGCAGCGGGGTCCTTACGGAAACTAAGGGATATTAAGGCCTCCTTTTAATAGAGAACCAGAACAAACCATTAACACATAGTGAATACATGAACTCCTCAAACTACGGTCATCACCAGTAAGTATCCCGATTATTGTCACTTTGGGGTTAACGGATCATAAAACATAATAGGTGACTATAGACTTGCAAAATAGCATCAAGAACACTCATATATTGATGAAAACATAATAGGTTCAGATATGAAATCATGGCACTCGGGCCCTAGTGACAAGCATTAAGCATAGCAAAGTCATAGCAACATCAATCTCAGAACATAGTGGACACTAGGGATCAAACCCTAACAAAACTAACTTGATTACATGATAGATCCCATCCAACCCATAACCATCCAGTAAACCTACGATGGAATTACTCACGCACGGCGGTGAGCATCATGAAATTGGTGATGGAGGATGGTTGATGATGACGATGGTGACGGATTCCCCTCTCCGGAGCCCCGAATGGACTCCATATCAGCCCTCCTGAGAGGTTTTAGGGCTTGGCGGCGGCTCCGTATTGTAAAACGCGATGATTTCTTCTCTCTGATTTTTTTCTCCCCGAAACTCAATATATGGAGTTAGAGTTGGCGTCGGAGAGGCAACAGGGGGCCCACGAGGTAGGGGGGCACGCCCTAGGGGTGCAGGCGCGCCCCCCACACTCGTGGAGAGATGGTGGGCCCCCTGGCCTTCATCTTCAGGTCATTCCGAGAACGTTTGCTCCTGCACATAAATAACACCATGGTAATTCTGCTGAAAACAACGTCAGTCCGGGTTAGTTCCATTCAAATCATGCTAGTTAGAGTCCAAAACAAGGGCAAAAGTGTTTGGAAAAGTAGATACGTTGGATACGTATCACGCGGCCGCCTCCCCGCTGACGCCCGCTGCTCCGTCCCGCCTTCTCTTGCGCTTGCGTAGCCGCCTGCAATGGCTGCCGCCGGCTACACACCACCTCCTCGCGTCGCCTCGCTGTAGCCGGAAGCGCTCGCCCCTGTAGCGCTGCTACAGTAACATTCAGTTACTGTAGCAGTAGCTAGCTTTGTACTGCTGCTCCTCACTGACTAGACCTTTTTGCATCAACAAAATAGACAGCAAATCACTTCTAAAATAAATAAAAATCATGGGAGTAGTTTGTACACTTGACCAACTCCATTTCATCTCATAGTAACAAGTCAAGAGGGTGCATGGATTAATTGCTACAACACTGACAAAAGTGCATCTTTTGTTATCACAGAAAACTGAAGAAATGGATTACTAACTAAGCTAGTTTGAGGCTGTATCTGATGGTACTACCAATTCATACCATCAGATGGCATGGATTGGTAGTACTCTTGGAGTAGAGTAAATCATCTATAGGAATCCTCCCCATTAGAGCTATGAATAACCCATTATATCCCTCACCAATTGGCTAGTCAATAAACAGATTCTAAGAATTAGTAGAATTTCAGGAATTCTAGAAAACTAGTAAAACTTCGAAAAATCATAGAAATGAAACCATAGCTCGGATGAAAATATTTTGTACATGAAAGTTTCTCAGAACGATGAGACGAATCTGGAAACACAGCCCGTTCGCCTGCTACACATCCCTGGCATAGAGAACACGCAACTTCCCCCCTCCGGTTCATTTGTCCGAAAACGTGAAAACCCGGGAATACTTTCCCGGATTTTCCCCCCTTCGCCGGTATCACCTATCCCTACGTTAGGTCACCCCTAACACAACGTATTGCCGCACCTTTCTTTGTGTTACTTTTGATTGTTCTGTTATTTATTGTGTTCCCCCTCCATTGCTTCTTTCCAGTAGACTCCGAAACTGCTGCCGATGTTCGTGTGTTCGACTACATTGCAGATGACCCCTTCTTCTTGCGAGAGCAACCAGGCAAGCCCCCCCTTGATCACCAGATATAGCCTATTCTTCTCTCTACTGCTTGCATTAGAGTAGTGTAGCATGTTACTGCTTTTTGTTAATCCTATTCTATTGCATAGCCTGTCATTGTTGCTACAGTTGTTGATACCGTACCTGCAATCCTAAATGCTTAGTATAGGATGCTAGTTTATCATCAGTGGCCCTACATTCTTGTATGTCTGTCATGCTATACTATCGGGTCGTGATCACTTGGGAGGTGATCACGGGTATATACTTATATACATAATACATGATACATGGTGGTGACTAAAGTCGGGTTGGCTCGTAGAGTACCCGCAAGAGATTCCGATGTGGGGGCTGAAGGGGTAGGTGGCTCCATCCAGGTAGTGGTGGGCCTGAGTTCCCGGCGGCCCCAACTGTTACTTTGTGGCGGAGCGACATGGCACGTTGAGACCACCTAGGTGAGGGGTGGGCCTGGCCCTGGTCGGCGTCCGCGGTTATTTGAAAATAACACGCTTAACGAGATATGGGTATTTGATCTGAGTCTGGCCACTGGCCTATACGCACTAACCAATTACGCGGGAACAGTTATGGGCACTCGACGTCGTGGTATCAGCCGAAGCCTTCGTGGCGTCAGCGACTGAGCAGCGCGCGCTGGATTGGACTGGAACGCCTGCTCTTGTATTTGGCAGGCTAGGTCTATTTATGGCTGCCCATGCAACATGCAGGTGTGCAATCGGCGATGGGCCCAGACCCCTGCGCCATAGGATCTAGACCGGCATGCTGACCTCTCTGTTGTGCCTAGGTGGGGCTGCGATGTGTTGATCTTCCGAGGCTGGGCATGACCCAGGAAAGTGTGTCCGGACAAAGGGGATTGAGCGTGTTGGGAAATGTGGTGCACCCCTGTAGGGAAGTTTATCTATTCGAATAGCCGTGTCCCCCGGTAAAAGGATGACCTGGAGTTGTACCTTGACCTTATGATAACTAGAACTGGATACTTAATAAAATCCACCTTTTCAAGTGCCAGATACAACCCGGTGATCGCTCTCTCACAGGGCGACGAGGGGAGGATCGCCGGGTAGGATTATGCTATGCGATGATACTTGGTTAACTTACCATCTACTCTCATCTACTACTTCAAGATGGAGGCTGCCAGAAGCGTAGACTTTGATAGGACTAGCTATCCCCCTTTTATTCTGGCATTCTAAAGTTCAGTCCACATATATTACCCCTTTCATTTGATACTTTGCATATGTAGTGTAGCTCCTTGCTTGCAAGTACTTTGGATGACTACTCATGGTTGCTTTGCTCCCCCTTTCCCCCCTTTCTATACCCGATTGTTGCGACCAGACGTTGGAGTCCAGGAGCCGGACACCACCGTCGACGACGACTCCTACTACGTGTAGGCCACTGACGACGACCAGGAGTAGTTTAGGAGGATCCCAGGCAGGAGGCAAGTGCCTCTTTCGATATGTATCCTAGTTTGTGCTAGCATTCTTGAGGAAAACTTGTTTAACTTATGTCTGTACTCAGATATTGTTGCATCCGCTAACTCGTCTATGATCGAGCTCTTGTATTCGAACCCTCGAGGCCCCTGGCTTGTAATATGATGCTTGTATGACTTATTTTATTTGTAGAGTTGTGTTGTGATATCTTCCCGTGAGTCCCTGATCTTGATCGTACACGTTTGCATGTATGATTAGTGTAAGATTGAATCGGGGGCATGACAAGTTGGTATCAAAGCCGACTTCCTGTAGGAATCCCCCTTCCACACTCCTTGGCCGAAGTTGAGTCTAGACATTGCAAAACTTTTTCCTATCATGGCTGTGTGTCTTACAGGCCCACGTCGCCGTTTGGGTGGTATTAGGATCTTTTACGCCTTGATCTTTACTTCGGGACTCTGATCTCTCTTCTACTCGGGTTAAATGATTTTACTAACTCTAAGATTAGGATCTCGTGATCACTTCCAACCGGAGAGCCCCTTATTACCGATGATCGCCTGCTACACCAGAAGATTCCGAAGACACTCTATGATGATTTCTCGAGACTTTGTGCCATCGCTTGTGCAATTCCCAACCATCGATAAAGCTCTAGGGATAACCATGTGCACTTGCCATTCATATAATCATTCTTCGTTGGTCTTGTTATTATAAGATACATCGAAATCCTCTATATTGTTCCGAGAATACTTTGTGCCTACTGCCTTGCAGTTCCCTGCCACCTGAATACCCCTACGGATTATTTTGTGCACCTATCAAGTATCTGCTGAAAGTGCAACTATCCCTAGGTGGTTTTGGTAATTCCTAACAACATATAGCTCATTGAGCTAATGCTATTCCAAGATTAATATTTCAGGAAAAGCTCAATGAATGGCATGGCATGGATGAGGAATGTGGACCCCTCAAAATATTAAGGACAAAAAGATTGGCTCAAGCTCAAAGCTCAAGACTCTGCATTTTATATTTTAGTGATCCAAGATCACATTGAGTCTATAGGAAAAGACAATACTATCAAGGAGGGATGAGGTGTTGTTTAATGAGGTTCTTGCTTCATAGTGCTTAGTGATATGCTCCAAAACCCTCAACTACCTTCCCACATCCACATATGACCTAAACCAAAAGTCAAACTCGGCCCTACCGATTCTTTCTATCCAGCGCCACCGAGTTTCAAATGTCATAGCCACTGCCACAAACCCTAGGCAAATTGGTCTCACCGGTAGGGATTTCGGTCACACCGAAATGCGGTCGTAATCTCTTTGTTTCCCTTCATAACGTTTCGGTCCTACCGAGATGAGCGATCGGTCCCACCGAGATTGCAATGTAAACTCTCTGTTTCTCTTTCGTAACATTTCAGTCCCACCGAAATGAGCGATTGGTCCCACTGAGTTTACCTGACCAACTCTCTGGTTAGCTTATTACCAAAATCGGTCCCACTGAGTTTGTGTAATCGGTCACACCGAGATTTTGTTATGCCCTAACCCTAACCATATAGGTCCTACCGAGTTGCATCTCAGCCCCACCGAAAATCCTAACGGTCCCTAGGTTTTCTAAATTGGTCCGACCGAGTTTTTCACTTTGGTCTCACCGAGATTGGTAAATTGTGTGTAATGGTTAGTTGTTTTGTGGAGGCTATATATACCCCTCCACCCACTCTTCATTCGTGAAGAGAGCCATCTGAACATACCTACACTTCCAATACACATTTTCTGAGAGAGAACCACCTACTCATGTGTTGAGGCCAAGATATTCCATTCCTACCATATGAATCTTGACCTCTAGCCTTCCCCAAGTTGCTTTCCACACAAACCTTCTTTCCACCAAATCCATATCCTGTGAGAGAGAGTTGAGTGTTGGGGGGACTATCATTTGAAGCACAAGAGCGAGGAGTTCATCATAAACACACCATCTGTTACTTCTTGGAGAGTGGTGTCTCCTAGATTGGCTAGGTGTCACTTGGTAGCCTCCGACAAAGATTGTGGAGTTGAACCAAGGAGTTTGTAAGGGAAAGGAGATCACCTACTTCGTGAAGATCTACCGATAGTGAGGCAAGTCCTTCGTGGGCGATGGCCATGATGGGATAGACAAGGTTGCTTCTTCGTGGACCCTTTGTGGGTGGAGCCCTCCATGGACTCACGCAACCGTTACCCTCCGTGGGTTGAAGTCTCCATCAACGTGGATGTACAATAGCACCACCTATTGGAACCACGACAAAAACATCTGTGTCTCCAATTGCGTTTGAATTCTCCAAACCCTTCCCTTTACATTCTTGCAAGTTGCGTGCTTTACTTTCCGTTGCTCATAGACTCTTTGCATGCTTGCTTGAATTGTGTTAAGATGGCTTGACTTGTGCTAAGATAGCTAAAATCTACCAAAGACTAAAATTGGAAAAACGATAGATTTTTATTTGGTCAAGTAGTCTAATCACCCCCCCTCTAGACATACTTTCGATCCTACAAGTGGTATCAGAGCTTTGGTCTCCATTTGCTTTGATTTCCATAGCTTTTGGTGGTCATAGCCTTGGTTTCACAACCTAGGAGAGTGTGGCGTCTAGCGAGGGAAATTATCACCGTAGAGGTCCTTACTTTGATGGTACAAATTTTGCTAGTTGGAAGCATAAGATGAAAATGCATATTCTTGGACATAACCCCGCCGTTTGGGCTATTGTGTGTGTTGGCTTGCAAGGTGAATTCTTTGATGGGAGAGAACCGAATCGTGAAGCTACCGCGGATGAGTTGAAGATGCTACAATACAATGCTCAAGCTTGTGATATCCTCTTCAACGGATTGTGCCCTGAAGAATTCAACAAAATCAGCCGTCTTGAGAATGCAAAGGAAATTTAGGATACTTTGATTGATATGCATGATGGTACCGACTCCGTCAAGGAATCCAAGTTGGATGTGCTTCAAAGTCAACTTGACAAGTTCAAAATGAAGGATGGTGAAGGTGTCGCTGAAATGTACTCTAGGCTTGCTCTTATCACAAACGAGATTGCCGACTCAGGAAGTGAAGAGATGACCAACAAATTCATCATGAAGAAGATCCTAAGAGCCTTGGATGGAAAATACGATACCGTATGCACATTGATCCAAATGATGCCAAATTACAAAGATCTCAAGCCAACGGAAGTCATTAGAAGAATTGTTGCTCATGAGATGTCACTCAAGGATAAGGAGGAGCTCCATAACAAGTCAAGTGGTGCTTAGAAAGCCTCATGTGAAGCTCCCACATCATCAAGTGAGAAACAAACCTTCAATGAAGAATTGAGCCTAATGGTGAAGAACTTCAACAAGTTCTACAAGAGTTGAAGCAAGGAAAGAAGTTCCAATTCAAGGTCCTACAATGACAAAAGATCTTCTAGTCGAGAGCGAAACTGCTACAATTGTGGAAGACCGGACACTACTCCAATGAGTGTACGGCTCCCCACAAGAGAAGAGAAGATTCTCCCAAAAGAAGAAGTAGAAGAGAAGAATCACCATCAAGGGAGAGAAGGAGTAGGGATGATCGATATGAATGAAGACACCCTCGGAGAAGCAAGGATTCAGAAAGGAAGGACAAGTCATCAAGGAGCTACACAAAACGAAGACATCAAGCTCATGTTGGTGAATGGGTATCCGACTCCGACTCCGACAATGACTTCGAGAGAACTATCACTACGACTCCGAATATACTCAAGATGAAGGTGTTGCCGGACTAGCACTTGTGTCAACCAACTCCTACGACATATTTGATTCACCAAATGAAGGAATTGGAAGATTCTTCATGGACAAAGGTCCAAAGGTGTCACACCCCGAGTATGTTGATTTCAATAGTGATGAAGATGACTTGTTTGGTGATGATGAGTTACTCGTTGACAACTATAGTGATGAATACTATGATGAAACGAATGACAATGATAAGGAGAAGATTGAGTCTCTAACTAAAGAACTTAACACTCTTAAGTTAGCTCATGAAACTATCTTAGGAGATCATCGAGAACTTTTAAGGACTCATGAGAAATTACATTTTGAAAAGCTCAACCTTGAGCAAGAGCATGAGTTCTTAAAGGCAATTAATGATGATCTTCGCAAGAAAAGTTCTTCTTACATTGCCAACGTTTACTCTTATCCACTTACATGCCTCAAGTAAAGTCTAGTAACAAGAACAAGAAGGATTCTTATTCTAGTAGTAACGATAATCATGCTAAATCCAATGTTGTTGCTTCTAGTAGTTCTCTTGATTCCACTAATGATTCTCTTAGCCAAGTTACACTTGAGCAAGAAAATAGCTTATTGAAGGGAATTATAGAGAAAGGCGTTTACAAGAGCCTTGTCTGGAGTAAGCAATTCGAGGAAATTGTACGCAAGCAAGGAAGGCACCGGAAGAATCAAGGTATTGGTTTTGAACGGAAGTTCAATGCCAATGGAGTTGAGTGGGAAGAAGATCAATACCCCAAGACGAAGTTTGTTCCTGAACAAGAGAAGTATGATCCTACTTAATCCAAAGGGACACAAGATCAAGATGATCTTCCACCACAAGACCACAAGCAAAAAGGCAAGGACAAGCTTCAAGAGGAAATTGATTAGTTTGAAGAAGCTCCTAAGGCCTTGGTCAAGTGGGTTCCCAAGACTACATCAAGTTCCACTTCATCAAGTACAACTACAATTCCGAGGATTCCCATCAAGATGGTGTGGATCCCGAAGAAGAAGAACTAGAAGAGTTCTTGAGGGTGACTCTACCAATATACTTCACTCTTATCATTTTGGCAAGAACAAGTGCAATCAACTTCCACATCTTGCACTAGTTCAAGGAGTCACAAACCCTCTTGTTGGTAAGACAAGGGACAAGGTAACCTAAAGCTTTCATAGACATCATCTTGTGTGTGCATCACTCTATGTCTATGGATACCCTTGTTTGTTCCTTGTGGGACTAACCCGTGTATGTATTGAAAGTGCAACTCACTCCAAATGATAGCTCCAAATGATCTACATCAAATAGAGCATCCACGTCTTCAACACCTACATGAAGTCATCATCGACAAAACCCAAGGTTAGTTCATCCCTCTTAGGGGGGATCTCACATCTAGGGGGAGCTTTACTCAAACAATTGAGTTAAAGCAACTCTGATGGTGTGAACACAACAACGCTTTATGTAAAAGTGGTAACCCCACTTGTGCTTAAACGATGAGTATGACCTATGATCAAATGTTCTCATTTGACTCTTAAGTCAATATACTCATATATAGATGACCTAGTCATCGCCAATTGCTTGATAGATGCTAGAATTGTTTGTGCATGCTTTGCCACATATTTCATTTGCCATTTTATTGTGTGAGCATGTTGGTTGCATAATTTACTCATTCGAGGACATCAACTTGTTGTTTTGATTGATTGGATTCCTTTTCTTTTGGCCAAGTGGATGTACAAGAATGCCTAAGAACCTTCTCTAGCTATCTATGTTTTTCTCGTCTCAAACTCTATTCATGCTGCATCACAAAATTTGATCAAGTCAGATTCGAACCACTCTGTGTGAGGAGCACTCGGAGTCCCCGATTCGTCATAGACTTAAACTTCCAAAACTTCTTTGTGCGTTTCGGTCTGACCAATTCACCCATTTCGGTCATACCGAGATCACTAAGTCGATCTAGGTTTTCTACCTCGGTGCAACCGATTCGAACCTTTCGGTCACACCGAGTTTCAGTAACTGCTTGCAGTTATGAATCTCGGTGCCACCGAGTTGTTCCACTCGGTCACACCGATAGGGTCGGGCTATATATACCCACGGGTCAAATTTTGGAAAACTTTCCGAACCTCCTCGACCCGCGCTTAGCCCACTCTGCCTCCAGGGTCTCCGGATCGTCTTCCTCATTGCCACCCGCCTCCTGCCGCTGGTCTCCACCGCCACCAACGGGAATCATCCCCGCCGTTGCCGCCGTAGCGAGTTCACCGCCGAACTAGGGTATGAACTCGATCATTGTGCTATCCCTATCTAGTTCCTAGCACATTGTGTTCCCCATGTATCTTGCCACGATTGAGATCATTCTTATCCAGTCAAAACACTCCGTAGTTTAGTCGTGAATTGAAAATTTAGGGTTAGGTTTCCGCCGAAACCATCTCGGACCCACCGAGTTGTGGAACGCGGTAGCACCGATTCGGCTTAGGCCATTGCACATGTAATTTTCGGTCTAACCGAGAATTGCAAATCAGTGTGACCGAGTTCAGGACTTTCTGAAACCATAGCAGTCTCGGTGCCACCGAACTGTGACTCGGTCTGACCGAGTTCACTAGTTTAGGTTCCAACAGTGCTTCGGTATCACCGAGTTTACAAATCGGTTGATCCGAAATGCTTTCCGTGGAAAACTAAAACTAAGTTTTTGACTCATTCTTTTGCAAAAACCTCTGCATTTTGTGATGCTCATCCACTCTATCTCATTTATATCTATTCACAGGGTCTGCTGTCAGTGTTTGCAATATGTCTTATTAGAGTGACAGCCAGAACATGTCAGAGGAGCAGGTTCACCTGAGTGAGGGCACTAGTCCCTCTAGTAGTTCAGATGATGATAGCAGGAGCACCCCAAGCAACTTACCCAAAGCTGCCACTAGGGCCAGAAAGAAGAAGACCTCTGAATCTGAGGATGAAGACTATGTGGCAGTTGAGGATGAGGCCACTTCCAAGAAGAAAGTGGTTAAGAAGGAATATAGCACTGGTGCTGTCACCAAGCCAGGCATGAATTAAAAGGTTCCTACAAAGAGAATTCCAATGTCCAAGGCCAGAACATCTACTCAAGTCCCTTTGGAATCTAAACCCAAAGAGGCTGCTGCAGAAGGGAAGAAGAGGAAGGAGAGGGTCAAAAAGACCACTGCTAGAGTGCTTGGGAGATCCTCAATCATGAGAGATTCTGAAGAGGAAGAGGAAGAAGATGCTGCAGCAGCACCCAAAGCTCAGAAGCTTATGGGTGATGCCATCAGGGCAGGGGCTATTCCATCTAAGCCTAAGACTGCTCCAAAGGCTGCTGCTCCAGCTCCGAAGCCAAAACTGAAGAGGAGCACCAGGAACATCCCTGCTGAGGAAAGGAACAAGGCCCTAGTGCCTGAAGCTGAAATGGAAGAAGATGATGATGAGTCACATGTATTGAGGAAGCTGAAGCCAAAAATCCCAGATCACAATGATGCTCATCTAGTAGCTGAGAACATGAAGGTAAGGAAGGACTCAGGTCTAAGGCTATGGAGAGAGTCTGATCATATGCCACTAGGAGGAGGACTGTTGTGGATTATCGGTTCCATACAAAGGAACAACAGGACTTCTATGAGACATTGTTGCTTGACAAGAAGCCCATAGTGTGTGACATGAGATGGGTCGATTGGGACTACATCAAGGAGAATGAGGATCACTATCCAGGTGTACATGATAGTTTCAAGGCTTGTGGAGTCGATGAGTTTGTGGCTCAGAAGCTCACAAAATGGAATGATGATCTCATCATGTAGTTCTACTCCACAACTCATTTCTACCCAGATGGAAGGATTGTCTGGATGTCTGAAGGTACGAGGTACCAGTCCACAGTTGCTGAATGGGCGAAGTTGATCAATGCCCCAAAAGAGAGTGAAGATGACTTGGATGTCTATGCCAACAGGAAGAAGGATCACAACAAAATGGCACACATGTACAAGGAGATCCCAGATGTTGCTCTTGAGACACATAACTTTGGATCTGTACATTACCTTCTGTCAGGCTTGCCAACCATCAACTGGATCCTTAGGAACACTCTCTTGCCAAAGTCAGGCGATCACAAGATGATTAGAGGCCATGCAATTAACTTGCTTCACATCTTTGATGTCCCACAGAAGTTCAAAGTCATGAGCCTAATAGTTGAAACTATCAAGAGGACAGCTGCATATCAGAAGAGGAGTTGTGGGTATGCCCCACAGATTCAGGAGCTAATCAACTCCAAGATGGCCACTGGTACATATCTGCTAGATAAGGAGAACATGCCTATCTATCCAGACTTCGAGGACAACACTGTGGTTATGAATGAGGATGAACCATCTTCTGCGCACGCACAAGCCGAGAAGGAGAAGGCAAAAGCTGAAAAGGCTGCAAGGATGCCAACTACTGAAGAAGCATCTCAGTATCTCCTGAAGATCAAGAAAGATCATCTTGGCTACCTGATTGCATCCACTCTGAGGATTGAGAAGGGACTGGCCACCCTGACTCAAAACCAGGAGAGATTGGAAAGAATCATGGAGCAAAAATTCTATGACTTGGATGTGAAGGTAACTGAGATTCAGTCTGTTGTGGAGCAACTTCAAGATGATATGCAGGAGAGGAAGGGCAAGACAACCACTGATGCATTTGCCAGAGTGCCTAGAGCTCAGAGGTCTGCTGCAGTGCCTGTTCCAGACACCACAGCCACGTCATCTGCACCAGCTACAGCTTCAGTGCAACCAACTCCAGCACCTACTCCATCAGCTCCATCTACTTCGACTGAAGCCTTCGTTCTTGGAGTTATTCAGACACCGCCACCTGAAGACCAAGCCTGAGAGACGATTTAGTGCTATGCATTTTCTAGGAAATTTTTGGTAACTTGTTGCCAAAGGGGGAGAAAAATGTATAGATCATAGGCTTAGAGAGAGAGCGTTGCTTTTTATTCTCTCTTGCTTTGGTGGTTGAACTTTATTTGCTTTGCTTGTTTGAGATACATTTTGTCTATGTGATACTTGGATGATCATGTGTTTGACATATGCTACATTAATGCTTGTTGGATGACATTATCTTTTTATCCCTATATAATCATTCACTTTGCTTGGTGATGAGTGCATGCATTTAATTATTATCATTTTGAGCGCTCCACCAAGATGTATGTGACATGGAAGAGTAACCCATGAGCCTAAATCTTTGTGCATTTGTAGTCCAAAGAAAACCATAAACTATGCACAAATTTAGGGGGAGCTCTTGCCTTTCACATACTTCTCAAAGCGACAATGTTTTTCACTCTTATTATCATTTGTCGAAGCATTGATCTATATGTTGTCATCAATTACCAAAAATGGGGAGATTGAAAGTGCAAATATCCCTAGGTGGTTTTGGTAATTCCTAACAACATATAGCTCATTGAGCTAATGCTATTCCAAGATTAATATTTCAGGAAAAGCTCAATGAATGGCATGGCATGGATGAGGAATGTGGACCCCTCAAAATATTAAGGACAAAAAGATTGGCACAAGCTCAAAGCTCAAGACTCTACATTTTATATTTTAGTGATCCAAGATCACATTGAGTCTATAGGAAAAGCCAATACTATCAAGGAGGGATGATGTGTTGTTTAATGAGGTTCTTGCTTCATAGTGCTTAGTGATATGCTCCAAAACCCTCAACTACCTTCCACATCCACATATGACCTAAACCAAAAGTCAAACTTAGCCCTACCGATTCTTTCTATCAGGCACCACCGAGTTTCAAATGTCATAGATGTTGGAAATATGCCCTAGAGGCAATAATAAATTAGTTATTATTATATTTCCTAGTTCATGATAATCGTTTACTATCCATGCTAGAATTGTATTGATAGGAAACTCAGATACATGTGTGGATACATAGACAACACCATGTCCCTAGTAAACCTCTAGTTGACTAGCTCGTTGATCAACAGATGGTTACGGTTTCCTGACCATGGACATTGGATGTCATTGATGACGGGATCATAGCATTGGGAGAATGATGTGATGGACAAGACCCAATCCTAAGCCTAGCACTAGATCGTATAGTTCGTATGCTAAAGCTTTTCTAATATCAAGTATCATTTCCTTAGACCATGAGATTGTGCAACTCCCGGATACCGTAGGAATGCTTTGGGTGTACCAAATGCCCCAACGTAACTGGGTGGCTATAAAGTTGAACTACGGGTATCTCCGAAAGTGTCTGTTGGGTTTGCATGAATCGAGACTAGGATTTGTCACTCCGTGTAATGGAGAGGTATCTCTGGGCCCACTCGGTAGGACATCATCATAATGTGCACAACGTGACCAAGGAGTTGATCACGGGATGATGTGTTACGGAACAAGTAAAGTGACTTGCCGGTAACGAGATTGAACGAGGTATCGGGATACCGACGATCGAATCTCGGGCAAGTACTATACTGATAGACAAAGGGAATTGAATACGGGATTGATTGAATCATTGATATCGCGGTTCATTCGATGAGATCATCATGGAACATGTGGGAGCCAACATGGGTATCCAGATCCAGATGTTGGTTATTGACCGGAGAGTCGTCTCGGTCATGTCTGCATGTCTCCCGAACCCGTAGGGTCTACACACTTAAGGTTCAGTGACGCTAGGGTTGTAGAGATATTAGTATGCGGTAACCCTGAAGTTGTTCGGAGTCCCGGATGAGATCCCGGATGTCACGAGGAGTTCCGGAATGGTCTGGAGGTGAAGATTTATATATAGGAAGTCCAGTTTCGGCCATCGGGAAAAGTGTTGGGGGTAATCGGTATTGTACCGGGACCACCGGAAGGGTCCCGGGGGTCCACCGGGTGGGGCCACCTATCCCGGAGGGCCCCATGGGCTGAAGTGGGAGGGGAACCAGCCCCTGGTGGGCTGGTGCGCCACTCATGGGCCTCCCCCTGCGCCTAGGGTTGGAAACCCTAGGGGTGGGGGCGCCCCACCTGACTTGGGGGAAACTCCCCCTTGGCCGCCCCCCCCCCTTGGAGATTGGATCTCCTAGGGCCGTCGCCCCACCTAGGGGGCCTATATATTGTGTGGGGTAGGGAGGGCATCCACACACAAGTCCCTGGCGCCTCCCTCTCCCTACGTGACACCTCTCCCTCTCGTTGGTGCTTGGCGAAGCCCTGCCGAGATCCCGCTGCTTCCACCACCACGTTGTCGTGCTGCTGGATCTCCATCAACCTCTCCTCTCCCCTTGCTGGATCAAGAAGGAGGAGACGTCTCTCCGTTCCGTACGTGTGTTGAACACGGAGGTGTCGTCCGCTCGGCGCTAGGATCAGAAGTGATTTGGATCACAACGAGTACGACTCCATCAACCCCGGTCTCTTGAACGCTTCCGCTTAGTGATCTACAAGGGTATGTAGATGCACTACCCTTCCCCTCGTTGATAGATTACTCCATAGATTGATCTTGGTCATGCGTAGAAAATTTTGAATTATTGCTACGTTACCCAACAGTGGCATCATGAGCTAGGTCTATGCGTAGATTCTATGCACGAGTAGAACACAAAGTAGTTGTGGGCGATGATTTGTTCATTTTGCTTGCCGTTAGTCTTATCTTGATTCGGCAGCATTGTGGGATGAAGCGGCCTGGACCAACCTTACACGTACACTTACGTGAGACTGGTTCCACCGACTAACATGCACTTGATGCATAAGGTGGCTGGAGGGTGTCTGTCTCTCCCACTTTAGTCGGATCGGATTCAATGAAAAGGGTCCTTATGAAGGGTCAATAGCAATTGGCACATCACCGTTGTGGTTTTGCGTAGGTAAGAAACGTTCTTGCTAGAAACCCATAGCAGCCACGTAAACACATGCAACAACAATTAGAGGACGTCTAACTTGTTTTTGCAGGGTTTGCTTTGTGATGTGATATGGCCAAAAGGATGTGATGAATGATATATCTGATGTATGAGATTGATCATGTTCTTGTAATAGGGATCACAACTTGCATGTCGGTGAGTATGACAACCGGCAGGAGCCATAGGAGCTGTCTTAATTTATTTATGACCTGCGTGTCAACATAAACGTCATGTAATTACTTTACTTTATTGCTAACCGTTAGCCATAGTAGTAGAGGTAATAGTTGACGAGGCAACTTCATGAAGACACAATGATGGAGATCATGATGATGGAGATCATGGTTTCATGCCGGTGACGAAGGCGATCATGCCGTGCCTCGAAGATGGAGATCAAAGGCGCAAGATGATAATGGCCATATCATGTCACTTTATGATTTGCATGTGATGTTTGTCATGTTTTTACATCTCATTTGCTTAGAACAATGGTAGCATAAATAAGATGATCCATCATTAAAATATCAAGGATTGTGTTCCCCCTAACTGTGCACCGTTGCTAAGGTCTGTTGTTCCGAAGCACCACGTGATGATCGGGTGTGATAGGTTCTAACGTTCGCATACAATGGGTGTAAGCCAGATTTACACACGCAATACAATTAGGTTAACTTGATGAGCCTAGCATGTACAAACATGGCCTCGGAACACGGAAGGCCGAAAGGTCGAACATGAGTCGTATAGTGGATACGATCAACATGAAGATGTTCACCGATGATGACTAGTCCGTCTCACGTGATGATCGGACACGGCCTAGTTGACTCGGATCATGTATCACTTAGATGACTAGAGGGATGTCTATCTAAGTGGGAGTTCATTGAATAATTTGATTAGATGAACTTAATTATCATGAACAAAGTCGAAAGGTCTTTGCAAATTATGTCATAGCTCACGCTTTGGTTCTACTGTTTTAGATATGTTCCTAGAGAAAATTTAGTTGAGAGTTGACAGTAGCAAGTATGCGGACTGGGTCCGTGAACTGAGGATTGTCCTCATTGCTGCACAGAAGGGCTATGTCCTTTATGCACCGCTCAGTGCGTTGAACCTCGAGCATTGTCTGTAGACGTTGGGAAACATCTGACATACACGTTTTGATGACTACGTGATAGTTCAGTGCGTAATACTAACGGTTTAGAATTGTGGCACCAAAGACGTTTTTGAAACGTCACAGAACAAATGAGATGTTCCAAAGACTGAAATTGGGATATCAGACTAATGCCCACGTCAAGAGGTATGAGACCTCTGACAAGTTTCTTAAGCCTGCAAACTAAGGGAGTAAAGCTCAATCGTTGAGCATGTGCTCAGATTGTCTGAGTACTACAATCGCTTGAATCGAGTGGGAGTTAATCTTCCAGATGAGATAGTGATAGTTCTCCATAGTCACTGCCACCAAGCTATTAGAGCTTAGTGATGAACTATAACATATCAGGGATAGTCATGATGATCCTTGAGCAATTCGGGATGTTTGACACCGTGAAAGTAGAAATCAAGTAGGAGCATCAATTGTTGATGGTTAGTAAAACTACTAGTTTCACGAAGGGCAAGGGAAAGAAGGGATACTTCATGAAACGGCAAATCAGTTGCTGCTCTAGTGAAGAAACCCAAGGTTGAACCAAACCCGAGACTAAGTTCTTCTATAATGAGGGGAACGGACACTGAAGCAGAACTACCCTAGATACTTGGTAGATGAGAAGGCTGGCAAGGTCGACATAAGTATTTTGAATATACATTATATTATTGTGTACTTTACTAGTACTCCTAGTAGCACCAGGGTAATAAATACCGGTTCAGTTGCTAAGTGTTAGTAACTCGAAATAAAAGTCTATGGAGACTAGCTAAAGGTGAGATGACGATATGTTGGAAGTGTTTCCAAGGTTGATGTGATCAAACATCGCATGCTCCCTCTACCATCAAGATTGGTGTTAAACCTAAATAATTGTTATTTGGTGTTTGCGTTGAGCATAGACATGATTGGATTATGTTTATCGCCATACAGTTATTCATTTAAGGAGAATAATGGTTACTCTGTTTACTTGAATAATACCTTCAATGGTCTTGCACCTAAAATAAATGGTTTATTGAATCTCGATCATAGTGATACACATGTTCATGCCAAAAGATATAAGATAGTAATGATAGTACCACATACTTGTGGCACTGCCATTTGAGTCATCATGGTATAAAACGCATGAAGAAGCTCCACGTTGATGGATCTTTGGACTCACTCGTTTTTGAAAAGATTGAGACATGCGAACCATGTCTATTGGTAGATATGCATGAAGAAACTCCATACAGATGGATCGTTTGTACTCACTTGATTTTGAATCACTTGAGACATGCAAATCATACCACATGGGCAAGATGACTGAAAGGCCTCGTTTTCAGTAAGATGGAACAAGAAAGCAACCTGTTGGAAGTAATACATTTTGATGTGTGCAGTCCAATGAGTGCTGAGGCACGTAGTGGATATCGTTATGTTCTTACTTCACAGATGATTTGAGTAGATGCTAAGTATATTTACTTGATGAAACACAAGTCTGAATTATTGAAAGGTTCAAGTAATTTCAGAGTGAAGTTGAAGATCGTCGTGACAAGATGATGAAATGTCTATGATATGATCATAGAGATGAATATCTGAGTTACGAGTTTGGCACATAATTAAGACATTGTGGAAATTGTTTCACAACTAATACCGCCTGGAACACCATAGTGTGATGGTGTGTCTGAACATCGTAACTGCACCCTATTGGATATGGTGCATACCATGATGTCTCTTATCGAATTACCACTATCGTTTATAGGTTAGGCATTAGAGAAAACCACATTCACTTTAAATAGGGCAACACACAATTCCGTTGAGACGACACCGTATGAACTATGGTTTAGAAAAACCTAAGCTGTCGTTTCTTAAAAGTTTGGGGCTGCGACACTTATGTGAAAAGGTTTCAGGCTGATAAGCTCGAACCCAAAGCGGATAAATGCATCTTCATAGAATACCCAAAAATAGTTGGGTGTACCTCCTATTTCAGATCCAGAAGCAAGAGTGATTGTTTCTAGAAACGGGTCCTTTCTCGAGAAAAAGTTTCTCTTGAAAGAATTGAGTGGGAGGATGGTGGAGACTTGATGAGGTTATTGAACCGTCACTTCAACTAGTGTGTAGCAGGGCACAGGAAGTTGTTCCTATAGCACCTACACCAATTGAAGTGGAAGCTTATGATAGTAATCATGAAACTTAGGATCAAGTCACTACCAAACCTCATAGGTCAACAAGGATGTGTACTACTTCAGAGTGGTACGTAATCCTGTCTTGGAAGTCATGTTGCTAGACAACAATGAACCTATGAGCTATGGAGAAGCGATGGTGGGCCCGGATTCTGATGAATGGCTCGAGGCCAATCCGAGAAATGATCCATGTATAAAACAAAGTAAAGACTTTATAAGAACTACTTGATGGCCGTAAGGCTGTTGGGTGCAGATGGATTTTAAAAGGAAGACAGACAATGATGGTAAGTGTCACCATTAAGAAAGCTCGACTTGTCGTTAAGATTTTTCCCGACAAGTTCAAGGAGTTGACTACGACGAGACTTTCTCACTCGTGGAGATGCTAAGAGTCTGTTGGAATTATGTTAGCAGTTACTGCATTATTTATGAAATCTTATAGATAGGATGTCAAAACATTGTTTCCTCGACGTTTTTCTTGAGGAAAGGTTGTATGTGATACATCCAGAAGGTTTTGTCAATCCTGAAAGATGCTGACAAGTATGCAAAGCTCCAGCAACCCTTCTAAGGACTGGAGTAAGCATCTTGGAGTTGGAATGTACGCTTTGATGAGATGATCAAAGATTTTGGGTTTATACAAAGTTTATGAGAAACTTGTATTTCCAAAGAAGTGAGTGGGAGCACTATAGAATTTCTGATGAGTATATGTTGTTGATCAGAAATGTTGTAGAGTTTCTGGAAAGCACATAGGGTTATTTGAAAATTGTTTTTCAATGGAAAACCTGGATTAAGCTACTTGAATATTGAGCATCAAGATCTATAAGGATAGATCAAAAATGCTTAATAGTACTTTCAAATGAATACATACCGTGACAAGATTTTGAAGGAGTTCGAAAATAGATCAGCAAAGAAGGAGTTCTTGGCTGTGTTACAAGGTGTGAGTATTGAGTAAGACTCAAGACCTGACCACGGCAGAAGAGAGAGAAAGGACGAAGGTCGTCCCCTATGCTTTAGACGTAGGCTCTATAGTATGCTATGCTGTGTACCGCACCTAAAGTGTGCCAAGCCATGAGTCAGTCAAGGGGTACAAGTGTGATCTAGGAATGGATCATAGGACAATATACAAGGTTATCCTTAGTAACTATTGGACTAAGGAATTTTCTCGATTATGGAGGTGGTAAAAGAGTTCGTCGTAAAGGGTTATGCCGATGCAATCTTTGACACTAATCTGGATGATTCTGAGTAGTAAACCGGATTCGTATAGTAGAATTGTTATTTGGAATAGCTCCAAATAGAACATGGTAGCTACATCTACAAGATGACATAGAGATTTGTAAAGCACACACGGATCTGAAAGGTTCAGACCCGTTGACTATAACATCTCTCACAAGCATAACATGATCAAACCCAGAACTCATTGAGTGTTAATCACATGGTAATGTGAACTAGATTATTGACTCTAGTAAACTCCTTGGGTGTTAGTCACATGGGGATGTGACCTTGAGAGTTAATCACACAGCGATGTGAACTGGATTATTGACTCTAGTGCAAGTGGGAGACTGTTGGAAATATGCCCTGGAGGCAATAATAAATTAGATATTATTATATTTCCTTGTTCATGATAATCGTTTATTATCCATGCTAGAATTATATTGATAGGAAACTCAGATACATGTGTGGATACATAGACAACACCATGTCCCTAGTAAGCCTCTAGTTGACTAGCTCGTTGATCAATAGATGGTTAGGGTTTCCTGACCATGGACATTGGATGTCGTTGATGACGGGATCACATCATTGGGAGAATGATGTGATGGACAAGACCCAATCCTAAGCCTAGCGCAAGATCGTATAGTTCGTATGCTAATGCTTTTCTAACGTCAAGTATCATTTCCATAGACCATGAGATTGTGCAACTCCCGGATACCGTAGGAATGCTTTGGGTGTACCAAACGCCACAATGTAACTGGGTGGCTATAAAGGTGAACTACGGGTATCTTCGAAAGTGTCTGTTGGGTTGGCACGAATCGATACTGGGATTTGTCACTCCGTGTAACGGAGAGGTATCTCTGGGCCCACTCGGTAGGACATCATCATAATGTGCACAATGTGACAAAGGAGTTGATCACGGGATGATGTGTTACGGAACGAGTAAAGATACTTGCCGGTAATGAGATTGAACGAGGTATCGGGATACCGACGATCGAATCTCGGGCAAGTACTATACTGATAGACAAAGGGAATTGAATACGGGATTGATTGAATCATTGATATCATGGTTCATTCGATGAGATCATCATGGAACATGTGGGAGCCAACATGGGTATCCAGATCCCGCTGTTGGTTATTGACCGGAGAGTCGTCTCGGTCATGTCTGCGTGTCTCCCGAACCCGTATGGTCTACACACTTAAGGTTCGGTGATGCTAGGGTTGTAGAGATATTAGTATGCGGTAACCCGAAAGTTGTTCGGAGTCCCGGATGAGATCCCGGACGTCACGTGGAGTTCCGGGATGGTCCAGAGGTGAAGATTTATATATAGGAAGTCCAGTTTCGGCCATCGGGAAAAGTTTCGGGGGTAATCAGTATTGTACCGGCACCACCGGAAGGGTCCCGGGGGTCCACCGGGTGGGGCCACCTATCCCAGAGGGCCCCATGGGCTGAAGTGGGAGGGGAACCAGCCCCTGGTCGGCTGGTGCGCCCCCATGGGCCTCCCCCTGCGCCTAGGGTTGGAAACCCTAGGGGTGGGGGGCTCCCCACCTGACTTGGGGGGCAAGTCCCCCGTGGCCGCCCCCCCTTGGAGATTGGATCTCCTAGGGACGGCGGCCCCCCTAGGGGGCCTATATATAGTGGGGGGAGGGAGGGCAGCCACACGCAAGTCCCTGGCGCCTCCCTCTCCCTCCGTGACACCTCTCCCTCTCGTTGGTGCTTGGCGAAGCCCTACCGAGATCCCGCTGCTTCCACCACCACACTGTCGTGCTGCTGGATCTCCATCAACCTCTCCTCTCCCCTTGCTGGATCAAGATGGAGGAGACGTCTCTCTGTTCCGTACGTGTGTTGAATGCAGAGGTGCCGTCCGTTCAGCGCTAGGATCATCGGTGATTTGGATCACGACGAGTACGACTCCATCAACCCCGTTCTCTTGAACACTTCCGCTTAGCGATCTACAAGGGTATGTAGATGCACTCCCCTTCCTCTTGTTGCTAGATTACTCCATAGATTGATCTTGGTGATGCATAGAAAATTTTGAATTATTGCTACGTTACCCAACAATAGCCACTGCCACAAACCCTAGGCAAATCGGTCTCACCGATAGGGATTTCGGTCACACCGAGATGGGGTTGTAGTCTCTCTGTTTCCCTTCGTAACGTTTTGGTCTGGCCGAGATGAGCGATCGGTCCCACCGAGATTGCAATGTACACTCTCTGTTTCTCTTTCGTAACATTTCGTTCCCACAGAAATGAGCGATCGGTCCCACCGAGTTTACCCGACCAACTCTCTGGTTAGCTTATTACCAAAATCGATCCCACTGAGTTTGTGTAATCGGTCACACTGAGATTGCGTTATGCCCTAACCCTAACCATATTGGTCCTACCGAGTTGCATCTCAGTCCCACCGAAAATCCTAACGGTCACTAGGTTTGCTAAATTGGTCTGACCGAGTTTTTCACTTCGGTCTCACCGAGATTGGTAAATTGTGTGTAATGGTTAGTTTTTGTGTGGAGGCTATATATACCCATCCACCCACTCTTCATTCGTGAAGAGAGCCATCTGAACATACCTACACTTCCAATACACATTTTCTGAGAGAGAACCACCTACTCATGTGTTGAGGCCAAGATATTCCATTCCTACCATATGAATCTTGATCTCTAGCCTTCCCCAAGTTGCTTTCCACTCAAACCTTCTTTCCACCAAATCCATATCCTGTGAGAGAGAGATGAGTGTTGGGGAGACTATCATTTGAAGCACAAGAGCGAGGAGTTCATCATCAACACACCATCTTTTACTTCTTGGAGAGTGGTGTCTCCTAGATTGGCTAAGTGTGACTTGGGAGCGTCCGACAAAGATTGTGGAGTTGAACCAAGGAGTTTGTAAGGGCAAGGAGATCGCCTACTTCGTGAAGATCTACCGCTAGTGAGGCAAGTCCTTCGTGGGCGATGGCCATGATGGGATAGACAAGGTTGCTTCTTCGTGGACCCTTCGTGGGTGGAGTCCTCCGGGGACTCGCGCAACCGTTACCCTCTATTGGTTGAAATCTCCATCAACGTGGATGTACGATAACACCACCTATCGGAGCCACGACAAAAACATCCATGTCTCCAATTGCGTTTGAATTCTCCAAACCCTTCCCTTTACATTCTTGCAAGTTGCATGCTTTACTTTCCGCTGCTCATAGACTCTTTGCATGCTTGCTTGAATTGTGTTAAGATTGCTTGACTTGTGCTAAGATAGCTAAAATCTGCCAAAGACTAAAATTGGGAAAAGGATAGATTTTTATTTGGTCAAGTAGTCTAATCACCCCCCCTCTAGACACACTTTCGATCCTACATCTGCTCATCCCAGTTGATTCATGTATTTCACAAAAGTCTTCAAAAGAACATTCAATCTTCTCAAAATCATCAACAGCCTACTGCTCTTGAATTTTTTCTTGCTTGCATGATGGTTAATCCCATAGGTATAGTAATCTTATTGGCAGCCTTTGTCAGTATCATTTTGAGTCCATTGATTCAACATCTTGCGAATGCTCGCAATCCTCACATCAGATCCTAGAATTCATCCTTTCGGCTCAGAAATCATTTTAAAACATAGATATCTCAATGTTTTGCTGGCAATCAACAATGCGCTGGTGTTTGAAATTCATTCCCATTTCTAGCATGGGACCTAAGCATGCACCTAAGGACACAGATTTGACTTTTCAACCAATTTATATGCACTGGAGCATGTGCATGTATTTCAAATTTGAATTATGCAGATAAAATGCCAAGAAAACCAAGTTAATGTACCAAAATGTCCAAACGAACCCCGAAAAATTCCAAAACTTAACACAACACTCATGTTGTTCTATGTTGGCACTTGAATTTTTTTGAAAGCAATAAGAGGCAACAGATATAGTTTCGTCCCAAAGGTGGCACATTCTGTACCGAAACGATCAGGCATGTTGTGAGAAGCTCTGGTTTGTGAGAAGCTTATACCCGCCCAAATGGGACAATTTTTTTACATCGGCATATTGATGCCGTTCCATGATACCATGCAAAGTTTCATGAATTTCAGACGAGTTCTGGATTTACAAGAACTTAAAAAACAGTTATATCAATGTTTTGCTAGTAATCAACAGTGCCCTAGTGTTTGAAATTCATTCCCATTTCTTACATGGGACCTAAGCATGCACCCATGGACACATATTTAACTTTTGAACCATTTTATATGCACTGGAACATGTCCATGTATTTCAAATTTTAATTATGCACATAAAATGCCTAAAAACCTAGTTAACGTACAAAAATGTCCAAACGAACCCCGAAAAATTCCAAAACTTAACACAACACTCATGTTGTTCTATGTTGGCACTAGAAATTTTTTGAAAGCAATAAGAGGCAACGGATATCATTTCGTCCCCAAAGGTGGCACGTTACATATCGAAACCATCAGGCTTGTTGTGAGAAGTTTAGACCCAAACCTGGCCCAAATGGGACAAATTTTTTACCACGGCATGTTGATGCCACTCCATGATACCATGCCAAGTTTCATGAATTTCGGACGTGTTCTGGATTTACTAGAATTAAAAAAAGAGGTATCTCAATGTTTTGCCGGCAATCAATAGTGACCTGGTGTTTGAAATTCATTCCCATTTCTTGCATTGGACCTAAGCATGCACCCAAGGACACAGATTTGACTTTTCAACCAATTTATATGCACTGGAGCATGTGCATGTATTTCAAATTGGAATTATGCACATAAAATGCGTAAAAACCTAGTTAATGTTTAAAAATGTCCAAACGAACCCCGAAAAATTCCAAAACTTAACACAACACTCATGTTGTTCTATTTTGGCACTAGAAATTTTTTGACAGCAATAAGAGGCAACGGATATGGTTTCATCCCCAAAGGTGGCATGTTTCGTACCGAAATCATCACGCTTGTTGTGCGAAGCTATCGTTTGTGAGAAGCTTATACCCAAACCTGCCCCAAATGGGAATTTTTTTTACCACAGCATATTGATGCCGCTCCATGATACCATGCCAAGTTTCATGAATTTCAGATGAGTCCTGGATTTACTAGAATTTTTTTTAAAAGGTATCTCAATGTTTTGCAAGCAATCAACAGTGCCCGGGTGTTTGAAATTCATTCCCATTTCTTGCATGGGACCTAAGAATGCACCCAAGTACACAGATTTGACTTTTCATCCAATTTATATGCACTGGAGCATGTGCATGTATTTCAAATTTGAATAATGTAGATAAAATGCCTAAAACCCTAGTTAATGTATAAAAATGTCCGAACAAACCCCGAAAAATTCCAAAACTTAACACAGCACTCATGTTGTTCTATGTTGGCACTACAAATTTTTTGAAAGCAATAAGAGGCAACGGATATCGTTTCGTCCCCAAAGGTGGCATGTTCCGTACCGAAATCACCAGGCTTGTTCTGAGAAACTATGGTTTCTGAGAAGCTTATACCCAAACCTGCCCCAGATGGGAGAAATTTTTTACAACGACATGTTGATTCCGCTCCATGATACCATGCCAAGTTTCATGAATTTCAGACGAGTTCTGGATTTACAGCAATTTAAAAAACCGGTATCTCAGTGTTTTGCCGGCAATCAACATGTCCCTAGTGTTTGAAATTCATTCCCATTTCTTGCATGGGACCTAAGAATGCACCCAAGGACATAGATCTGACTTTTCAACCCATTTATATGCAATGGAGCATGTGCATGTATTTCAAATTTGAATTATGCACATAAAATACCAGAAAACCAAGTTAATGTATAAAAATGTCCAAACGAACACCCAAAAATTCCAAAACTTAACACAACAATCATGTTGTTCTATGTTGGCACTAGAAATTTTTGGAAAGCAATAAGAGGCAACGGATATCGTTTCGTCCCCATAGGTGGCACGTTCCGTACCGAAATCATCAGGCTTGTTGTGAGAAGCTCTGGTTTCTGTGAAGCTTATACCCAAACCTACCCCAAATGGGACAAATTTTTTACCACGGCATGTTGATGCCACTCCATGATACCATGCTAAATTTCATGAATTTCAGATGAGTTCTGGATGTACAAGAATTTAAAAAACAGGTATCTCAATGTTTTGCCGGCAATCAATAGTGCCCTAGTGTTTGAAATTCATTCCCATTTCTTGCATGGGACCTAAGCATGCACCCCAGGACACAAATTTGACTTTTCAACCAATTTATATGCACTGGAGCATGTGCTTGTATTTCAAATTATAATTATGCACGTAAAATGCCTAAAAACACAGTTAATGTATAAAAATGTCCATACAAACCCCGAAAAATTCCAAAACATAACACAACACTCATGTTGTTCTATGTTGGCACTAGAAATTTTTTGACAGCAATAAGAGGCAACGGGTATCGTTTCGTCCCCAAAGGTGGCACGTTCCGTATAGAAACCATTAGTCTTGTTGTGAGAAGCTATGGTCTGTGAGAAGCTTATATCCAAACCTGCCCCAAATGGGACAAATTTTTTAGCACGACATGTCTATGCCGCTCCATGATACCATGCCAAGTTCATGAATTTTAGACGAGTTGTGGTTTACTAGAATTTTAAAAATAGGTATCTCAATGTTTGGCCGGCAATCAACAGTGCCCTGGTGTTTGAAATTCATTCCGATGTCTTGCATGGGACCTAAGCATGCGCCCAAGGACACGGATTTGACTTTTCAACCAATTTATATGCACTAGAGCATGTGCATGTATTTGAAATTTTAATTATGCACATAAAATTCCTACAAAACCGATTCAATGTATAAAAATGTCCAAATGAAACCCGAAAAATTCCGAAACTTAAAACAACACTCATGTTGTTCTTTGTTGGCACTAGAAATTTTTTGAAAGGAATAAGAGGCAACAGATATCATTTCGTCCCCAAAGGTGGCACATTCCGTACTGAAACCATCAGGCTTGTTGTGAGAAGCTCTGGTTTGTGAGAAGCTTTTACCCAAACCTGCCCCAAATGGGAAAAAAATTTACCACGGCATGTTGATGCGGTCCCGTGATACACAGCCAAGTTCGAGAATTTCAAACGAGTTGTGGATTTACTAGAATTTAAAAAACAGGTATCTCAACGTTTTGCCGGCAATAAACAGTCTCCTGGTATTTGAAATTCATTCCCATTTCTTGCATGGGACCTAAGCATGCACCCAAGGACACGGATTTGACTTTTCAACCAATTTATATTCCCTGGAGCATGTGCATCTATTTCAAATTTGAATTATGCACGTAAAATGCGTAGAAAACCCAGTTAATTTTTCAAAATGTCCAAACGAACGCCGAAAATGTCCAAAACTTAACACAACACTCATGTTGTTCTGTGTTGGCACTAGATATTGTTTCGTCCCCAAAGGTGGCACGTTCCATATCGAACCATCAGGCTTATTGTTAGAAGCTCTGGTTTGTGAGAAATTTAGACCCGAAACTGCCCCAAATGGGACAAATATTTTACTACGACATGTTGATGCCGCTCCATGATACCATTCCAAGTTTCATGAATTTCAGACGAGTTCTGGATTACTAGAATTAAAAAAATAGGTATCTCAATGTTTTGCCGGCAATCAACAGTGCCCTGGTGTTTGAAATTCATTCCCATTTCTTGCATGGGACCTAAGCATGCACACAAGGACACATATTTGACTTTTAACCCATTATATGCACTGGAGCATGTGCGTGTATTTCGAATTTGAATTATGCACATAAAGCGCCTAAAAACCCAGTTAATGTATAAAAATGTCCAAACGAACCCCGGAAAATTCCAAAACTTAACACAACACTCATCTTGTTCTATGTTGGCTCTAGAATTTTTTTGAAAGCAATAAGAGGCAACAGATATCGTTTCATCGCCAAAGGTGGCATGTTCCGTACCGAAATCATTAGGCTTGTTGTGAGAAGCTTTGGTTTGTGGGAAGCTTATACCCTAACCTGCCCCAAATGGGACAATTTTTTTACCACGGCATATTGATGCCGCTCCATGATACCATGCCAAGTTTCATGAATTTCAGACGAGTTTTGGATTTACTAGAGTTCTTTTTAAAAAGGTATCTCAATGTTTTGCCGGCAATCAACGGTGCCCGCATGTTTGAAATTCATTCCCATTTCTTGCATGGGAGCTAAGCATGCAACCAAGGACACAAATTTGACTTTTCAACCAATTTATATGCACTGGAGCATGTGCATGTATTTCAAATTTGAATTATGCACATAAAATTCCTACAAAACCCAGTCAATGTATAAAAATGTCCAAATGAAACCCGAAAAATTCCGAAACTTAAAACAACACTCATGTTGTTCTTTGTTGGCACTAGAAATTTTTTGAAAGGAATAAGAGGCAACAGATATCATTTCGTCCCCAAAGGTGTCACATTCCGTACTGAAACCATCAGGCTTGTTTTGAGAAGCTCTGGTTTGTGAGAAGCTTTTACCCAAACCTGCCCCAAATGGGAAAAAAATTTACCACGGCATGTTGATGCGGTCCCGTGATACACAGCCAAGTTCAAGAATTTCAAACGAGTTGTGGATTTACTAGAATTTAAAAAACAGGTATCTCAATGTTTTGCCGGCAATAAACAGTCCCCTCGTATTTGAAATTCATTCCCATTTCTGGCATGGGACCTAAGCATGCACCCAAGGACACGGATTTGACTTTTCAACCAATTTATATTCCCTGGAGCATGTTCATGTATTTCAAATTTGAATTATGCACGTAAAATGCGTAGAAAACCCAGTTAATTTTTCAAAATGTCCAAACGAACCCCGAAAATGTCCAAAACTTAACACAACACTCATGTTGTTCTGTGTTGGCACTAGATATTGTTTCGTCCCCAAAGGTGGCACGTTCCATATCGAACCATCACGCTTATTGTCAGAAGCTCTGGTTTGTGAGAAATTTAGACCCGAACCTGCCCCAAATGGGACAAATTTTTTAGTACGACATGTTGATGCCGCTCCATGATACCATCCCAAGTTTCATGAATTTCAGACGAGTTCTGGATTACTAGAATTAAAAAAATAGGTATCTCAATGTTTTGCCGGCAATCAACAGTGCCCTGGTGTTTGGAATTCATTCCCATTTCTTGCATGGGACCTAAGCATGCACACAAGGACACATATTTGACTTTTAACCCATTATATGCACTGGAGCATGTGCGTGTATTTCGAATTTGAATTATGCACATAAAGCGCCTAAAAACCCAGTTAATGTATAAAAATGTCCAAACGAACCCTGGAAAATTCCAAAACTTAACACAACACTCATCTTGTTCTATGTTGGCTCTAGAATTTTTTTGAAAGCAATAAGAGGCAACGGATATCGTTTCATCGCCAAAGGAGGCATGTTCCGTACCGAAATCATTAGGCTTGTTGTGAGAAGCTCTGGTTTGTGAGAAGCTTATACCAAACCTGCCCCAAATGGGACAATTTTTTTACCACGGCATATTGATGCCGCTCCATGATACCATGCCAAGTTTCATGAATTTCAGACGAGTTCTGGATTTACTAGAATTTTTTTAAAAAAGGTATCTCAATGTTTTGCCGGCAATCAACGGTGCCCGGGTGTTTGAAATTCATTCCCATTTCTTGCATGGGACCTAAGCATGCACCCAAGGACACAGATTTGACTTTTCATCCAATTTATATGCACTGGAGCATGTGCATGTATTTGAAATTTGAATTATGCAGATAAAATGCCTAAAACCCTAGTTAATGTATAAAAATGTCCAAATGAACCCCGAAAAATTCCAAAACTTAACACAACAGTCATGTTGTTCTATGTTGGCACTAGAATTTTTTTGAAAGCAATAAGAGGCAACGGATATAGTTTCGTCCCCAAAGGTGGCATGTTCCGTACCAAAATCATCAGGCTTGTTCTGAGAAGCTATGGTTTGTGAGAAGCTTATACCCAAACCTGCCCTGAATGGGACAAATTCTTTACCACGACATGTTGATGCCGCTCCATGTGCCGGGGTACTGATCCATGGGCACATATGGGACCGGCGGTCCGGGTCCCTTTCGGTTCGGCGGGGGCGGAGATCATGCAAAGAGCAAATCGAGGCGATGCACGCGAACGATTTACCAAGGTCGGGCCGCACGGATGCGTAAAACCCTACTCCTGCTTTGTGGTTTGTATTGATTTCTTGCTCGGGAGCGCGGAGTGCTACAGTACACACCAGCAGCTAGCGAGACCGAGCGTGAGTGTTCGAACCTCCCTCTACGTTGCACACGGGCCTCCTTTTATATGCTCAAGGGGTCACCGACAGGTGGCAACGGAGGGAAAGGGCAAAAATGGAATGGCGCTGCGGTAGGCACAGCTACCTGCTACAGTGTATCATACCTAACCCTGACGGCAGGGGACAAGGGCCTTAAATGCCCGTCTGTGTCGCCTAAACAGTGCGAAAAGGGACCTCCAGGGATGCCACCGTTCGCCACGATGGCGATCTTATCAGCGTCGCTTGCCACCGCACGCCCCTAGCTGCACACCCTTCCGCCACGTACGCCTGGAAGGGCCCCAGAGCGACACGTTGGTGGATGTGCTGGAGCGCGGGCGCGGAGAGGTGGCTTGCCGCGGCAAGCGCCTTGCCGTGGTCGTTGTCTTGTCGCGTCCGGGAGCTTGTCACTCACCGGGCCTTGCCGGGGCGCACGGTGCGCCGCGGCAAGTTCCTTGGAATGCCTTGGGTGGCCTTCCCGGCAAGCTCCTCTTGCCGGGGTCTTGGGATGCTTTTGTTAGCCTTCCCGGCAAGCTCCTCTTGCTGGGGTCTTGTCTTCTTGGCTTGGACACTTTGTTCTTGAATGGCTCCAAAGGAACCACGGAGGGCCTTGGCGGTCACCCGGCAAGCCTTGCCGCGGGATGCTGCGACTGCCCGTGCACAAGTTCGGGATACTAGGGTACCCCTACTCTAGTACACCGACAGGAGCCCCCGGGCCTGGGCCATACACGGTGCCGAGCGCTGTTGGGCCAGGCCCAAGACAGGGCACGGGCACGCGCGGCCTAGGTTACGCCGTATCTCACTCCGAATCCACCGCGCCCTCCCCGAACGGCACGCGTTGAATGCGGCGTCGTGGGAGAGATCGTGGGGGTTTCTTTATTCGGAAATGCAGAACGTCCGCCCCCTCTCCCTTTATAAGCAGAGGAAACAGGGACAGTTTGCCCATTTGCCCGTTGCCGCTTCCAATCTCGGAAATCTCCGCCGCTCCCTCGCCTTCCCAAAGCTGAGAGAGAGAGCAGCGCTCCGCCCCCCATCGCCGCCAGCACCACCAGCGCCGTCAACCTCCTCCACCGCTTCCGCCATGGCTCCAAAGGCAGACAAGGGGAAGGCCGTGAAGTCGACCGAGGCGCAGCGGCTCGCGGCGCTGCGGAAGGAGCGGTCCGTCTTTCCCCCAAAGCTCGGTGCGAAGGAGCTGAGGGAGAACTATTATCTGTTCTGGTCGGCGGAGACGCGCGTGCATCCGCGCACAAAGGTTCTCCCCGCCGCCGCTTGGAAGAAGGCTCCGAATGGGTACTCCTTCTTTGCTCTGTTCTTCTACTGCGGGCTCTGCCCGCCCTTCTCTGATTTCTTCTGCGACATCATGAACACCTATGGATTCCACCTCCTTGACTTCACCCCCAACGCCGTCCTGACAATGGCAGTTTTCGCACACCTCTGCGAAAACTTTGTCGGAGTCCTTCCCAACGTAGCCCTCTTCCGCCACTTTTTCATACCCCGAGTAGAGAGAGGAGAGCCTCTATCTGGCGGAATTGCCTGGATCTCAAGGCCCAGCAAGAAAGAGACCTATCTGGAGGGAGAATTCCGCGGCAAGTGGGAGGAGTGGAGAGCTGACTGGTGCTGGATTGACGAGGAGAGCCCGCAGCCATTTACCACCCGATGCCGAACCCCAGTAGCACGCGGCAGCGATTGGAGTGACATGGCCCCGGAGGACGCTAGGCTGAAGATTGCCGTCACCAGGATCCTGCGCCTGAGGCTTGCCGGGCTTACTGTTGGCGCTGTTGGCGCAGACTTCCTTCGCCGCCGCGTCGCCCCCCCTGCAGGAACGGGGGAGGCCCACTTGGGAGTTCAAGAACGCGGCGGACATCATGAGGCTGCGGCCAGGCTTCAATTACAACTTCACAGTCCTGGAGCTCAACGCGATGCTGCAGGAGTTGTTCAAATATGACCCCCAGCATCCCGAGGTCTTCAGGTTGCCGGGGGGCGTCATCCCGTTGTGCAACAATTCCGTGCTCGATCGCATCCGCGCAATGATGCCGGAGTGCGACTCGCACGGGATTGTGCCAACTTGGCAGGAGCCTGCAGACGACATCGTGCAGCAGTTCTTTGATGACTTGGTGGAGGTGCCAATCCGCCCCGACGAGAAGGACGGCCTCACCCGCGACACCACGGATGCGGAGATGGCACTCATCGCCACCAGGCTGGAGGAGGTAGCGGCAGCCGCAGCCGCGGGCGAGTTTGGGTTCACTGTGGAAGAGGCGGATGCAGCGGAAGCGGCAAGCCGTGCCGAGTGAGGGGAGCCCGCCGGCAAGAGGGAGCTTGCCGGGCGCGATGCCGAGCCGAGCGAGCCCGCCAAGGACACGAGCGGCTCGTTGGAAATCGACTCCTCCTCCTCCTTTTCTTCGGGTAGCTCGCCGCAAGCAGAGCCTCCATCCCCACCAAGAAGGCGCCTCCACAAGGCGGGTGACGTGACGGAGCAGCAAGCGGGTCAACAGTCGCCGCGCCGCGTGACACGCTCCACCGCGGCAAACACCGTTGCCGCGGGAGCGCCTCATGCTGCGATGACAACAGGAGCGGAGTCTAGCCGGACCACCGCTTCAGTTCCTACCGCTGCTCGCGCCGCGCCGACAGCTGGAGCAGGGTCGTCTCAGACCACCGCCACTGCTCCCGCCAAGCGGCCAAGGGAAGCCACTCCTCCGCCTCCTCGCGCCGGACGTGGGCCAAACTTCGACTTCTCCGCGTTCAGCTCCGACGAGGAAGAAGAAGAAGAGTAAGCTTCTCTTGCTGTATTTGCATTTGTTCAATTCTTGCTGTTGGTCTTGCTTCTCACTTGCTTTTCTTCTGAACTTGTTCCTCTTTAGGACTCTGGCCCAGAGAGCGGCAAAGAGGGCCAAGGTCCCGGTGATCGTCATCGAGGACGAGCCCACTGCGATAGCAGGTGGCGCGCCCGAGACAACCTTGCCGGACCCGGCGACTTTCCTCCAGGGCAGCCCCCAGCGTAAGTGCATGATTTACTTTCCGCTGTGAGGCGCGCATGGGTACTTGTCTTTGCTGATATCTGCTTGTTGACATGTGTAGGAGCCGAGCAGTCCCACCAGGAACCAAGGGAGAATCCCCCGACAAGGGAGAATTCTCCGGCAAGGGAAGGCTTCCCGGTGAGGGAGAAGTCTCCGGCAAGGGAGGGTTCTCCGGTGAGGGACAGCGCCAGCGGCCCTCCGACGACGGAAACCACGACCGCAGAGCCTGGTGCAGGTACTCCCCCTGCTTCAAAACCTCTCTTGGGTCCTTCTTCTTTTGATCTTCTTTCTGTTGGATTTTTGCTGGATTTTGTTTTGACTCTTCTCCTTTTTCCGGCCGTCAGATCCATCCGCTGCGGAGCAGATGGAAACCGAGGTCGCCACCGACGAGGCAACCGGTGCTGGCGATGCCGCCGGCGCAGAGGCCGCCAAGGCTGACGCCGCGGCAACTGGCGAGGGGTCCGGCGATCGCACTGACGGCCCTGAGGCCGCAGGAGCGCGAGGCGCTACACCGACCGCCGACCCGTCTGCCGCTGCCGCAGCGCCAGGCTCCGGAGAGCCCCAGCCAGGCGTCTACCTGAAGGCCGGCGACGACGTCTTCATCAATCTTCCCTGGGCATCAGGCTCCAGAGCGCCAGTCGAGGGGGAGATCTTCGACGGAGAAGTGCTTGCCTCCGCGGGGTTGAAGCTGGTCGACGCGCCAAGCAGCAGCAACGAGCCTGAGGAGGAGCGGCTGCTGCGGAGACTGATGTCGCTCTACCGCGCGCGGCAAGCCAAGCTGGAGTCTCGCGAGGCACTTGTCGCGAAGGCGGGAGCTGATATCGAGAAGCGCGCGGAAGAGCTTGGGGGTTTCCACCGGGAAGCCCTCCGATCCCTGGCGGAGGAACGGGAGCAGCTTGTTGAAGCGCAGAAAGCCTTCCTCCTCGAGAAGGCCGAAGTCGAAGAGCGGCAACGACTTGCCGCTATGAAGCTAGCCGCGGAGGAGGGCGAGCTGGCGCAGCGGAAGGTCAACCTCGACGCCCATGAGGAGGAGCTTGCCGCGCGCGAGGGAAAACTTGGCGAAGCCCTCAAACAAGGAGAGGACGCTGCCGCCGCCGCCGAGGCCGCCAAGGAGGAGCTGAAGACAAAGGTGGCACAGCTAGAAGCCGATCTCGCCGAGAAGGGCAGAGAGCTCAGCGCCGCCAAGGTCTCCAACGTGGATCTTGAGTTGAAGTTAACCACTTTGACCAAGACTCTTGAAAGTGCGTTATATCGACTAGAGGGGGGGTGAATAGGCGATTTTTATGAAAGTCTTCAACACGTGAGAGTTATGGAGACAAACAGTGAAGATTATGCCTATTACTATGCAGCGGAAGTTAGATTACACTAGTCCAGCCATGGTCATGTATTCAATAGAGTGAAATCGCAGCGACAAACAGCTTCAGTGTAATAAGGATCAGGTAGGAAGAAGTTATGAAGCCAAACAGATCATACATTCATGTTATGAAGACAAACAGTAAAGCAGGCATGTAATGGCTTCACAATGAATAACTGTAAGTAAAAGGAAGTGAAGATGAAACCAGTGACACGTTGAAGACAATGATTTGTTGGACCAGTTCCAGTTGCTGTGACAACTGTACGTCTGGTTGGAGCGGCTAGGTATTTAAACCAAAGGACACATAGTCCCGGACACCTAGTCAAGGACACTTAGTCCAAGACACCCAGTCCTCACCGTTTTCTCCTTGAGCTAAGGTCACACAGACCTCGCCCAATCACTCTGGTAAGTCTTCAAGGTAGACTCCCAAACCTTCACAGACTTCGTTCACTGGCAATCCACAATTTCTCTTGGATGCTCTGAACGCGACGCCTAACCGCCTGGAGGATGCACAGTCCTCAAGTGTAATAAGTCTTCAAATCACACATACACGAAGACTTAAGTGATGCCCAATTTACTCTGGCTCTGGGTGGTTAGGGCTTTTCTCCTCACTGGGAATTTTTCTTTCAAAGGCTTCGAGGTGGGTTGCTCTCAAACGACAAAAGCCGTGCACTGAAATCTGAGCAGCCAACCGTTTATGGTTGTGGGGGGTGGACTATTTATAGCCACATGGCAACCCGACCTGATCTGTCCGAAATGACCCTGGGTCACTAAGGAACTGACACGTGTACCAACGGTCGGATTTCGAACTCACACGGCAACTTTACTTGGGCTACAAGTAAAGCTGACTTGTCTGACTCTGGACAAGATTTTCTCTCATAGGCTTCGCTCGAAGACATAGGATTTGAATTAGGCATCACTTCAGTCATTCTGACTGGTTCTCTTCGACCCCACTTAACAGTACGGTGGTTCCTATGACACAACATGAATGAAATAAAACTACGAAGGATCTAGGTCTTCGAGTTTCAAAAGCTTCATAGGGAGTCTTCTCATGTCATTGTCTTCAATATGAATATCTTCATAAACCACCATTGTCTTCAATGTCTTCGTACATTTTTAGGGGTCATCTCTGGTAGTAAAACCGAATCAATGAGGGACTTCTACCTGTGTTTTCCTGCAATTCTCACAAACACGTTAGTCCCTCAACTAGGTTTGTCGTCAATACTCCAAAACCAACCAGGGGTGGCACTAGATGCACTTACAATCTCCCCCTTTTTGGTGATTGATGACAAACTAGTTGAAGTTTTCAACGGGAACATAATTTGTGAAATAGTAAAGGAATTTGTCTTCATAAGTTGCAAGGGCTCCCCCTGAAGATGTGCATATAAGTAATTTGCCTTTTGAATGCAAATGCACAATGCAGGTTGTACTTGTGGAGATCCACTTCAACTTATGATGACAATCCACTATGCATGTGAAAGTATATGAAGATAATGACATGCATAATGGAAAATGGAAGTCTGCAGAATGAGATGAGTGCGGAATTTATCGTCGCACATGCGGAATTTATCTTCGCATAACGGAGTGACAAGCAGGTAGCAGACGGCCATCAAGGCTAAGTGTTACAACTCAAAGAAGCAAATGAAGCAAAAACGGGAGTTGTAAGCATGAAGCAAAATGTAGCAAAATATGAAGGCACCCGCCCATAGTGACCCGCTTGAAGACTATAACCATCAAATGCTTCTCCCCCTTTTGTCAGTGATGACCAAAAAGGTTTGAAGACATAGAGGTTTCTACGCGTTCCCAGGCGCAGCAGGGTCGGTGGAGTTGTTTGGCGGTGGTGCAGACGAGCTTGGTGCAGATTCGACGCGCGTTGAAGCAGGTGGAGATGATGTCGCGTCGTCTTCTTTTTCAATAATCCGGGCAGACACGGTGGCAACAGAAGAAGAGAACTCTGACTCTTCAAGTGATGGTGTGCTGCGCATCACCGCTCTTCTTGGAGGTGTGGGGTCAAATTTGAAGTGCTCAGTGAAGCCATCCTCATGCAGTTCAGCTTCAGGGCACATCATGGTGAGGACCTTCCAAGTGCGGCGACAGGTCTCGTGTGTGACAAATGCATTCTTGGTTGCCATATTTCTGATGCGATTGACGTCTTGCATGATGCTTCTCATCTGCCTCTTGAGCCAGTCGTGATGGCTATCTTGCTTTTGGTGAAGAGCCACAAGAAGCTCTCTGTCATTGAGTGCACGAGCGCGCTTCTTGGCTCTCTTTGCAGCTGTGTTGTTGGTGGCTTCAGTTGATGCAGGGGCACGTGTGGTGCCAGCCATTGGATACACTCGGGAGAGAGCTTCAACACCTTCAATATTTTGAGTGAAGCTCTGGTGTTCTGCATTCTGAAGACTTAGTGGTTGCTTGGCCGGCTCTGGATATCTTGCTTCAGCAGATGTGTCCACATCTGGCAAAAATATCCTATGATTGCGGGCTGAGGGTTGATAGGAGATTGCAGAGTGAAGTTTGATCAGCCTCATAACCCAAGGAGCATAAAGCTTTAATCCAAACAGTTCTGAAGCAGACGCTGCAAATTGACGGATGAAGAGATCCTATGCATTGAAGCATTTGCCATGAAGAATGCAGAAGATGAGAGTCTTCATTGCACCATCAATCGTTGCGTATCGAGAGTGTCCCTTGACTGGCCAGAGAGTCCACCTTATGATGTGATATATTGTTCTGGGCAGGTACTCTAAGTCTTCAACGAAGAACCTAGTTGGATAGGGTGCATTTGGAGGAAATGGCTTCATCATTGAGAGCATCTGACTCATATCTGGCTCAGGACGCTGAAATATGCTCTCAATTGCTGCAGCATGGAGTTGGCACCCTTCTTCAAAGAATTCGCCAGGAGTGGGAAGGCCGGTAAGCTCAATTAGGTCGAAAGCATTGGCTTCATGATGGATATTGCCTGTCATCCACTCCAGAATCCATGTCTTAGGATCTCTGTTATAGCCTTTGATATGCAAAGTGGCATAGAACTGGAGCAGAAGCTCTTCGTTCCAGTGCTCTTCATCAGTGATAAATGGCAGCAAACCCACTTGCTTGAAGCAATCCAGTGCTTCTTCCAGACCAGGCAGACCAGCAACAGCTTCAACCTCAAGGCGCTTGTGAGGAAAGATGCGGCCTTGGTTGTAAAGGATGCATGAATAATAGCTGCGCTGTTGATGGCTCCAGAACCTATCTAATACAATCCGTTCCCTTGAATAAGGGTTCTTGGAGCGGTCGAAGAACGTGTTATCTGCCCTGAAGCCGTTGATGTTGAAGGAACCAGGAGCTGATGCAGGACCTGGGAACCTTGGTAGTCGTGGGATCGGCTTCTGGACCTGGGGCCTGTGCGCAATATGATAGTTGAATTGTGGTCCGGCAGCAGACTCAGGCACAGAGTGTTCAGGAGCAGTAGCTTCGGTGTCTTCTGAAGTAGTTGTTGGGGAGGGCTCCACATTTGCTTCGGCGTTGTTTGTGGCAGCCTCAACATTTTCAGCTTCAGGCACGTTCTCCTTGAGAACTGCTTCTTGTTGGTGCGGGGGAGTTGGAGCTTGTGGTATTTCAGCTTGCTCTTCGGCTGATGCAGCCGGAATGTTTTCAGCAGCCTGAGCCCTTGGCCCTTTGCGAAGCCTATGGAGTGTAGGCGCTGGTGGAGTTGCAGTGGGTTGGGGCTCATCTTCCTCCTGTGGGCGATCTGCCCACGATGCATTTTGTGTGATTGGCGTCAATGGACGACCAATACTGATCTGTTCGCTTGTCTCAAGCTGAGGAAGGGCTGCATCACCTTGCACATTGTCTTGGGGACCAATGTCTTCAGCAGCATTGGGGTTGGCTGCTGGAATGTCTTCAGCGTGCGGAGCCTCTATGTAAGCAGGCTCATGCACTGTCAACTGACGATCTGCGTCAGGATAGCGGACGCAGAGTGGTTCAACTATCAGGGGCTCTGTGGGAGCAGCCCGAGATTTCTTGGTCTTGCGCTTCTTGATGATGGGTTCAGAAGGAGAGGCTTCAGAATGTTTTCTCTTCTTAGCTTCAGCCTCTGCAGTCCGTGTCTTCTTGTGCTATGAGGCGGTTGATCGACTCTTTGGCTTCGAGCCAGTTGTTGCAGCGGGGAAGACAATCGGAGCATCAGGTTCTGACCTTGGCACCTCAGGTTCGGGCACAGACGCCTTCTTTTTCTTCTTCGCGGCCATCCTGGGGTCAATGCCGGGATGCCCAAGTGCCTTGCGCTTTTCTGCCTCATTGTAGGCTTGCACGCAGCGATCAGCCAAAGTCTTCATGCGTTCTCGCGAGCCTTGAGCTTCGGCACGCGTCTTCAGGAAGTTTTCTTTCAGCTCGTGCAACATGATCTTGAAGTTTTTCACTTCTTGCACACTGAGCTTGGTCACGTGCTTCTTGAACTGAGCCTTTTCATGATCAATTTTCTGCTTCAGTTCTACAATTCGCTGGGCTATTGCAAGTTATGAAGCGATTGCACCTTGAAAGGCAACGCTGAGGCCTATGGGTAGCTGCAGATCATTGAAGCTTATGTCTGGTGTGTCAAACCATTCATCGATGAAGTTGTGGATGATGGCGACATCAAACAGAGGCAGATTGTTGAAGATTTCAGCCTCCTCCTTGCTCTTGATGAGCTGCTCAAGAGCATCATCTCCAAGATCTTCATCGCTTGAGAGATCAATGGCTTCGCAGCGCAGAATGTCAGCAGCTGTGAGCTCTTTGCCTGTGAGTGGCTGAGGCTTCTTGGCTTCTTGGGGCTTGGACACTCGTGACAAGCCTTCTGACTGTACACTAGCTTCAGGAGGTGCAGTTGCTAAAGGCTTCACTCTTGCGATCTTGGGAGAAGTGGCTGGCTTTGAAGCTTTTGGAGCTTTTGGCTTCTTCTGCTTTGGCTTCAGAGCAGCAGGGGCGTCATCTGACTCAGTATCTGCTGGAGGGTCATTCACAGCAGTCCCTTGGACTAGGATGCGAGTGATGAGGCCTGCAAGATTGGCATATGGCCCAATGATATTGGGATCGGCATTGCGTGTGCCATCTGCCCTTGGTGAGGAGGGACCAGGGTTGAAGTCAAGCCCAAATTTCTTCTTGTTTATCTTCGCTGACTGTTGTGCAAACTGAAAGTTGCGCTTGAAGAGATTATCATCGCGGCACCAGAGAAGTGATGACGGATGTGCCTCAGCTGGCTGTGGTCCTCTCACCATGCATGGATAGAAGCCTTGAGCAATGGCTTCGTCTCTGGACCTGGGTACGAGATTTTTGTATAATACATCTCCCCACGGTCTCTTGATGGCGCACTTCTCCGCATATTCCTTAGTGACGAAGCGGTAGTGGAACCATTGCTCTGCCCAATATCTTCGAATCCATTGGATTCGTGTCTTGCGCTGACCATAGCTTTCTTCAGGATCAGTTTTGTACATCTCTGCCAATTCATCAGGCAGATCTTTGGACGTTTCACCACGTCGCTGTCTGCCTCCCTTCCTTGCTGCTGTTTCTGAAGCCATGAATAACTTGGAAGGCTTCAAGATGTTCAAAGGCTTCCTTTTGCAAGAACTGGCTTCAGGCGAGTTGATGTGATGCTGCAAGTGCTCTGCAAATGAATGCAGACTATGAGAACCAAAGGATTCTCCCACGGACATGTACCTGTGACAGCATTAAGGTGCGAGGGAAGGGGAAGAGGTCATATGCATTCTCAGAAGATTTTGAAGATAAATCGGTTTAGAAGACATTGACCTCATTATGCGAAGACATTCACTTATAGATAAGAAGTTGGTTCCGGATTTGTACGAACCCATAGATCAGTACAAGTGAGGAATCTAACTTCTTTATGAAGCACAAGTGAATATACTAGGCATGTTATGAGATGCAGCGAGAGATTTAACTGGTGTGAAGAGAAACTTCTTATGGCAGAAAGTGACTGAACTGTAGGATCAAAAGAGGCTGTAAAAAGAGGTTTTGTTTACCACACTTGGAACTGCTAGACGAAGTGAGAGTTGAGGCCGAGCAGTTCGATCCTCCGTGCCCTAACTTGGCGACGGAAGACACCTACGGCGACGGCGGAGAGAGCGATGTCCGCTGTCGGCGTGAAAACGACGTCGGAGAGGTTGCGGCAGTGAAGCGCTTCGTCGCCGGCGTCGTCGAGTGCTAGCGGTGGCGCTAGGGTTCGTGCGAGGGTGGAAGAAGGAGATAATGACCGCAGTGAATCGTGTATTTATAGGTATAGAGGCGGCACTGCTCTATTACGCAGGTACCCCTGGTGGTTCGCATTTGAGGCACGCGTGGCCAGTTAGAGGAAGATTGGGATTTGTTCCATGTCCCACGCACGCCTAAATTGTCGGGCAGTCGTTCCTGCTTCTCCGGATCTTATGTGGAGGAATGAGCATTAAAAACGGACTTTTATGGTTGTCTCAATGTCTTCGGCTGACAAGGACACAGTGAAGACATTCGACAGTTTCAACAGAATGCATATGACTTGGAGAGATAGAGTTTGAGATAGAAAGCATAGAGAGGTTAGGGTCCGATCACATTCACTTAGTTCAAAAGATTCAACCAAGAAGACATAGCTATAAGTGAATGCTGTAGAGGACAAAACATCAGTACATATATATCCATATAATCAACGCAGCGAAGATAATCATGAAGACATATTGAGAATGAAACCAAACCAATTGTGAAGACATTGAGAGGTAACGCCATGAGAGAAACACTTCAAAACGGAACGTTTGGTGGTGGCGTTACCCACCGTATAGGAAGTATTAGACGCAGACACGGCGCACAATTATCGTGGCGCTCCGAAGTCAAATTCCACATTAATGTATTCACACTTAGAATGTATGTCTTCATTGTTTGAAGATATACGCTACTGCGTGTTTTGCACATCTAAGTCATCAATATGCTTAAGTGTTAGGATGTGTGCCTGATCACAGGACATTTGAGGATTCCAAGATATTTTGCTCACACCGTAACATGCAAAATCTCTTCTCATCCAAGGGCTTTGTGAAGATATATGCCAATTGCTCTTCAGTGTTGACGTGTATGATAATAATGTCTTCCTTGACAACATGATCTCTGAGAAAGTGATGACGAATTTCAATGTGCTTTGTCTTTGAGTGCTGAACTAGGTTGTTGGCAATCTTGATGGAGCTTTCGTTGTCGCAGTAAAGTGGCACTTGCTTCAGATAAATGCCATAATCCTTGAGTGTTTGCTTCATCCACAGAAGCTGAGCGCAGCAAGATCCAGCAGCAATGTATTCAGATTCAGCAGTGGAGAGTGATACACAGTTCTGCTTCTTTGAAGACCAACATACAAGTGATCGTCCCAGAAAGTGACATGTGCCTGATGTAGACTTGTGATCAACTTTGTCACCAGCATAATCAGCATCCGAAAATCCAACTAAATCAAACTCTGAGCCCTTTGGATACCATAATCCTAGAGTTGAGGTGTGAGCCAAATATCGAAGAATTCGCTTCACAGCTAAGTGATGCGACTCCTTTGGTGTCGCTTGAAATCGAGCACACATGCAAACACTAAGCATGATATCTGGCCTAGATGCACATAAATAAAGCAAAGACCCAATCATGGAGCGGTATACCTTTTGATCGAACTCTTTACCATTGTCGTCGGGACCCAGATGATGCTTGGCTGGCGTTGGTGTTGTGAAGCCTTTGCAGTCTTGCATACCGAACTTCTTCAGGCACTCTTTAAGATATTTCTCTTGAGATATGAAGATGCCGTTGCATTGTTGCCGTATTTGAAGACCGAGGAAGAACTTCAGCTCACCCATCATGGACATCTGATATTGCTCTTGCATCATATATCCAAACTCTTCACTATACTTCTGATTGGTGCAGCCGAAGATAATGTCATCCACATATATTTGGCACACAAACAGTTCACCATCATATGTCTTCGTGAAAAGAGTGGGATCCAGGGAACCAGGTATGAAGCCTTTGCTCTTCAGAAAGTACTTGAGTGTATCATACCAGGCCCTAGGGGCTTGTTTGAGGCCATACAGTGCCTTGTTGAGCTTGTATACCATATCAGGATGTTTTGGATTTTCAAAGCCAGGTGGTTGTGCAACATACACTTCTTCTTCAATCTTGCCATTGAGAAAGGCACTTTTCACATCCATCTGATAGAGAAGTATGTTATGATGATTTGCATAGGCCAGCAGTATGCGTATGGCTTCAAGCCTCGCCACAGGAGCAAATGTTTCATCGAAGTCAATGCCCTCCACTTGAGTATATCCTTGAGCAACTAGACGAGCTTTGTTTCTGACAACTTGACCATGCTCATCTTGCTTGTTGCGGTATATCCATTTGGTGCCTATTATGTTGTGCTTCCGTGGATCAGGACGCTTAACCAGTTCCCATACATTATTCAGCTCAAACTGTTGAAGCTCTTCTTGCATAGCTTGAATCCATTCAGGTTCCATGAAGGCTTCTTCAACTTTCTTGGGTTCTGATATTGAGACGAATGCGAAATGCCCACAGAAGTTTGTTAGCTGAGTTGCCCTTGAACGAGTGAGTGGACCAGGTGCATTGATGATGTCCAGTATTTTGTCAATTTGTACTTCATTTGCAACACGAGGGTGTGTGGGGCGAAGACTTTGCTCTTGCTGATCTATGTGGTCATTTAAAGGTATATCTTCAGGCTGAGCATTTTCTTCATGTGGATCAGGTGCTGAGATGATAAGTTCTTCTTCAGGTTGAGCTTCAGAAGGTACAATTTCTCCAGTTCCCATAAGCTTGATTGATTCATTTGCCGGAACTTCATCTAGCACACTTGGCAATTGCTCTCTTTGTGATCCATTGGTTTCATCAAATCTCACATCCACTATTTCAACCACTTTGTAGTGGAAGAGATTGAAGACTCTGTAGGAGTGTGAATCCTTTCCATATCCAAGCATGAAGCCCTCATGTGCTTTTGGTGCAAACTTTGAGGTGTGGTGTGGGTCCTTGATCCAGCATTTTGCGCCAAATACTCTGAAGTAACTGACATTTGGCTTCTTGCCAGTTAGGAGTTCATAAGATGTCTTGTTCAGGAGCTTGTGAAGATAAACACGATTGATTGTATGGCATGCAGTATCGATGGCTTCAGTCCAGAATTTTCTTGGAGTCTTGTATTCATCTAGCATTGTTCTGGCCATCTCAATGAGTGTTCTGTTCTTGCGTTCGACGACGCCATTCTGCTGCGGCGTGTATGGAGTTGAGAATTCATGTGTGATGCCCAAGGTGTCCAGATATGTATCAAGACCAGTGTTCTTGAATTCAGTGCCATTGTCACTTCTGATGTGCTTTATCTTGGCGCCAAAATTGTTCATGGCTCGATTTGCGAAGCGTCTGAAGACATCCTGCACTTCAGTCTTGTAAAGGATTATGTGCACCCAAGTATATCTAGAATAATCATCAACAATTACGAAGCCATAGAGGCATGCAGAAGTAGTAAAAGTTGAGTAGTGAGTGGGACCGAAAAGATTCATGTGAAGCAGTTCAAAGGGTTGTGTAGTAGTCATGACTGTCTTCGAAGGATGTTTTGCCCTTGTCATCTTCCCTGCTTCACAGGCACCGCATAAGTGATCTTTCTTGAACTTGACGCCTTCGATGCCTATGATGTGCTTTTTCTTCGCAAGGGTGTGGAGGTTCCTCATGCCAGCATGCCCAAGCCTTTGATGCCAAAGCCAGCATTCTGAAGCTTTTGCAAGAAGACATACTGCAAGTTGTGGTCCTGCTGAGAAATCTACCACATACAAATCACCTTTCCTATACCCTTCAAACACTAGAGATTTGTCAGATTCCATTAGCACCAGGCAGTGATATTTGCCAAACATTACAATCATATTCAGATCGCAAAGCATTGAGACAGACATTAAGTTGAAGCCAAGGGATTCAACAAGCATGACTTTATCCATGTGTTGATCCTTTGAGATTGCAACTCTACCTAGACCCAATACCTTACTTTTACCAGTGTCAGCGAATGTAATGTGGCTCTTGTCGGATGGACGTAAAGTTGAGTCCATAAGAAGGCTTCTTCTGCCAGTCATGTGATTTGTACACCCACTGTCAATAATCCATTCTGAAGACTTTGAAGTCGCTGGTATCGTACCCTACAGTGCAGTTAGGGGGATAGGCTTCACGAAGAGTGTTGTGAAGCATAAACATTTGACGAACCAGTGGGTTATGAAAACTTAGATCCAGATTAGGACTAATGGGGAGAGTAGCATGCGATTCAGGAACGAAGTACATAATGATGCCATTTGGGCATTTTATCTTGCGCCCCACAAGATTTTTATGGTCCCCAGCAATAGCATCAGAAGATTTTGTTTTTGTGCTGGAGACCTTTCCCTGCAAAGGAGAGTTAAGCTTTCTTAACCACCCACATCTTCAAGGGTGGCTTAGAAGCTATAAGTCTAAGTGCAGCATCTGAGAATTTTGGCTTTGAAACCTTAGCAAACAGTCTAGCAGGTGGACAATAATACTCATAGGAATAAGCAGAAAAATTTTTGGTCATATGAACGTGACGGTTCGATGAACCACTCTCATATTCATATGCCTGAGTATGGTTCCCCTGCAAAACATTTGCGTTAGTGCGACTCAGGTGAGTCCCCTGTTTGTATGAAGCATTTGGACCATATGAAGCCTTTGGTCTGAGGTTTGTCTTCTTCAAGTGAGGTGTCATGAAGACATTCACAGGAAGATTTTCCAGACATGTTTTCGGAACCCAGATCTTCTTCATAGGAGGTCCATTCCTGCAGTTAGTACCAATGTACCTGGCAAACACTTCATCATTCTGATTCTTAAACAGTTTATAGTTTGCATCAAAGGATTCATCAATGATAATTGGGTTAGCACAAGTGAAGCCAGACAGATTGGATGGATCTGCTGAGGATTCCTTTGCAGCAACCCATGTGGTTTTGGGGTACTGCTCAGGTTTCCAGTAAGACCCATCTGCATTAATTTTCCTCACGAACCCAACACCCTCTTTCCTAGGGTTTTGGTTCAGAATCTGCTTCTTAAGGACATCACATAATGTCTGATGCCCTTTCAGACTTTTGTACATCCCTGTTTCAAGCAATGTCTTCAACCTAGCATTCTCATCAGCAATAGCAGTGGTATCCTCAGCAGAGGGGTTAGTTACCACATCAACAGTTGAAGATATTGAAACAGTAGTAGCAGTGGAACATTCAGCAACAGAAGCAGCATTATCACGCTCAATGCATTTAAGACATGGTGGTTCAAATCCTTCCTGAGCGGGACTGATCTGTTCAGTGCAAAGTTACTCGTTTTCCTTTTGAAGATCTTCATGAGCCACCCTCAATTTCTCAAGTTCTTGCTTCCTTTGAAGATAATCATAGGAAAGCTTTTCATGAGTTGTTGGGAGAGTATCATGACGATCTTCAAGTTCCTGATACTTAACGTGAAGGTTTTTTATGTCTTCAATTAAGGATTCAGATCGAGTCATTTCAGCACCCAACAGATCATCGCTTCTGTCTAACAATTTTTGAATATGTTCCATAGCTTTCTGTTGTTCAGTTGCAATTTTAGCAAGTGTTTTGTAGCTAGGTTTTGAATCACATTCAGAGTCATCGTCACTAGATGTTTCATAGCGAGTTGTGCGTGTGTTTACCTTGGCACCGCGTGCCATGAAGCAGTAGGTAGGAGTGGAGTCGTTCTTGTCATTTGCGTCGGTGTCGGTGATGCAGTCATTGTCTTCAGTATTGAAGATGGACTTGGCGATGTATGCTGTAGCCAGACTCGCAATGCCAGAATCAGACTCCTCCTCAGACTCCACCTCTGCCTCCTCAGATGCGGATTCCTCCTCTGAATCCATCTCCTTGCCTACAAACGCACGCGCCTTGCCAGATGAGCTCTTCTTGTGTGATGAAGACCTTGATGAAGTTTTGGAAGAAGACTTTGAGTATTTCTTCTTCTTCTTGTCGTCAGAATCATATTCCTTGCTCTTCTTCTTCCTTCTGTTCTCATTGTCCCACTGTGGACACTCAGAGATGAAGTGTCCAGTTTTCTTGCACTTGTGACATGTTTTCTTCTTGTAGTCATGAGCAGAAGCTTCATCATTCCTTGAGCTTGATCGTGAAGATTTCCTGAAGCCTTTCTTCTTAGTGAATTTTTGGAACTTCTTCACTAGCATTGCAAGTTCTCTTCCAATGTCTTCAGGATCATCAGAACTGAAGTCAGATTCTTCTTCAGATGAGGAGACAGCTTTTGCCTTCAAGGCACGAGTTCGCCCATAGTTTGGATCGTAGATATCTCTTTTCTCAGAAAGCTGAAACTCATGTGTGTTGAGCCTCTCAAGTATGTCAGACGGATCGAGTGTCTTGAAATCAGGACGTTCTTGAATCATCAGGGCCAGAATGTCAAACGAACTATCAAGTGATCTCAGCAGCGTCTTGACGATTTCATGTTTGGTGATCTCAGTAGCGCCGAGGGCTTGAAGCTCATTTGTGATGTCAGTGAGCCGATCAAAGGTGTGCTGGACGTTCTCATTGTCATTTCGTTTGAAGCAGTTGAAGAGATTGCGAAGGACACTGATTCTTTGATCTCTCTGGGTTGATATGCCTTCATTAACTTTGGAGAGCCAATCCCAGACCAGTTTGGATGTCTTCAAGGCACTCACACGGCCATACTTTCCTTTGGTCAGATGACCACAGATGATATTCTTGGCAGTAGAGTCCAGTTGAACGAACTTCTTGACATCAGCAGCAGTGACACCTTCTCCAGCCTTGGGAACGCCGTTTTCGACGACATACCATAGGTCGACGTCAATGGCTTCAAGATGCATGCGCATCTTATTCTTCCAGTAGGGATATTCAGTTCCATCGAAGACGGGACAAGCAGCGGAGACTTTGATTATCCCTGCAATCGACATAGCTAAAACTCCAGGTGGTTAAACCGAATCACACAGAACAAGGGAGCACCTTGCTCTGATACCAATTGAAAGTGCGTTATATCGACTAGAGGGGGGGTGAATAGGCGATTTTTATGAAAGTCTTCAACACGTGAGAGTTATGAAGACAAACAGTGAAGATTATGCCTATTACTATGCAACGGAAGTTAGATTACACTAGTCCAGCCATGGTCATGTATTCAATAGAGTGAAATCGCAGTGACAAACAGCTTCAGTGTAATAAGGATCAGGTAGGAAGAAGTTATGAAGCCAAACAGATCATACATTCATGTTATGAAGACAAACGGTAAAGCAGGCATGTAATGGCTTCACAATGAATAACTGTAAGTAAAAGGAAGTGAAGATGAAACCAGTGACACGTTGAAGACAATGATTTGTTGGACCAGTTCCAGTTGCTGTGACAACTGTACGTCTGGCTGGAGCGGCTAGGTATTTAAACCAAAGGACACACAGTCCCGGACACCCAGTCAAGGACACTTAGTCCAAGACACCCAGTCCTCACCGTTTTCTCCTTGAGCTAAGGTCACACAGACCTTGCCCAATCACTCTGGTAAGTCTTCAAGGTAGATTCCCAAACCTTCACAGACTTCGTTCACTGGCAATCCACAATTTCTCTTGGATGCTCTGAACGCGACGCCTAACTGTCTGGAGGATGCACAGTCCTCAAGTGTAATAAGTCTTCAAATCACACAGACACAAAGACTTAAGTGATGCCCAATTTACTCTGGCTCTGGGTGGTTAGGGCTTTTCTCCTCACTGGGAATTTTTCTTTCAAAGGCTTCGAGGTGGGTTGCTCTCAAACGACAAAAGCCGTGCACTGAAATCTGAGCAGCCAACCGTTTATGGTTGTGGGGGGTGGACTATTTATAGCCACTTGGCAACCCGACCTGATCTGTCCGAAATGACCCTGGGTCACTAAGGAACTGACACGTGTACCAACGGTCGGATTTCGAACTCACACGGCAACTTTACTTGGGCTACAAGTAAAGCTGACTTGTCTGACTCTGGACAAGATTTTCTCTCATAGGCTTCGCTCGAAGACATAGGATTTGAATTAGGCATCACTTCAGTCATTCTGACCGGTTCTCTTCGACCCCACTTAACAGTACGGTGGTTCCTATGACACAACATGAATGAAATAAAACTACGAAGGATCTAGGTCTTCGAGTTTCAAAAGCTTCATAGGGAGTCTTCTCATGTCATTGTCTTCAATATGAATATCTTCATAAACCACCATTGTCTTCAATGTCTTCGTACATTTTTAGGGGTCATCTCTGGTAGTAAAACCGAATCAATGAGGGACTTCTACCTGTGTTTTCCTGCAATTCTCACAAACACGTTAGTCCCTCAACTAGGTTTGTCGTCAATACTCCAAAACCAACTAGGGGTGGCACTAGATGCACTTACAACTCTGGACAGTGCCAAGAAGCGGGAGGCGGCCTTGAAGGAGGAAATCAAGGCCGACAAGGCGCTGCTGGAAAGTGCCGCCACCGCCCAGAATGCCTTCAGGGAGACCGTGACGCACTGGACGGAGAGCCTTGTGAACGCCGCCACGGACATCGACAAGGAGCTGGCGCAACTGGGGATGGAGGATCTCGGGTATCCCACCGACGACAACCTCCAACCCAGCGCCAAGCTCGTTCTGTTCTTCAAGGGCGTGGCGACGGCCCTTCAGCGACTCCGAGAGAGGATCCCCAAGCAACTAGCTGACGAGTCGCGCAGGGTCTGCGCAGGGGCCCTCGAGAAAGTATTGATGAAGGTGGCCTTCCGCAATCCGGGCCTCCGCCTCACCAACATCCTCAGGTCCTTGCCGCCAGAAGCTGATCTGGAGGAGCTCAAGGCCCTTGTCGCACCCATTGTGGACAAGGTGAGCGGGATCAAGAGGGTTGAAGGCGATCGCGTGGATTAGGCCGCCCATTTCTTGAACGGCGCCTGGTCCATACCATCATCTTCTCCTTTCCTCCCCAGCAAACTTGTGGGCGAGGGAACCTTTCTTTCCTTGAAAGAAAAGAAAGAAGAGAAAATAAAGATATGGAGCCTTACGGCTCGTTATTTCTTACTATGGAGTAGGTGCTGCACAAAGTGTCAGATCATATATGACAAAAATAGAAAGCATGAAATCGACGAAGTGTGCGGAGCACATGAGCTTTACTTATGCATGGGGTCTGCGCCCGGCTTTGTACAAAGGATTACATGCAACAGCGGCAAGACTTGTGCAAAAGGTGGTTGTCGGAACAGGTTCCGACAATCGCACCTTACGGGTAAAACTTGCAAAGATGCTCAATGTTCCAGGAGTTGCTCACCAGAATGCCATCTTCGGTCTCAAGGCGGACAGCGCCAGGCCTTGTGACTCGTTTCACCCGGTAAGGGCCTTCCCACTTTGGCGTCAACTTGTTGGAATTCTTGGCGGACTAAACACGCCGAAGAACAAGGTCGCCTTCCTCGAGACTTCTGGCGTTAACTTTGCGGCTATGGTAGCGGCACAAAGCTTGCTGGTAGCGAGCAGCTCGCACAGCAGCCTGAAGACGGTCTTCCTCAAGGAGCAGCGCGTCATCTTGTCGCAGCTGCTCTTGCTCAAGCTCATCATAAGCGAGCACTCGAGGTGACCCGTATACGAGTTCCGTGGGGATAACTGCCTCTGCTCCATAGACTAGAGCAAAAGGTGTCTGGCCAGTGGCTCGATTTGGCGTCATCCTGATCGACCAAAGAACCACCGGCAGCTCCTCGATCCAGTTTCTTCCGCACTTGTGCAGCCTGTCGAAAGTTCTGGTCTTGAGCCCGCGCAGCACTTCAGCATTTGCCCTCTCCGCTTGACCGTTGCTTCTCGGGTGAGCAACAGATGCGAAGCAGACCTTGACGCCAAGATCTTGGACGTACTGCATGAAGGTGCGGCTCGTGAATTGTGTACCGTTGTCGGTGATTATCCTGTTAGGGATCCCGAAGCGGCAAACAATCGACCTGAAGAACTTGACTGCTGACTGTGCTGTCACCTTCCTCACCGGTTCCACTTCCGGCCACTTTGTGAACTTGCCGATTGCGACGTACAAGTACTCAAAGCCCCCGACAGCTCGGGGAAAGGGGCCGAGGATGTCGAGCCCCCAGACCGAAAATGGCCAGGATAAAGGGATCGTCTGGAGAGCTTGAGCTGGTTGGTGTATCTGCTTGGAATGGAACTGGCACGCTTCACACTTGGTTACTTGTGTAGTTGCATCCTGGAGGGCTATTGGCCAGAAGAAACCTTGCCGGAAAGCTTTACCGACAAGTGCTCTTGCGCCAATGTGGTGACCACATATGCCTCCATGTATCTCTGCCAACAGCTTTTGTCCATCTTCCCGTTGAATACACTTCAATTTCACACCGTTGAGTCTTCTTCTGTACAGTGTCTTGTCGAAAAACTGGTACATACTTGACTGCCGGGCTACTCTTTCCGCTTCTTCTTGCTCTTCGGGAAGTTCTCCTGTCTGAAGAAAATGGACAATCTGCTGTGCCCATGCTGGAGCTTGTGGCTCGACAACAAGGACTAAAGGCAAATCTGCGGCTGCGGGAACGTCCGCTTCTACGGCGAGAACCTGGGCCTCTGCCGGAGCTTGACGCCCCCCGGCAAGCTTGCCGGAGCAAAACTTGTCGGGAGCTTCTGCTACAACGGAACAAACCCTAGGGCTTGCCGGAGTAGACTGCTCCTCAGCACTCTTGGCGTTCATTTTAGGGACTTTCTTGACGGCGGCTTCGGGAAGCTCTGCCGGCAAATAGTCACCAGAAAGCAACTTCCTCTTGTTGGTCCGTCCAGTTGATGCCCTTACAGACGGCTGAGTCAGCTTGAACACAAAGATCCCTGGTTCCACAGGTAACTTAAGTGCAGCACACTTTGACAGGCCATCGGCAATGGCGTTCTGAGCTCTTGGAACATGTTCCATTTGTAGGCCGTCAAAGTGCTCTTCCAGCTTTCTCACTTTGTCGACGTAAGCTTCCATCAACGGACTCTGATAACTCTTGTTTACTTGGCGGACGACAAGCTGTGAGTCACCCCTGACAATAAGCTTCTTGATCCCAAGGTCTGACGCGATCCTGAGACCGGCAAGCAATCCCTCATACTCCGCAGTATTGTTCGTTGCTTGCTCCTTGGGAAAGTGCATCTGGACTACGTACTTGAGGTGCTCTCCGGCGGGTGCGACAAGCAGCACGCCAGCGCTGGCGCCTTGCAGCGAAAAGGCACCATCAAAGTACATCAGCCATTCTTTGCTCGCTTCCTTGACGGGGATGCTCGTTTCTAGAATTTCTTCATCTAGTGTTGGCGTCCATTCTGCTATGAATTCTGCCAATGCTCTGCTCTGGATAGTTGAAGTGCTCTCAAACTTGAGGCCAAAGCTTGACAGTTCCAGTGCCCACTCAACAATCCTGCCTGTCACTTCTGGATTCTGCAGTATCCTCTTCAGCGGAAAGCGAGTGACAACTGTGATCTCATGTGCTTGGAAGTAATGGCGCAGCTTTCTCGAGGCCATGAGAAGGCCGAAAAGCAATTTCTACACGCCAGAGTACCTTGACCTAGCCCCCTGCAGAAGGGAGCTGACAAAGTAAACTGGGCGCTGCACCATTTTCTTCTGTATCTCTTCTCGCATCTGCGCAGATTTATCTTTGTCGGGACCAGAGTTTGTCGGGGGAGCGCCCTGCTTGTCGCTGGATGCGCTTGCCGTGGTTGCTGGCTCGTCGTCTGCCTCCCTCTCTACTACTAACGCAACACTAACCACTTGATTGGTTGCCGCTATGTACAGCAGCAACTTCTCTTGTGGTTTAGGTGCGACAAGTATTGGAGGGGAGGACAGGTATCTCTTCAAGTCTTGCAGCGCAGCTTCCACTTTCGGAGTCCATCTCATTGGGCCTGCCTTTTTCAACAATTTGAAAAACGGCAGGGCGCGCTCAGCATACCGAGAGATAAACCTGCTGAGAGCAGCCACACAACCGGCAAGTTTTTGTACATCCTTGACGCGCTTGGGTGCTTCAATCTGCTCAATGGCTTTGATCTTGTCGGGATTGGCTTCAATTCCCCGCTGAGACACAAAGAACCCGAGAAGCTTGCCGGAAGGAACTCCAAACACACATTTCTCTGGGTTGAGCTTGAGGCTGATCGTGCGCAGATTTGCAAAGGTCTCGTCTAAATCTTGAATCAGGGTTGCTCTGTCTTTGCTCTTGACCACTATATCATCCATGTAGGCTTCCACATTTCTGTGTATTTGTGGCTCGAGAGCGACATGGACTACTCTTGCAAATGTTGAACCAACATTTTTTAATCCGAAAGGCATCCGTACGAAATAGTACGTGCCACATGGAGTAATAAATGCGGTCTTCTCCTCATCCTCTTCTGCCATGAAGATCTGATGGTATCCTGAGTATGCGTCAAGAAATGAAAGCAAATCACATCCGGCTGTGGAGTCAACAATCTGGTCAATGCGCGGCAAGGGAAATGGGTCTTTGGGACAAGCTTTGTTAACATCAGTAAAATCGATACAAAGTCTCCATTTCCCGTTTGCATTGCGCACGACTACAGGATTGGCCAACCACGTAGGATGGAGCACTCCTCTGACAAGGCCTGCTGCTTCTAACTTCTTGATCTCTTCTGTAATGAATTCTTGGCGCTCCACTGCTTGCTTCCTGACTTTCTGCTTGACGGGCCGCGCATGAGGACAAACGGCAAGGTGGTGCTCAATCACTTTCCTGGGAACACCGGGGATGTCAGACGGTTGCCAGGAAAACACGACGACATTCGCCCGCAGGAAAGCAACGAGCGTGCTTTCCTATTTAGGGTCGAGAGTGGCACTGATGGTGAAGGTACCACCAGTGCCGTCCTCCTTGGCGGACACCTTCTTCGTCTCTGGCGGAGCTGCCATTGCCTTCTTGCACTTGCCGGTGGAGCTCGATGGTGCGTCCTCGACGGCAGCGCAGCACTCCAAAGAGGTGCGCTTGCCGGAGTGGGCATCAGAGCTCTTGCCGAACTTAGTCTTCTTCCCCCCGGGAGCTTCAGCGGCAAGTGGCTTGTGATCTGCTGTGGCTGCTGCTTCCCGGTAGATCTTGTCGGCACAGATAAGAGCATCCTTCTTGTCGCCAGGGACAGAGATGACGCTTATCGGGCCTGGCATCTTTAGCATGTTGTATGCATAATGAGAGGCCGCCATGAACTTGGCGAGTGCTGGACGGCCAAGTATCCCATTGTAAGGCAATGGAATATCGGCAACGTCAAATGTGACCCTCTCAGTCCTGTAGTTCAGCTTGCTGCCAAATGTTACCGACAGCGTGACCTTCCCCTTCGGCTTGCTCCTTCCCGGATTGATTCCTTGAAATGTGCCGGTCTCTTCGAGCTCGCTGTCAGGGATTTGGAGTTTTTGGAGTACAGCGGAGGAGATCAGGTTCAAGCCGGCCCTGCCGTCAACTAGCATCTTGGTGACTTTGAGGTTGCGGATAGTTGGTGATACCAACATCGGCAAACACCCAACCGCAGTTGTGCGATCAGGGTGATCCTCAATGTCGAAGATGATAGGCGTGCTGGACCACTTCAGAAGCTTGCGTGATTCGATAGGTGGTTCTGCTGCATTAACTTCCCGCACCCACTGTTTGAGTTGGCGGTGCGAGGTATGCAAAGAAGCACCACCGTCAACGCACAAGACCTCTGTGGCTTTCTGAAACTCCTGCTCACTGGTCTCAACATCATCCATGTCTTCGCCGTCGTCGTCGTCTTCATCGTTATCGCGGCCGCGGGGAGGTCTGTCTCCTTGCCGCTGCTTGGCCTTGCCGCGGCGTCCTCCCCGGACGGCGCGTTTCTTGCCAGATTCTGCAGTGCCACCTTGGGCCCTCTCTTTGTCTCGTCGCTCGTACTCAGCCTTTTGCTGCTGGACCAGCTGCTCGACCTTCTTGTAGCTTTGGAGGTCATGGCCCTTGGTGCGATGAATCTTGCAATACTGCTTGTCGGAGCCGTCCTGCTTGTCGGCGACGGCCACAGCCTGGCAGTTGGCGCACGCGGCAACCTCCTTGCCAGAGCTATCAACTTTGGCTTTCTTGGCGCCACCTTCATTGCCGGACTGCTCAACCACTAGCACCTCTTTGCCTTTCTTCTTCCTGTTCCGCCGCCGGTTTTTCTTTGCCGGGGCAGCATCCTCACTGTCAGATCCATCCGCTCCGGTCTTCTCTCCGGGGAGTCTCCTCCCTTCCTCAGCACGTGCACACTTGTCGGCCAGGGCATATAGCTCGCTGACGTCTCTGATCCTGCACATCGCCATCTCCTCCCGCATCCTGCGGTTACGCACGTTCTAATGAAACGCGCTGATGACCGCGGCGGGGTGGACGTCTGGGATGTTGTATTGTACACGGCTGAACCTCTGAATGTACTTGCGCAGGGGCTCTCCTTCCTTCTGGACGAGCAGATGAAGATCACTCTCTTGGCCATGAGGTTTGTGGCCGCCTGTAAAGGCGCCGACAAACTGATGGCATAGATCAGCCCAAGAGGATATGGAGTTATCCGGCAAGTGCATGAGCCAGGACCTGACGTTGGGCTTGAGCACCAACGGGAAGTAGTTGGCAAGGATCTTGTCGTCCCGCCCCCCAGCAGCCTGCACCGCGATGGTGTAGATGCTGAGGAACTCCGACGGATGCGACTTGCCGTCGTACTTCTCTGGTACATCTGGTTTGAAATTCTTCGTACTGGGCCACTGGACTTGCCGCAGCTCACGAGTGAACGCAGGGCAACCTACCGCGTACGGCAAGTCGCCTGGTTCCCTTGGTGCATGCATGTCAACAGAGGGCCCAGTGCGCTTGTCTGATTGACGTCGCGCTTCTCTTCGGCGCTCGATGCGAGTACAAGCGTCTTCTTGTTGCCGTTCTTGATGAACTTGGCGCTGATCGCGATGAGCTCGCGGATCTGACGACGCGGTGGAGTCGCTATCGAGGTGGACCCGGCGAGCCGGCGATCTTGGCCTTCGGGGCGGAGAGTGCACAATAGTTGCACCCCCACTAGTTTTGTCGTCTCCGGCTCGTGCCTGGCTGGCTTGCCGCGGCTGAGACGTGCTTGGCTGCCTTGGAGAGTCGCCGTTGGCGAAGCCGATGAGACTCTGGATGGTGGCCCTCCAGTCGTCGATCTTGTCCACCGTTGGAGGGTAATCTAGGAGCAGCTGAGCTCGCGCCAAAGCTTCTGCCGCAGTGGCGGGTGGCGGTGGCGAACGGTGCGAGGAGCGGGGTATGCTCGGACTGCTAACCACGTTAGAAGGAGCAGTATCCCGTCCAGGCGACCGTGTCTCGCTCACACCAGCAGGTTGACGTGCATGGTGGTCCTGAGCGCTCCGAGATCCGCCAGCTCGATCTTGGTCTAGTGAACGCACGGTACCGTGAGTACCATGATGCTGCCGGTCCCGCGCCTCCTGAGACAGGCGCGGTGCATGTACGGACGCCGAGGTCTTGGAGTGCGAGCGGTCTTTGTGGGAGCCGGCTACGCCGCCGATGGGCAGCGCAACCTTGTCCTTGGACCTGGTAGCACCGCGAGCTCCCTCGTCGACGCCCGTTCTTCCGCCACCGTCTGCCCCACCAACCGTTTGCTTCGGCGGTGGTTGGCTCGGCGCGGAAGGAGTAGCTGCCTCCGAAACTTTCTTCTTCGGCGGCATGTTGATGAAGATGATGAAGATCTAGCTCGCGAGAACGCCGGATCTGGTTCACACAACCTCGACGCCCCCTACCTGGCGCGCCAAAGATGCCGGGGTACTGATCCACGGGCACCTATGGGACCAGCGGACCGGGTCCCTTTCGGTTCGGCGGGGGCGGAGATCGTGCAAAGGGCAAATCGAGGCGATGCACGCGAACGATTTACCCAGGTTCGGGCCGCACGGATGCGTAAAACCCTACTCCTGCTTTGTGGTTTGTATTGATTTCTTGCTCGGGAGCGCGGAGTGCTACAGTACACACCAGCAGCTAGCGAGACCGAGCATGAGTGTTCGAACCTCCCTCTACGTTGCACACGGGCCTCCTTTTATATGCTCAAGGGGTCACCGACAGGTGGCAACGGAGGTAAAGGGCAAAAATGGAAAGGTGTTGCGGTAGGCACAGCTACCTGCTACAGTGTATCATACCTAACCCTGACGGCAGGGGACAAGGGCCTTAAATGCCCGTCTGTGTCGCCTAAACAGTGCAAAAAGGGACCTCCAGGGACGCCACCGTTCGCCACGATGGCGATCTTGTCAGCGTCGCTTGCCACCGCACGCCCCTAGCTGCACAGCCTTCCGCCACGTACGCCTGGAAGGGCCCTAGAGCGACACGTTGGTGGATGTGATGGAGCGCGGGCGCGGAGAGGTGGCTTGCCGCGGCAAGCGCCTTGCCGCGGTCGTTGTCTTGTCGTGTCCGGGAGCTTGTCGCTCACCGGGCCTTGCCGGGGCGCGCGGTGCGCCACGGCAAGTTCCTTGGAATGCCTTGGGTGGCCTTCCCGGCAAGCTCCTCTTGCCGGGGTCTTGGGATGCTTTTGTTAGCCTTCCCGGCAAGCTCCTCTTGCCGGGGTCTTGTCTTCTTGGCTTGGACACTTTGTTCTTGAATGATTCCAAAGGAACCACGGAGGGCCTTGGCAGTCACCCGGCAAGCCTTGCCGCGGGATGCTGCGACGGCCCGTGCACAAGTTCGGGATACTAGGGTACCCCTACTCTAGTACACCGACACCATGATACCATGCCAAGTTCATGGATTTACTAGAATTTTAAAAAATGGTATCTCAATGTTTTACCGGCGATCAACAGTGCCCGGGTGTTTGAAATTCATTCCTATTTCTAGCATGGGACCTAAGCATGCACCCAAGGACACAGATTTGACTTTTCAACCAATTTATATGCACTGGAGCATGTGCATGTATTTCAAATTTGAATTATGCATTAAAATGCCTAAAACCTAGTTAATGTATTAAAATGTCCAAATGAACCCCGAAAAATTGCAAAAGTTAACACAACACTCATGTTCTTCTATGTTGGCACTAGAAATTTTTTGAAAGCAATAAGAGGCAACGGATATAGTTTCGTCCCCAAAGGTGGCACGTTCCGTACCGAAATCATCATGCTTGTTCTGAGAAGCTATGGTTTGTGAGAAGCTTATACCCAAACCTGCCCAAAATGGGACAAATTCTTTATCACGACATGTTGATGCCGCTCCATGATACGATGCCAAGTTCATGAATTTCATACGGGTTGTGGATTTACTAGAATTTAAAAAATAGGTATCTCAATGTTTTGCCGGCAATCAACAGTGCCATGGTGTTTGAAATTCATTCCCATTTCTTGCATGGGAACTAAGCATGCACCCAAGGACACAGATTTGACTTTTCAACCAATTTATATGCACTTGAGCATGTGCATGTATTTCAAATTTGAAGTATGCACATAAAATGCCTAAAAACATAACACAACACAACAAACCCCAAAAAATTCCAAAACATAACACAACACTTATGTTGTTCTATGTTGGCACTAGAAATTTTTTATAAGCAATAAGAGGCAACGGATATCATTTCGTCCCCAAAGGTGGCACGTTCTGTACCGAAACCATCAGGCTTGTTGTGATAATCTCTAGTTTGTGAGAAGCTTATACCCAAACCTGCCCCAAATGGGACAAATTTTTTACCACGACATGTTGATGCTGCTCCATGATACCATGCCAAGTTCAAGAATTTCAGACGAGTTGTGGTTTTCTAGAATCTAAAAAATAGGCATCTCAATGTTTTGCTGGCAATCAACAGTGCCCGGGTGTTTGAAATTCATTCCTATTTCTTGCATGGGACCTAAGCATGCACCCAAGGACACAGATTTGACTTTTCAACAAAATTATATGCACTGGAGCATGTGCATGTATTTCAAATTTGAATTATGCACATAAAATGCCTAAAACCCAGTTAATGTATAAAAATGTCTAGATGAACCCCGAAAAATTCCAAAACTTTACACAACACTCATGTTGTTCTATGTTGGCACTAGAAATTATTTGAAAGCAATAAGAGGCAACGGATATCGTTTCGTCCCCAAAGGTGGCATGTTCTGTACCGAAACCATCAGGCTTGTTGTGATAAGCTCTAATTTGTGAGAAGCTTATACCCAAACCTGCCCCAAATGGGACAAATTTTTTACCACGACATGTTGATGCCATTCCATGATACCATGCAAAGTTTCATGAATTTCAAACGAGTTCTGCATTTTCTAGAATTTAAAAAACAGGTATCTCAATGTTTTGCCGGCAATCAACAATGCCGTGGTGTTTGAAATTCATTCCCATTTCTTGCATGGGAACTAAGCATGCACCCAAGGACACAGATTTGACTTTTCAACCAATTAATATGCACTAGAGCATGTGCATGTATTTCAAATTTGAATTATGCACATAAAATGCCTAAAAACCCAGTTAATGTATAAAAATGTCCAAAGGAACCCTGAAAAATTCCAAAACATAACACAGCACTTTTGTTGTTCTATGTTGGCACTATAAATTTTTTGAAGGCAATAAGAGGCAACGAATATTGTTTCATCCCCAAAGGTGGCACGTTCCTTATCGAAACCATTAGGCTTGTTGTGAGAAGCTCTGGTTGTGAGAAGCTTATACCCAAACCTGCCCCAAATGGGACAAATTTTTTAACACGACATGTTGATGCCGCTCCATGATACCATGCCAAGTTTCATGAATTTCAAATGAGTTCTAGATTTACTAGAATTAAAAAAACAAGTATCTCAATGTTTTATCGACAATCAACAGTGCCCTGGTGTTTGAAATTCATTCCCATTTCTTGCATGGGACCTAAGCATGCACCCAGGGAGATAGATTTTACTTTTCAACCAATTTATATGGACTGGAGCACGTGCATGTATTTCAAATTTGAATTATGCACATAAAATGCCAAAAAAAACCATTTAATGTATAAAAATGTCCAAACGAACCCTGAAAAATTCCAAAACTTAACACAACACTCATGTTGTACTATGTTGGCACTAGAAATTTTTTGAAAGCAATAAGAAATAACAGATATTGTTTCGTCCCCAAAGGTGGCACATTCCGTACCGAAACCATCGGCTTATTGTGGGACGCTCTGGTTTGTGAGAAGCTTATACCCAAACCTGCCCCAAATGGGGCATTTTTTTACCATGGCATGTTGGTGTCGTTCCGTGATACCATGCCAAGTTCAAGAATTTCAGACGAGTTGTGGATTTAATAGAATTTAAAAAACAGGTATCTCAATGTTTTGCCGGTAATAAACAATGCCCTGGTGTTGGAAATTCATTCCCATTTCTTGCATGGGACCTAAGCATGGACCCAAGGACGCAGATTTGACATTCAACCAATTTATATGCCCTGGAGCATGTGCATGTATTTCAAATTTGAATTATCCACATAAAATGCGTAGAAAACCTAGTTAATTTATAAAGATGTCCAAACAAACCCCGAAAAATTCCGAAACTTAACACAACACTCATGTTGTTTTATGTTGGCACTAGAATTTTTTTGAACGCAATAAGAGGCAACAGATGTCGTTTCGTTCCCAAAGGTGGCACGTTCCGTACTGATACCATCAGGCTTGTTGCGAGAAGCTCTGGTTTGTGAGAAGCTTATACCCAAGCCTGCCCCAAGTGGGATAATTTTTTTACCATGGCATGTTGATGTCGTTCCGTGATACCATGCCAAGTTCAAGAATTTCAAACGAGTTGTGGATTTACTAGAATTAAAAAAACAGGTATCTCAACGTTTTGCCGGCAATAAACAGTGCCATGGTATTTGAAATTCATTCCCATTTCTTGAATGAGACCTAAGCATGCACCCAAGGACACGGATTTGACTTTTCAACCAATTTATATTCCCTGTAGCATGTGCATGTATTTCAAATTTTAATTATCCACGTAAAATGCCTAGAAAACCCTGTTAATGTATAGAAATGTCCAAATGAACCCCGAAAAATGCCAAAACTAAACACAATCGTCATGTTGTTCTATGTTGGCACTAGATTTTTTTAAAGAAATAAGAGGCAACAAAAATCTATAGCGACCCGACCCAAATGGATCGAGTCTCTGCGCTTAAGTGTCATCCCTGGATCGGTATGCTGACACACAGTACTCGAGGATTTATAACAGAGGTAAATCACATGTATAAAGTAACGTAAATACTATTACCTCAATCCATATAGCGGAAGTAACAACAAGGTTTTGGATTCCCGTCAACACCAACGGCAAAGTTGAGTGTACAAATCGTAACCCTAACGTATCACTTACTCGTCGTAAGAATCCTGCAACATGAGACGTTGCAGCCACAAAGGGTCACTACAATGAATGTACTGGCAAATTCACACCGTAGGATAATGATGAAAAATAACTATCACTACATGCATATTTGGCTGGTGGAAAGCTCTAAGTTTATTTTTGCATAAAGCCAATTTTTCCCTACTACAAAGTTGGTTGAAAGCATTGAGAAGGTTCCTCCAACTCCATCCCAAAGTAATAATTATAAGCCAACAAATTAATTAAGTAAAGTGATGAGATCAACATGATAATTCAAGAACAAAATACTCAAGATGTCCACTACTGGGGACACGGCTAATCATGATTAGTTTGTACACTCTGTAGAGGTTTGCGCACTTTTCCGCACAAGACTCGATCTCCTCCGTTGGATTTCTCGCACTACCTAGTGTTTGAGAAACGGATGACCAAGACACAGTCTTTCAGAAGCATTAACTCTAACCCCAGGTAGACTGTACCAACCTACATCCCCTACATCTGCTAGCCTACCACTGGAAGAGGTCATGCAACTTACTCAACCGTGCCAGAGCCCATAATGGCTTGTGGCTGCACACGGAAGTTTCTAGCATGAATAATCTTATGATCCCTTTGAGCCTGGGTGGCATTCCATAGGGTGATCACACGGGTCCTCCGGGATCCCCTTGGGCAAGCACTCGGTTCTCCAGGTGCCCGGGCAAACCACTGGGTGCTCCAGGGTGCCCCTACCATTCCACCCAAATGTGTATTAAAGTGTCCACCTTAAGTTAACCATTAAATAATAACTCTCACATCTGTCATGAATCACTCAACCATCCACGTCTACTACCATAGCATAGCAGTATGAGCATAACGTAAAAATAACTCCCAAGGTTTGAATGCAGGACAATAGGTGCCTACCTCATCAACTACTTCCAATTACCCACATGTTACCAATCCTACTCATGCAATGTTTGAGGGTGAAACTAATGCATAAAAACTGGTTATGAAAGGGATATGATCAAAGTGTGAACTTGCCTCGTACTATTGATGAAGATGATTCGCACTCATAACTCCTGATAGTTCTACTCGTCACACTCCGGTCAATCTATCGTAAGTAAGCAATTACATACATAAGCACTCATGCAAAAGAATCGAAGAAACGACTTTGGAAAACTTCGAAAACAAGCAATTAGATCTTGAAACAGAAAACAATTTCTAATAGTACCAAAATTGGGTGAAATTGGCCTGATCAGAAAGTTTAAGTCAAGAGCTTCGATTTGCAAAAATAAAATTCAAGTTCTAAACAAAAGAAGTTTGAATATGAATTTGAACAAATTTCAAAATTTGAAAATTTCAAAAAGTTGATGTGACAAGTTCACTGGATAGGTGAAAACAAGACAAAACTATAGGCGTTGGTTTCTTCTAATTTGGATGAACGAGTAAAAAGTTATGGCTATTTGAAAAATCAAGGCCAAGCTGTCTTACGGGAGAAAAATAGCTACGGCTAAAAAAATTAAGGCAGAGAAAAGACGATTTCGGTGAGAGAAAACAATTTTCAGAAGTCCCGCCGAAAAGGAAAAAAATATTTTTTTAATGAATCTAGTCAAACAAAAATATTGATTTAACCCAATTTGGATGATTTTTGGAGGCTCTATGGGTCTATATATTTATGGGTGAAAAGGAGGTTTAGGGGCAATATGGGACTAAACATATACGTACGTATATGAAATTTGAAAAAATCATGGGCTAAAAGTTAGACCCGACCGTGCGCTGTAGTTTTTCTTTTTTAGACAAAATTCAGTCGAAAAAGGCTGACTCGGCGGGCCCATGTAGGAGAGAAGAAAAAAATGATAAGGCGCCCGATGCCACTATGCTGCGCACGCAGGCGACAATTAGTTCTAAGCGCACGCACAGTTTTTTTAGAAACAGAAAAGGAAAAAAAGAATAACGAAAATAAAATAAAACTTTATATAGGCATATTATATATCAAAGTTTTCAGAAAAAGATTTTCTACAACATGAACATTTTTCTAGTGTCAAATAAAATCCACAAAAATTAAAATAACTCAAATATGCTACTTCTACAATAAAACCCAATAAAAATCATTTTAGAAATACCAAAATTATTTCAAAATTATTTTTCTCCAATTTTCTGATGTAGGGAATCATTTTATCCTATTTTCTATGTATTTTATTTTTGGAGGAAAATAATTTGAATAAAAACCAAATAACCCCAAATTGAAAATAATTTCAATGGGACTTTGAAATTAATTCTTTTGAAACTTCCAACACATATTTCATATGTTTCGAAGAAGTCATTTTATCTTCTCTCATGAAAATCATTGAGTTGCATAAAGTTTCTAAGTTGGAAAATATTTCCAAATAAATTTCAAATATTTTCAAAACCCCTTTTCATTAATTTAAATGGAAGAAGTCATGTCATCTTCTCTCTAGGGTTTTGTATTTGAAAAGAATTTGAATTCACGGAGATCATAAAAGCAAAATTAAAGTTTGGGAAAGTCCTTTTATTCCCTCTCATTTAACTTTCAAAAGGTTTCGAATTTCACTCAATTTCAGTCAATCAATCACACAACAATCAAATAAAACTATCTATTTAATATAACATTCCAAAAATTAGAATTTTGGGATGTTACAAACCTACCATCCTTAAAATGAATCTCATCCTCGAGATTCGGAGAGGCTAGAAAGAAATAGGTTAGGTTTCGAGGACCTTCTCAAAATCCATCGATCATCTCCGGTGTCTCTGGTGCTACCACCCTTAGAAGCATGGTTACGGTTCCATCAAAACTCATATACTCCATCCTTATCGTTGACAATGTTGGTCTTCTCAAATTCTCGGTAAAATTCCTTCTCTAGGCTCTTCTGGTAGTGGCATAACCTTTAGCGCAATTCTTCTGTCATTTCATCTTGGTAAGGTTCTCGTGTCACTGGGTCTTCTTAACTGACAGATCTGGCGCCAATACTAAACAATTATCGATATCTCATGGTGGTCATCAATTTATGGTTTCTCCTGCAAGAAATGGGTCTAGGCTTCATCCTCACCGTATGACCTACGATTGGCAACAGTTGCCTTGTACAAGGGAAAAATTATCGTACCATTCTAAGGTTTAAACAATGTTTCGATCGTCGTCACTCTACTATGGGTAAGTCACTCAGATTTACCATCCCATATAGCAAGGCAAATAATAAGAGAAAGTCGGTATGGTGATCAATCCATCCCGCACCCCAATCATTACCTTGTACATGGTTTAGTGAATCTCGCATTCTAACACTCGGTCATCCTCGCAAGCATTGCAGAATTTCTCTTGTCAATGAACTAAGTTCGGATAAATCCATTGATTCTGCAAGCCAAACAAACATCTATCGTTCCTTCACAACTCTCAGGTTTTTGCGTTACTCCTATAAGATCGTCTGTTGATAAAGTCGTATCTTCTTCCAGGGTATTTCCTTTAGCAAAAGTGTGCTTGCTTCTTGGCAGGTCCTGGGGCCCATGGGTTATGGGTTATGGCCCATCTCATCACTTGCCAACCTTGAAATCATCATCGGGGCAACTGATCATTATTCCAACATCCAGCTTCCTAGCATTCTTAAATCCATACAATTGTACTGCCTCCCTTCCTTCTATTTTACCAAGCTAAGACATGATTACTCAGACTCATCATGGGATTACAATTGCTCCACATTACCAACATTCTACCTCCTTTATATCCAATAGTACTTCATCTCTTCATACTCTTGGGATACCCCACATATCGAGACAAAACTCATACTTATTTTGTCTGAAATCCACTCCGTGGCATATCATTCTCCTTTCCATGGGTCAAGTGTCCTCACAGGGTACTACCACCTGTAAAATGCACAAATTCTTCCATAGACCATATTTCTCATATCCTCGAAAATGGTCAAAATCTTTCTCCATAGAGTAACAACTCATAAAATTCCAAATAGTACCCATGATACTAACTTTACTGATTCTCAAAGTATTACAATCTCCTGCACTTCATTACATGCCTCAACTCAACACCTCAATATAAAGGAAAATGTTCTCACTACTACTACTATACTTCTCACGAACATAACTAATTATCACAAGTCTCCTTCTCCTTGGGACAATCTCTGGCAAAGTGCCATGCTTCATTACAACAAAAACATATTACTTCTGAGAAGTCTTGAGGTTTCTCATGATTACATAGCCTCCTTGGGTCCTCGGCTTCCTTTTTGGGCAACTGCTGATGTACTGCCCTGACTCCTTGCACCTGAAACAGGTGATATGGCTCAGGTCCTTCTTGATATCCAATCTACTTCTCTTCCTGGACTTTTCCATTCCAATCAGGGCTTCTATTTCCTGTGGGTCATACTCTACTTCCTCTGTCGGGAATTCTACTAGATCCCCATTCATACAATTCTGGAAGATGTGTCCTTCTTCTCCACATGAATAGCATGACTTGGTGCAGGGTTTAATTGGGTCTTCTTCAGGTGTGTCCTTCACCTCTTCCTTCATCACAGTTTCTTCTAAAATTTCCATGAGGACTCCTTTCATTGCTTCTTTCTTCTTGTGGATGGTTCTTTGTACCATGGTGTAAATGTGACACTGAGCAGGGTAGTGGGTAGTCCCTTCACACAAGAAACAAGTTACCTGCCTAGTGGCATTCTTCATCTGGGTGACTTCCTTCACAATTAGGGCATTCATCCCTTGTGTTCTCTATGGTTGTATCCCATTTCTCCATAGAGCTTGCATGCACAAGGTTTCTTCATATCACTTACATCAGGCTTCAATTTCTGGGACACAAACTGAGACTTTGGCAAAGTCAACTTAAATTCTTTCCAATGGGGTACTCCTTGCCATCCATTGAACTATAGGAGCTGGTTTCATCTAATTTGGATGAACGAGTAAAAGGTTATGGCTATTTGAAAAATCAGGGCCAATTTGTTTTACGGGAGAAAAATAGCTACGGTTAAAAAAATTAAGGCAGAGAAAAGACGATTTCGGAGAGAGAAAACAATTTTCAGAAGTCCCGCCGAAGAGGAAAAAATATTGATTTAACCCAAATCGGATGGTTTTTGGAGGCTCTATGGGTCTATATTTATAGGTGAAAAGGAGGTTTATGGGCAATATGGGACTAAACATATACTTACGTAGATGAAATTTGAAAAAATCATGGGCTAAAAGTTAGGCCTGACCGCACGCTGTAGTTTTTCTTTTTTAAACAAAATTTGGTAAAAAAAAAGTTGGCTGGGCTTGGCCTATGTAGGAGAGAAGAAAAAAATAAAATGGTGAGGCGCGTGATGCCACTATGCTGCGCATGTAGGCGACAGTTAGTTCCAGGCGCACGCGCAGTTTTTTTTAGAAACAGAAATGGAAAAAAGAATAACTAAAATAAAATAAAATTTTATATAGGCATATTATATATCAAAATTTTCAGAAAAAGATTTTCCACAACGTGAACATTTTCCTAGTGTCAAATAAAATCCACAAAAATTCAAATATTACAAACAGTGCTACTTCTACAATAAAACCCAATAAATATTATTTTAGAAATCCCAAAATTATTTCAAAATTATTTATCTCCAATTTTCTGATCTAGGCAATCATTTTACCCTTTTTCCATATATTTTATTTTTGGAGGAAAATAATTTGAATAAAAACCAAATAACCCCAAATTGAAATAATTTCAATGGGACTTTGAAGTTAATTCTTTTGAAACTTCCAACTCATATTTCATAAGTTTCGAAGAAGTCATTTTATCTTCTCCCGTTAAATTCATTGAGTTGCATAAAGTTTCTGAGTTGGAAAATATTTCCAAATAAATTTCAAATATTTTCAAAAACCCTTTTCATTTATTTAAATGGAAGAAGTCATGTCATCTTCTTTGTAGGGTTTTGTATTTGAAAAGAATTTGAATTCACGGAGATCATAAAAGCAAAATGAAAGTTTGGGAAAGTCCTTTTATTCCCTCACATTTAACTTTCAAAAAGTTTCGAATTTCACTCAATTTCAGTCAATCAATCACAAAACAATCAAACAAAACTATCTATTTAATATAACATTCAAAAAATTAGAATTTTGGGATCTTACAATATCGTTTCGTCCCCAAAGGTGGCACATTCCGTACTGAAACCATCAGGCTTGTTGTGAGAAGCTCTTGTTTGTGAGAAGCGTATACCCAAACCTGCCCCAAATGGGACAAATTTTTTACAACGGCATGTTGATACAATTCCATGATACCATGCCAAGTTTCATGAATTTCAGACGAGTTCTGGATTTACTAGAATTGAAAAAATAGGCATCTCAATGTTTTGCTGGCGATCAACAGTGCCCTGGTGTTTGAAATTCATTCCCATTTCTTGCATGGGGCCTAAGCATGCACCCAAGGACACAAATTTGACTTCTCAACCAATTTATATGCACTGGAGCATGGGCATGTATTTCAAATATGAATTATTTACATAAAATGCCTAGAAAACCCAGTTAATGTATGAAAATGTCCAAACGAACCCCGAAAAATTCCAAAACTTAACACAACACTCATGTTGTTCTATGTTGGCACTAGAATTTTTTTGAAAGCAATAAGAGGCAAAGGATATCGTTTTGTCCCCAAAGGTGGCACATTCTGTACGGAAACCATCAGGCTTGTTGTGAGAAGCTCTGGTTTGTGTGAAGCTTATACCCAAATCTGCCCCAAATGGGAATTTTTTTACCACGCCATGTTGATGCTGCTCCATGATACCATGCCAAGTTTCATGAATTTCAGACGAGTTCTGGATTTCCTAGAATTGAAAAAACAGGCATCTCAATGTTTTGCGGGCGATCAACAGTGCCCTGGTGTTTGAAATTCATTCCCATTTCTTGCATGGGGCCTAAGCATGCACCCAAGGACACATATTTGACTTTTCAACCAATTTATATGCACTGGAGCATGTGCATGTATTTCAAATTTGAATTATGCACATAAAATGACTAAAAACCATTTAATGTATAAAAATGTCGAAAGGAACCCCGAAAAATTCCAAAACTCAATACAACACTTTTGTTGTTCTATGTTGGCACTAGCAATTTTTTGAAGGAACTAAGAGGCAACGGATATCGTTTCGTCCCCAAAGGTGGCACGTTCCGTATCAAAACCATCAAGCTTGTTGTGAGAAGCTTTGGTTTGTGAGAAGCTTATACCCAAACCTGCCCCAAATGGGACAACTTTTTTAGCACGGCATGTTGATGCCGCTCCATGATACCATGCCAAGTTTCATGAATTTCAGACGAGTTCTGGATTTAATAGAATTAAAAAATAGGTATCTTTATGTTTTGCCGGCAATCAACAGTGCTCAGGTGTTTGAAATTCATTCCCATTTCTTGCATCGGACCTAATCATGCACCCAAGGATACATATTTGACTTTTCAACCAATTTATATACACTGGAGTATCTGCATGTATTTCAAATTTGAATTATGCACATAAAATGCCAAAAAACCCGGTTAATGTATAAAGATGTCTAAACGAACCCCGAAAAATTCCAAAACTTAATACAACACTCATGTTGTACTATGTTGGCACTAGAAATTTTTTGAAAGCAATAAGAGGAAACGAATATCGTTTCATCCCCAAAGGTGGCACGTTTCGTACCTAAACCATCAGGCTTGTTGTTGGAAGCACTGGTTTGTGAGAAGCTTGTACCCAAACCTGCCCCAAACGGGACATTTTTTTACCACGACATGTTGATGCCGCTCCATGATACCATGCCAAGTGCAAGAATTTCAGACAAGTTGTGGATTTACTAGAATTTAAAAAACAAGTATCACAACGTTTTGCCAGCAATCAAAAGTGCCCTGGTGTTTAAAATTCATTCCCATTTCTTGCATGGGAACTAAGCATGAACCCAAGGACACAGATTTGACTTTTCAACCAATTTATATGCACTGGAGCATGTGCATGTATTTCAAATTTGAATTATGCACATAAAATCCCTAGAAAACCCAGTTAATGTATAAAAATGTCCAAACGAACCCCAAAAAATTCCAAAACTTAACACAACACTCATGTTGTTCTATGTTGGCACTAGAATTTTTTTTGAAAGCAATAAGAGGCAACGGATATCGTTACGTCCCCAAAGGTGGCACGTTCCGTACGGAAACCATCAGGCTTGTTTTGAGAAGCTCTGGTTTGTCAAAAGCTTATACCCAAACCTGCCCCAAATGGGACAAAAAATTTACCACGGCATGTTGATGCCGCTCCATGATTCCATGCCAAGTTTCATGAATTTCAGACAACTTCTGGATTTAATAGAATTTAAAAAACAAGTATCTCAATGTTTTGCCGGCAATCAACAGTGCCATGGTGTTTGAAATTCATTCCCGTTACTTGCATGGGACCTAAGAACGCAGCCAAAGACACATATTTGACTTTTCAACCAATTTATATGCACTGGAGCATGTGCATGCATTTCAAATTTGAAATATGCACATAAAATGCCTAGAAATCCCAGTTAATGTATATAAATGTCCAAACGAACCCCGAAAAATTCCAAAACTTAACACAACACTCATGTTGGCACTAGAATTTTTTGAAAGCAATAAGAGGCAACAGATATCGTTTTGTCCCCAAAGGTGGCACGTTCCGTACCGAAACCATCAGGCTTGTTGTGAGAAGCTATGGTTTGTGAGAAGCTTATACCCAAACCTGCCCCAAATGGGACATATTTTTTACCACAACATGTTGATGTTGCTCCATGATACCATGCCAAGTTCATGAATTTAAAACATGTTGTGGATTTACTAGAATTTAAAAAATGCTATCTCAATGTTTTGCGGGCAATCAACAGTGCCCTGGTGTTTGAAATTCATTCCCATTTCTTGCATGGGACCAAAGCGTGCACCCAAGGACAAAAATTTGACTTTTCTAGCAATTTATATGCACTGGAGCATGTGCATGTATTTCAAATATGAATTATTTACATAAAATGCCTCGAAAACGCAGTTAATGTATGAAAATGTCCAAACGAACCCCAAAAAATTCCAAAACTTAACACAACACTCATGTTGTTCTATGTTGGCACTAGAATTTTTTTGAAACCAATAAGAGGCAAAGGATATCGTTTTGTCCCCAAAGGTGGCACGTTCCGTACGGAAACCATCAGGCTTGTTGTGAGAAGCTCTGGTTTGTGTGAGGCTTATACCCAAATCTGCCCCAAATGGGAATTTTTTTACCACGCCATGTTGATGCTGCTCCATGATACCATGCCAAGTTTCATGAATTTCAGACGAGTTCTGGATTTACTAGAATTGAAAAAACAAGCATCTCAATGTTTTGCTGGCGATCAACAGTGCCCAGGTGTTTGAAATTCATTCCCATTTCTTGCATGGGGCCTAAGCATGCACCCAAGGACACAAATTTGACTTTTCAACCAATTTATATGCACTTTTCAACCAATTTATATGCACAGAACAAAATTAGAAAACAAAGAGGGAGGGATGCTCACCTGGGCCTCACATTTGTTGGCCCAGCCCACCTGGCTCAGTGCCAGTCATCCCTAACTTCTGCCAGTAGGCAGAGGTGGGACAGCGCACGCGCGCGTGAGGCGCCACACCTCCTCTTGCTTACCGCTGAGCCTCTGGCCGCGTGGGTGAATGCCCTAGAGCCGTCCTGATCCAGCTGACACCCCCACTCCTCCCCTTCTCTCTCCCTCACCTCTACACCGCCACAGCCGAACGCTCTCATCGTTGTCGTTCGCCATAGTCGTGGCCACTGCCTCCCCCTCGGCCGCTCGACATGCCCCAGAGCTCCGCAATGACATCTTCTTCGTCCGCATCTAGCTACACGTCGCCGGGTGCCCTGCCTCGCGGTCACCACCGTCTTCTTCCTCCTCGGGTCACCGAGATTGCCATCGCTCGTTCGTCGTCGCCAGCGCTTCCCCGAGCCACTCACATGTACCAGAAGAACCACCGTGAGCACCTGCGCCTTTCCCCTCTCTCCCGCAATCTAATTTGCCCTCTAGCACAAGCGCTACCGCGCCCGAGAGCTCGCTGCCGCCGTCCGTGGTGCTGCCGCAGCCACAGCTGCTACCACCCGCGTTCGAGCTCATCAGCATGCTCAGTGCAACCCCAGGAGAACGTAGCATGGTAACCCAAAAGTATAGGGAATCGCAACAGTTTTTGAGGGTAGAGTATTCAACCCAAATTTATTGATTCGACACAAGGGGGGCCAAAGAATATTCTAAAGTATTAGCAGCTGAGTTGTCAATTCAACCACATCTGGATAACTTAATATCTACGGCAAAGTATTTAGTAGCAAAGTAATATGATAGTAGTGGTAACGGTGGTAAAAGGTAACGGTAGCAAAAGTAATATTTTTGGTGTTTTATAGTGAGGATAACAATAGCAACGGAAAAGTAAATAAGCGGATAACAATATATGGAAAAGCTCATAGGCAATGGATCGGTGATGGAGAATTATGCCGGCTGCGGTTTATCATGTAATAGTCATAACATAGGGTGACACAAAACTAGCTCCAATTCATCAATGTAATGTAGGCATGTATTCCGAATATAGTCATACGTGCTTATGGAAAAGAACTTGCATGACATTTTTTGTCCTACATTCCTGTGGCAGTGGGGTCCTAATGGAAACTAAGGGATATTAAGGCCTCCTTTTAATAGAGTACCGGACCGAAGCATTAACACATAGTGAATACATGAACTCCTCAAACTATGGTCATCACCGGGAGTGGTCCCGATTATTGTCACTTCGGGGTTGCAGGATCATAACAGATAGTAGGTGACTATAGACTTCAAGATAGGATCAAGAACTCTCATATATTGATGAAAACATAATAGGTTCAGATCTGAAATCATGGCACTCGGGCCCTCGTGACAAGCATTAAGCATAGCAAAGTCATAGCAACATCAATCTCAGAACATAGTGGATACTAGGGATCAAACCCTAACAAAACTAACTCGATTACATGATAAATCTCATCCAACCCACCACCGTCTAGCAAGCCTACGATGGAATTACTCACGCACGGTAGTGAGCATCATGAAATTGGTGATGGAGGAAGGTTGATGATGACGATGGCGACGGATTCCACTCTCCGGAGCCCTGAACGGACTCCAGATCAGCCTTCCCGAGAGATTTTAGGGCTTGCCGGTGGCTTCGTATCGTAAAACATGATGAACCCTTCTCTCTGGTTTTTTCTCCTCGAAAGTGAATATATGGAGTCAGGGTTGTGGTCGGTGGAGCATTAGGGGGCCCACGAGGCAGGGGGCGCACCCAGGGGGGGTAGGGCGCGCCCCCCACCCTCGTGGACAGGTGGAGGCCGCCCTGACATGGATCTTCCATCCAGTATTTTTTATATATTCCAAAATAATTCTCCGTTGATTTTCAGTTCATTCCAAGAAATTTTATTTCTGCACAAAAATAACACCATGGCAATTCTGCTGAAAACAGCGTCAGTATGGGTTAGTTCCATTCAAATCATGCAAGTTAGAGTCCAAAACAAGGGCAAAAGTGTTAGGAAAAGTAGATACGTTGGAGACGTATCAACTCCCCCAAGCTTAAAGCTTTGCTTGTCCTCAATCAATTCAGTTGATAAACTGAAAGTGATAATGAAAAACTTCTACAATCTCTGTTTGCTCTTGTTGGATTAAATATGCAAAGCCAGCATTCATGTTTTCAGCAAAGATTATGAGCTAACCATATTCACAATAACATTTAAGTCTCATGTTTACTCATATCAATGGCATAATCAACTAGCGAGCAATAATAATAAATTTCGGATTAAAACACTTTCTCAAAACAATCATGATATGATATAACATGATGGTATCTCGCTAGCCCTTTCTGAGACCGCAAAACATAAATGCAGAGCACCTTTAAAGATCAAGGACCGACTAGACTTCGTAATTCATGGTAAAAGAGATCCAGTCAAGTCATACTCAATGTAAAGTAACAATAATGGATGCAAATGACAATGGTGCTCTCCAACTGGTGCTTTTAATAAGAGGATGATGACTCGACATAAAAGTAATTGGATAGGCCCTTCGCAGAGGGAAGCAAGGATTTGTAGAGGTGCTAGAGCTCGATTTTGAAATAGATATGAATAATATTTTGAGCGCTATACTTTCATTTTCAACATAACAACCAAGAGTTCTCAATATCTTCCATGCAACACACATTATAGGCGGTTCCCAAACAAAATGGTAAAATTTATACTCCCCCTCCACCAACAAGCATCAATCCATGGCTTGCTCGAAACAACGAGTGCCTCCAACTAACAAGAGTCCCAGGGGAGTTTTGTTTGTAGTTATTTTGATTTGATTTGCATAAAGCATGGGACTGGGCATCCCGATGACCAGCCATTTTCTCGCTAGTGAGGAGCAGAGTCCACTCCTCTTGAGAATAACCCGCCTAACATGGAAGATACGGACAACCCTAGTTGATACATGAGCTATTCAAGCATACAAAACATAATGTTTATTTGAAGGGTTAGAGTTTGGCACATACAAATTTACTTGGGACGGCAGGTAGATACAGTATATAGTTAGGTATGGTGGACTCATATGGAATAACTTTGGGGTTTATGGAATTGGATGCACAAGCAGTATTCCCGCTTAGTACAGGTGAAGGCTAGCAAAAGACTGGGAAACGACTAGCTAGAGAGAGACAACAGTCATGAACATGCATTAAAATTAATCAACACCGAATGCAAGCATGCGTAGGATATAATGCACCATGAACATAAATATCTATGTTGATTTTGTTTCAACTACATGCGTGAACATGTGCCAAGTCAAGCCACACGAATCATTCAAAAGAGGATACCACCCTATCATACCACATCACAACCATTTTAATAGCATGTTGGCATGCAAGGTAAACCATTATAAGCTCCTAGCTAATTAAACATGGCATAAGCAACAATAATCTCTAATTATCATTGCAAACATGTTTATTCATAATAGGCTGAATCAAGAACGATGAACTAATCATATTTACAAAAACAAGAGAGGTCGAGTTCATACCAGCTTTTCTCATCTCAATAAGTTCATCATATAATCATCATTATTGCATTTCACTTGCACGACCGAATAGTGTGGATAATAATAATAGTGCACGTGCATTAGACTAAGCTGAAATCTGCAAGAATTCAATTCAAGAGAGAAGACAAGGTAATATGGGATCTTTGTTAGATCAACAATAATGCATATAAGAGCCACTCAACATTTTCATTATGGTCTTCTCCTCTCGACCCCAAAGAACAAGAAAGAAATAAAACTATTTACACGGGAAAGCTCCCAACAAGCAAAAGAAGAATGAGAAATCTTTTTGGGTTTTCTTTTTAATTATTACTACTACAGCATGAAAAGTAAACTAACTAAAATCTACAACTATTTTTTGTTTTTTATTAAGGTTTAATAAACACACAAGAAGAAAGCATAAAAAGTAAAATAAACTAGCATGGATGATACAATGAAAAAGCATGAGCACCGACAACTAGCATGAGTGTGTGAACATGAATGTAATGTCGGTGAGAAATACGTACTCCCCCAAGAATAGGCTTTTGGCCTAAGTTGGTATATGGCCATGGATGGCCTGGCGGATATCGAAAGTTGTAGCTGGGGTCGTACTGAGATGCAGCGGCAATTGCCTGATGACCTACAGCTTGGAGGCGAGCTGTCTCCACCGTCCTCTCGTACTCGGTCGCCTCCTCCCTGGTTATAACATATCTCCCTTTTTCCTAAAAGTCAAAGAAAGTAGGAGCAGGGAGAGCGACATGATAGGTGCGTCGTTTGTCAAAGATTAGTCCGTACTGGAGAAACTAATCGTTCCTCTCAACAAACTGATGATGAACCATAGCCGCATAATCTAAATAAATAGGAGGCAACTCAATATCATACCCACATATGGGTATATCAAGAAAATTAGCTAGACGGGCTGCATAAATTCCACCAAAGAAATCTTCATTTAATCTATTATTATGCAATCTACGTGCAACAATTGCTCCGAAACTATAATGTTTATCTCCTAATACAGCACTCCTGAGAACACTGAGGTCAGGGACACACATGTGACATGCTTCATCCTTATCATTTATGCACCTACCTATGAAGAGAGCAAAATAATGTATAGCAGGAAAATGAATGCTCCATATGGTAGCTTGTGTTATGTCTCTAGATTCTCCCATAGTTATACTAGCAAGAAAATCTCTAAACTCATATTTGCGAGGCTCACTAGTGCTGCCCCATTGTGGAAGTTTGCAAGTAGTATTAAAATCCTCTGAGTCCACAGTATAAGAATTTTCATAAAGATCAAATAGGACAGTTTGAGAATTGCGTGATGATGAAAATTCAAACCTCCTCACAAAGGAATCAGTGAGATAGTGGTATTGGCGTCACTTATCTGCCTCGAAGCTCTCAAGATCGGCATTACGCACATAAGCATCCAATTCCTCCTTGATTCCTGCTCGAATCATGAAGTCCTCCAATGGCCATTCGCAGGGCCGCACTTGACCATCCCTTGGTGGTTCCTCGTCCGCATCGCGTATTGCGAGTTTGGGTGCTTGCTTCCTTGAAGGACGACCTTGGTACATTTTCCTAAACATATTTCTTCCTCTCAAAAATTTCTGAAATTTTTAGTAACTTAAAAATAAAAGTGCACCAAAGTCAACAACATTGATAGCAACTACTCCCACAAGTGCCTAGAGGATATATCATGAATTAAAATTACTTTTGACCATATAAATTTGACATGCAAGCTCAAGAATAGGGTCTCCTAAGCAACAAAAATATGCAATGAATAAAGCATAAGAACAAAAATGAATTGGACCATTTGAGGAGTCACATACCAAGGAACAATCCCACAAAGCAGTTTTGTGAGAGGTGCTTTGAGCAAGGAGATCGAAAATGGCAGCAAGATAAGCTTGGGCTCGGGTTTGAGCTGGCTAGTGATGTTTTTGGCAGGAAGGAGTGTGTGGTAGCTGGAATAAGTGGAGGGGAGCCACCATGGGCCCACGAGGCAGGGGCGCGCCCTGGGGGTAGGGCGCGCCCTGGACCCTCGTGGCCACGTGCTTGCTCCCCTTGCTGTGTTCTCAGTGCTAGATATTCTTAAATATTCCACAAAAAATCATATTTAAATTTCAGGGTATTTGGAGAACATTTATTTTCGAGGTATTTTTTATTGCATGGATAATTCAGAAAACAGACAGAAATTACTATTTTTGCTTTATTTAATATAAATAATAGAAAGTAAAAAGAGGGTACAGAGAGTTGTGTTTTCTAAATTCATCCATCTCATGCTCATCAAAAGGAATCCTCTAACAAGGTTGATCAGGTCTTGTTAACAAACTCATTCCGAATAACATGGAACCGGAGAATTTTCGAATAACACTGGGTTACCTCAACGGGGATATGCATGTCCCCAACAATAAGAATATCATATTTCTTCTTGACAGTAGGTAGAGGAAATTCAAAACCTCCAAAAATAATCGATGGAATTTTTCCAATAGAGTTTATACTATGAACTTGAGGTTGTTTCCTCGGAATGTAAACCGTATGCTCATTGCCATTAACATGAAAAGTGACATTGCCTTTGTTGCAACCAATAACAGCCCCTGCAGTATTCAAAAAGGGTCTTCCCAGAATAATAGACATACTATCGTCCTCGGGAATATCAAGAATAACAAAACCCATTAAAATTGTAATGTTTGCAACCACAACAGGCACATCCTCACAAATACCGACAGGTATAGCAGTTGATTTATTAGCCATTTGCAAAGGTATTTCAGTAGGTGTAAACTTATTCAAATCAAGTCTACGATATAAAGAGAGAGGCATAACACTAACACCGGCTCCAAGATCACATAAAGCAGTTTTAACATAGTTTCTTTTAATGGAGCATGGTATAGTTGGTACTCCTGGATCTCCAAGTTTCTTTGCTAGTCCACCCTTAAAAGTATAACTAGCAAGCATGGTGGAAATTTTAGTTTCCGATATTTTTCTCTTATTTGTAACAAATTCCTTCATATATTTAGCATAAGGATTCATTTTAAGCATATCAGTCAAACACATACGCAAGAAGATAGGTCCAATCATTTCAGCAAAGCACTCAAAATCCTCATCATCCTTTTTCTTGGATGGTTTGGGAGGAAAAGGCATGGGTTTCTGAACCCATGGTTCTCATTCCTTACTGTGCTTCCTAGCAACGAAGTCTCTCTTAGCATAACGTTGATTCTTTTATTGTGGGTTATCAAGATCAAGAGCAGATTCAGTTTCTACCTCATTATCATTCCTAGGTTGAGCATCAACATGAACATCATCATTAACATTATCACTAGGTTCATGTTCATTACTAGATTGGGTTTCAGCATCAGAAATAGAGATATCAATGGGATTCTCACGTGTGTCAATAACAGGTTCACTAGAAGCATGCAAAGTCCTATCATTTTTCTTTTTCTTCTTCTTAGAAGGACTAGCTGCATCTACATTATTTATCTGAGAATCCTGCTCAATTCTCTTAGGACGGCCTTCAGGATACAAAGGTTCCTGATTCATTTTAGCAGTTCTAGTAGCCACTCTAATAGCAAAATCATTATTTTTACTATTCAATTCATTGAGCAAATCATTCTGAGCTTTAAGTACTTGTTCTACTTTAGTGGTAACCATAGAAGCATGTTTACTAATAAGTTTTAGTTCACCTTTAAGATTAGCCATATAATCACTCAAGTGTTCAATCATATAAGCATTATGTTTCAATTGTCTACCAACATAAGCATTAAAATCTTCTTGCTTAACCATAAAGTTCTCAAACTCATCTAAGCATTGGTTGGCCAACTTAGTAGGAGGGATTTCAGCTTTATCATATCTATAGAGAGAATTTACCTTTACAACCTCTGTCGGCTTATCGAGACTGTGTGTTTCTTCAATAGGTGATGAATTAAGACCATGTATTTCTTCAAAAGGAGGTAAATTCTTAACATCTTTAGCTTTAATACCTTTTTCTTTCATAGATTTTCTTTGCCTCTTGCATATCTTCAGGACTGAGAAATAGAATACCCCTTTTCTTCGGAGTTGGCTTAGGAGTTGGTTCAGGAAGTGTCCAATTATTTTCATTGGTCAACATATTATTCAATAAAATTTCAGCTTCATCTGATGTTCTTTCCCTGAAAACACAACCAGCACAACTATCCAGGTGGTCTCTGGAAGCATCTGTTACTCCATTATAAAAGATATCAAGTATTTCATTTTTCTTAAGAGGATGATCAGGCAAAGCATTAAGTAATTGGAGAAGCCTCCCCCAAGCTTGTGGGAGACTCTCTTCTTCAATTTGCACAAAATTATATATTTCCCTTAAAGCAGCTTGTTTCTTATGAGCAGGGAAATATTTAGCAGAGAAGTAATAAATCATATCCTGGGGACTACGCACACAACCAGGATCAAGATAATTAAACCTTCTCTTCGCATCACCCTTTAATGAGAACAGAAATATCTTAAGGATATAATAGTAGCGAGTTTTCTCATCATTAGTGAACATGGTGGCTATATCATTTAATTTAGTAAGATGTGCCACAATAGTTTCGAATTTATAGCCATAGAAAGGATCAGATTCAACCAAAGTAATTATACCAGGGTTGACAGAGAATTCATAATCATTATCAGTAACAAAGATAGGTGAAGTAGCATAAGCAGGATCATATTTCATTCTAGCATTCCTAGTTTTTTCTTTATGCTTAGCTAATAACTTCTTAAGATCACTTCTATCATTGCAGGCAAGAAAGTCTCTAGCAGTTTCCTCATCCATAACATAACCCTCAGGAACAACAGGCAATTCATATCTGGGGAAGAATCTTTGCTTCATCACTTTCATCAATATTATCAGTTTCAATAATTTCATTCTCTCTATCCCTAGCAAGTTGTTCACCAAGAAATTTACCAAGTGGCACAGTAGTATCAAACATAGAAGTAGTTTCATCATACGTATCATGCATAGCAGAAGTGGCATCATCAATAACACGCGGCATATCAGAATTAATAGCAGAAGCAGGTTTAGGTGTCGCAAGCTTACTCAAAACAGAAGGTGAATCAAGTGCAGAGCTAGATGGCAGTTCCTTACCTCCCCTCGTAGTTGAGGGATAACTTTTTGTTTTTGCGTCTTTCAAGTTCTTCATAGTGACCAGCAGATATAAATCCCAAGTGACTCAAAGAATAGAGCTATGCTCCTCGGCAACGGCACCAGAAAATAGTCTTGATAACCCACAAGTATAGGGGATCGCAACAGCTTTCGAGGGTAGAGTATTCAACCCAAATTTATTTATTCGACACAAGGGGAGCCAAAGAATATTCTCAAGTATTAGCAGCTGAGTTGTCAATTCAACCACACCTGGATAACTTAATATCTGCAGCAAAGTATTTAGTAGCAAAGTAATATGATAGTAGTGGTAACGGTGGTAAAAGGTAACGGTAGAAAAAGTAATATTTTTGGTGTTTTATAGTGAGGATCACAATAGCAACGGAAAAGTAAATAAGCGGAGAACAACATATGGAAAATCTCGTAGGCAATGGATCGGTGAAGGAGAATTATATCGGATGCGGTTCATCATGTAATAGTCATAACATAGGGTGACACAGTGAAAGTGCGTTATATCGACTAGAGGGGGGGTGAATAGGCGATTTTTATGAAAGTCTTCAAAACGTGAGAGTTATGAAGACAAACAGTGAAGATTATGCCTATTACTATGCAGCGGAAGTTAGATTACACTAGGCCAGCCATGGTCATGTATTCAATAGAGTGAAAGCACAATGACAAACAGCTTCAGTGTAATAAGGATCAGGTAGGAAGAAGTTATGAAGCCAAACAGATCATACATTCATGTTGTGAAGACAAAAGATAAAGCAAGCACGCAATGGCTTCACAATGAATAACTGTAAGTAAAAAGGAAGTGTAGATGAAACCAGTGACACGTCGAAGACAATGATTTGTTGGACCAGTTCCAGTTGCTGTGACAACTATACGTCTGGTTGGAGCGGCTAGGTATTTAAACCGAAGGACACACAGTCCCGGACACCCAGTCAAGGACACTTAGTCCAAGACACCCAGTCCTCACCATTTTATCCTTGAGCTAAGGTCACACAGACCTCGCCCAATCACTCTGGTAAGTCTTCAAGGTAGACTCCCAAACCTTCACAGACTTCGTTCACCGGCAATCCACAATTTCTCTTGGATGCTCAGAACGCGACGCCTAACCGTCTGGAGGATGCACAGTCCTCAAGTGTAATAAGTCTTCAAATCACATAGACACGAAGACTTAAGTGATGCCCAATTTACTCTGGCTCTGGGTGGTTAGGGCTTTTCTCCTCGCTAGGAATTTTTTCTTTCAAAGGCTTCGAGGTGGGTTGCTCTCAAACGACAAAAGCCGTGCACTGAAATCTGAGCAGCCAACCGTTTATGGTTGTGGGGGGTGGACTATTTATAGCCACTTGGCAACCCGACCTGATCTGTCCGAAATGACCCTGGGTCACTAAGGAACTAACACGTGTACCAACGGTCAAATTTTGAACTCACACGGCAACTTTACTTGGGCTACAAGTAAAGCTGACTTGTGTGACTCTGGACAAGATTTTCTCTCAAAGTCTTCGCTCGAAGCCATAGGATTTGAATTAGGCATCACTTCAGTCATTCTGACTGGTTCTCTTGGACCCCACTTAACAGTACGGTGATTCCTATGACACAACATAAATGAAATAAAACTACGAAGGATCTAAGTCTTCGAGTTCCATAAGCTTCATAGGGAGTCTTCTCATGTCATTGTCTTCAATATGAATATCTTCATAAACCACCATTGTCTTCAATGTCTTCGTACATTTTTAGGGGTCATCTCTGGTAACAAAACCGAATCAATGAGGGACTTCTACCTGTGTTTTCCTACAATTCTCACAAACACGTTAGTCCCTCAACTAGGTTTGTCGTCAATACTCCAAAACCAACTAGGGGTGGCACTAGATGCACTTACAATCTCCCCCTTTTTGGTGATTGATGACAAACTAGTTGAAGTTTTCAACGGGGAACATAATTTGTGAGATAGTAAAGGAATTTGTCTTCATAAGTTGCAAGGGCTCCCCCTGAAGATGTGCATATAAGTAATTTGCCTTTTGAATGCAAATGCACATGGTAGGTTGTACTTGTGGAGATCCACTTCAACTTATGATGACAATCCACTATGCATGTGAAAGTATATGAAGAAAATGACATGCATAATGGAAAATGGACGTCTGCAGTAAGAGATGAGTGCGGAATTTATCGTCGCACATGCGGAATTTATCTTCGCATAACGGAGTGACAAAAAGGTAGCAGGCGGCCATCAAGGCTAAGTGTTACAACTCAAAGAAGCAAATGTAGCAAAAACGGGAGTTGTAAGCATGAAGCAAAATGTAGCAAAATATAGAGGCACCCACCCAAAGTGACCCGCTTGAAGACTATAAACATCATGCTTCTCCCCCTTTTGTCAGTGATGACCAAAAAGGTTTGAAGACATAGAGTTTTCTACGCATTCCCAGGCGCAGCAGGATCGGTGGAGTTGTTTGGTGGCGGTGCAGATGAGCTTGGTGCAGATTCGACGTGTCTTGAAGCAGGTGGAGATGATGTCGCGTCGTCGTCTTCTTCAATAATCCGGGTAGACACGGTGGCAGCAGAAGAAGAGAATTCTGACTCTTCAAGTGATGGTGTGCTTCGCATCATAGCTCTTCTTGGAGGCGTGGAGTCAAATTGGAATCTCTCTCTGAAGCCATCCTCTTGCAGTTCAGCTTCATTGCTCATCATGGTGAGGCCTTTCCAAGTGCGGCGACAGGTCTCGTGTGCGACAAACGCATTCTTGGTTGCCAGATTTCTGATGCGATTGACGTCTTGCATGATGCTTCTCATCTGCCGTTTGAGCCAGTCGTGATGCCTATCTTGCTTTTGGTGAAGAGCCACAAGAAGTTCTCGGTCATTGAGTGCTCGAGCGCGCTTCTTGGGTCTCTTGGCAGCTGTGCTGTCAGTGGCTTCAGTTGATGCAGGGGCACGTGTGGTGCCAGCCATTGGATACACTCGGGAGAGAGCTTCAACACCTTCAATATTTTGAGTGAAGCTCTGGTGTTCTGCATTTTGAAGACTTAATGGTTGCTTGCCAGGCTCTGGATATATTGCTTCAGCAGATGTGTCCACATCTGGCAAAAATATCCTATGGTTGCGGGCTGAGGGTTGATAGGAGATTGCAGAGTGAAGCTTGATCAGCCTCATAACCCAAGGAGCATAGAACTTTAATCCAAACAGTTCTGAGGCAGATGCTGGAAAGTGACGGATGAAGAGATCCTGTGCATTGAAGCATTTGCCATGAAGAATGCAGAAGATGAGAGTCTTCATTGCACCATCGATTGTTGCATATCGAGAGTGTCCCTTTACAGGCCATAGAGTCCGCCTTATGATGTGATATATTGTTCTGGGCAGGTACTCTAAGTCTTCAACGAAGAACCTAGTTGGATAGGGTGCATTAGGAGGCAGTGGCTTCATTATTGAGAGCATCTGACTCATATCTGGCTCAGGACGCTGAAATATGCTCTCAATTGCTTCAGCATGGAGTTGGCACCCTTCTTCAAAGAATTCGCCAGGAGTGGGAAGGCCGGTAAGCTCAATTAGGTCGAAAGCATTGGCTTCATGATGGATATTTCCTGTCATCCACTCCAGAATCCATGTCTTCGGATCTCTGTTATAGCCTTTGATATGCAAAGTGGCATAGAACTGGAGCAGAAGCTCTTCGTTCCAGTGCTCTTCATCAGTGATAAATGGCAGCAAACCCACTTGCTTGAAGCAATCCAGTGCTTCTTCCAGACCAGGCAGACCAGCAACAGCTTCAACCTCAAGGCGCTTGTGAGGAAAGATGCGGCCTTGGTTGTATAGGATGCATGAATAATAGCTGCGCTGTTGATGGCTCCAGAACCTATCTGATACAATCCGTTCCCTTGAATAAGGGTTCTTGGAGCGGTCAAAAAACGTGTTATCTGCCCTGAAGCCGTTGATGTTGAAGGAACCAGGAGCTGATGCAGGACCTGGGAACCTTGGCAGTCGTGGGATCGGCTTCTGGACCTGGGGTCTGTACGCAATATGATAGTTGAATTGTGGTCCGGCAGCAGACTCAGGCACAGAATGTTCAGGAGCAGTAGCTTCATTGTCTTCTGAAGCTATTGTTGGGTTGGGCTCCACATTGGCTTCGGCGTTGTTTGTGGCAGCCTCAACATTTGCAGACTCAGGCACGTTCTCCTGGAGAACTGCTTCTTGTTGGTGTGGGGGAGTTGGAGCTTGTGGTATCTCTGCATGCTCTTCTGCTGATGCAGCCGGAATGTCGTCAGCAGCCTGAGCCCTTGGCCCTTTGCGAAGCCTACGGAATGTAGGTGCCGGTGGTGTTGTAGTGCGTTGGGGCTCATCTTCCTCCTGTGGGCGATCTGCCCACGATGCATCTTGTGTGATTGGCGTCAATGGACGACCAATACTGATCAGATCGCTTGTCTCAATCTGAGGAAGGGCTGCATCACCTTGCACATTGTCTTGGAGACCAATGTCTTCATCAGCGTTGGGTTCGTCTGCTGGAATGTCTTCAGCGTTGGGTTCATGCACAGTCAACTGACGATCTGCGTCAGGATAGCGGAGGAGAGGGGTTCAACTGTCAAGGGCTCTGTGGGAGCAGCCCGAGATTTCTTGGTCTTGTGCTTCTTGATGATGGGTTCAGAAGGAGAGGCTTCAGAATGTTTTCTCTTCTTAGCTTTAGCCTCTGCAGTCCGTGTCTTCTTGTGCTGTGAGGCGGTTGATCGACTCTTTGGCTTCGAGCCAGTCGTTGCAGCGGGGAAGACAATCGGAGCAGTTTCTGACCTTGGCGCTTCAGGTTCAGGCACAGCAGCCTTCTTTTTCTTCTTCGCGACCATCCTGGGGTCAATGCCGGGACGCCCAAGTGCCTTGCGCTTCTCTGCCTCATTGTAGGCCTGCACGCAGCGATCAGCCAAAGTCTTCATGCGTTCTCGCGAGCCTTGAGCTTCGGCACGCGTCTTCAGGAAGTTTTCTTTCAGCTCGTGCAACATGATCTTGAAGTTTTTCACTTCTTGCACACTGAGCTTGGCCACGTGCTTCTTGAACTGAGCCTTTTCATGATCAATTTTCTGCTTCAGTTCTACAATTCGCTGGGCTATTGCAAGTTCTGAAGCAATTGCACCTTGAAAGGCAACGCTGAGGCCTATGGGTAGCTGCAGATCATTGAAGCTTATGTCTGGTGTGTCAAACCATTCATCAATGAAGCTATGGATGACGGCGACATCAAACAGAGGCAGATTGTTGAAGATTTCAGCCTCCTCCTTGCTCTTGATGAGCTGCTCAAGTGCGTCATCTCCAAGATCTTCATCGCTTGATAGATCAATGTTTTCGCAGCGCAGAACGGCAGCAGCTGTGAGATCTTTACCTGTGTGTGGCTAAGGCTTCTTGGCTTCTTGGGGCTTGGATACTCGTGATATGTCTTCAGACTGCACACTGGCTTTAGGAGGTGCAGTTGCTAAAGGCTTCACACTTGCGATCTTGGGAGAAGCGGCTGGCTTTGAAGCTTTTGGCTTCTTCTGCTTCGGCTTCGGCGCAGCAGGGGCGTCATCTGACTCAGTATCTGCTGGAGGGTCATTCATAGCAGTCCCTTGGACTAGGATGCGAGTGATGAGGCCTGCAAGATTGGCATACGGCCCGATGATATTGGGATCGGCGTCGCGTGTGCCATCTGCCCTTGGTGAGGAGGGACCAGGGTTGAAGTCAAGCCCAAATTTCTTCTTATTTATCTTCGCTGATTGTTGTGCAAACTGAAAGTTGCGCTTGAAGAGATTATCATCGCGGCACCAGAGAAGTGATGACGGATGTGCTTCAGCTGGCTGTGGTCCTCTCACCATGCATGGATAGAAGCCTTGAGCAATGGCTTCGACTCTGGACCTGGGTACGAGATTTTTGTATAGTACGTCTCCCCACGGTCTCTTGATGGCGCACTTCTCCGCATATTCCTAAGTGACGAAGCGGTAGTGGAACCATTGCTCTGCCCAATATCTTCAAATCCATTGGATTCGTGTCTTGCAGTGACCATAGCTTTCTTCAGGATCAGTTTTGTACATCTCTGCCAATTCATCAGGCAGATCTTTGGACGTTTCACCACGTCGCTGTCTGCCTCCCTTCCTTGCTGCTGTTTCTGAAGCCATGAATAACTTGGAAGGCTTCAAGATGTTCAAAGGCTTCCTTTTGCAAGAACTGGCTTCAGGAGAGTTGATGTGATGCTGCAAGTACTCTGCAAATGAATGCAGACTATGAGAACCAAAGGATTCTCCCACGGACATGTACCTGTGATAGCATTAAGGTGCGAGGGAAGGGGAAGAGGTCATATGCATTCTCAGAAGATTTTGAAGATAAATCGGTTTAGAAGACATAGACCTCATTGTGCGAAGACATTCACTCACAGATAAGAAGTTGGTTCCAGATTTGTACGAACCCACAGATCAGTACACGTGAGGAATCTAACTACCTTATGAAGCACAAGTGAATATACTGGGCATGTCATGAGATGTAGCAAGATAACTAACTGATGTGAAGAGAAACTCCTTATGGCAGAAAATGACTGAACTATGGGATCAAAAGAGGCTGTAAAAAGACGTTTTATTTACCACACTTGGAACTGCTAGACGAAGTGAGAGTTGAGGCCGAGCAGTTCGATCCTCCGTGCCCTAACTTGGCGACGGAAGACACCTATGGCGATGGCGGAGAGAGTGATGTCCGCTGTCGGCGTGAAAACGGCGTCGGAGAGGTTGCGGCAGTGAAGCGCTTCGTCGCCGGCGTCGTCGAGTGCTAGCGGTGGCGCTAGGGTTCGTGCGAGGGTGGAAGAAGGAGATAATGACCGCAGTGAATCGTGTATTTATAGGGATAGAGGCGGCACTGCGCTATTACGCAGGTACCCCTGGCGGTTTGCATTTCAGGCACGCGTGGCCAGTTAGAGGAAGATTGGGATTTGTTCCACGTCCCACGCATGCCTAAATTGTCGGGCGGTCGTTCCTGCTTCTCCGGATCTTATGTGGAGGAATGAGCATTAAAAAAAACGGACTTTTATGGTTGTGACTATGTCTTCAGCTGACAAGGACACAGTGAAGACATTTGACAGTTTCAACAGAATGCATATGACTTGGAGAGATAGAGTTTGAGATAGAAAGCATAGAGAGATTAGGGTCCGATCACATTCACTTAGTTCAAAAGATTCAACCAAGAAGACATAGCTATAAGTGAATGCTGTAGAGGACAGAACATCAGTACATATATATCCATATAATCAACGCAGTGAAGATAATCATGAAGACATATTGAGAATGAAGCCAAACCAAATGTGAAGACATTGAGAGGTAACGCCATGAGAGAAACATTTCAAAATGGAACGTTTGGTGGTGGCGTTACCCACCGTATAGGAAGTATTAGACCCAGACACGGCGCACAATTATCGTGGCGCTCCGAAGTCAAATTCCACATTAATGTATTCACACTTAGAATGTATGTCTTCATTGTTTGAAGATATACGCTACTTCGTGTGTTGCACATGTAAGTCATCAATATGCATAAGTGTTAGGATGTGTGCCTGATCACAGGACATTTGAGGATTCCAAGATATTTAGCTCACACCGTAACTTGCAAAATCTCTTCTCATCCAAGGGCTTGGTGAAGATATCTGCCAATTGCTCTTCAGTGTTGACGTGTATGATATCAATGTCTTCCTTCACAACATGATCTCTAAGAAAGTGATGACGAATTTCAATGTGCTTTGTCTTCGAGTGCTGAACTGGGTTGTTGGCAATCTTGATGGCGCTTTCGTTGTCACAGTAAAGTGGCACTTGCTTCAGATGAATGCCATAATCCTTGAGTGTTTGCTTCATCCACAGAAGCTGAGCGCAGCAAGATCCAGCAGCAATGTATTCAGATTCAGAAGTGGAGAGTGATACATAGTTCTGCTTCTTTGAAGACCAACATACAAGTGATCGTCCCAGAAAGTGACATGTGCCTGATGTAGACTTGCCATCAACCTTGTCACCAGCATAATCAGCATCCGAAAATCCAACCAAATCAAACTCTGAGCCCTTTGGATACCATAATCCTAGAGTTGGGGTGTGAGCCAAATATCGAAGAATTCGCTTCACAGCTAAGTGATGCGACTCCTTTGGTGTCGCTTGAAATCGAGCACACATGCAAACACTAAGCATGATATCTGGCCTAGATGCACATAAATAAAGCAAAGACCCAATCATGGAGCGGTATACCTTTTGATCAAACTCTTTACCATTGTCGTCGGGACCCAGATGATGCTTGGCTGGCATTGGTGTTGTGAAGCCTTTGCAGTCTTGCATACCGAACTTCTTCAGGCACTCTTTAAGATATTTCTCTTGAGATATGAAGATGCCGTTGCGTTGTTGCCATATTTGAAGACCGAGGAAGAACTTTAGCTCCCCCATCATGGACATCTGGTATTGCTCTTGCATCATATATCCAAACTCTTCACTATACTTCTGATTGGTGCAGCCGAAGATAATGTCATCCACATATATTTGGCACACAAACAGTTCACCATCATATGTCTTCGTGAAAAGAGTGGGATCCAGGGAACCAGGTATGAAGCCTTTGCTTTTCAGAAAGTACTTGAGTGTATCATACCAGGCCCTAGGGGCTTGTTTGAGGCCATACAGTGCCTTGTTGAGCTTGTATACCATATCAGGATGTTTTGGATTTTCAAAGCCAGGTGGTTGTGCAACATACACTTCTTCAATCTTGCCATTGAGAAAGGCACTTTTCACATCCATCTGATAGAGAAGTATGTTATGATGATTTGCATAGGCCAGCAGTATGCGTATGGCTTCAAGCCTAGCCACAGGAGCAAATGTTTCATCGAAGTCAATGCCCTCCACTTGAGTATATCCTTGAGCAACGAGACGAGCTTTGTTTCTGACAACTTGACCATGCTCATCTTGCTTGTTGCGGTATATCCATTTGGTGCCTATTATGTTGTGCTTCCGTGGATCAGGACGCTTAACTAGTTCCCATACATTATTCAGCTCAAACTATTGAAGCTCTTCTTGCATAGCTTGAATCCATTCAGGTTCCATGAAGGCTTCTTCAACTTTCTTGGGTTCTGATATTGAGATAAATGCGAAATGCCCACAGAAGTTGGTTAGCTGAGTTGCCCTTGAACGAGTGAGTGGACCAGGTGCATTGATGCTGTCAAGTATTTTGTCAATTTGCACTTCATTTGCAACACGAGGGTGTGTGGGGCGAAGACTTTGCTCTTGCTGATCTATGTAGTCATTTGAAGGTATATCTTCAGGCTGAGCATTGTCTTCATGTGGATCAGGTGCTGAGATGATAAGTTCTTCTTCAGGATGAGCTTCAGAAGGTACAATCTCTCCAGTTCACATAAGCTTGATTGATTCATTAGCAGGAACTTCATCTAGCACATTTGGCAATTGCTCTCTTTGTGATCCATTGGTTTCATCAAATCGCACATCCACTGTTTCAACCACTTTCTAGTGGAAGAGATTGAAGACTCTGTAGGAGTGCGAATCCTTTCCATATCCAAGCATGAAGCCTTCATGTGCTTTTGGTGCAAACTTTGAGGTGTGGTGTGGGTCCTTGATCCAGCATTTTGCGCCAAATACTCTAAAGTAACTGACATTTGGCTTCTTGCCAGTTAGGAGCTCATAAGATGTCTTGTTCAGAAGCTTGTGAAGATAAACACGATTGATTGTATGGCATGCAGTATCAATGGCTTCAGTCCAGAATTTTCTTGGAGTCTTGTATTCATCTAGCATTGTTCTGGCCATCTCAATGAGTGTTCTGTTCTTGCGTTCGACGACGCCATTCTGCTGTGGCATGTATGGAGCTGAGAATTCATGTGTGATCCCCAAGGTATCCAGATATGTATCAAGGCCAGTGTTCTTGAATTCAGTGCCATTGTCACTTCTGATGTGCTTTATCTTGGCGCCAAAATTGTTCATAGCTCGATTTGCGAAGCGTCTGAAGACATCCTGCACTTCAGTCTTGTAAAGGATTATGTGCACCCAAGTATATCTAGAATAATCATCAACAATTACGAAGCCATAGAGGCATGCAGAAGTAGTAAAAGTTGAGTAGTGAGTGGGACCGAAAAGATCCATGTGAAGCAGTTCGAAGGGTTGAGTAGTGGTCATGATTGTCTTCGAGGGATGTTTTGCCCTTGTCATCTTCCCTGCTTCACAGGCACCGCATAAGTGATCTTTCTTGAACTTGACGCCCTCGATGCCTATGACGTGCTTTTTCTTCGCAAGAGTGTGGAGGTTCCTCATGCCAGCATGCCCAAGCCTTCGATGCCAAAGCCAGCATTCTGAAGCTTTTGCAAGAAGACATACTGCAAGTTGTGGTCCTACTGAGAAATCTACCATATACAAATCATCTTTCCGATACCCTTCAAACACTAGAGATTTGTCAGATTCCATAAGCACCAGGCAGCGATATTTGCCAAACATTACAATCATATTCAAATCGCAAAGCATTGAGACAGACATTAAGTTGAAGCCAAGGGATTCAACAAGCATGACTTTATCCATGTGTTGATCCTTTGAGATTTCAACTCTACCTAGACCCAATACCTTACTTTTACCAGTGTCAGCGAATGTAATGTGGCTCTTGTCGGATGGACGTAAAGTTGAGTCCATAAGAAGGCTTCTTCTGCCAGTCATGTGATTTGTACACCCACTGTCAATAATCCATTCTGAAGACTTTGAAGTCGCAGGTGTCGTACCCTAGAGTGCAGTTAGGGGGATAGGCTTCACGAAGAGTGTTGTGAAGCATAAACATTTGATAAACCAGTGGGTTATGAAAACTTAGATCCAGATTAGGACTAATGGGGAGAGTAGCATGCGATTCAGGAACGAAGTACATAATGATGCCATTTGGGCAGTTTATCTTGCGCCCCACAAGATTTTTATGGTCCCCAGCAATAGCATCAGAAGATTTTGTTTTTGTGCTGGAGACCTTTCCCTGCAAAAGAGAGTTAAGCTTTCTTAACCACCCACATCTTCAAGGGTGGCTTAGAAGCTATAAGTCTAAGTGCAGCATCTGAGAATTTTGGCTTTGAAGCCATAGCAAACAGTCTAGCAGGGGGACAATAATACTCATAGGCATAAGCAGAATAATTTTTGGTCATATGAACATGACGGTTCGATGAACCGTTCTCATATTCATATGCCTGAGTATGGTTTCCCTGCAAAACATTTGCGTTAGTGTGACTCAGGTGAGTCCTCTGTCTGTATGAAGCCTTTGGACCGAGGTTTGTCTTCTTCAAGTGAGGTGTCATGAAGACATTCACAGGAAGATTTTCCAGACATGTTTTCGGAACCCAGATCTTCTTCATAGGCGGTCCATTCCTGCAGTTAGTACCAATGTACCTGGCAAACACTTCACCATTCTGATTCTTAAATAGTTTATAGTTTGCATCAAAGGATTCATCAATGATAATTGGGTTAGCACAAGTGAAGCCAGAAAGATTGGATGGATCTGCTGAGGATTCCTTTGCAGCAACCCATGTGGTTTTGGGGTACTGCTCAGGTTTCCAGTAAGACCCATCTGCATTGATTTTCCTCACGAACCCAACACCCTCTTTCCTAGGGTTTCGGTTCAGAATCTGCTTCTTAAGGACATCACATAATGTCTGATGCCCTTTCAGACTTTTGTACATCCCTGTTTCAAGCAATGTCTTCAACCTAGCATTCTCATCAGCAATAGCAGTGGTATCCTCAGCAGAGGGGTTAGTTACCACATCAACAGTTGAAGATATTGGAACAGTAGTAGCAGTGGAACATTCAGCAACAGAAGTAGCATTATCACGCTCAATGCATTATAGACATGGTGGTTCAAATCCTTCCTGAGCGGGACTGATCTGTTCGGTGCGAAGTGACTCGTTTTCCTTTTGAAGATCTTCATGAGCCACCCTCAATTTCTCAAGTTCTTGCTTCCTTTGAAGATAATCATAGGAAAGCTTTTCATGAGTTGTTGAGAGAGTATCATGACGAACTTCAAGTTCTGATACTTAACGTGAAGGTTTTTTTATGTCTTCAATTAATGATTCAGATCGAGTCATTTCAGCACCCAACAGATCATGGCTTCTGTCTAACAGTTTTTGAATATGTTCCATAGCTTTCTGTTGTTCAGTTGCAATTTTAGCAAGTGTTCTATAGCTAGGTTTTGAATCACATTCAGAGTCATCGTCACTAGATGTTTCATAGCGAGTAGTGCGTGTGTTTACCTTGGCACCGCGTGCCATGAAGCAGTAGGTAGGAGTGGAGTCGTTCTTGTCATTTGCGTCGGTGTCTGTGATGCAGTCATTGTCTTCAGTGTTGAAGATGGACTTGGCGACGTATGCTGTAGCCAGACTCGCAATGCCAGAATCAGACTCCTCCTCAGACTCCACCTCTGCCTCCTCAGATGCGGACTCCTCTTCTGAATCCATCTCCTTTCCAACAAACGCATGTGCCTTGCCAGATGAGCTCTTCTTGTGTGATGAAGACTTTGATGAAGACTTGGAAGAAGACTTTGAGTGTTTCTTCTTCTTCTTGTCGTCAGAATCATATTCCTTGCTCTTTTTCTTCCTTCTGTTCTCATTGTCCCACTGTGGACATTCAGAGATGAAGTGTCCAGTTTTCTTGCACTTGTGACATGTTTTCTTCTTGTAGTCATGAGCAGAAGCTTCATCATTCCTTGAGCTTGATCGTGAAGATTTTCTGAAGCCTTTCTTCTTAGTGAATTTTTGGAACTTCTTCACTAGCATTGCAAGTTCTCTTCCAATGTCTTTAGGATCATCAGAACTGCAGTCAGATTCTTCTTCAGATGAGGAGACAGCTTTTGCCTTCAAAGCATGAGTTCGCCCATAGTTTGGACCATAGATATCTCTTTTCTCAGAAAGCTGAAACTCATGTGTGTTGAGCCTCTCAAGTATGTCAGACGGATCGAGTGTCTTGAAATCAGGACGTTCTTGAATCATCAGGGCCAGGATGTCAAACGAACTATCAAGTGATCTCAGCAACGTCTTGACGATTTCATGTTTGGTGATCTCAGTGGCGCCGAGGGCTTGAAGCTCGTTTGTGATGTCAGTAAGTCTGTCAAATGTGTGCTGGACATTCTCATTGTCATTTCGCTTGAAGCGGTTGAAGAGATTGCGAAGGAAACTGATTCTTTGATCTCTTTGGGTTGAGATGCCTTCATTAACTTTGGAGAGCCAGTCCCAGACCAGTTTGGATGTCTTCAAAGCACTCACACGGCAATACTGTCCTTTGGTCAGATGACCACAGATGATATTCTTAGCAGTAGAGTCCAGTTGAACAAATTTCTTGACATCAGCAGCAGTGACACCTTCTCCAGCCTTGGGAACGCCGTTCTCGACGACATACCATATGTCGACATCAATGGCTTCAAGATGCATGCGCATCTTATTCTTCCAGTAGGGATATTCAGTTCCATCGAAGACGGGGCAAGCAGCGGAGACTTTGATTATCCCTGCAGTCGACATAGCTAAAACTCCAGGTGGTTAAACCGAATCACACAGAACAAGGGAGCACCTTGCTCTGATACCAATTGAAAGTGCGTTATATCGACTAGAGGGGGGGGTGAATAGGCGATTTTTATGAAAGTCTTCAAAACGTGAGAGTTATGAAGACAAACAGTGAAGATTATGCCTATTACTATGCAGCGGAAGTTAGATTACACTAGGCCAGCCATGGTCATGTATTCAATAGAGTGAAAGCACAATGACAAACAGCTTCAGTGTAATAAGGATCAGGTAGGAAGAAGTTATGAAGCCAAACAGATCATACATTCATGTTGTGAAGACAAAAGATAAAGCAAGCACGCAATGGCTTCACACTGAATAACTGTAAGTAAAAAGGAAGTGTAGATGAAACCAGTGACACGTCGAAGACAATGATTTGTTGGACCAGTTCCAGTTGCTGTGACAACTGTACGTCTGGTTGGAGCGGCTAGGTATTTAAACCGAAGGACACACAGTCCCGGACACCCAGTCAAGGACACTTAGTCCAAGACACCCAGTCCTCACCGTTTTCTCCTGGAGCTAAGGTCACACAGACCTCGCCCAATCACTCTGGTAAGTCTTCAAGGTAGACTCCCAAACCTTCACAGACTTCGTTCACCGGCAATCCACAATTTCTCTTGGATGCTCAGAACGCGACGCCTAACCGTCTGGAGGATGCACAATCCTCAAGTGTAATAAGTCTTCAAATCACATAGACACGAAGACTTAAGTGATGCCCAATTTACTCTGGCTCTAGGTGGTTAGGGCTTTTCTCCTCGCTAGGAATTTTTTCTTTCAAAGGCTTCGAGGTGGGTTGCTCTCAAACGACAAAAGCCGTGCACTGAAATCTGAGCAGCCAACCGTTTATGGTTGTGGGGGGTGGACTATTTATAGCCACTTGGCAACCCGACCTGATCTGTCCGAAATGACCCTGGGTCACTAAGGAACTGACACGTGTACCAACGGTCGAATTTTGAACTCACACGGCAACTTTACTTGGGCTACAAGTAAAGCTGACTTGTCTGACTCTGGACAAGATTTTCTCTCAAAGTCTTCGCTCGAAGACATAGGATTTGAATTAGGCATCACTTCAGTCATTCTGACTGGTTCTCTTGGACCCCACTTAACAGTACGGTGATTCCTATGACACAACATAAATGAAATAAAACTACGAAGGATCTAAGTCTTCGAGTTCCATAAGCTTCATAGGGAGTCTTCTCATGTCATTGTCTTCAATATGAATATCTTCATAAACCACCATTGTCTTCAATGTTTTCGTACATTTTTAGGGGTCATCTCTGGTAACAAAACCGAATCAATGAGGGACTTCTACCTGTGTTTTCCTGCAATTCTCACAAACACGTTAGTCCCTCAACTAGGTTTGTCGTCAATACTCCAAAACCAACTAGGGTGGCACTAGATGCACTTACACACAGAACTAGCTCCAATTCATCAATGTAATGTAGGCATGTATTCCGAATATAGTTATACGTTCTTATGGAAAAGAACTTGCATGGCAACTTTTGTCCTACCCTCTTGTGGCAGCGGGGTCCTAATGGAAACTAAGGGATATTAAGGCCTCCTCTTAATATAGTACCGGACCAAAGCAATAACACATAGTAAATACATGAACTCCTCAAACTACGGTCATGACTGGGAGTGGTCCCAATTATTGCCACTTCGGGGTTGCCGGATCATAACACATAGTAGGTGACTATAGACTTGCAAGATAGGATCAAGAACTCTCATATATGGATGAAAACATGATAGGTTTAGGTCTGAAATCATGGCACTCGGGCCCTAGTGACAAGCATTAAGCATAGCAACATCAATCCCAGAATATAGTGGATACTAGGGATCAAACCCTAACAAAACTAACTCGACTACATGATAAATCTCATCCAACCCATCACCGTCCAGCAAGCCTAAGATGGAATTACACACGCATGGCGGTGAGCATCATGAAATTGGTGATGGAGGAAGGTTGATGATGACGATGGCGACGGATTCCCCTCTCCGGAGCCCCGAACGGACTCCAGATCAGCCCTCCCGAGAGAGTTTAGGGCTTGGCGGCGGATCCGTATCGTAAAACACGATGAATCCTTCTCTATGGTTTTTTTTCTCCCTGAAAGTGAATATATGGAGTCAGGGTTGAGGTCGGTGGAGCGTCAGGGGGCCCACAAGGTAGGGGGCGCGCCCAGGGGGGTAGGGTGCAGCCCCCACCCTCGTGGACAAGTGGATCCCCCCCTGACGTGGATCTTCCTTCCAGTATTTTTTATATATTCCTAAATAATTCTCTGTTGATTTTCAGGTCATTCCAAGAACTTTTATTTCTGCAAAAAATAACACCACGGCCATTCTGCTGAAAACAACGTCAGTCCGGGTTAGTTCCATTCAAATCATGCAAGTTAGAGTCCAAAACAAGGGCAAAAGTGTTTGGAAAAGTAGATACGTTGGAGACGTATCATAGCACTCTTCGGCTTCTCCTCTAGTGCACCGTAGCATGGCCACCGTCTGCGCCCGAACTCCCGCCGCCGCGGAAGCAGACACCGCCGTCAATCTAGGTCGTCTCCGGCGACCCCACTAGCACCAGCCGACTTGGACGAGGCTCGGGGTTCCAATGGTGCCATCTGCGCCTCGAACCGTGGCCTGTGCTGCGGTTCCGCGCATCGCCGCCATCTCGTACCTCGCTGATGGCTAATCGCCGGCGGGTTTGACCCCGTTGACCAGGGGGTTTAACCTCCCTGGATCCCTGACATGTGGGCCCAGGCCCCTGCTTAATTAGTGTTAGTTTGGTTAGGGTTAATTAACTTAGTTAATTAGATGAACCGGTGACAAGTGGGCCCAGCCCTGCTAACATTTTAGATAGGATTAGTTTAACACTAATCAACTCATTTAACTAACTGAGTCACTGACCAGTGGGCCCCACTGGTCAGGTTTAACCTGGACTAGTGCTGCTGACCTGCTGAGGTTAGCATGACGTGGTGCTGACGTAGTAAAGTTTTTCTGGGATTTTAATAAATCTTAAATGATTTATTATTTTCAGAAAATTCCCAAAACTTCTAAAAATCATAGAAATTAATCTGTAACTCCAAATGCAAAGTTTTATATACGAAAAATGATCAGAAAAATCCAATATATCCATCTGTATCATTTTCATGAATGTTAGAACAACTTATGACTACTGTTTAGGGAAAATCAAATGAATGGCTTTAGAATATCCACATATGGGGTTTGAATTTGAATCTTGTGTTCAAAGCAACTCCATTTAAATTGCTGCTAGTTGCATAAGCTCAAATCACATCATGTTGCCATGTCCTGCTCATGCATCATATTGTCACATTGCATTGATTGTGTTCCTTCTCTGTTTGTCGGTGTTGTTCCCCCTCAGTAGACGTTGTTCCGACGATGAGTTTGATGACACCGATGAAGAGCTGTACTATCTTCAGAATTGCCAGGCAAGCAAAACCCCCTTGTTAATTCTGATACAATCCCACTCTCTCGCTTCTGCTCTCTTTTAGTGCATTAGGACAACAACGATTCAACTATTACATGCTGCTGTAGTTGAACCCCTTTCCTCTGCATGACCTGTCATTGCCACAGTAAATAGATGAAACCCACTAGCATGAGTAGGAGTTGTTTGAGCCCTGATGTGCCTACTCATTCATGCTTGTTGTTATGCCTGCTATTGCTTAGAGTTGAGTCAGGTCTGATTCATCGGGGATGAATTGGAATGTGGTGAACATGTCCTACTATTGAGAGCTAAGTGTGTGAACACGATTTTGTAAAGGTAGCAGTGAGAGGCCATGTAGGAGTACATGGTGGGTTGTCTCATTGAAACCGTCCTCAGGAACTGAGTTTTGTATTTGTGATCTATGATCAACTACTAACAAACATTGGCCTTCGAGTACTCCAAGCTCTCTCGAGTTATTAATCAACCTGATCTCTGTCCAGGAGTTGCAACTAGTTTCTGGTATTTGTAGGTTGTGTTAGTAGTCTACCAAGTGGCACCCAATACAGGTGGGCTTGGGACAGACTAGGCACCATGGCTGGGTATACCAGGAGTCGCCCGTTTGGTGGGCTTGGAACCCTGTACACATCGTTTGGGGCTGTGAGCAACACCCCGGTCGGATCTCCTTGCGGATGGAACCCGAATAGGCGATAAACCTGGACTGGAGACTTGTGTGGTTAGTCAGGTCGTGCCCGACCCCCTCACTAGGCTTCCGCTTGAAGGTTGCCGAGATACATGACGTGTACATGGTGGTAAGTGGCGAGAGTGTGTGTGAAGAAGTACACCCCTGCAGGGTTAACATGATTTATTCAAATAGCCGCGTCCGCAGTAAAGGACTTCTGGGTTGCCTGTATAGTTCATAGACAAGTGAAAGTGGATACTCTAAAATGCACAAGATAAGCATGAGTGCTATGGATGGCGTTCTCGTAGGGAGACAGGAGCGGATCCATGGTGGTGTATTGATATGGTGAATATGTGGACTCGTGTGCGCCACCTCAAAAGAGTTACTTGCAGTCGTAGTTCAGGATAGCCACCGAGTCAAAGTTGGCTTGCTGCAGTCAAACTCCACCACCCCTTTGTTCATACTGATGCATATGTAGCTAGTTCTGATGTAAGTCTTGTTGGGTACATTTGTACTCACGTTTGCTTAATTTATGTTTTTGCAGAGAGACGTCAGTCTCACTAGTAGTTCCGCGTGGACTTCGACGTTTAGCTTGTTACCTCAGCTACGATCTTATACCTTGGGAGGGTCTTGTAGATAGTCAGGCTTCTCAGCCTTTTTCATTTGTAGTTATCTGTACTCAGACATGTTCATGCTTCTGCTTGATGCTTGTATGGTATGTATGTTGGGTCATGAGACCCATGTTTGTAATACTTGGCTCCTCGGAGCCTAATGAATAAATACTCTGAGTCGTAGAGTCTTGTTGTGCTGTCATGTTGTACTTGCACATATCGAGCATATTGTGTGTATGATTTTGAAATGATTGGTATGTGTGGGATCCGAAAACCTAGTTGTCTATCCTTGGTAGCCTCTTTTATGAGAAAATGTAGTCTGGTGCTTCCACTGAGCCATGGTAGTCCGCTACAGCCCGGTTTACCAGAGTCCTGCTAGCCCGGTAGTACTGCTCCAGAACACCTAGACTGGCCGGCATGTGATATACTTCATTCCTATGTATGTCCCTTCAGGGAAATGTCCCGCGATGACACCCGAAGTCCTGCTAGCCTGCTACAGCCCGGGTTCCCGGAGTCCTGTTAGCCCAGTTGCTACAGCCCGGATTTACACGCTGCTCACCGACATGCTCGATGTTGCTTCATGTATGCCTATCCCCGTAAGTTAGTGCCACTTTGGGTTCACGACTAGTCATGTCGGCCCGGGTTCTCTGTCATATGGATGCTAGTGACACTATCATATATGTGAGCCAAAAGGTGCAACCGGTCCCGGTCCAGGTAAGGTGGCACCCGTGGGAATACCGTGTGTGAGGCCGCAAAGTGATATGATGTGTTACATGCTAGATCGATGTGGGTTAGGATCGGGGTGCTGACAGCTTTGGTATTAGAGCCTAACTGCATGTAGGATTACCAAGCCAAACTGGTCGAAGTTGAGTCTAGAAATGCTTTAGTTATATAAGGGAATTGATCGTGGATGGGAACGTAAGGCTCTTTTTACTCCTTTACCTTATGCCCTTCTGATCTGGGTCACCCTCTTCTCTTCTACGGGGTTTAAGAACTAGGCTTCTCATCTTTCTATCAAGATCACATGTTACTAATCCATAGACTTACATGATTGATGGATTCGAGCCTCAGTTCAGTTACTAGTACTTCTGCGTGTTAATAGTTGGTTTCAGAACATTGCTATTGTGATGTTGAGTGGTTATGGCAACATTTTGCAAGATGTCTCAAATATTTTTGAGCATTTACAGCTGTTATTCTGTCCGAGTCATCCCAGGTTTCGAAATAATATGATGCATTTGCAACTCTCTTCTTTCCGTTCCCGATGTTCCTTTTGGCCAGATTAACCACACCAATCAATGTGTTGAAGTACTTCATTGCCTCGACATATATGTTGGAGCTATTATTGTGACCCTAGGTGTCTTAGAGAACCACCCAGTAATCTAGCTTTGATTTGTATTCCCAGTGTGATTATTCTGGCAGCCATTCTCGAGAGCATCTCGTGATGCTATTTAGTAGTAGGTATTCTTTTCCTGGGTTCTTGAACCCAAGATTCACTCCACCTACCACCTATTGAAAGTGTTTGATCGTTCCTTTAGGATATTATAACCTTTGTAATAGTCCTCGAGGTCCGTGGTAAATCCTTCTTCCAATACCATGAACCAATATGGCAGAAGTTCTTTTGAACCAAAAGATCACAATCAGAGTACTGTTGATGAGTTCTCTGTTCAATAGTTGTGACTCTGCCAATCCTACCTTCTGCATGGATTATCCAGAGGAAATATGTTGAACTCGCTCGACATACTAATCCATGCATCCACAACTCAGAAAGATATATGTTCCTTGAGTTGTCCTTCTTTAGTTGTTTTTCGACTATTGTATACCAATTGATAGCCAGGTGTAGTTGTGCATTCGTGTCATCGATGCCTATTATTTTTATGGTCCGTCAAGCCATTCTATTCTGGAATGACTAGGAGAAATGAATTCCAGTACCTCATCCATATCCAGGATTGGGTCAAAGTAGTTGTATTCCGCAGATCAAAACGCCAATCCATCTTTTGTTCTGTTCTACCCTGGAGCATTATCCCCTTTATGTCAGGATTGTCATGGGAATTGCACCACCTCCTATGAACTCTTGATACAGTGATACTTCTCAGCATCATCATTCATTCTCTAGTCTCCGTGTTATTATTTCGGGAATACCACAAGTGAATTGTGATGCGTGAAATCAATACTTCTACTAACTCTGTTGCTTGGTAGTTAATGGACAATACTCTCATTCTTAGCACGCTGGTTATTGAATCACCATCCTAAGATTGATCGGGCCGCCTAGTCCATCTTCCTGTTGCAGTCTTCGATCAATGAGTTGGGGTTATATTAATCCCTCGCTCTTTTGATCACATCGTCTTGCCTTGAAAAGCAAGATTGTTCTCGAGCTTAGTAACATATGGTGGTTTGTGATTTTCCGAATATCTTCTCGGAAGTGTTACCAGGTTATCACCTGACCGCTATGTTGAGTTCGTGATCAAGTTAGTTTCTTGTAAACCACCCTTCCCCAAGAATCTGTGTTGGATACCCCTCTAGTTGGTTAAGCCAAACAACAACTTGGAGAGTTGGAAGATAAAAGCTTGCCTAACTTAGTTCATTTAAAGGGATATCCTTTGTGTTTGTGTGTTAGCTGAAGAAAGATGATATCTTCGTCGATTGGTCCATGTGATAAGATGTTGGACCTATTGTCTTATCAAAACTTTGATTTGAGTACGGGCTATCGTCAAATCGAATCAGAACCAACGATGATCGTAATGTTGTCTTACTCGTGGTTGATTCCTTGAGCATACACCATTATATCTTTGGTCTGACCAATGCTATGTCCTTGTCCACATAATTATGGAGTTCCATTTATATGGTCATTTCGATGACTTGTTGTTGAGCCCATCAACAACATTATATTCCTCCATGATTCATGTTGAACATCAAGCTAGTGTTGGAAACTTTGGTAAGCTTCTCCTTCGTGCCAGCTCATGAAGTATATGTTCAGATGAAAGAAGTGAATTCCTCTAATTCATGTGCATTTGATGCAAGTTGCCGCCGTGAATTCGAGAGAGTCCATGTTGCTTCTCTGGAATCATCCCAAGTTAGTCATGCACGTGCGAAGTTCTCTATGGTTTAATACGTTGGCCGCCTCCACTCCATATGTGTTCCTAGCACACCAAGCCACTGATTGTTTTGTTCTAGGAAGAGGAATTAAATGCTAATCCATGGTAATGCACAAGACTTCGGTATCCTTGATGATGGTTCCCCACCTGAACTTGGTAATATTTTATTATAAGACTACTATGTGGTCATGCTTGTCTTGGAAAACATGCTGACATGTATGTAGCAGAACCAACTCATGTTTTGGAGCTTGCTATTGTAGTTCGTTCCCGAGAATCTTGCAACGTCATCTCGTCGATTTGGGTTGCAAACTCTCTTTTCAGACATGCTGGGTCTGAAGTATCCTATCACCAATCGGATCTGAATCTCAGGCGGATATGATGGTTGGAACATTCCCAACAGTTGCATTTTGTTACCACCTAGCACCGCCATCATGCCAGTTCCCCATGGGCTGCCTTTCTCAGCAGTTGCTGCCCAAGATCATCTTCCATAGTGGACCTACAATGGATCCCATCCATTTTCGATGATAAGAAAAATCATCCATCACGTTGTCTTCAACAAGGTAGTCCACATCATCCATTCTAGTCGGAGTATGTCATTCTTTTGAACTCCTTCAAATGATTGATTGTGATTGCCTTAGGCTGGTATAAAGAGTCTCAGTGATCTCTATGTCAAAAGTAATTCTTTCTTCCACTTAAGGGAATAATCTGTCGAGACCCCGATTCTAGGTCACACCGATCTAGCATGTAACACGTCATATCACTTTGCGGCCTCACGCACGGTATTCCCACGGGTGTCGCCTTAACTGGCCCGGGACCGTTTGCGCCTTTTCGCTCACGTATATGATAGTGTCGCTAGAATCCATATGACAGAGAACCCGGGCCGACATGACTAGACGTGAACCCAAAGTGGCACTAACTTACGGGGACAGGCATACATGAACCAGCATCGAACGTGGCGGTCATCAGCGTGTGAATCCGGGCTGTAGCAACTGGGCTAACAGGACTCCGGGAGTCACCGCGTGACATTTCACCGAAGGGACAGACACATGAACGAAGAGGATCACATGTCGGCCAGTCTAAGTGTTCTGGAGCAGTAGTGTTGGGCTATCAGGTGTCACATACCTAGTTGTGGTATGACCTAGACTAGCTAGTCATGTGTGCATCATGTTTCAGTACCATTTAAATTTGAAATGGGGATTTGTGAAACCCTCAGAATCATTTCTGGAAATGACCCAGATAAAAATTGCTACAAAAAGGTCCAAGAAAATGTTCATGTTGCTTTTTGAAAATATTGGTCAGAGGTAAAATTCTAACAAATATTTTTAGGAGCTCATAAATAGTTATTTTGGCCATTTGGAATTAATGCATAATTATTTTCTTTGGATATATATATATATATGTTATATATATGATATATGTCCAAAAATTATGCCAGTAGTTGAGGAGCTCTAGAATAATACCACTAGCCCCTGAAAAAAATTGGCATAAGAAAATAAAATGGTTTAGTATTTTTATTAAACCAAACAAATGTCAGAAAAATAGAAAAGAAAACAAAATTAGAGAAAAACTTACCAGCGGCCAGCTCCCGTGCTGGCCCAGCACTGTGCAGCCTGGCCGGCCCAGTTGGCCAGCCCAGCCCACCTGCCCCCCTCCCCTGTCGTCTTCCTCCCGCCAGGAGGACAGACGCGAGCTGCCTGCCTGCCTGGCTCCCCCTCGCCCTGGCTGTCCCGATCGACGCAACGCGCCGCCCCGCACCTCTCCCACTCTCTCTTGTTCCCTTCCCTTCCCTTCTCTCTCTCGTTCTCTCCTGCGAACGCCCGAGCGCCGCCATCACCACCGCTCGCTGTTGCCGCGCCTACCGCCACGGCCTCGCCCTCGCTTCCTGCCCAGACGCTCCGCATCGTCTCCCTCGTCATCTCCGAGCGCCACCGTCTTCAACCTCGGGAGCCGTTCACCACCGACGTTGATTCACCGTCGCCAAGCCATCCCCGAGCAAGCTGAGCCCCTCTTCGTGATCGCAGTGAGCCCCGCCATCTTTCCCCCCCTCTCCCATGTTCATTTGCGTGCTATAGGCGTGCTAGCCACCGGACCAGAGAGCTCACCGCCGCCGCGCTCGTCGTCACCGGCGAATAGGCTAGCAACCTTCGCGTCCGAGCACTGCTACGTGTTTAGCATGCTCCCAGAAACCCAACACCACCATCAGCTAGTCCTCCCGTGCACCGCAACGTCGACCCTGAGCTTGATCGAATTCCGGCCGCCGCGGACTTGCTCGCCGTCGTTGGCTCCGGCCACCATAGACCCGGCCTCCACCACCACTAGATGCACGCCTGCAAGAGCTCTCCAACAAGCCCAAGAACAGCCTCGCCCGTGCCCTGTGGGCGTTTTCCGAGCCGCGCCGCTGTCTCGGGCCTCGCCGGCGTCAAGCCGCCGGTGGGTTTTGACCCGCTGACCGGGGTTTGACCTCCCCCTTGTGTCACTGATGCGTGGGCCACCCCCTAACTTTTTAGTTAGTATTAGTTTAACACTAATTAATCTATGTTAGTTAGCTAGTTAGTCACTGACCAGTGGGCCCGGCGCCCACTAGTCCTAACTAGACTAAATAAACCCCCCTGTTAACTAACTGAGTCACTGACGTGTGGACCCCACATGTCAGGTTTGACTTGGTCAGCTTCATTGACCTGCTGACATAAGCATGACGCCGTGCTGACGCAATATATCATTTTCTGGTATTAAAATAAATCAGGAAATTCTAGAAATTGATATAAACTTCAGAAAATCATATAAATTCAACCGTAGCTCAGATTGAAATAATTTATATATGAAAAATTATCAGAAAAATTCAATATATCCATCTGTACCAGTTTCATGCATGTCAAACTAACTTATACATACTGTATCAGTGAAACACTAAAATGGCTTATATAAAGAGCTTATTATGGAGATGCATTTGAATCTTTGGTTCAAATGGATTTCACCCAGATAAAAGCTAGTTGCATTAGCTCAATCAGCATCACATATTCATGCCATGATCATGCATCATATTGTTGCATATGCTTGTGTTTTATTATCGACACCATTCCTTCTCGATAGGTCCTGCTCCGGAGGCTGATCCAGAGTACCTGTCAGAGGAGCAGTGCCCCCCTATTGATCTACCAGGCAAGCAAACCCCCTTGTTCATTTCGATACAATACTACTCTCTCGCTCCTGCTCTCATTTATTGCATTAGGACAACAACGATTCAACTGCTACTTTATGCTGCAGTAGTTGAACCCCTATCCTCTGCATGACCTGTCATTGCCACAGTAAATAGTTAAAACCCACTAGCAAGTGTAGGAGTTGCTTAGAGTATGTCAGGTCTGATTCATCGGGAATGAATTGGAATGTTACAATATGTTCTGGTGCTGAGAGTTAAGCGTGTTGATGTAGGGTAGAGACCCTAATCGCCCGATCTTTCATGAATGGAGCGGATCCCGGGGGAAACACGAAGAACACGAGGATGAACGGACAGAAAACACAAGAGGAAATCACTAAACCGACATGAATAAGTCACACATGGGCTAGATCCTCGAGTACATAGAACGATACACGAATCCACGAACAACTAGGGACGATACACGGTAACCGGTTCTTCTCCGTAAGGAGGTCTTGAATCCATAAGGGGATCTTCCCTTGGAAAGGGGTCTTGAATCCAAGGTAGATCTTCTCCGAAGAGGGGCCGCGGTCTCTCTCGAGGAGTAGATCCGATATGGATGAGCAATGCTCTATCTCTCAAATGAGTTAAACCAATGCTAACCATAGCTAGGATGAATGGGGGGGTCTATTTATAGTATAAGTGCAAATGGGGGCGAAGTGAAGGGGTACATGGGCCTCGGGCCCGAACACTGTGCGCAGACAGGTACCGGACGTCCGCTGGGGACCGGTCGTCCGATGTCTCAGGAGCTGCCGGACGGCTGGTGTCCTCTGGTCATCCGCTGGTTTCGCTTCGTGATGGGGGTGCCGAACGTCTGGAGGCTCCGGACTTCCGCTGACTTTGGCTCGGGTGCGGTCGCGCCGGTCGTCCGGTCGGGTCCGGACGTCCGCTCATTGGCCTTGGGCGCAGGGGCACCGGTCGTTCGGTCTAGACCGGACGTCCACTCGTTTGCTTTGGGTGTCAAGGCACCGGTCGTCCGGTCTAGACCGGACTTCCGCTGGCTGGGACTCGGCTGCTGCTTCAGGCGCCGGACGTCCGGTCCCGGCCGGTCGTCCGGTGGCTGCGACTTTTCTGGCAGCCCTTCTTCTTCTCCGTCTTCTCGTCCATCTTCCTCTTCTTCTTGTCGTTGCTCCTTATCTTCTCCATGGTACCTGAGTATGCACAAAGTATCCATATGAGGTAGTAGCCAGGCTTCATGTGCATCGAAGTGGAATTGTGAGAGGAGAGATGTCACCTCGGTTTCAATGGCTCTTGCACGTGATCGAGTCATGGGTCCGGTAGGCACTTGATGAGACGATAGTAGGTCCATGGGGATGACCTTGGGATGCTCCGCATCATCTCCCCTCCCTTGGGGAAGATCCGTCCTCGGATCAAAATCTTCATCACCATGGACGGGAGAGAGATCTTTGACGTTGAAGATGTCGCTCACGTTGTACTTGTCGCGTGGGAGGTCGATCTTGTAAGCGTTATCGTTGTAGCGTGCAAGCACCTTGAAGGGTCCATCCGCTCGTGGTCGAAGCTTGGATTTGCGTTCTTGTGGGAAGCGGTCCTTGCGAAGTTGTAGCCACACTCGATCACCAATGTTGAAGACCATAGGTTGCTTGTTGAAGTTGAGCTTGGTCGCAAGGTGTTGGACTTGGCGCTCGATGGTGTTTCTTGTATCTTAATGCATCTTATTGAGATGTGTCACACGCGCACTTGTGTCCAAATTGATGCACTCTCGGAGTGGTTGAGGAAGAATGTCCAATGGTGACAATGGGTTGAATCCGTAAACGACCTCGAAAGGTGACTTGCCGGTTGTTGAGTGTCTTGCTCGGTTGTAGGCGGACTCGGTGATAGGTAGGCACTCCTCCCACTCCTTGATGTTATTCTTCATGAGTACTCGAAGTAGAGCGGAGAGTGTGCGGTTTGTCACCTCCGTTTGGCCGTCGGTTTGAGGATGGTACGCCGTGGAGAAGAGTAGCTTTATTCCGATCTTGGAGCATAGGGTTTTCCAAAAGTAGCTAAGGAACTTGACGTCGTGGTCCGAGACAATTGTCTTTGGCACACCATGGAGACGCATTATTTCCCTACAAAAGAGATTAGCAACATGTGAAGCATCGTCTATCTTGTGACAAGGAATAAAATGTGCCATTTTGGAGAAACGGTCCACAACGACAAATATGGAATCTTTCCCATTGCGAGTTCTAGGAAAACCAAGTACAATGTCCATGCTTATGTCCTCCCAAGTTTGGTATGGAATTGGTAAAGGCATATAGAGACCATGAGATTGAGCTTTGGACTTAGCTTTGCGGCATGTCGAACATCGGTAGGTGAAGCGATTGACGTCCCGAAACATCTTTAGCCAAAAGTAGCTCTCCGAGAGCGTGGCAAACGTCTTGTCGCGTCCGAAATGTCCCATTAAGCCTCCTCCATGTGATTCCTGCAAAAGCAACAAACGAAGGGACGACTTGGGGATGCAAAGTTTGTTAGCTCGCATAAGATATCCGTCTTTGATGTAATAGCGTTCCCACGATGTATTCGACAAACACTTGGCATAAGGAGTGGCAAAAGATTCATCGTGCGCATATAATTCTTTGATATGCTCGAAGCCAATGACATCTAACTCAAGTTGCATGACTAGCATGCATATGCGGGAAAGAGCACCCGCTACGATGTTTTCTTTACCCTTGATGTACTTGATGACATAGGGAAAAGACTCAATGAATTCACTCCATTTAGCATGACGCTTGTTCAACTTAGTTTGACCCTTGAGATACTTGAGAGTATCATGACTGGTATGAATGATAAACTCATGGGGACGAAGGTAATGTTCCCATTCATGTAAAACGCGGACTAAAGCATATAGCTCTTTGTCATAGATGGAATAGTTGAGTTGCGCTCCGGAAAGTTTCTCGCTACAATATGCTATGGGGCGCTTCTCTTGCGTTAACACACCTCCTATGCCGTTACCACTAGCATCGCAATAAATCTCAAAAGGCTTGTCGAAGTTGGGTAAAGAAAGCACGGGAGCATGAGGAAGCAAATTCTTAAGCTCATTCAATGTGATATCTTGGGATGGTCCCCAAATAAACGGCGCATTCTTCTTGCTCAAAGCATGCAAAGGCGAAGCAATGGTGCTAAAATCCTTCACAAAGCGACGATAGAAACCCGCAAGACCAAGAAAACTACGCACTTGATGCAAGTTGGTTCGTTGCGGCCAAGTATTAATAGCATTGATCTTGGACTCATCTACATGAACACCCTTAGAAGAGACCACAAAACCCAAGAAAACGATCTTATCAACACCAAAAAGGCATTTCTCCATATTAGCATAGAGGCGCTCTTTCCTAAGAGTTTGCAAAACGGTGCGGACATGGGTGACATGCTCTTGGATAGATTTGCTAAACACAAGAATTTCATCGAAGTAAACCACAAGAAATATACCAAGGTAAGGGCGAAAGACATGATTCATAAGGCGTATAAAAGTGCCCGGTGCTTCCGAGAGGCCCATAGGCATGACTAACCACTCATATAAACCAAACGTGGTTTTAAATGGGGTTTTCCATTCATCACCGTCTTGTATGCGGATTTGATAGTAACCACTCTTAACATCAATTTTGGAAAATATAGTGGCACCACTAAGCTCATCTAGCATATCATCTAGGCGTGGAATGGAGTACCTATAGCGAACGGTGATAGCATTGATAGGTCTACAATCGGAGCACATGCGAAAGCTACCGTCACGTTTTGGCACAAGAATGACCGGTACGGCACAAGGGCTCAAACTTTCACGCACAAGACCATGGTCTATGAGATGCTTTACTTGCCTTTGAATTTCTTTGGTTTCTTCGGGGTTGACGCGGTAGGGAGCTTTGTTCAGAAGCGGTGCTCCGGGGATGAGGTCGATGCGGTGCTCAATGCCTCGTAGTAGAGGTAGTCCCGGAGGTAGCTCATCGGGGAAAACATCTTGAAATTCCTAGAAAAGAGAAGACAACACTAGAGGAAGAGTGTGAGAAGTGTTATTTGTGGTGTATTGTCCTTGCACACGGGGACGTAGTGTAGGACACGAGATGGGTGATCACACACTTCTCTCATCTCACGTTTGGTGGCAAATAGAACAAAGTTCTTGTTTTCGCTCATCGTGGAGGCACTCAATTTGGGCTTGTGGCACTCGCTCTCTTTTTGGTGGCTCACTCTCTCACCATTCTCTCCATGATGGGTGGCTTGCTTATCGGCGATCACTTGGCTTGGAGACATAGGTCGTAACACAAACTCCTTTCCTTGCATCCTGAAGCTATAGTGGTTTGTACGCCCATTGTGGACGATTCGTCTATCGAATTGCCATGGCCGTCCAAGGAGAAGATGGCAAACGGTCATTGGGATGACGTCGCACTCAAAGGTGTCTTCGTAGGCGCTGATTTTGAAAGAGACTTGTACTCGGTGCTCGACTTGGATAGTGCCGGAGTCACTAATCCATTGCACTTTGTATGGATGTGGATGCTTCGTCTTGGGCAATTGGAGCTTGGAGAAAAGTTCTTCACTTGCGAGATTGTGACAACTCCCTCCATCGATGATGACGTTGACGGATCGTCCATTGATGCTGGCCTTGGTGTGGAATATGGTGCATCTTTGGTGTTCTTCTTGGTGATGTTGGAGAGTCAAGACTTTGGAGACAACAAGTGCGGGACTTGAGTATTCATCACAAAAGACTTGTTCTTCTTCATTGTTCACTTGGCGGTGCATGGCGACTTGCTCAAGGGCTTCCATTTCTCCTTCGCTCATGGAATCATAAGTGAAACACTTGAAGGAACTCGTCTTGACGGTCTCATCGGTTGGGGTAGATGATGATGAAGCTCTCGGCTTGAAGTTGCTCGTAGGAGGATGACTTGTAGTTGACAAAGCTTTCTTGGAAGTCGACTTGTCGATGTTGGAAGTAGACGGTCTTGTAGTCGGTGTTGGAGTCGTTGAAGCTTGGTTATTGGAGAAACCATAGGACATGGATGAGAACTTGGCATACTTGAAGTCATCTTGCACTTGGCGTTCCGCTTTGGTAGCTTGGTGCACGAGCTCGATGAGATGTGAGTATGGTTGGAAGTCGGCGATCTTCTTGATAGGATGATTGAGTCCATTCAAGAAACGTGCCATAGTTTGCTCATCATCTTCCGTCACACTGGCTCTTATCATTGCAATCTCCATCTCCTTGTAGTATTCTTCAACGCTCTTGGGTCCTTGCTTGAGTTGTTGGAGTTTCTTGAAGAGGTCGCGGTTGTAGTAGGTAGGCACGAAGCGTGCTCTCATGACATCCTTCATTTGTGCCCAAGTAGTGATGGGTGGATCACCTCTTGCCTCGCGGCGCTCAATGACTTGTTCCCACCAAATGAGGACATAGTCTTGGAACTCAAGGGATGCCATCACAATCTTCTTCTCTTCTTCATAATTGTGCAAACGGAAGATCTTGTCAACTTTCAATTCCCATGAAAGGTATTCTTCGGGATCGCTTATTCCGTTGAACTTGGGCATGGTGATCTTGAGCTTGCCGTAGCATTGCTCTTCATTGTGTTGGGTCGGGGATGATGACGCCCATGTTGAAGATGATTGTCCAACTTGTCGTGCTCTTGACGCGGAGGGTTGTCAACCTCGTGTTGCTATTGTCGCGGAGGATTCCCATTGTCGTCATGCTCTTGATGAACTTGATGGTCTTGGCGAGCTTGTGGAGGAACGCGTCGAGCTCGAGCGGGAACTTGACGATGCACGCGAGCTTGAAATCGTCGTTCATGAAGTTCTTCGCGAAGTGCCTCCTCTTGTTCACGTGCTTGTCGGCCTCGGTCGGCAACGGCTCGACTCGCATCACGTAGAGCTTGTTACGCCTCAAGTGCTTGAGCGTCACGGAGTTGTTGTTCTTGACGTTGAGCCTCGACATCTTTGTGCATTTTGGTGTAGACGCACGCGTTCTTCCTCTTCATGTTGGTGTTGTTGTTGCCGTTCTCGAGCTAGCGCAAAGGCTTCTTCGGCTTGACGTCGTCGGCGCTCTTGAGAGTCGGTATCCTGAAGCGGATTGAGGTTTGCTTGACGGTCGATGTGCGCGGCTCAACGAAAAGTGTTCGATGTCGGTGTACTTGAGTCGGAATGGCGACTTGAACGGCTCCTTCTTTAAGGGGAAGAAGAGCGATTGAGCAACAAAGCACGAATCTCGTCCATCCTTGCATCATTCTCTTGCTTGTGATCATCGAGCTTGTGGTCGAAGTATTCCCTTGTACGTTGCTCGGAAAGTCGCAAGTCGGCGGCAAGGTTGTCCATGCGTTCACTCATAGCTTGTTGCTCTTGATGCAAAGCACGTTGTGCACCAAAGAGGTGACTCTTGGTGACGAAGGAGTTAATGTATTCGTCTTGTTCTATGAAGAGTGGGTTGGTAGAAGTACTTGGCCTATCCATCATTCCAAGACAAGTGTGAGTGGTATAAAGAGAAGAACGAATACCAATTGTACCTTGACCGAAGTTTAAAGTGAATCGATGATCACTCCAATGTAGGACAAGTAAATAGCCCAATTGGTACGAATTCTCATCGGTTTTTCTCACCTACACATGTAAAATCTTATGGTGGAGCTTGTTTAGGATGGTGGCACAATTTTTTAATGTGAATGTAAGCAAGATTCAATAATGTTGGAGAAGATTCGCAAGATGCAATGTAACAAGTAGACCAGGCATATACGGTACACGGAAACACACACGCAAAAGGATAAGTGGGGTTGTGCAACCAAGGGTGAGACAAAATGTGGAATCCACAAAAATGCTCTTGTTGCACAACACTAGAGATACGCTAGCACGATTGCACGATAGGCGGATACAAGAACTTGTGCACAACCTACTTAGCAAAAATGCAACGACTTCTATCCCAAATATGTTTTATGCAAGGTGTTGCTATGATATGATCCAAGATGATCGAGTATGACAATCTTAATGTTGTATGATGCTATGGTTCTTGATTAAAAGCTCTTTTCTTATCTTTCCTCTTTGCTTAAAAGCTTGGTTGGCTCCTTGATGTTTGAGCTCTTTTCTCATGCAATGCTTGACGAACCAAGATAGCAAGTGAGTATGCGATGACAACTTTGTGACACAAGAGATGATACCAATATAGGCAACAATGATGTATGTATGTATGCTATGGGAAGTATGATCACTAATGTGCACAAGTCTCGTTGCCGGCAATACTCAATGGCTAGTCTCGATGGGTAAGCAACGCAAAGGAGTAAGGCGATGATGGCTATCAATGTAATGGCAAGAGTGATATGTCCAATACCAAGATGAGGTTACCGGTCTTGCTTCCGGTATGGTCTCAAAATGGAGGCACGAATACCAAGTCGTAGTCGAGGTGGTCGTTGTTGATGACGCGTCCGTGGCGAAGATGAGCGGTGGTGGTGTCGATGTCGAACCATACCTAGATAGCCCAAACACAAAAGGATACGGTACTGCAACTCAAATTCTCAAAACCAAAGGCGACTAAAATCGTCGGAGTAGGTAGCTGTTAAGTGGTGGTGTGGGTTGGGATATTGGAACGGTTTTGCGGAAGTTGGAGGTGTTGTAGCGGATGATGTGGTGGAAACGGCGGTCGTCCGGAAGTGGACGGATGTCCAGTCGCTGGTCATCCGGTAAGGTCGGACGTCCGGTGTAGTGACCGTCGTCCGGTGGTCAGGGTCAACACGAAATTTTAGATCTGGGCGGCGGTTTTGGGCGGAATATGGGGAATTTGGGAGGGATTTCGAGGTGGAGATGGTGGGGGAAGGCGAGATCCACTTGCAACACAACAAATTCACGGATCAAAACCAACAAAACATCATCAAAACTCACAAAACACAAGAAAAAATTTTGGGGATATTTTTGTGGGGATTTTCGGATTGGGACGAAAAACAACAAAATCAAGCTAGAAAAACGAAGAGGGGGCTCCGAAATCGTGATCAACCTTGCTCATGATACCAAGATGATGTAGGGTAGAGACCCTAATCGCCCGATCTTTCACGAAAGGAGTGGATCCCGGGGGAAACACGAAGAACACGAGGATGAATGGAAGGAAAACACAAGAGGAAATCACTAAACCGACATGAATAAGTCACACATGGGCTAGATCCTCGAGTACATAGAAAGATACAGGAATCCACGGACAACTAGGGATGATACACGGTAACCGGTTCTTCTCTGTAAGGAGGTCTTGAATCCACAAGGGGATCTTCCCTTGAAAAGGGGTCTTGAATCCAAGGTAGATCTTCTCTGAAGAGGGGCCGCGGTCTCTCTCGAGGAGTTGATCCGATATGGATGAGCAATGCTCTATCTCTCAAATGAGCTAAACCAATGCTAACCCTAGCTAGGATGAATGGGGGTTTATTTATAGTCTAAGTGCAAATGGGGGCGAAGTGAAGGGGTACATGGGCCTCGGGCCCAAACACTGTGCACATACAGGTACCGGACGTCCGCTGGGGACCAGTCGTCCGGTGTCTCAGGAGCTGCCGGACGTCCGGTGTCCTCCGGTCGTCCGCTGGTTCTGCTCTATGATGGGGGTGCCGGACGTCCGGAGGCTCTGGACTTCCGCTGACTTTGGCTCGGGTGCGGTCGTGCCGGTCGTCCGGTCGGGTCCGGACGTTCGCTCATTGGCCTCGGGCGCAGGGGCACCGGTCGTCCGGTCTGGACCGGACGTCCGCTGGCTGGGACTCGGCTGCTGCTTCAGGCGCCGGACGTCCGGTCCGGGCCGGTCGTCCGGTGGCTGGGACTTTTCCAGCAGCCCTTCTTCTTCTCCGTCTTCTCGTCCATCTTCCTCTTCTTCTTGTCCTTGCTCTTTAGCTTCTCCATGGTACCTGAGTATGCACAAAGTATCCATATGAGGTAGTAGCCATGCTTCATGTGCATCGAAGTGGAATTGTGAGAGGAGAGATGTCACCTCGGTTTCAAGTGCTCTTGCACGTGATCGAGTCATGGGTCCAGTAGGCACTTGATGAGATGATGGTAGGTCCATGGGGATCACCTTGGGATGCTCCGCATCATGTGTGAACACAATTTGTTAAAGGTAGCGGTGAGAGGCCATGTAGGAGCACATGGTGGGTTGTCTCACTGGAACCGCCCTTAAGCACTAAGTTCCGTGTATGTTGTCCAATGACTAGCTACTACCACACATTGGAATGCTTAAGTGCCCCTCTCGACTTATTAGCCAACTTGATCTCTGTCCAGGAGTTGCAAATAGTTTCTGGTGTTTGTAGGTAGTGTTAGTAGTCTACCAAGTGGCACCCGGCCAGGTGGGCTTGGGACAGACTAGGCACAAGTGGCACGGTGTACCAAGCGTAGATCCATCTGGCGAGGTGGGCTTGGGAACCCTGCACACATCGTTTGGGGCCGTGAGCGATACCCCGGCCGGATATCCTTGCGGATGGAAACCCGAATAGGCGATAAACCTGGACTAGAGTCTTGTGTGGTTAGTCAAGTCGTGGCCGACTCCCTCGCCAGGCTTCCGCTTGAAGGTTGCCGAGATACATGACGTGTACATGGCGGTAAGTGGCGAAAGCGTGTGTGAGGAAGTACACCCCTGCAGGGTTATCATGATCTATTTGAATAGCCGTGTCCTCGGTTATGGACTTCTTGGATGCTTACGTGGTACATAGACAACTTAAAGTGGATACTCTAAAATGCTCAAGAAAAGTGTGAGTGCTATGGATGGCCTCCTGTAGGGAGACGGGAATGAATCCATAGTAGAGTATTGATGTGGTGATTAGTGGACTCGTGTGCGCCACCTCAAAAGAGTTACCAGCAGTCGTAGTACAGGTTAGCCACTGAGTCAAAGCTGGCTTGCTGCAACTGAACCCCACTTTGCCTCCTTGATACTAATGCATGTATGATAGGACCTGATGTAAGTCTTGCTGAGTACCTTTCTACTCACGTTGCTTTATTTATGTTTTTGCAGCGGAGACTTCGGTCTTACTAGTTTACTTGGACTTCGACGAGTAGCTTGCACCTCAGCTACGATCTTGTGCCCTTGGGAGGGACTTGTAGATAGTCATGCCTCTTAGCCTTCTTCTTTTGTAGTTGTTTGTACTCAGACATGTAATGCTTCTGTTGCTTGTATGCTCTGAATGATGGGTCATGTGACCCCTGTTTGTATTTAATGCCATGTGGCTCTTCTGGGCCTTTATCTATATGAGTTGCGTTATGTTGTGATGCCATGTTGTATAGCACATACTAGCATGTTATGCGTACGTGTGACGTGTATTGCTATGTGTGGGATCCGACAATCTAGTTGTTTATCCTTGGCAGCCTCTCTTATGGGGAAATGTAGTCTAGCGCTTCCTTGAGCCATAGTAGTCCGCTACAGCCCAGTTCACCGGAGTCCTGCTAGCCCAGCACTACTGCATGTGTTTCACTTCGTTCCTGTGTCTGTTCCTTCGGGGAAATGTCACGTGGTGATATCCGGAGTCCTGCCTAGCTTGCTACAGCCCGGGTTCCTCGGAGTCCTGTTAGCCCAGTGCTACAGCCCGGATTCACACGCTGCTGACCGACATGCTCGATGTGAATCATGTATGCCTGTCCCCATAGGTTAGTGCCACTTTGGGTTCACCACTAGCCATGTCGGATCGGGTTCTCTGTCATATGGATGCTAGCGACACTATCATATACGTGAGCCAAAAGGCGCAAACGGTCCCGGGCCATTGTAAGGCGACACTCGTGGGAATACCATGCGTGAGGCCGCAAAGTGATATGTGGTATTATAGGCTAGATCGGTGTGACTTAGAATCAGGGTCCTGACAGCTTTGGTATCAGAGCCTCACTGCCTATAGGATCTCCAAGCCAACCTAGTCGAAGTTGAGTCTAGAAATTCTTTAGCTATATAGGGGAATTGATTGTGGAAGGGAACGTAAGGCTCTTTTTACTCCTTATACCTTATGCCTTCTGATCTGAGTCATCCTATCTTTCCTACGGGGTTAAGGAACTAGGCTTCCTCTTCCGTCTATCAGGATCACGTGTTACTACTCCGTAGTCTCTTAGGATTGGTTGATCAGAGTCTTAACCCAGTTCAAGTACTTCCAGTGTAATCTGTTTAGTAATATCTCAGAACCTTAAGTGATGATGTTGAGTATGGTGCTACCCCATCATTTGCAGGATGTCTCATTTTGAGCATTTTACTGCCATTATGCTGCTGGAATTATCCTAGGAGTTCAAGAGATAGTATTTTCCTTGTACTATATTCTACATCCTTATGATGATGCTGAATCCATCCTTATTTCCTTGGTTTCGTTCTTCAGGATGTTGCCAGTTAACCGAAATTCTGTTGCTCGTAGCCGGAACCACGGAGATGGTAGGGATGAGGATCCTCCCGACCAGCCATCGTTGGCAAAGTTTATGCTAGAGGTTGAGATGAACACGCGTGAGACCAACCGCTTGTTAGCACGTATAGAGGAGAACATCGCACCTCAGTGCAAAGAGTCAGTGACCATCTATGATTTCATTGGTTTGAAACCACCTACCTTCCATCATTCCATTGAACCACTCGATGCAGATGATTGGCTCCATAGTATCACAGACAAGCTGCGTTCCGCGGGCGTAGCTGAAGATGACAAGGTCCTGCTAGTCTTTGGTGGAAGAACTATGAGGCTATGCTTCCAGCTGGCCAGATAACCACCTGGAGAGATTTCACCGAGGCTTTTCGCGAGCATCACATTCCTCAGGCTCTCATTGACCGCAAGAGAGAAGAGTTCTGTAGTTTCACCCAGAGTAAGATGGCTGTTGATGCTTACAGCAGAGAGTTTGAGAACCTTGCCCGCTATGCTACAAAAGATGTGTCCACGGACGCCAAGAAGAAGGCTAGGTTCCGGAAGGGTCTCAACCCCAAGTTGCAACGTGATCTCCACTTGTGTCATTGCAATACATTCCAGGCTCTTGTGAACAAGGCCATTAATGCAGAGACAATTCAACTCACTTACGAGGAGTCTCGTAAGCACACCCGTGATTTGGGTTCTTCCTCCGGTTCTAGTTCTTAGAAGCGCCGGATTTGGGTTCCGTACTCCGCTCTTCCACCCAGTTATACACCAAGGCCTTCTTGTGTGGCACCTCACCCAGTTCAACCGTATGCTACACCCATGCCTATTGGTAGACCACTTGTCAATGCGGGTCCATGTCCTACCTCCAAGATTTGTTACAAGTGCGGAGAGCCAGGCCACATTGCCCGTATTTGCACTCAGACCCGTGTTGCTCCACCCCAGCCCGAGAACTCTATTGGCCATGGTAGTAAGCCATCACGCAAGATGATCAGTGCCAAGTCAGCTCCCACTCAACTTGGACGTGTGCATCACGTCTTAGCTAAAGACGCTCATGATGATCCAGATGTCGTTCTTGGTACACTCCATGTCAACTGTCATCCAGCTTCGGTTCTATTCGATACTGGAGCATCTCACTCCTTCATTTCTGAAAGTTATGCCTGCTTGCACGACATGTCATTTTGTGATATGCCCTCCCCACTACTCATTCAAACTCCTGGATCCAAATGGCAAACTTCTAGGATAAGTTATGGCAATGAAATACATGTTGACAGACTCGTATTCCTAGCTTCCTTAATATCTCTTAAGTCTTCAGATATTAACATCATCTTGGGTATGGACTGGATGAAAGCTCATTATGCCAAGATTGATTGTTACACCAGGTCTGTTCAGCTCACACACCCATCTAGCAAGATAGTCACTGTCTCCACCAGAATTGCAAAGCGTCAGCTCTATTCTCTTAATGCCAACCCTCTTCCGGACCTTGAAGATATCCCGGTAGTCCGTGACTTTCCGGATGTCTTTCCAGAGGAACTGCCAGGTATTCCACTTGACAGGGATGTAGAATTTGTCATAGATCTTATCCCAGGAACCGCCCCGATTTCTAGGAGACCTTACAAGATGGCACCCTTAGAGCTAGCCGAGCTTAAGAAACAACTTGATGAGTCCTTGCAAAAGGGTTTCATCCGTCCTAGTTCTTCTCCTTGGGCTTGCCCCGTTCTCTTCGTCAAGAAGAAGGATGGTACAGACCGGATGGTTGTAGATTATCGTCCCGTTAATTTGGTCACGATAAAGAACAAGTATCCGCTCCCCAGGATCAACGATCTGTATGATCAGCTCGCTAGATCCTCAGTATTTTCCAAGATGGATTTGAGGTTAGGCTACCACAAAATCAAGATCAGAAATGGGGACATTCCAAAGACGGCTTTTGTCACTCGTTATGGCCAGTATGAGTACACCGTCATGTCCTTCGGTCTAACCAATGCTCCAGCTACCTTCTCTCGCTTGATGAACTCAATCTTCATGGAGTACTTAGATAAGTTCATCGTGGTTTACCTCGATGATATCCTTATTTACTCGAAGAACGAGCAAGAGCATGCCGAACATCTTAGACTTGTGTTAGAAAAACTCAGAGAACACCGCCTTTATGCCAAGTTCTCCAAGTGCGAATTTTGGTTGCCAGAAGTGACCTATCTCGACCACGTAATCTCTGGTAAGGGCATTGCTGTCAATCCCGAGAGAGTTCAGGCCGTTCTTGATTGGACTCCGCCTGAAACGGTTAAGCAAGTTAGGAGTTCCTTGGCCTAGCCAGTTTTTGTCGCCGCTTCGTTGAGAACTTCTCCAAGGTGGCCAAACCTCTCATGGAACTTCTCAAGAAAGATAAAAAGTTTGTGTGGTCCCCACAGTGTGAGTATAGTTTTCAGGAACTGAAAAGATGCCTGACTTCTGCTCCCATACTTGTGCCACCAGATTTCACTATGGACTTTGTTATCTACTGCGACGCCGCACGACAGGGACTAGGTTGCATCCTTATGCAGGATCGTCATGTGATTGCCTATGCATCTCGACAGTTGCATCCACATGAGGAGAATTATCCTACACATGACTTAGAGCTTGCAGCCATAGTCTATGCACTTAAGACATGGCAACATTACCTTCTCGGTAAACGTTGTGAGCTATACACCGACCACCAGAGTCTCAAGTATATCTTCACCCAACCAGATTTGAACCATAGGCAAAGACGTTGGTTGGAGTTGATCTCAGATTACGACTTAGGAATTACCTACACCCTAGGCAAGGGGAATGTCATGGCTGATGCGCTAAGTCGTAAGTCCTATTGCAACAATCTCATGTTGCAGCAGGGCCAACCACTTCTCCATGAGGAATTATGTAAGCTCAGCCTTCACCTTGCTCCTCACGGATTCCTATCAACCTTGGTGGCGAAACCTACCCTTGAGGATGAGATCATTACTGACCAGAAGTTTGATAAGGGTGTTATCCGCATCAAGAGAAACATTAAGAAGGGAGTTGGTGGATGTTTCTCTATGGATGATCGAGGTGTTCCTTTCTTTGAGAATCGCTTGGTGGTTCCCACGAATCAACATCTGCGACAACTGGTTCTTAAGGAGGCTCATGAATCTCCTCTGATGATTCATCCCGGTAGTACTAAGATGTATCAGGACCTACGCCAGAGGTTCTGGTGGACTAGGATGAAGAGAGAAATCGTTGAGTTCATTGCTAACTATGATGTTTGTCATCGTGTTAAAGCAGAACATCAGAGACCTTCTGGCACCCTTCAGCCTTTAGCTATTCCTGAGTGGAAATGGGACAAAGTTGGTATGGACTTCATCACCAGCTTTCCCAGGACCAAGAGAGGGAATAACGCTATCTTCGTAGTCATTGATCATCTTTCCAAAGTGGCTCACTTCCTACCTGTTCGGGAGAGTATCACTGCTAGTCAGCTCGCTGACTTATATATTTGTCAAATAGTGTCACTTCATGGTGTTCCACTAGAGATCAATTCAGACCGTGGTAGTCTTTTCACTTTTCATTTCTGGGAGAGTTTCCAAACTGCCATGGGCACCCATCTTTCCTTCAGTACCGCTTTCCACCCTCAGTCAAGTGGTCAGGTGGAAAGGGTCAACCAAATTCTCAAAGACATGCTTAGAGCTTGTGTTATCTCATTCGGTATGGATTGGGAGAAGTGTCTTTCCTTTGCCGAGTTTTCTTATAACAACAGCTGCCAATCCAGCCTCAAGAAAGCTCCTTTTGAGGTTCTGTATGGACGAAGATGTCGAACACCTTTGAACTGGTCAGAAACCGGTGAAAGACAATTCTTTGGACCGGACATGATCCAGTAGGCAAAAGAGCAAGTTCGCATCATTCGTGAGAATTTGAAAACAGCCCAATATCGTCAAAAGAGCCAGTATGACCGTCGTCATAAGGAAGTGGCTTATGAAGTTGGCGACAAGGCTTACCTTCGGGTTACCCCTTTGAAGGGTACCCATCATTTCGGTATCAAGGGCAAGTTGGCTCCTCGTTACATCGGTCCTTTTCGCATTCTCGCTAAACGAGGAGAGGTTGCCTACCAGTTGGAGCTACCCCCACATCTGTCTCGAGTACATGATGTCTTCCACGTCTCCCAACTCAGGTGTTGCTTCTCGGATCCTATCCGCGGAGTGGACCACGAAACGCTTGATCTCCGAGATAACCTCACTTATCGAGAGTACCCTGTTTGCATCCTTGATCAAGCAGAGCGTGTCACCTGACGTCATAACATCAAGTTTCTCAAGGTCCAGTGGTCTCATCATTCCGAGAGAGAAGCTACCTGGGAGCGTGAAGATCATCTTCGACTGGAGTACCCCACTTTCTTTCCGCCAACTCCCGAATCTCGGGACGAGATTTCTTCGAGTGGGGGCAAGTTGTCACATCCCTAGTTGTGGTATGACCTAGACTAGCTAGTCATGTGTGCATCATGTTTCAATACCATTTAAATTTGAAATGGGGATTTGTGAAACCCTCAGAATGATTTCTGGAAATGACCTAGATAAAATTGCTCCAAAAAGGTCCAAGAAAATGTTCATGTTGCTCTCTGAAAATATTGGTCAGAGGTAAAATTCTAACAAATATTTTTAGGAGCTCATAAATACTTATTTTGGCCATTTGGAATTAATGCATAATTATTTTCTTTGGATATATATATGTTATATATATGATATATGTCCAAAAATTATGCCAGTAGTTGAGGAGCTCTGGAATAATACCACTAGCCCCTAAAAAATTGGCATAAGAAAATAAAATGGTTTAGTATTTTTATTAAACCAAACAAATGTCAGAAAAATAGAAAAGAAAACAAAATTAGAGAAAAACTTACCTGCGGCCAGCTCCCGTGCTGGCCCAGCACTATGCGGCCTGGCTGGCCCAGTTGGCCAGCCCAGCCCACCTGCCCCCCTCCCCTGTCGTCTTCCTCCCTCGAGCTGCCTGCCTGCCTGGCTCCCCCTCGCTCTGGCCGTCCCGATCGACGCCATGTGCCACCCCGCACCTCTCCCACTCTCTCTCGTTCCCTCCCCTTCTCTCTCTCGCTCTCTCCTGCGAACGCCCGAGCACCGCCGTCGCCACTGCTCGCCGTTGCCGCGCCCACCGCCACGGCCTCGCCCTCGCTTCCTGCCCAGACGCTCCGCATCGTCTCCCTCGTCATATCCACCGAGCCAAGCCAACCGGGATGCTCCGTAGCGTCATCATCGCCACCATCTTCAACCTCGGGAGCCGGTCACCGTAGACATCGATTAGCCGTCGCAAAGCCGTCCCTGACCAAGCGGAGCCCCTCTTCGTGATCGCCGTGAGCCCCGCCATCTTTTCCCCCCTCTCCCATGTTCATTTGTGTGCTATAGGCGTGCTAGCCACCGGACCCGAGAGCTCCCCGCCGCCGCGCTCGTCGTCGCCGGCAAATAGGCTAGCAACCTTCGCATCCGAGCACTGCTATGTGTTTAGCATGCTCCCAGAAACCCAACACCACCATCAGCTAGTCCTCCCGTGCACCGCAACATCGACCCCGAGCTTGACCGAACTCCAGCCGCCGCGAACTTGCTCGCCGTCGTTGGCTCCGGCCACCATAGGCCCGGCCTCCACCACCACTAGATGCGCGCCTGCAAGAGCTCTCCAACGAGCCCAAGAACAACCTTGCCCGTGCCCTGTGGGCGATTCCGAGCTGCGCCGCCCTCTCGGGCCTCGCCGGCGTCAAGCCGCCGGTGGGTTTTGACCCGCTGACCGGGGTTTGACCTCCCCCTTGTGTCACTGACGTGTGGGCCACCCCCCTGACTTTTTAGTTAGTATTAGTTTAACACTAATTAACCTAGGTTTGTTAGCTAGTTAGTCACTGACCAGTGGGCCCGGCGCCCACTAATCCTAACTAGACTAAATAACCCCCCCCCTGTTAACTATCTGAGTCACTGACGTGTGGACCCCACACGTCAGGTTTGACTTGGTCAACGTCATTGACCTGCTGATGTAAGCATGACGCTGTGCTGACGCAATATATCATTTTCTGGTATTAAAATAAATCAGGAAATTCCAGAAATTGATATAAACTTCAGAAATTCATATAAATTCAACCGTAGCTCAGATTGAAATAATTTATATATGAAAAATTATCAGAAAAATTCAATCTATCCATCTGTACCAGTTTCATGCATGTCAAACCAACTTATACCTACTGTATAAGTGAAACACTAAAATGGCTTATATAAAGAGCTTATTATGTAGATGCATTTGAATCTTTGGTTCAAATGGATTTCACCCAAATAAAAGCTAGTTGCATTAGCTCAATCAGCATCACATATTCATGCCATGATCATGCATCATATTGTTGCATATGCTTGTGTTTGATTATCGACACCATTCCTTCTCCATAGGTCCTGCTCCGGAGACCGATCCAGAGTACCTGTCAGAGGAGGAGTGACCCCCCTGTTGATCTACCAGGCAAGCAAACCCCCTTGTTCGTTTTGATACAATCCTACTCTCTCGCTCCTGCTCTCATTTATTGCATTAGTACAGCAATGATTGAACTGCTACTTTATGCGGCGGTAGTTGAACCCCTATCTTCTGCATGACCTGTCATTGCCACAGTAAATAGTTAAAACCCACTAGCATGTGTAGGAGTTGATTGAGCCATGTTGTGTTCCTACCATGCATTGCTTGCTATTGCTTAGAGTATGTCAGGTCTGATTCATCGGGAATGAATTGGTATGTTACGATATGTTCTAGTGCTGAGAGTTAAGCGTGTGAACACGATTTGTTAAAGGTAGCGGTGAGAGGCCATGTAGGAGTACATGGTGGGTTGTCTCACTGGAACCGCCCTTAAGCACTGAGTTCCATGTATGTTGTCCAATGACTAGCTACTACCACACATTGGAATGCTTAAGTGCCCCTCTCGACTTATTAGCCAACTTGATCTCTGTCCAGGAGTTGCAAATAGTTTCTGGTGTTTGTAGGTAGTGTTAGTAGTCTACCAAGTGGCACCCAGCCAGGTGGGCTTGGGACAGACTAGGCACAATTGGCACGGTGTACCAAGCGTAGATCCATCCGGTGAGGTGGGCTTGGGAACCCTGCACACATCGTTTGGGGCCGTGAGCGACACCCCGGCCGGATCTCCTTGCGGATGGAACCTGAATAGGCGATAAACCTGGACTAGAGTCTTGTGTGGTTAGTCAGGCCGTGGCCGACTCCCTCGCCAGGCTTCCGCTTGAAGGTTGCTGAGATACATGACGTGTACGTGGTGGTATGTGGCGAAAGCGTGTGTGAGGAAGTACACCCCTGCAGGGTTATCATGATCTATTCGAATAGCCGTGTCCTCGGTTATGGACTTCTTGGATGCTTACGTGGTACATAGGCAACTTAAAGTGGATACTCTAAAATGCTCAAGACAAGTGTGAGTGCTATGGATGGCCTCCCGTAGGGAGACGGGAATGAATCCATAGTAGAGTATTGATGTGGTGATTAGTGGACTCGTGTGCGCCATCTCAAAAGAGTTACCAGCAATCGTAGTACAGGTTAGCCACTGAGTCAAACCTGGCTTGCTGCAACTGAACCCCACTTTGCCTCCTTGATACTAATGCATGTATGATAGGACCTGATGTAAGTCTTGCTGAGTACCTTTGTACTCACGTTGCTTTATTTATGTTTTTGAAGCGGAGACATTGGTATTACTAGTTTACTTGGACTTCGACGAGTAGCTTGCACCTCAGCTATGATCTTGTGCCCTTGGGAGGGACTTGTAGATAGTCAGGCCTCTTAGCCTTTTTCTTTTGTAGTTGTCTGTACTCAGACATGTAATGCTTCCATTGCTTGTATGCTCTGACTGATGGGTCATGTGACCCCTATTTGTATTTAATGCTATGTGGCTCTTTTGGGCCTTTATCTATATGAGTTGCGTTATGTTGTGATACCATGTTGTACAGCACATACTTGCATGTTATGCGTATGTGTGACATGTATTGCTATGTGTGGGGTCCGACAATCTACTTGTTTATCCTTGGCAACCCATCTTATGGGGAAATGTAGTCTAGTGCTTACTTGAGCCATAGTAGTCCGCTACAGCCCAGTTCACCGGAGTCCTGCTGGCCCAGCACTACTGCTCAGGAGACTTGACTGGCCAGCATGTGTTTCACTTCGTTCCTATGTCTGTTCCTTCGGGGAAATGCCACGTGGTGACATCCGGAGTCCTGCCTAGCCTGCTACAGCCCGGGTTCCCCGGAGTCCTGTTAGCCCAGTGCTACAGCCCGGATTCACACGCTGCTGACCGACATGCTCGATGTGAATCATGTATGCCTGTCCCCATAGGTTAGTGCAGCTTTGGGTTCACGACTATCCATGTTGGCCCGGGTTCTCTATCATATGGATGCTAGCGACGCTATCATATACGTGTGCCAAAAGGCGCAAACGGTCCCGGGCCATGGTAAGGCGACACCCGTGGGAATACCGTGTGTGAGGCCGCAAAGTGATATGAGGTGTTACAGGCTAGATCGGTGTGACTCAGAATCGGGGTCCCGACATCAGGACTCCGGTGAGCCGGGCTGTAGCGGACTACCATGGCTCAATGGAAGCACCAGGCTACATTTCCCCATAAGAGAGACTACCAAGGATAAACACCTAGGTTGTCGAATCCCACACATAGCAATACACGTCACACGTACGCATAACATGCAAGTATGTGTTGTACAACATGGCATCACAACATAACTCAAACTCATATAGATAAAGGCCCAGAAGAGCCATATAGCATTCAATAGAAACAGGGGTCTCATGACCCATCATTCGGAGCATACAAGCAACGAAAGCATTACATGTCTGAGGACAGACAACTACAAAAGAAAAAGGCTGTGAAGCCTGACTACCTACAAGTCCCTCCCAAGGGTACAGGATCGTAGCTGAGGTAACAAGCTACTCGTCGAAGTCCAAGTGGAACTACTAGTGAGACAGATGTCTCATCTGCAAAACATAAATAAAGCAAACGTGAGTACAAAGGTACTCAGCAAGACTTACATCAGATCCTATCATACATGCATTAGTATGAAGAAGGCAATGTGGGGTTTAGTTGTAGCAAGCCTGCTTTGACTCAGTGGCTATCCTATTCTACGACTACGAGTAAGTCCTTTGAGGTAAGAAAGCGCACGCGAGTCCAGTAGTCACCACATCAATACACTACTATGGATTCATCCCCATCTCCTTAAGAGAAGGCCATCCATAGCACTCACATTTGCCTTGAGCATTTTAGAGTGTCCATTTCAAGTTGTCTATGTACCACATAAGCATCCAAGAAGTCCTTAACCGCAGGGTTGTACTTCATCACACACGCTCTCGCCACTTACCGCCATGTACATGTCATGTATCTCGACAACCTTCAAGCGGAAGCTTGGCGAGGGTGTCGGCCATGACCTGACTAACCACACAAGACTCTAGTCCAGGTTTAGCTCCTATTCGGGTTCCATCCACAAGGAGATCCGGCCGGGGTGTTGCTCACGGCCCCAAACGATGTGAGCAGGGTTCCCAAGCCCACCATCCGGGTGCCACTTGGTACACCATGCCACTGTGCCTAGTCTGTCCCAAGCGCACCTGGCCGGGTGCCACTTGGTAGACTACTAACACTACCTACAAACACCAGAAACTAATTGCAACTCCTGGACAGAGACCAAGTCGGTTAATAAGTCGAGAGCGCTTGGAGCGCTCGAGCCCAATGTGTGGTAGTAGCTAGTCATTGGACAAGTTACACAGAACTCAGTTCTTAAGGACGGTCCCAATGAGACAACCCACCATGTACTCCTACATGGCCTCTCACTGCTACCTCTACCAAATCGTGTTCACACACTTAACTCCCAACATCAGAACATAGCACTACACTCCAATTCATTCCCAATGAATCAGACCTAACATACTCTAAGCAATAGCAGGCAATGCATGGTAGGAACACAACATGGCTCAATCAACTCCTACACATGCTAGTGGGTTTCAACTATTTACTTTGGCAACGACAGGTCATGCAGAGGAATGGGTTCAACTACCGCAGCATAAAGTAGCAGTTGAATCGTTGTTGTCCTAATGCAATATAGAGAGCAGGAGTGAGAGGGTAGGATTGTATCGGAATGAACAAGGGGGTTTGCTTGCCTGGTAGATCAATAGTAGAGCACTGCTCTTCAGACAGGTACTCTGGATCGGTCGCCGGAGCAGGATGTATCGAGAAGGAACGGTGTCGGGAATCAATACACAAGCATATGCAACAATATGATGCATGAACAGTTCATGAATATGTGATGTTGTTCGAGCTAATGCAACTAGCATTCATTTGGTTGAAGTCCATTTGAACCAATGCATCTCAAAAATAAGCTCTTATAAAGGCCATTCATGTGTTTTCACCTATACAATAGGTACAAGTTGGTTTGTCATGCATGGAAATGGTACATATGGATATATTGCATTTTTCTGATAATTTTTCATATATAAATTATTTCAATCTGACCTACGGTTGAATTTCTAAGAATTTTTGAAGTTTATATCATTTTCTGGATTTTTCCTGATTTATTTTAATTCCAAAAAATGAATAACTGCGTCAGCATGACAGTGGCATGACATCAGCGAGTCAACCACGGCTGACCAGGTCAAACCTGACGTGTGGGGTCCACACATCAGTGACACGGTTAGCTAACAGAGTTAATTGGTTCTTAAACTAATCCTAAACTAAAAATTAGCAAGGCCAGGCCCGACATGTCATTGACCGTGGGTGGTCAAATTTGGTCAACTAGGGGCTCAAATCCAGTCAACCCGCCGGCGTTTAGCCACCGGCGAGGCCGAATGCGGCGAAGGGGCACGGGAATCGCCCTCCGGCGAACATTTAGGCGGCGGAGACCACGGACGAGGAGCTGGAGCTCGTCCGCGTCGTTTGGAGCTAACGGGAGGCTGCGGGGGTGCCTGAGCTCGCCGGAGCGGAGCTCGGGGCAGCGGCCGGAGTTCGGTGGCATGCAGGCGCAGTGCTGCGGTGCACGGCAGGGGCTACGGAGGGCCTCTACAGCCTCCTAACATCACCAGGAGCACGGTGACGCGCGTGGGAGCGGCTGGTTCGGGCTCTGGCCACCGTGGCACCATGACCGACGACGAGGGGGTCTCAGGTGCGGCAGCTGAGCTAGCTAGGCGAGGCAAACGGGCACGTGGAGGAGGGAAAACGAATTAGAGCTCACGGGGATACCGTAGACGTCGTCAGCGAGCTCTGGGAGGGTCGAGCGCGAGCGGAACGGCGACGGCGATCTCGGGTGGCCAGAGACGAAGACGATGGCTGTGGCGGCGCTCCAGGGCCTCCCGAGGCACGTGGCTTGGCGTTGAGGACGAGGAAGACGACGCAGAGCTGTTGGACTTGTCGAGGAGGCGAGGCCATGGCGGTGGGCGCGACAACGGCGTGCAGCAGCCACGGTAGCGCTTGGGCGCGGTGAGAGAGGGCAAGGGAGAGGAGGGGAGGCCACGGGAGAGAGAGAGATGCGGGGCGTCGCGTGGCGTCGCGCAGAGCATCCAGGGTGACGAGGGGGAGGCCAGGCAGGCAGCTGGCATGGCGGCATGGCGGTGCGGGCGCGCCGGGCACACGCCTCGCCTACTGGCGAGAGGTGGAGGATGGTGCGGTGGGTAGTGAGCTGGGCCAGCACAGCTGGGCCGGCATATTGCCAGGCCGCAGGTTAGCCCAGGTAAGGTTTTTCCTTTTTTCCGTTTCTATTTCTGTAATTTGTTTTCTGATTTAGTAAAATACTAAATCAATTTATTTTCTTCTGAAATTTATTGTAGGAGCTAGTTGAAATAATCCAGAGCTCCTCACATAAAAATCAGAATTATTGGACATATATAAATAATTATTTCATATATATATATATATCCAATGCAAATAATTATGCATTGATTCCAAAGGGCCAAAATAAATATTTATGAGCTCATAAAAATATTGGTTTGAATTTTACCTCTGACCAATATTTTTAGAGAGCATCATGAACATTTTCTTGGACCTTTTTGGAGCAATTTTTTATCTGGGTTAATTCCAGAAATGATTTCTGAGGCTTTCACAATCCCCATTTCAAATTTAAATGAAATTTAAACATGATGCACACATGACTAGCTAGTCTAGGCCATACCAGAACTAGGGATGTGACAACTAGCCCCCACTCGAAAGCATCTCGTCCCGAGATTTAGGATTTGGCGGAAAGAAAGTGGGGTACTCTAGTCGAAGATGATCTTCACGCCCCCAAGTAGCTTCTGTCTCGGAATGATGAGACCACTGAACCTTGAGAAATTCGATGTTCTGACGTCGAGTGACACGCTCTGCTTGATCAAGAATGCGAGCAGGATACTCTCGATATGTGAGGTTATCTTGGAGATCAAGCGTTTCGTGGTCCACTTCACGGATGGGATCCGAGAAGCAAAGCCTAAGTTGAGAGACGTGGAAGACATCATGTACTCGAGAAAGATGTGGGGGTTGTTCCAACTGGTAGGCAACCTCTCCTCGTTTAGCGAGAATGAGAAAGGGACCAATATAACGAGGAACCAACTTGCCCTTGATACCGAATCGATGGGTACCCTTTAAAGGAGTAACCCGAAGGTAAGCCTTGTCGCCAACCTCATAAGTCATTTCCTTATGACGACGGTCATACTGGCTCTTTTTGATGAGATTGGGCTGTTTTCGAATTCTCATGAATGATGCGAACTTGCTCTTCTGTCTCCTAAATCATGTCCGGTCCAAAGAATTGTCTTTCACCAGTTTATGACCAGTTCAAAGGTGTTCGACATCTTCGTCCATACAGAATCTCAAAAGGAGCTTTCTTGAGACTGGATTGGTAGCTATTGTTATAAGAAAACTCGGTGAAAGGAAGACACTTCTCCCAATCCATACGAATGAGATAACGCAAGCTCTAAGAATGTCTTCGAGAATTTGGTTGACCCTTTCCACCTGACCACTTGATTGAGGGTTGAAAGCGGTACTGAAGGAAAGATGGGTGCCCATGGCATTTTGGAAACTCTCCCAGAAATGAGAAGTGAAAAGACTACCACGGTCTGAATTGATCTCTAGAGGAACACCATGAAGTGAAACTATTCGAGAAATATATAAGTCAGCAAGCTGACTAGCGGTGATATTCTCTCGAACAGGTAGGAAGTGAGCCACTTCGGAAAGACGATCAATGACTACGAAGATAGCATTATTCCCTCTCTTGGTCCTGGGAAAGCCGGTGATGAAGTCCATACTAACTTTATCCCATTTCCACTCGGGAATAGGTAAAGGCTGAAGGGTGCCAACAGGCCTCTAATTTTCTGCCTTAACGCGACGACAAATGTCCCATTTAGCAATGAACTCAGCGATTTCTCTCTTCATCCTAGTCCACCAGAACCTCTGGCGTAGATCCTAATACATCTTAGTACTACCGAGATGAATCATGAGACGAGATTCATGAGCCTCCTTAAGGATCAGTTGTCATAGATGTTGATTCTTGGGAACTACCAAGCGGTTCTCAAAGAAAACAACACCTCGATCATCCATAGAGAAACAACCAACAACCCCCTTATTAATGTGTCGCTTGATGCGGGAAATTCCCGTATCCTGCTTCTGAGCAGAGATGATCTGATCCAAAAGGGTAGGTTTCGCCACCGAGGTAGAAAGGAATCCATGAGGAGCAATGTGAAGGTTAAGCTTATAGAATTCCACATGGAGAAATGGTTGGCCCTGCTTCAACATGAGATTGTTGCAATAGGACTTACAACTTAGTGCATCAACCATGACATTGGCTTTGCCCTGGGTGTAGGTAATCCCTAAGTCGTAATTTGAGATCCACTCCAACCAACGTCTTTGCCTAAGGTTCAAATCTGGTTGGGTGAAGATATACTTAAGACCCTAGTGGTCGGTGTAAATCTCGCAACGTTTACCAAGAAGGTAATGCCGCCATGTCTTAAGTGCTTAGACTACGGCTGCAAGCTCTAGATCATGTGTAGGATAATTCTCCTCATGTGGATGCAACTGTCGAGATGCATAGGCAATCACATGACGATCCTACATAAGAATGCAACCTAGTCCCTGTCGTGAGGCATCACAATAGATAATAAAGTCCTTAGTGAAATCTGGTGGCACAAGTATGGGAGCAGAAGTCAGGCGTCTTTTCAGTTCCTGAAAACTGTGCTCGCACTGTGGGGACCACTCAAACTTTTTATCTTTCTTGAGAAGTTCCGTGGAGGCTTGGCCACTTTGGAGAAGTTTTCAACAAAGCGTCGACAGTAACTGGCTAGGCCAAGGAAACTCCTAACTTGTTTAATTGATTCAGGTGGGGTCCAATCAAGAATGGCTTGAACTCTCTCTGGATTGACAACAATGCCCTTACCAGATATCATGTGGCCCATGTAGGTCACTTCTGGCAACCAAAATTCGCACTTGGAGAACTTGTCATAAAGGCGGTGCTCTCTGAGTTTCTCTAACACAAGTCTAAGATGTTCGACATGCTCTTCCTCGTTCTTCGAGTAAATAAGAATATCATAGAGGTAAACCATGACGAACTTATCTAAGTACTCCATGAAGATTGAGTTCAACAAGCAGGAGAATGTAGCTGGAGCATTGGTTAGACCAAAGGACATGACGGTGTACTAGTACTGGCCATAACGAGTGACAAAATCCGTCTTAGGAATGTCCCCATTTATGATCTTGATTTGGTGGTAGCCTAACCTCAAATCCATCTTGGAAAAGACAGAGGATCTAGCGAGCTGATCATACAGGTCGTTGATCCTGGGGAGCGGATACTTGTTCTTTATCATGACTAAGTTAACGGGACGATAATCTACAACCATCAGATCCGTACCATCCTTCTTCTTGACGAAGAGGACGGGACAAGCCTAAGGAGAAGAACTAGGACGGATGAAACCCTTCTGCAAGGACTCATCAAGCTGTTTCTTAAGCTTAGCTAGCTCTAAGGGTGCCATCTTGTAAAGTCTCCTAGAAATTGGGGCGGTTCCTGGGATATGATCTATGACAAACTCTACCTCCTTGTCAGGTGGAATACCTGGCAGTTCCTCAGGAAAGACATCTGGAAAGTCACGGACTACCGGGATATCCTCAAGGTCTGGAAGAGGGCTAGCATTAAGAGAATAGAGGTGACGATTTGCATCTCTAGTGGAGACAGTGACTATCTTGCCAGATGGGTGTGTAAGCTGAACAGACCTTGTGTAACAATCAATCTTGGCATAATGAGCTTTCATCCAGTCCATACCCAAGATGATGTTAATATCTGTAGACTTGAGGGCCATAAGTGATGCAAGGAATACAAGTCTGTCAACAAGGATTTCATTACCATGGCTTACACTAGAGGATTGCCATCTGGATCTAGGAGTTTGAATGACTAGCGGAGAGGGCATATCACAAAATGAAATGTTGTGCAAGTTAGCATAGTCTTCAGAAATGTTGTACAAGTGTAAGATGTTCGGCATGCTCTTCCTCGTTCTTCGAGTAAATAAGGATATCATCGAGGTAAACCAGGACGAACTTATCTAAGTACTCCATGAAGATCGAGTTCATCAAGCGAGAGAAGGTAGCTGGAGCATTGGTTAGACCGAAGGACATGACGGTGTACTCATACTGGCCATAACGAGTGACAAAAGCCATCTTAGGAATGTCCCCATTTCTGATCTTGATTTGGTGGTAGCCTAACCTCAAATCCATCTTGGAAAATACTGAGGATCTAGCGAGCTGATCATACAGATCGTTGATCCTGGGGAGCGGATACTTGTTTTTTATCGTGACCAAATTAACGGGACGATAATCTACAACCATCCGGTCCGTACCATCCTTGTTCTTGACAAAGAGAATGGGGCAAGCCCAAGGAGAAGAACTAGGACAGATGAAACCCTTTTGCAAGGACTCATCAAGTTGTTTCTTAAGCTCGGCTAGCTCTAAGGGTGCCATCTTGTAAGGTCTCCTAGAAATTGGGGCGGTTCCTGGGATAAGATCTATGACAAACTCTACATCCCTGTCAGGTGGAATACCTGGCAGTTCCTCAGGAAAGACATCTGGAAAGTCACGGACTACCGGGATATCTTCAAGGTCCGGAAGAGGGTTGGCATTAAGAGAATAGAGCTGACGCTTTGCAATTCTGGTGGAGACAGTGACTATCTTGCCAGATGGGTGTGTGAGCTGAACAGACCTGGTGTAACAATCAATCTTGGCATAATGAGCTTTCATCCAGTCCATACCCAAGATGATGTTAATATCTGAAGACTTAAGAGATATTAAGGAAGCTAGGAATACGAGTCTGTCAACATGTATTTCATTGCCATAACTTATCCTAGAAGTTTGCCATTTGGATCCAGGAGTTTGAATGAGTAGTGGGGAGGGCATATCACAAAATGACATGTCGTGCAAGCGGGCATAACTTTCGCAAATGAAGGAGTGAGATGCTCCAGTATCGAACAGAATCGATGCTGGATGGTAGTTGACAAGGATTGTACCAAGAATCAAATCCGGATCATCATGAGCGTCTTTAGCTGAGACATGATGCACATGTCCATGTTCAGTGGAAGCTGACTTGACATTGATCATGTTGCGTAATGGCTTACCATGAAGAACAGACTCCTCGGGCTGGGGTGGAGCATAGTTGGCTTGAGAGTAGTCACGTGCATAGTGTCCTGGCTCTCCACATGTGAAGCAAGTCCCTGAAGTTGGATGTGGACCCACATTGACAAGCGTTCTACCAATAGGCCTGGGTGGAGCATACAACTTAACTGCGGGAGGTACCACATAAGATGGCCCCGGTGAATATCCGGGTGGAAGAGCGGAGTTCGGAACCCAAATCCGACGCTTCTGAGAACTAGAACCGGAGGAAGAACCCCAATACGGGTGTGCTTATGAGACTCCTCGTAAGTGAGCTGAGCTATCTCTGCATTAATGGACTTATACACAAGAGCTTGGAATGTATTGCAATGGTGCAAGGGAAGATCACGACGCAACTTGGGGTTGAGACCCTTCCGAAACCTAGCTTGCTTCTTGGCGTCTGTGGACACCTCCTCTCAAACTCTCAACTGTAAGCATCAACAGCCATCTTATCCTGGGGGAAGCTACAAAACTCTTCTCTCTTGCGGTCAATGGGAGCCTGAGGAATGTGATGCTCGCGAAAAGCCTCAGTGAAATCTCTCCAGGTGTGGATCTGGCCAGCTGGAAGCATAGCCTCATAGTTCTACCAGCAAAGACTAGCAGGACCTTCCAGGTGATAAGCAGCATAGGTGACCTTGTCACCTTCAGCTACGTTCGCAGAACGCAGCTTGATAGTGATACTACGGAGCCAGTCATCGGCATCGAGTGGCTCAATGGAATGATGGAAGGTAGGTGGTTTCAGGTCAATGAAGTCATGAATGGACGTAGACTCTTTGTACTGATGGGCGGTGTTCTCCTCAATACGTGCTAACAAGCGGTTATACTCTCGCTTGTTCATCTCAACCTCTAACATGAACTTTGCCAACGAAGACTGGTCGGGAGGATCCTCATCCCTACCATATCTGTGGTTCTGACTATGAGCAACAGAACTTCGGTTAACTGACGACATCCTGAAGAACTAGCCATGGAAACAAGGATGGATTCAGCATCATCATAAGGATGTAGGATATAGTACAAGGGAAATACTATCTCTTGAAATCCTAGGACAATTCCTGCAGCATAACGGCAGTAAAATGCTCAAAATGAGACATCCTGCAAACGATGAGGTAGTACCATACTCAACATCATCACTCAAGGTTCTGTGATAGTACTAAATAGACTACACCGGGAATACTCGAAAACTGGGATATGACTCTGATCAACCAATCCTAAGAGACTACGGAGTAGTAACTGGTGATCCTGATAGAAGAAAGAGAAAGCCTAGTTCCTTAACCCCGTAGGAAAGATACTATGACTCAGATCAGAAGGCATGAGGTATAAGGAGTAAAAAGAGCCTTACGTTCCTTTCCACAATCAATTCCCTTATATAACTAAAGAATTTCTAGACTCAACTTTGACCAGTTTGGCTTGGTAATCCTACAGGCAGTCAGGCTCTGATACCAAAGCTGTCGGGACCCCGATTCAAAGTCACACCGATCTAGCATGTAACACGTCATATCACTTTGCGGCCTCACGCACAGTATTCCCACGGGTGTCGCCTTACCTGGCTCGGGACCATTTGCGCCTTTTGGCTCACGCATATGATAGTGTTGCTAGCATCCTTATGGCAGAGAACCCGGCCCGACATGACTAGTCATGAACCCAAAGTGGCACTAACTTACGGGGACATGCATACATGAACCAGCATCGAACGTGTCGGTCATCAGCGTGTGAATCCGGGATGTAGCAACTGGGCTAACAGGACTCCGGCAGTCACCGCGTGACATTTCCCCGAAGGGACAGAAACAGCAACGAAGTGGATCACATGCAGGCCAGTCTAAGTGTTCTGGAGCATTAGTGCCGGGCTATCAGGAGTCTGGTGAACCGGGCTGTAGCGGACTACCATGGCTCAGTGGAAGCACCAGACTACATTTCCCCATAAGAGAAACTACCAAGGATAAACAACTAGGTTGTCGGATCCCACACATAGCAATACACGTCACATGTACGCATAACATGCAAGTATGTGTTGTACAACAAGGCATCACAACATAACTCAAACTCATATAGATAAAGGCCCAGAAGAGCCATATAGCATTCAATACAAACAGGGGTCTCATTACCCATCATTCAGAGCATACAAGCAACGGAAGCATTACATGTCTGAGTATAGACAACTACAAAAGCAAAAGGCTGAGAAGCCTGACTACCTACAAGCCCCTCCCAAGGGTACAAGATCGTAGCTGAGGTAACAAGCTACTCGTCAAAGTCCAAGCGGAACTACTAGTGAGACAGATGTCTCATCTGCAAAACATAAATAAAGCAAACATGAGTACATAGGTACTCAGCAAGACTTACATCAGATCCTATCATACATGCATTAGTATCAAGAAGGCAATGTGGGGTTTAGTTGCAGCAAGCCAGCTTTGACTCAGTGGCTATCCTATTCTACGACTACGAGTAAGTCCTTTGAGGTAAGAAAGCGCACGCGAGTCCACTAGTCACCACATCAATACACCACTATGGATTCATCCCCGTCTCCTTACGAGAAGGCCATCCATAGCACTCACACTTGTCTTGAGCATTTTAGAGTATCCATTTCAAGTTGTCTATGTACCACGTAAGCATCCAGGAAGTCCATAACCGCGGACCCGGCTATTTGAATAGATCATGATAACCCTGCAGGGGTGTACTTCGTGACACACACTCTCGCCACTTACTGCCATGTACATGTCATGTATCTCGACAACAGTCAAGCGGAAGCCTGGCGAGGGTGTCAGCCACGACCTGACTAACCACACAAGACTCGAGTCCAGGTTTACCGCTTATTCGGGTTCCATCCGCAAGGAGATCCGGTCGAGGTGTCCTTCACGGGCCCAAACGATGTGAACAGGGTTCCCAAGCCCACCATCCGGGTGCCACTTGGTACACCGTGCCACTGTGCCTAGTCTGTCCCAAGCCCACCTGGCCGGGTGCCACTTGGTAGAATACTAACACTACCTACAAACACCAAAAACTAATTGCAACTCCTGGACAAAGACCAAGTCGGTTAATAAGTCGAGAGAGCTTGGAGCGCCCGGAGCCCAATGTGTGGTAGTAGCTAGTCATTGGACAACTTACACAGAACTCAGTTCTTAAGGACGGTCCCAATGAGACAACCCACCGTGTACTCCTACATGACCTCTCACCACTACGGATGTGGACCCACATTGACAAGCGGTCTACCAGTAGGCCTGGGTGGAGCATACAACTTAACTGTGGGAGGTACCACATAAGATGGCCCCAGTGAATATCCGGGTGGAAGAGCGGAGTTCGGAACCCAAATCCGACGCTTCGTTTGGAGCTGGAGCTCGTCCGTGTCATTTGGAGCTAACGGGAGGCTGCGGGGGTGCCTGAGCTCGCCGGAGCGGAGCTCGGAGCGGCGGCCGGAGTTTGGTGGCATGCAGGCGCAGCGCTGCGGTGCACGGCAGGGGCTATTGGACTTATCGAGGCAAACAGCCTCTTGACATCACCAGGAGCACGGTGACGCGCGTGGGAGCGGCTGGCTCGGGCTTTGGCCACTGTGGCGCCATGGCCGACGATGAGGGGGTCTCAGGTGCAGCAGCTGAGCTAGCTAGGCGAGGCAAACGGGCACGTGGAGGAGGGAAAACGAATTAGAGCTCACGGGGATACCGTAGACGTCGTCAGCGAGCTCTGGGAGGGTCGAGCGCGAGCGGAACGGCGACGGCGATCTCGGGTGGCCGGAGACAAAGACGATGGCTGTGGCGGCGCTCCAGGGCCTCCCGAGGCACGTGGCTTGGCGTTGAGGACGAGGAAGACGGCGCAGAGCTGTTGGACTTGTCGAGGAGGCGAGGCCATGGCGGTGGGCGCGACAACGGCGTGCAGCAGCCACGGCAGCGCTCGGGCGCGGTGAGAGAGGGCAAGGGAGAGGAGGGGAGGCCACGGGAGAGAGAGAGAGATGCGGGGCGTCGCGTGGCATTTCGCAGAGCATACAGGGCGACGAGGGGGAGGCCAGGCAGGCAGGTGGCGTGCCAGCACGGTGGTGCGCCGGGCACACGCCTCACCTACTGGCACGAGGTGAAGGACGGTGCGGTGGGCTGTGGGCTAGGCCAGCACAGCTCGGCCGACACAGTGCCAGGCCACAGGTTAGCCCAGGTAAGGTTTTTCCCTTTTTATTTTCTTTTCTATTTCTGTAATTTGTTTTCTGATTTAGTAAAATACTAAATCAATATGTTTTCTTCTGAAATTTATTGTAGGGGCTAGTTGAAATATTCCAGAGCCCCTCACATAAAAATCAGAATTATTGGACATATATAAATAATTATTTCATATATATATATATCCAATGCAAATAATTATGCATTGATTCCAAATGGCCAAAATAAATATTTATGAGATCATAAAAATATTGGTTTGAATTTTACCTCTGACCAATATTTTCAGAGAGCATCATGAACATTTTCTTGGACCTTTTTGGAGCAATTTTTTATCTGGGTTAATTCCAGAAATGATTTTTGAGGCTTTCACAATCCCCATTTCAAATTTAAATGAAATTTAAACATGATGCACACATGACTAGCTAGTCTAGGTGATACCAGAACTAGGGATGTGACATAATCCTACGAGTCACCTCCTCTAGGGTGCCCCGTTATGGAATCGTGGTAATTATCTCCTCGCTACTTTGAACCCATCCGCCATCTTCTTAAGCATGGAACAGTTGCCTACCAAAAAGAACTTCATCATCTGTTACTATCCATCCGTCTTGATGTATGTTTTTGTGTCCCAACTCAAGAGTTGTTTCCACGTCTCATTCCATGAGCTGATCTTGAGTGCTCAACCTTCCAGGAGATCGTTTCCTATAGAGTTTCTTTTTGTCGTCATCGTGTTGGATGAAGATCTCGAAAGCAAAGACGTCAATATCAATTGGAGCAATGAGCCAACATCTTCGAGAAGGGAAATTGGATCATGGAAATCGTGTTAGCCTTGTGTTCCCTCTGTCTTCTTACCTCACGTCTTGAATCTCGGGACGAGATTCTTGTTTAGTAGGGGTGAGTTGTCACATCCCTAGTTCTGGTATGCCCTGAGCTAGCTAGTCATGTGTTGCATCATGTTTAAATTATTTTGAATCTGAAATGGGGATTGATCAAACGCTAGCACCAGACCAAATTAAATAGGTTCAACATAAAACCATTTTCAATGAACCTAAAATGCCCTTTGAAAATGTTCATGATTTCTGATAAAGGTGAAAACGTTTGCCAAAAATGATGAACATATTTTTAGGCCATTCTGGATTTCTGAATTAATTCATACTATATTTCAATTGGAGCATTTAAATACTATTAATATTTTTAAATGCCCCAACAATTTTGGAACTAGTTAAGGGCCTCTGGAATAACTATTTTAGTGCCCATAACTATTTTCAGAATTTTTAAATGTGATTTGGTTTGAAAACCAAATTAAAACAAATCTGCAAAATAGAAAAATAGAACAAAATTAGAAAACACAGAGAATGAGAGGGATGCTCACCTGGGCCAGTCATTCCTAACCTCTGCCAGTTGGCAGAGGCGAACAACGCACGCGCGCGCGAGGCGCCACACCTCCTCCTGCTTACAGCCAAGCCTCTGGATGCGTGGGTGAACGCCCCAAAGCCGTCCCGGTCCAGCTGACACCCCCACTCCTCCCCTGCTCTCTCCCTCGCCTCTACACCGCCGCTGCCGAACGCTCTCGTCGTCGCCATTCGCCATAGTCGTGGCCACTGCCTCCCCCTAGGCCGCTCGCCGTGCCCCAGAGCTCCGCCATGACCTCTTCTTCATCCGCATCCAGCTACACGTCGCTGGGCGCCCTGCCTCGCCGTCACCACCGTCATCTTCCTCCTTGGGTCACTCAGATCGCCATCGCCCGTTCATCGTCGCCAGCACTTCCCCGAGCCACCCAGCTGCACCAGAAGAACTGCCGTGAGCACCCGCGCCTTTCCCCTCTCTCACCGCAGTCTAACTCACCCTCTAGCACTAGCGCTACCGTGCCTGAGAGCTCGCTGCCGCCGTCCATGGTGCCGCCGCGGCCACATTTGCTTCCACCCGCGTCCGAGCTCATCAGCGTGCTCAGCGCACCCCCAGGAGCACGTAGCACTCTTGGGCTTCTCCTCTAGTGCACCGTAGCATCACCACCGTCTGCACCCGAACTCTGGCCGCCGCGGAAGCGGACACCGGCGTTGATGTAGGTCGTCTCCCGCGACCCCACTAGCACCAGCTGACGCAGATGAGTCTCAGGGGTCCAACGGTGCCATCCGCGCCTCGAACTATGGTCTGTGCTGCGATTCCGCGCATCGCCTCCATCTCAGACCTCGCCGACGGCTAATCGCCAGCGGGTTTAACCTCGCTGACAAGGGGGTTTGACCTCCCCTAGATCCCTGACATGTGGGCCCAGGCCCCTGCTTAATTAGTGTTAGTTTGATTAGGGTTAATTAACTTAGTTAATTAGATGAACCACTGACAAGTGGGCCCAGCCCTGATAACATTTTAGATAGGATTAGTTTAACACTAATCAACTCAGTTAACTAACTGAGTCACTGACCATTGGGCCCCACTGGTTAGGTTTGACCTGGACCGGTCCTGCTGACTTGCTAATGTCAGTATGACGTGGTGCTGACGTAGTAATGTTTTTCTGGGATTTTAATAAATCAGAAATGATTTATTATTTTCATAAATTGCCCAAAACTTATAAAAATCATAGAAATTAATCTGTAACTCCGAATGCAAAGTTTTATATATGAAAAATGATTAGAAAAATCCAATATATCCATATGTATCATTTTCATGCATGTTAGAACAACTTATGACTACTGTTTAGGGAAAATCAAATGAATGGCATTAAAATATCCACATATGGGGTTTGAATTTGAATCTTGTGTTCAAACCAACTCCATTTAAATTGTTGCTAGTTGCATTAGCTCAAATCATATCATGTTTCCATGTCATGATCATGCATCATATTGTCGCATTGCATTGATTGTGTTCCTTCTCCGTTTGTCGGTGTTGTTGCCCCTCACTAGATGTTGTTCTGACGATGAGTTTGATGACATCGATGAAGAGCTATACTATCTTCAGAAGTGCCAGGCAAGCAAAACCCCCTTGTTCATTCCGATACAATCCCACTCTCTTGCTTCTGCTCTCTTTTACTGCATTAGGACAACAATGATTCAACTGTTACATGCTGCGGTAGTTGAACCCCTTTCCTCTGCATAGCCTGTCATTGCCACAGTAAATAGATGAAACCCACTAGCATGAGTAGGAGTTGTTTGAGCCCTGATGTGCCTAGTCATTCATGCTTGTTGTTATGCCTGCTACTGCTTAGATTTGAGTCAGGTCTGATTCATCGGGGATGAATTGGAATGTGGTGAACATGTCCTACTATTGGGAGCTAAGTGTGTGAACACGATTTGGTAAAGGTAGCGGTGAGAGGCCATGTAGGAGTGCATGGTGGGTTGTCTCATTGAAACCATACTTAGGAACTGAGTTCTGTGTTTGTGATCCATGAATAGTTACTACCACACATTGGGCTCCGGGCACTCCAAGATCTCTTGACTTATTAATCAACTTGATCTCTGTCCAGGAGTTGCAACTAGTTTCTGGTGTATGTAGGTAGTGTTAATAGTCTACCAAGTGGCACCCGATATAGGTGGGCTTGGGACAGACTAGGCACCGTGGCCGGGTATACCAAGCATCATCGTTTGGTGGGCTTGGGAACCCTGTACACATCGTTTGGGGCCGTGAGCGACACCCTGGCCGGATCTCCTTGTGGATGGAACCCGAATAGGTGATAAACCTAAACTAGAGACTTCTATGGTTAGTCAGGTCGTGGCCGACTCCGTCACCAGGCTTCCGCTTGAAGGTTTCCGAGATACACGACGTGTACATGGTGGTAAGTGGCGAGAGCGTGTGTGAAGAAGTACACCCCCCTGCAGGGTTAACATGATCTATTCAAATAGCCGTGTCTGTGGTAAAGGACTTCTGGGTTGCCTGTACAGTTCATAGAAGAGTGAAAAGTGGATACTCTAAAATGTGCAAGATAAGAGTGAGTGCTATGGATGGCGTTCTCATGGGGAGACGGGAGTAGATCCATGGTGGTGTATTGACATGGTGAATATGTGGACTCGTGTGTGCCACCTCAAAAGAGTTACTTGCAGTCGTAGTTCAGGATAGCCACCGAGTCAAAGCTGGCTTGCTGCAGTCAAACTCCACCACCCCTTTGTTGATACTGATGCATATGTAGCTAGTTCTGATGTAAGTCTTGCTAGGTACATTTGTACTCACATTTGCTTAATTTATGTTTTTGCAGAGAGACGTCAGTCTCACTAGTAGTTCCGCGTGGACTTCGACGTTTAGCTTGTTATCTCAGCTACGATCTTGTACCTTGGGAGGGTCTTGTAGATAGTCAGGCTTATCAGCCTTTTTCATTTGTAGTTGTCTATACTCAGACATGTTCATGCTTCTGCTTGATGCTTGTATGCTCTGTATGTTGGGTCATGAGACCCATGTTTGTAATACTTGGCTCCTCGGAGCCTAATGAATAAATAATCTGAGTCGTAGAGTCTTGTTGTGATGCCATGTTGTACTTGCACATATCACGCATATTGTGTGTATGATTTTGAAATGCTTGGTATCTGTGGGATCCGACAACCTAGTTGTCTATCCTTGGTAGCCTCTTTTATGGGGAAATGTACTCTGGTGCTTCCACTGAGCCATGGTAGTCCGCTACAGCCCGGTTTACAGGAGTCCTGCTAGCCCGGTACTACTGCTCCGGAACACCTAGACTGGCCAGCATGTGATACACTTCATTCATGTGTCCGTCCCTTCGGGAAATGTCACGTGATGACATCCGGAGTCCTGCAAGCCTGCTATAGCCTGGGTTCCCGGAGTCCTGTTAGCCCAGTTGCTACAGCTCGGATTCACACGCTGCTGACCGAGATGCTCGATGTTGTTTCATGTATGCATGTCCCCGTAAGTTATTGCCACATTGGGTTCACGACTAGTCATGTCGGCACGGGTTCTCTATACGTGATCTAAAAGGCGCAAACGGTCCTAGGCCAGGTAAGGTGGCACCCGTGGGAATAACGTGCGTGAGTCCGCAAAGTGATATGATGTGTTACATGCTAGATCGATGTGGCTTAGGATCGGGGTCCTGACACTAAGAGCGGCGAGGTCATCCTCACCAATACTACCCCGAAGAAGCACTCTTCGAAGGACGACGATCTCAACATCTTTACGGGCTTCGAGACCTTTTCTACAAATAATCGGTGCAAAAAGGGGGCTCCGAGACTCGCCGAAGTCAACCATGTAACCGCAATGAACCCTTGGAACAATACGGCAATAACTTTCACCGCCGACAACGAACCAAGGGCCCGATCAGTGAGAGCACCAGTCGCCTTGGTCTTAAACCCAATTGTGGACGGTTTTGACTCTCCAAAGTACTCATGCATGGTGGCAGCGGAGTTAACCTCATATATGACGATACGCTCAATAAAATGCAAATGGACAAGAGTCGCATCGAGCAAAGCAGTACCGCCTTTCGAGGTATTACCCCCAGTCGAGAAGTGCGATGCTCGAGAAAGATTACACTAGACACAGTATTTGGCACACCTGCTAACTACAGGTCCGAAGTGTTGCTCTTCCACACGGCCCCTTTCAACAACGGATATCACGCCCTTATCGGGCGGGATGCCTTCGCACGCTTCCAAGAGCCACCCCCATTATGGGTACACGAAGCTTAAAATGCCAGGTCCCAACGGAGTAATCATTATCACCAGTGATCTAGATATAGCACTCCGTGCCGAAAAGAAAACCACATCCTTGACCCTCTAGGCACTATCTGAGGCCCTTGCGGTTGAGGAGCTAACCACTCTACGGTCCACGCTGGACAAAGACGATGTAATCCTCGACAAGAGGCCCAAGTCCATATCTATCAAACTAGCAGATGAAATAGTCAAATTTCAAGTGCACCCGACGGATCCAAACAAAACAGCATCCATTGGAGCATAGTTGGATCCAACGATTGACGCCGCCCTTTGAGCATTCTTACGTGAAAATTGGGACATTTTTGCCTCAGATCCTTCGGACATGCCCGAAATTCCATGACGACTGGTCGAACATAGCCTCAACATAATAAAAGGGTTCAAACCAGTCAAGCAAACGCCGCGGCGCTTTTTTGAGCTCAAACAACAAGCTATGGGCGAAGAGCTAGCCAAGCTACTTGAGGCCGGGTTCATTAGTGAAATCAAGCACCCAGACTGGCTAGCCAACCTAGTCATGGTACTGAAGAAGGATAAATCATGGCACCTCTGTGTCGACTTCAAAGACCTCAATAAGGCTTGCCCTAAAGATCCCTTCCCGCTGCCACGCATTGACCAAATCATTGACGCAACCGCAGGACACGACTCAGAGTGTTTCTTCGACGCATACTCCGGATACCATCAAATTAAGATGAAGGAGTCCGACCAGGCCGCAACGACATTCATTACCCCGTACGGGCCTTTCTACTTCAACACTATGACTTTCGAGCTCAAAAATGCTGGCGCCACTTACCAACACATGATTCAAACATGCCTAGAAACGAAAATCGGCAAGACAGTAGAGGCATACGTGGATGATGTAGTCATCAAGACTAAACATGTCGAATCATTGGCTAACGATCTACGCCTCACATTCAACAACCTCCGAACATATCACATACGGCTCGATCCAGAAAAATGTGTCTTCGGCGTTCCAGCCGGAAAACTACTCGGGTTCACTGTTTCCAGTAGAGGAATCGAAGCAAACCCAGCCAAAATCCGAGCCTTGTCACAATTGGCAATGCCAACAGACTTAAAGCAGGTCCAAAAACTAGGTAGGTGCATTGCAGCCTTGAGCCGCTTTATCTCCATATTGGGAGAAAAGGCGCCGCCACTTTATCGATTGCTCCGACGTATCGACCACTTTGAATGGACGGCTGCGGCTGCAGCCGGATTGGAAGAAATCGAAACTTTGTTAGCAAGCAACCCAATCCTTGCCGCACCAAGTGTTGGCAAGCCTATGTTGCTCTACATATCTGTGACCCACCAGGTGGTGAGCGCCATACTCGTCGTCGAACGAGAAGAAGAGGGACACAAATTCCCACTCCAGAAACCAATGTACTATGTATCGGTGGTCCTTACACCATGCAAATCTCAATACCCACACTATCAAAAGATAGCATATGCGGTCTTCATGGCATCCCGGGAACAGCGGCACTACTTTCAAGAGTGCTCGATCACAGTGGCATCCGAAGTACCACTCAGTGCCATCGTAAATAATCGGGACGCCACTGGCCGCATAGCCAAATGGGCCATCGAGCTCTTACCATTTGAAATAACATACAAGCCACACCCATCTATCAAATCTCAGGTGTTGGCCAACTTTGTCGCCGAGTGGATGGAGGACGAACTCCCTAAAGAGTACAACACATACTCCAACTGGGTAATGTACTTCGACAGCTCTGAAATGTTAGCTGGATTAGGGGTTGGTGTCATCTAGACATCCACTATAGGGGACAAAGTCCGCTACATGTTACAAATCATGAATGCAGACTCCAACAACGCGGCTGAATACGAGGCACTACTACATGGTCTCTGAAGGGCTGTCTCTATGGGCATACAACGCCTAGAGGTGCGTGGGGACTCGAACCTCGCAATATCCGAAATAAATGGAGAATTCGATGTGAAGGATCCAAAGATGGCAGCATACCGAAATGACGTACTCATAATATCATCTCGGTTTGAGGGGCTCGAGTTCCATCACGTTGCTCGAGACAGTAATCAGGCAGCGGACATCCTTGCTCTCATGGGCGCTAAACGCAATCCCGCCCAGCCCAACATCTTTGTCGAAAGGCTCCTCAAGCCATCCGTGGTATGGCAGGACTAGAGCGGAAATACTAGTCTGGATCCAATCTTACCCCTAGATGCTAAACACAATTCTTATATCATCGGGGATCGGGCAATGAAATGACATCTTCGGCCCATGTAATCATGGCTATCATGGCTCCATGGACCGAACCCTTCCTAGCCTACCTCAATAGGCAGGAGCTCCCAGATGACCAGAATGAGGCATGTCGCATAGTCCGATGCTCTAAAGCATACAAAGTTCCCGAGGGTGAGCTCTATAAGAAAAGTACTGCTGGAGTTCTTCAAAGATGCATCTCCGAAGAGGAGAGACATCAACTCTGGGCTGAAATACATGCTGGTCTTGGTGGCCATCACGCTGCAGCTCGGGCCCTCGTAAGCAGGGCCTTGCGTACAGGTTCTTTTGGCCAACGGCCTGAGCAGATGCGCAGGCCCTTGTACAACGCTGCATAGGATGTCAGCTTTTTGCCAATCAAAGTCATATGCCGCCGACTGCCTTAAGAACAATCCCCATTACTTGGCCTTTTGTGGTCTGGTGGCTAGATATGGTCGGACCCCTTATAGGGGAAGCCACAAAAAGAAATATTTGCTGGTTATGGTGGATAAATTCACTAAGTGGATAGAGGCCAAACAAGTAAAAACGGTTGAAGCCTGTCCGGTGATCGAATTTATGTCCGACATGGTCCACCATTATGGTGTCCCCCGTAACGTCATTACTAACAATGGCTCTAATTTCACAGCCGATGAGGTAAAAAATTGGTGTGCTAATTTGGGCATTAAGCTTGATTACGCCTCTCTATATCACCCTCAAACAAATGGTCAGGTTGAACGGGCTAATGGCCTGATAATGAGTAGTATCAAACCCAGGCGAGTGCGATCCCTGCAGGAGTCAGATAAACAATGGGCCGAGGAACTCGATTCCGTGCTCTGGGACTACAGACCACGCCCAATCGCACAACCGGATACACTCCCTTTTTTATGGTGTACGGCACAGAGGCTGTCCTGCCCTGCAACATTATTCATGACTCACCTCGAGCGCACATGTATGAAGAGAGAGAGAGAGTTCGAGCTAGATCGGAAGGACAACCTATAGGGCCTGGAGGAGTAGCGTGACATTGCAAAGGCCCATTCCGCATTCTATCAACAACAGGCTCGGCGACACCAAAGCAGAGAAGTGCGAGCCAGGACATATAATGTCGGCGAACTCGTTCTATGCCTCCCAAAGAAGAAGAAGGACAAGCTCGAACGAAAATGGGAGGGCCCTTTATTATAGATGAAGTTCTCACAGGAGGGGCCTATCCCCTTTGTAATGCATCGGATAATCGCCTAGAGCCGAATCCATGGAACGTTGCTTGGCTCCGAAGATTCTACGCATAAGTTTGGCCACGTTTCTTTTTTGTATTTTCTCCTCTTCATTTCTTTTTTCTCATTTTTATACGACTCCCAGGATATGTTCGGATAGGCTGAACACTTAAGGGCTACACATCCTAAAATATATACACCCCCCGACACCTGGGGGGATTCTTTAACAGATGCTTATTATTATTTAGATCCTGGAGCTCACAATGTATAGGTCATTTGTTCATATACACTTTTTTCCATTATATGCACCTCTGTGACTTACGTTTTTGCTAAGCTTGGTTGCCTTGCTCCTATGTTTATGCCCTGCATTCCCGATTGTTCGGCTAGGGAGTAAAGGGAGCACCTCTGCGATTGTTACAACTGGGTCATCCGGACATGTACCTCAGATGCGTGAAGTCGAAAGCTTGTGTTCTTTAGAGAATAATTGGTCGGCAATCAAATGACAGATTGTTACATTATTGAAACCCTTGTAACACTACGGGATAGTTTTTCCGTTTTACGTACTAAACGCCCAGGTACACATAACCAAAACATGCGAACCCAAGGAAAGGAACCCTTAACGGAAATATTCTCCTTGTAAGATGTTTCTTACATATATAATATGACATACTGCCCAAATTAAAATTCTTGTCTGTTCGAGCATAATGACTGGGTTGCCTGGTTTCCGGACATAATGAATGTTTCCCTTGTTATAGTATCCGGAAACACTCCACCTTTTTGGTTTGGAGGCCATGGCCGAAAGCCTACAATGACAAATTTTTTCACATGTTCGGCTGAAGAATACAGGTTGATCATAAAGTACATCAATACATTGAATCAAATGCCTATTCCTTATCTATTCCATCTATCAGACTGTCTAACCTACAGTATTCCTGCGAATATTTCACAGCTATCATTACTTTGTCATAAACTAAGTTTACAGGAATTTCTTTCCCATCCAGTCCCTGCGGTCCCATTCGTGGCATATGATTCAGATCTAGCTTGGTGAAGCGTGTTTTCACCATCACCCAGGCTTCTCGTGCGCCTTCACGACACGTGGATGTATTCCATAGCTCAAAGCAGTGCCATGCACCTTTGAACAGGCTTGCCAAACCCTCCATACTCTCTGGAGGGGTGTCAGATGGCCATAAAGCCTTGACCATACTCCTCATGGCCTCCCGGCCCCGCATGTACTACAGACATCTCGTTTCACACGTCACCCTAGAACCCTGATACTTCTTCTGTTCGACCAGTTAATAGACCTACATCCACGTATTTATGACATTTCGAACTATGTACTAAACACAAGTTTATAGGGTGGTTTTGAAAAGACATACCGAACATGCCGCCTTTCAACTTCTCATTTTCTTTTGAGCGGCCGATAACCGAGCCTTTAAGCTCTCTATCTCCTTGGTATGTTTGTCTATTTGCACCTTGTGTTTTTCCCCTTGGATGTGTTCATTGCGGCCTTTTTCATTTCCGCCAGTTCGGCGGTGACGGCATTAAGCTTTGTTTGGTTTGTTTTTAGCTCTTGGGCTAGCGCAGTGTTCTTCTCTTTGAGAACCTGTAGGTCATATCGATCCTTAAAACGGTTGGGTTCACCCCTTCAAGTCTCGAGGGCTACTGGTGTATGTCTATCAAAAATTGCATAAGCTTTTACCTGTATATCGTTTGAAATTAGCTAAGTGACTCCGGAAAGTCCGTCTCGAGTGGCTGGATATCTGCATCCACCAAACTAAGTGCGGTAAATTCTTGCTCGGAAAAGGCTGGAGCATGCATGGCCTCTTTCATATGGCGGTGATTCATTACGCTCTCTACCTTGGAGTCCGTGACAAATACGTTGTCCGAATCCTCATGAGGTGGTGGAATTGGCACTGCATCAGCCCTCATCCTAGCTGATGAGTCCGGTGCCGGATTGGCTGACATTCGGCTAGCAGGGCGTTTCCCCATTATTTGTCGCGTGCTCCTTCTGAATCAAAGATACATTACAAAAAAATACACTTCCATGATGATACGTGGTTGTCACAGTAGGTCAGGTTTTCTGTCATGCATGTACACCCATAACAAATTTATGACAGAATCAAGATAGTCATACCTGTGCTGGCGTAGAAGTGTTCCTTGAAATTACCAAAATTATCATCATGGAAGTGTCCACTTCCATGACGATAAATCGTGCGTCATAGAAGTGCTTTCATCTAGTGTGACCGGCATGTGGCATCCACCGTAACGGGACGTCGTTAAGCTACCGTGTCAGGTTTTGGATCCGATAACCCGTTAATAGCCCGGACCAATGGGAAATTTCCACGCGTAAAATTCTGATTGGCCAGAGGAAACATGTGTTAGTTGGTTAGTGGGTTAGATAGGCACCTATGATATGTCGACACGCGCGATAGCCCACAACTGGCCCATTTAGCTTACAAAGGCCAGCCCATTTGACTTGGTCAAAAGATAGCGGGCTGGCCCATGAAAAGCTTGTTAACGGTCTCTTTGCAAATAGCCAATTTTACAGCCCGGTAACTCACGGCCCGTCAGGGTCTACACGAAATCGGCCCAACAACGTCATGTGGGGCGTCGAATATAACACCAGCATGTTTCACTTTCGGCCCATGTATGGCCGATGACGTCTTTCGACCCATACGAGGCCTTCGTATCTTTAGGCCATTTAGAGGCCCAAGGTGACTCTAGCCCATAATGAACAGTTAATTTCTTTGTACCCGTTAACGGCACATGTTTCACATGGGCCGTTTCCAGCCCATGTTAGCTTTTGGCCTACTGACGGCCCATACGTTCCTGGGCTCGTTTTCGGTCCTCGATTACTTCTGGCCCATTACTGGCCTGTTCCCCTAATGGGCTAAATTTGGCCCGTGGCAAGAGTCGGCCTGTTTCTAGCATGTTAACCCGTTGCGCTGTTTCCAGCCCATCCTATATTCTGGCCCATTAAGGACCGGTTATGCCTGTGACAGAATTAAGCCTTTGCTGTCCTCCGGCCTGTTAACGGCCCGTTACTGTGTTGGGCCGATACCAATTACGCCAGTTTACGGCCAATGTAGACCCATTTAACCGACGGCCCGTAGCAGGGTCAAGGCTACCACGGTCCGTATAGTTGTTGCGGCCACTAGCAAACTAGGGAAAAAGAAGACTAGGAAATAAATAAGCCCGAAACTAATGCTAGGGTATTAAGGCGATTGCACAGAGTACATCCACTAGGCATCAAAGATCGCCACCAGTGCAAATATAGGGAACACCCTACACTATACAAAAATGGCTTGCTATTTTCTTCAGCTAGTAGTTGGATGTTAAGACCCAATTTTATATCGCAACATGGCAAATTACAACTATAAAACAAAAGGAAGGTTGGCTTAAAAGTTAACAGTCTGGCAGATAAATGCACCACTAGCATCATGTGGGCCGTCTGTTATAATACCGACCCATTTCATTTTTGGCCCATGTATGGCCCACGACTTCTTTAAGCCCATACGAGGCCTTTCGTATCTTTGGGCCCTTTAGTGGCCATGGTGACTCTGGCCCATAATAAATAGTAAATTTCTTTATGCCTAGTAACGGCCCATGATTCATATGGGCCGTTTCCAGCCCGTGTAACCTTTCGGCCTACTGAAGGCCCATACATTCTTGGGCTCATTTCCGGCCCTCGATTACTTCTGGCCCGTTACTGGTTTGTTCCCCTAATGGGCCAAATTCGGCCCGTGGTTAGAATCGCCCCGTTTGTGAACTGTTAACCCACTGCGCCGTTTCCAGGCCATCCTGTATTCTAGCCCATTAACGACCTGTTATGCCCGTTTCAGAATTAAGCCTTTGTTGTCTTCTGACCAGTTAATAGCCCGTTAACATGCTGGCCCGATACCAATTATGCCCATTTACAGCCCATGTTGGCCCATTTATCCGACGACCCAAGGCCCATTGATTCTACGGTCTGTTGGAGGCCCATTTATCCGATGGCCTCTAGGAGGCCCACGAATCCTATGGCCCGTATATGGCCCATGGTTGTTGCGGCCGCTAGAAAAACAAGGAGTAAGAAAACTAGAGAAATAAATAATCCAGAAACTAACGCTAGGCTATTAAGGCTATTGCATAGATTACATCCACTAGGCATCAATGTTTGCCACCAGTGCAAATATAGGGAACACCCTACACTATACAAAAATGGCTTACTGTTTTCTTCAATCGGTCGCTACATGTTAAGAACTAATTATGTATCACAACAAAATAAACTACAACCATAAAACAAAAGGATGGTTGGCATACGAGTTAACAGTCTGGTAGATAAATGCACCACCAGAAGTTCAGAAGCTCAGGTCATTTGACCTGACTATTACGTTTTCATGCTGTATTGTCCGATGGAGCACCATAACCTTCGCCTTCATTTCTCCTAGGCTCTTGAACAACATAGTAAATGTCTGATAGTCTAGTTTCAAAACCATGCATATCTTGACAACATCGAACAATGTCTGTCCTTGTTTCACAAAGGGTCTTTGCTAAGGAACGGACTTATGTCTGGAGCGCAGATATAACATTGTTTTGAGCTTGCATATCTTGATCATGAGGTAGTTTGGACGAGATTGCCTTAACAACCAACCCAGTATTACGCAGGAACATGCTTTTGGCACTGTTATTGGACAGGTACTAACCCACTATAGCAAGAGTTGACATTGCGCTTATAGTTGCCTAGCCAACTTCAAAAGGTGGCGGTTCCACCATTGTTTCCATAGCTTCCTAAAAAGTTGAGATTTTACATTAGTAGTACCAGAACAGAAGATATTAAGGAGGCACCAAAACCAAACAAAATAACTTTGGTCTATATATAGAACTTATTCTGGTGAACCCATGTAAAATATTAGTTGTATTTTACTGCAAAGTACATAATAAAATAAGGTTCCAAATACCATGGCTAATGTATTGTCTATTTCTTCACATTGTATTGACAGCTAAGATTAAAGAGACAAAGTTTATAATATGGTAAGTATAGTTTGGCATTATTCATATCACAAAACAACTAAGAACAGACAAACATGCAATTGTAACATTGTGTGTGCAAGTCCAGCACGGAACTAGATTACAGGTCAAGATCAAAGGAACATCACTCCTCTCTTTTAAACTTACTATAAGGTGCAATGATACGCTAAGACAATTGTGTATAAAATTGAAAAGAGTAATAGACATTGGCTGCAGACCATGGAGTTCAAGGCACAAGTCAGAGTAAGTAGTAGTTAAAAGGCATGAGGATTAAGGACATACAACAGCGGCTCTCACTGGTGTAGTCATGCCCTTCGTCTTGCTAGTGTGACAGTCCTTGAAGATTTCCACAACATTTGGTTCAGGTACTTTTTGGTCCTTGCGGGCTTTCCTCTGCATTTGGAACAAGTCAATATAGATCTGATAATATGGTACAGCGAAAAGAGTGAAACAGCAGCTAATTACAAGAGCCTCGCAGTGTGCAATATAGCTGCGAGATCCCGTACGGTTGGCCTTGTTATTTGAACAGTTGACCTACAAGAAGATTGATTTGTGTGGCACATGCGTAAATATGACTTCAACATGTGATCTGATCACATATGTATAATGTACCTGATACTTTGGATTAGACCAGTGTTTAACGAGGCCTCTCCAGTCTTCATCCGATATATTTTCCATTGTAGATGTTTGGGCAAGTTCACTGTTAGCCTTGCCTTCAAAGTGAGTTTTCCTCAAGTTATACTAATACTATCGCAGAGCAGACTTGAAAACATGGGTGCAAGCTTGTCTGGTTGCATCATCTTGGCTTTCCAACTTTACCTCATCTGTTGAAAATTATTGGAGTCTCATTATCAGCAACCTAGAAAGTATTGAACAGAGCAAGACGATATTACTAGTTTACATACATAACCACACTTATAGATAAATGGTCGAGGAAGGTTTTGAACTGGGTTTCATCTTTGTCATTCCAGTACTGAATCCATGTTGGGAGGATACGTACATGACACCTAACGGCAACCGCTTCCTATGATACTAACTTGGTTGACTCTGTAGCATCACGTGGCCTTTTTAAACCTGCCTCAAAACGGATCTCCATTCTTCCTCCTCTAGATTTAGTTAACCTATCGAGCATTATCCCTGATGTTTGTTTCCTCTTGCACCTAGGTGCTAGTCCAACAACGAAAATAGGAAATGTTAGTGTACATCAAACCATGAGACTACATATAAAGAAGCATGCAACTGTAACTTGACTCCAGCAACTACCTTCTTGCCGTTGAAGCTCACAAAGTTCATCTGATCTTGCCAACTCATCTTGTGTCAAGAGTGCTTCGGAAGTAGTCTCAGGTGGCAAGGGAGCTTGGGAATGTGCCACTAGCTAAGTTGACCAACGAGTAAATTGTGTAGCTGGTGGTACTGTGGAAGGTGTTGCAACAACTAGGCATGTCTGTGCTTGTTTGGTGGCAGCTATTTGTTTCTGTTCGGCTTGTTCTACAGCTCGTGGAGCATGGGATACCCTGTCGGTACAATTTTCCGCTGGACTCCAACCTTCTATTGCACCATCAGTACCAGCAAAATTTGTAGGATTGTTCCGCTTCCCTTTCCCTGTCGTTCTGTGTTGCTTCCTCTTTCTCTGTGCCATGTTAAGTCAAGCCGACAAGAAAAACGAATAAAAGTTTAGTTCTTCAAAACAAATGTACTTTGATGTCAGAACATGGTGTGATAGACAGATATTGTATGTTCTCGAAACAGGAACACGTGTCTTAGTCACAAGTATAATGTGTAAAGTAAGCAGATGAAATTCAAAAAAATTAGAAGCAATACATGCTAGACGTCATACATAACATGCAACCACATATAACAGTGCCAAGTTAGAGGGAGCACATGTGATGGTGCACTAGGGGAGACGTGCTCATCACCAACAAGGTACATTGAGTGTCTATGCATGTGTTGTCTTGGAAATCATCTTAGGGGGGTGGAGGAGTAGAATCCGTAGAGGCCCTCCGCTTAGAAGGAGCACCTTCATCCGCTGCCTTGATAACTTCCTTCCACTTTATTGATTTTGAATTGTCAAGTAAAACCGACAAGAAAAAGCAATCAAATTCACTCTTCAGAACTCATTCGTGCATGGTACTGACAATCACTACTTCGATGTAAGGCAAACACATGATTCCAGGATGGAATAATATGAAAAACAGGATGACATGGCATATTCACAACTGTTTGTGTAAACTAAGCAGAAACCATTTCAACAAATAAGAAGCAATGCAAGCTAGAGACCACATGAAAGATGCAACCAATATGACTCTACCAAGTTAAAAGCGTCCCATCATAAATGGCATTTCAACAAATTAGAAGCAGCGCATGCTATAAATCATATGAAAGATGCAACTAATATCACACTGCATATACTGAAGGTGTCTAGTCATATTGATTTATGCGGGATACAAAAAACAATAGTTTTATGTGAGGACATGGTTAATAGACAGGTGTACTATGTACTAAAAACAGGAAGCCCTGTCACATTAACAGGTATAATGTATAAACTAAGCAGAATAGCACATGCAATTTAACCAAATTAGAAGAATTACAATCTAGACACCATATGCAACATGCAACCACATATTACGCTACCAAGTTAGAGCAAGCACCCGCGATGCTAGTGTAGGGGAAATGTGGTAATCAACTATAGAGCTACGTTCACTATCTTCATCTAGCCTTGTTGTTTCTTGAGAATCATCTAGGGAGGCTGACGCTGCATTCCTTAAATGAGGATCTTTTATCACAGTAGTCCACTGGCCTGACTGCCTCATCATAAGTGATTGATGAGGGATACACAAGAACATTAGTTTGATGCAAGAACATGGTTAATAGACATATGTACTAGTATGTACCAAGACAGTAAGGCATGTCATATTCAAAGGTATAGTGTGTAAGCTAAGCAGATGCAATTTAACCAAATTGGAAGCAATACAAGCTAGACATCCGGCTGGAGTGGTGAGCATGATCATCTAGGACCTGAGAGCCTAGTGGGATGTGGGAGCCAGGTGATGCTTGTCTTTGCTTGGCTTGTCACTGGCTCGGCCAGTGCCCTGACTAGCTATTTGTCTTCTCGTGCTCCTGGGATGGTGGTTCATGTAAAAAATATCTTTCCTTATCTTCATAAAGACCGACTTTGCCCTTTTGAATACAAGGTAGACACCATATGCAACATGCAACCACATATGAAACCATGAAGTTAAAGCAAGCACCTGGGATGGTGGTACATGGCGAGCAAGATCATCAACTCCAGAGCTACGTTCCCTGTCTCCATCTGCTGACACTATACCCTTTAAAGTCTTGAAATGTGCCTGGCCTAGCCGTGTATCATGCTGGAGCGACTTCTCTCTTCTCTTTTCTTCTTCTGCCAAGGCAGGTTCTGAAATACCCTTGCATAAAAACACAATAGTGATAGTATGGGTGAAGTGTGTGCAGAACTAGTGCACAGTAAAAGTAGCAGATAGCAGGTGGCTGAAAAATAAATGACAGGAGACATATGATAGCTCTACAACATTGCATGGCAAACAAATTAGATTCTACTCCGTATGATTTTGTAATATATGAGCACAGGAAATGTAGGTACTCCTCCAAGACAACACCACATGTGGTCCTATCAAGATAACAATCGACTGAAAATAAATAAGTCAGTCGATTTTCTATGAACCGTATGATCTATAAGGAACGGGCAGATGGCCTTCGTCTACCTCCCGCCAGTCACTATTGACGATCTTTCTCGAACCGCTAGCGACCACGGGCCCAGACCCCTACCTCCGCCACCCCGCACTCCCCTTGACCTCACACCACCGACGTGCTTGGCAACGCCCCTAGGCCATCCCTTTAATCCCGGCTGACCTCCATATCAGGCACCAACAGCTCTAGGCCCCACACGCGCCCTGTTACGCCGGGGAATGCTTCTGTTAATTTGGAATCAACTTACTAGGAATTGAAATAGTATAGGAGGAGAAACCTTGTGCATCGCGAGTAACTCGGAACATCTAGTATCAAGAAGAAGCGGTCAACTAGTGTCTTCTGTGGGATGAATACCATGCAAGCAGACACGTAAGATTTGCACGAATAAGGGAAGAGGGGTACCATTTTCGGTTGCCGGTGTGGTCGCCTCCACATGCCGCGCTGATCTTCTTCTTTTTGCCAGGGTAACCGATGTTTTGGAGGAGGGTGCAGGCTTGGACGAACCCATGGCCAAATTGTTGACTGTTTTTCTGTGGCCATATGTCGGCGGAGGGGAAGCGGATCCGAGGCGGTGAAGGACGGCGTAGCAGGAACAGCTCAAGTGCGGTGGATGGTGGCGAAGTTGGAGAGGCAGCGGTGAGGCACAGGACGGTGTGGTTGAACTAGCTCGGGTACGGACGGCTCGGCCTCGGCTTCGACTACTAGCCGTGGAGGGCATTGCGGTTGAGGTTGCGGTGGACGACGACGTCGTGGTATCGGCGGTTGATGGGTGGGATGCGGTGGCGAACGGATGACGGCGGGGTTTTGTGACTGGTGGAGAGGTAGTTTTGGCGCCCACGGAGTACAAATGGGGAATCGGACGGGGGGGCGGGGGGGCGGGGGGAACTAAGGGAGAACCATGTTCTGGTCTGGGACGCGCTTGTTTGAAATTTGGGGAAAGTACAAACTTTACCCCCCCCCCTCTTAAATTTCGGACCTACTGTGGGTCGGGTAGGACGGTAATCCCAGGTGTCCCAAATAGTGGGCGGGAGCAATTTTGGCCGTGCGCATGTGTGCTTAGGCGGCCATTGTGTATGAATATTTTTCGGAGGCAGTTGCGTGGCGTCTAGATGAAGCTACAAACCTACCCCGGTTTAGACCTTTGGATGTCGGGCCGGTAGGTTTCATAGTCGGAGTTTAGACCTTTGCAAATATCATGATGCCATCCTAATATTTGGATACAATTTATATCTTTAATCAATGTGTACATCAGTCTTTTACGTATAGTTTCACTCTCCATCAGTGGTCTCTCACACATGCTCACACACTCTCTGCCAAGGTTTCTTTCTCGCAGACATACTCTCGATACAACCCTCCCTCCCTCTCGTAACCATTTACAACCGCTCTCACTAAGCTTTATCACAAGCACTCTTCCTCTCACAAGCATACACGTGCACAATCCCCATCGACCCTTTCTATATACATAGACCTGCCTACGTGTATCATGTACGCACATTATCTTTAGACCTGTCTCTCACGCATTGTCTCACACCTCTCTTCCTAATCGACAAGTATGATTCTAGCAGAGCATTCGGTAGGATTCCCCTTAAAGTTAGCTTGGATGAATAGTAATATCAGAGATAAGGGATTACCTTAGTCCGATAACCCAGGGTTACAAATCCTACCCGGTTTTGTCAGTGGACACAGAGTCCTTCACAATTCTGCTATCATTGTCTTGTACGACAAGTCATCCGTGGGTGTCCTTAAATGCGTCACGAGCCGACCAATGTGGCGTAGGATGGAACGAACCAAGGGCCTCACCTCTGCCCCAGGTCTTGTTATCTTCTCACACCCACACATACCAACACAGGCACCACACAAAAAAAATCTCCTTATGCCTCTATACCCTCCCCCTTTGCATATACACATACAATGGAATCTCTTGCCGTGACATCATATATTAGTCTCTCTCTCTCTAGACCTGAATTGGTAGACTGACCCAAATGATCAAAGTCAGGCGACTTGCATATCAATATATGTTTTTACACAACAAAAGATCCCTAAAAACAACAACATAAAGAAAAACTATCACTACTCGTGGAATGAGACGGCCTCGTCATCTTTGGCTGGCGGCGCGAACCAGCCGTAGCTGCTGACATGTGTCTCCGCACCGTTGTTGTCCTCGGCCTCCAGCTACTCGTTCACGCGGAGCGTGCGAGCACTCTGCACGAACAAGAGCACTGCCCAGTTCAAGTCGAGGATGTCTGGTTCCGCCTACAGGAGGGCCTCGATGGCAGCGGCACCTGCGCGCTCTGCGTCGAGTAGAGCCTCCGCCACCCGGTTCAAGTCGAGGACGTCCGGTTCCGCCTGCAGGAGGGCCTCGATGGCAGCAGCATCCGCGCACTCCGCGTCGAGTTGAGCCTCCGCCGCCCGGTTCACATCCACGACATCCGGTTCCGCCTACAGGAGAGCCTCGATGGCAGCGGCATGCACGCGCTCCGCATCGAGTTGAGCCTCTGCCTCCCGGTCCTCCTTTAGTATCGCCAGGTTGAACCTTTGGTCCTCCTGCACCATGGGGGACCCGGACACCGGCATGAGGTCGATGTCCATCGTCTCATACCCATCGAGGGCCTTCTGCGCCGCAACCTCCACCATGAACATTAGATCGGCTTCCACCTCCTCATAGCATGGCTCCAGAGAACTCGGGGATTGGCCCACCACAAGGCGAGCTTGGGAACAGTGGTCTGTGGCGCCGACCACCGCCGTGATCTCTGCGCGGCGCTCCGGCATCAGCATCTTGTAGTACGTGATCTTGCGGCGTACCATGCCTTTCAGGCGAACTAGGGTACGCTTGATGCGGGCTAGGGGATCGAAAGGTGGGGGTTGGGCTGGAGAGGAGGTGTGGTTTTGGGGCAGTGGCTGGCGTATGCCGAGCAGCGAAGGTTCTGGTGTGAATAGTGGTTCCGATGACGACCGGTCAATCGGTTTTGACTATACATCGCTCTTGTCGCATTCGCGTTGCACCCCGGCACGTTGGACCCTCCATGTCGCTCACCGAATGGAACACGCTTCGTCTTGCATTTTTTCTCGCTTGTGGGACCACAGTTGGGAGAAAACCGACGTCCCTCCCCTTCCCCGTCCGCATCATTTATACTACCACTCCCTCCGTTTTATGTGGAGTAAATAAAAACAGAGGGAGTATACTACGGATGAGGATCCTCTGACGTGGCCGAACCCATTGAGTAACTGACATGCAGGGCCTAGCAAGCATGCGGCCCACCAGTAAGTGAATGAAAGGGAGGGTAAGCCAGGGATACCTATGTCAGAGGATCCACTTCCATTACTACTCCCTCCTTCCGTCTATAGGGCCTATTGACATGCAACTTACACAAAGCATACGCTCAACTTCGTATGTGAGAGGAGCTTCCAATGATATAATTTTCACATTATGCATCTCATGTATTATTAATCTTGTCAATAGTCAAAGGTGGTTTTGAAAAACGCATTAGAGCATGGTTAATAATATAGTCAGCCGATGGCTATAAGGAAATGCCATGTCATCTATAGCCATCATCTATATGCACTCATACAGTAGTGTGGGCTATGTCCTGAAAAAAATAAGGTTGGCTATTGCATTAGTATTTTTTTCCATCTCTTCTCTATCTCTTTCCTCATATTTATTGTATTTAACTAGGGAGCTTAAAAAAGTTATTGGACTGGCTATACGTGGCGAAATCCTAGTAGGAAGAGCATGCGCGAGAACAAGCACATTCACGTGGTTGAAAACAAATTGGAAACCATCTATGTTTGAATACAAATCTAGGAGTACGTACGAATCTAACAATATTGATTGGGCGTTGTTGAATTTTGATACTTTTTGTGTATGTTTGATCAAAGTAGAGATACTTTCACTACACATAAAACCTATATGTAAACTACTAGAAAGGATCGGAAGGAGTATATTGTAGGTTCAAGAGCGAAATGAACATTGGATACCCTTTATATATGATTTGTGGATGCTATGGTCACCGGTTCAAAATTTTGAATCCGCCTTACATATCACATATGCACCCACTCGTTCTCTCTTGATTTCATCTCGGGGTCTGGAGATTGATTGAAAGAGGACTAGTGTGGGTACAATAAGTTTGTTTCGTTTTACGAACATACAATATACTCCCTCTGATCCCCACAGACCCCCCCCCCACCGGTCATTTCTATCATAGAAATAGACCAAACATTTATCTCCTTGCATGACACGCAAATTGATCTGTCAACATCAATCGATCTCGTCAAGATGCGTCGGGGCATGAACCGAAGGGGATGTCAAAACTAAGACGGGAAGCGACACGTAGTAGAGGCAAAGTGAAACTTTAAACGAACCGTTGGTTTGTATGCATGTCGGACAAATTACAACATTAGAAATACAAGCATGGTCTAGGCCCACATGCGAATGATACTCGGCGAAATGTTCAAATGAGGCATGCGGGAGCGACACGCTCATCGTCACTTTACACGGTGGGTTTCAGTGTGCCAAGGGTGGCGTTAGCGCTATGGAACGACCAGCAGATCAACACCCAGCTCATCGAGGATGCACGGGGCGACGAAGTGCGCGCGTGCCACAATGTGTCCGCGGAGTGGTGTAGGGCCGCCAACTGCATCCCTCATCCCTGGCACACCAAAAACCCTCATCCCTCATCCCACATGCACCAAAAACATTTCCACGACCGTAGCTGACTACCCTGGCACACCAAAAACCCTCATCCCACGCGTCGTCCGTATGCCGTCGTCAAGAGGCTCGGTGCCCGACGAACCAACCCCGACAACTGAACGACGCACCCGGACGATTGGCCTGAATGCGCTACTTAACACGGCAACACCCAGCTAACCTCCACACCATAGAGCATCGTCCTGCTACCTCGCACCACATCCTCCATGACCACGAGCGCGAACGCTCTGTGAGAGAGCTTGTCTTCGGGGATGAAGCTCGAGGTCGCCACCCTCTCTCAAGTCACCGCACAGTCGGTGGCCACGCTGGTGGCCGGTCACGGAAGCACCGTCAGCCACGCGTCCTACTTGCTTCCGTCCAACGTTTGGTACCGCCAAGGTCGGGGACTCCTAGGAGGATGAGTAGGGCCTGGGAGGCGGCAGGGCATGGTGTGCCAACTGGCCGGTCCATCTCCCATGTTCTACTCTTCGTCGCCGGAGACTGCACCTTCAGTTCACGTGTCTTGAACCCCGCCCCCATACATGGAGATCACAGATGGAGGACGTCGGTCGCCGCCGTAGAATAGGTTTAGGGTCGGGTTTCTTTTATTTTTCTGTCCTATAAAAGTTAGAAATGTAATGAAAATCTGCCGTGTTTGCATTAATCTCGGCTGGTGTATATGAACTTTCAAAATAATATAGTATATTGTCGGAGTACTAGCAAGATTCCCGTGAGTTGCATGGAACATCGAGATCTCGTGGGAGAAAAGGATGAACGAGAGAAGGCCTTATCTGCAAATGTGGAGAGGAGTGCGGGTAAATTGTCATAGTTTCCTTCCTATCCATTAGATATAGATCGGACGACCTATGTTGCAGGATGGCAGGCACACCATCATCACCAACTCTGCTTTTTATTAAACCGAGACAAAGCTAACATGCGAAGTAAAATAAACATATAGTCTACATACACAATTTATCTTAGGCACTCCAATAGTACGTCCACTACACATTCACGCATTTCACATCTTTCTACATCTATGGGAACATACACAAGGGTTAACGTAAATTGCCTCTCTCTCTCCTCCTTGATTTTCATGGTGGTGGGCCCGTCCCTCCCCCCAATCTACAATCAACATCTCACATGTTTCACAATACGTTAATTACGTACCTAGGATTACGTAGGTGTAGCATTACTCGTCGAAAAAAACCAACTAAGCTAACCTCCCAGCATATCGCGCGGGAAAAGACCCGGCTGCGCCGTTTTAATCAGGATTACCGGACTACTAGTAGTAGTTTTGATGGATCACGCGAAGCACCAAGTTTTTTTTTCTTTAGGGGGCGAAGCACCTAGCTTATCTCTACTCCTATAAAAGACTTAGTTGGTGATGATGGTGTGTCTGCCATCCGTCATTTCTGACCATTAGATCTACATCTAATGGCTGCGAGGTAAGTTCTGGCATTTTTGCAAAAATAGCCCACTTCTCTGCTCCAATTTGAAGAAAACCCCTTATTATCTTGAAAGCAACCACATCCCTCACACGCCTCAGCAAAACAACATGAGAAATATATTTTGAAACGTTAGTGGTATATATGTATATCAAAACAAGAGTGTTTTCTTTGAAGTTTGTGAATAAGTACTATTCTACTTCGGATCTGTTGCAACGCACAGGCACATTGCTAGTTAAAAGGAAAAAAGGCGGTACACTAACAACACCATTGTCGCGGTCGCATTGCACCCCACACACGTTCGGTCGTACACAAGGCTCATGCAAATGGAACGCGCTTCGGCTTTCCTCTTCACTGACACGTGGGACTGCACTTGGAGAAACCAACCATGCGCCAAACTCCCCCCACCCACATCGCGAAAATCTCCCGCCCACCCCCCAAATCCCAAATTCAACCGCCCTTCGGCCAACTAGCTAATAATATTCCCCAAACCCCCGTCCCCATCCACTCCATTCGCTCTGCCAAAGCAGCCCTCCCCATCGCACTGATACATCGGCGCCACGGTTCGTTGAGGGGACGCACGGCGATCCTCTCGCTCCCACAGTACGCTCTCATAGACTGCCATCCTCTAACCGCGCCGCCACAGGTGGCGACGTTCTTGTGGAGGCGCACGGCGGTCAGCGCCGTCACCGCTGGCAATGTTCGTGCGGAGTCGCACGGCGGTCAACTTCCCCCACGGTACGTGCATTCTAAACTGAGGCTCCGTGCATGTCGGTGTAGTGCTGAATGTTAGCTGATTGACGTTGTTAATCTCACTGTTTACCGAAGTAGTTACTGTCAATATGCTCTGCTTAAGAAGCTTGCTTGCCCTGTTCTGCACTCAATCTTCTTAGCTTAGATGGCATGCCAAGCCCGATTAGTTGCTAAAATATCCTGCCATATATTTATTGTGACGTAGATTGCCATGGTCTAGTAGCCAATCTGTTAGGTGAAATAGATGTACGCCGTTTTATACTCGATCTTTGTTGCTGCGATGTCCTTTGATAGTTCGATGGTTGTGTGCTCGGCCTCATTGACTGCTGAAACAACCTGCCATAATTTAGCACTCAAATCTGTTTACTGAATTAGCTTTACATATATCTTGTTACTCAGATCTGCTCGTCCAAATATCTTGCCATAGCTTTAGACATTGACCTAGGTATTTTTTTTGCTGGACTTCATAAAAAAGCATATATGTTTTTCCTGTAATGTCTAGTAGAAGAACTAATTTGTATGTCTAATAGATGGACAAGACTTGGATAACTTCCACTCGAAGATTCTCCGCTGCATATGTTGAGGGGGTTGAAAACTTCATGAACTTTATCAGAGCTGAGTATGGTGGGCCGAAATCAGATGTGCTCTACCCGTGTAGCAGTTGTATCAATTCAGTTACAAGACACCAGTCAACTGTGCAAAATCATCTACACTTTTATGGTATGTCGGTCACATATACTAGGTGGGTTCATCATGGTGAAGCTATGAACGTCAATGTTACTGACTACGTGGAAGCAACAGATCACCATCTGGATCTGCCTGATGCTCAGGTGGAAGAGGAGGAGGAGGTGGTGGTGGCGGAGCCAATGAGTTTGACCAACATTCAAACAATGCTACGAAATGCTCATGCATTTCGTGAACTTTCACCTGGAGAAAAAAATGGTGGGCCCGTATGTCGGAACAATGCAACGTGGCTGTCACCCCAGGAAATAAGCTGTCAGTATTCTCAGCTATGGTCACCTTTCTTCAGGTGAAGACATCTGAGCGGATGACCAACAAATCATTCAATGCTATGTTGGATGCTTTCCAGAAATCTTTCCAAGATGCGTCTCAGCTGCCACACACCTACAGTAAAATGAAGAATTTCCTTCGTGCAGTTGGAATTGGATATGATATGATCCATGTTTGTAAGAATAATTGTGCTATGTTCCAGAAGGATTATGCCAACTTAAGTGAATTCCCGAAATGCAAATCATCAAGATGGAAAGATGGCGATGCTGTGAAGAGGGTTCCTCATAATGTTCTGAGACATTTTCCAATTACACCAAGATTGCAGAGGGTTTTTCATGATGCTGAAACAAGAGAGGATGTACTGTGTCATTCTAGGAACCAGGAGTATAGATATCATAATGTAATGATCCATTCATCTCATGGTAGTGAGTGGCAAAGCTTCAATCAGAAACACAAAAAGTTTGCTGCGGACCCGAGAAACATTAAACTTGGCTTAGCTTCAGATGGATTTAACCCATAGGGCCACCCGAGCGCCACATATAGCATGTGGCCAGTGCTTGTTATCCCTTACAACATGCCTCCAAATGTCTACACCAAAGAATCAAACTACATGATGGCCTTGCGCATCCCTTGTCCAAAAAGTCCTGGAAAGGATTTTTATTTATTTATGGAGCCTCTTGTGGAGGAACTTGAACAACTATGGAAGGGTGTTCTCAATCCAGACCTATATATCAGCCCACCAGCTGATTTCTTTCTGTGTGATGTTATAATTTGGTGCATCCATGATTATCCGGCTTTGGGCACTATGTCCGGGCAAACGAAACAGGGTTACAATGCATGTGTTTGCTGTGACAGGAATCCGCTGTCATACACAATACTTAGCAAGATCTGTTACATTGGACACCACCGTTTCCTTGCCAAGGACAAGCCGCGTCCTAAAATATACCGAAGACATGTGTTCAATGCAAAGCATGAAAACCGTGATGCGCTAAAGAGGCTCACCGCAGATGAGTTGCAAGTGGAATTAGAGAAGGTCAGGCATATTACACCAGGAAACCATCCTAGTAATGGTAGCGGGAAAAGGAAGCGTGGCAAGGAAGAAGAGAGATTATTGTTTACCCGCAGGTCCACTTTGTGGGACTTGGAGTATTAGAAAGATTTGGATCTGCGGCATAATCTTGATGTGATGCATGTCGAGGAAAATATATGTGACAACATTGTCGGCACACTTCTTAATATTGAAGGCATCTGGGTATCAGAAAGGATTGATTTGACAGATCTGGGTATCATAAAGGATTTGCAGGTGCAAGATGAAGGTAAACCATGGGATATGGCACCAGATGTGTACGTCTTGGACAAGGTAAAAAAGAAAAGAATTCTGCGAGGCCCTGTCACGTGTGTGATTCCCACATGGATTTGCTTCCAACCCTGAAAGGAGAGTCAGTGCAGATGGAAACAAGGTACAAGGGTTGAAAACTCATGACTGCCACATCCTACTTCAAAGGGTTTTACCTGTTATCCTGAGAGGATTGGGCCGCCCTGACTTATAAAGAGCAGTTGCAGAGTTGGGAAAATTCTTCTGGGAACTCTGTAGTAGAAATATCAGGATAGATGCTTTGGAGCGTCTTAGAGACAAGATACCAACTATCCTATGCGACCTTGAGAAGATATATCGTCTAGCCTTCTTTGATTTGATGGTGCATTTGGCAGTTCATCTACCTGATGAGGCACTACTTAGAGGTCCAGTACAGTCTGGCTGGATGTACCCTATTCAAAGGCGGCTAGGCACATTCAAGGGCTATGTCAGGAATAGAGCTAGACCTGAGGGTTCCATTGTAGAGGCCTACATTGGTACAGAAGCGTTCACATTCTGCTCAAAAAACATTGAAACAGCTTATTAGCTTAGCAAACAGGTGGGTGAAGACAATCCCGGGCTCAATGTTTTCGATTATTCTGTTCGAGTTACAGGGGAGAGTCGATAAGTGGACAAACCTAAAGATTTGGACAAAATGGTTTGGTATGTGTTCAATAACTGTCCTGAGATACAACCTTATATCAAGTAAGTGCTAAGTACTGCAGCTTGTACATCGTAATGTACTAAACTTACAGCACATTCTTATATATTTAGATGTTTGACGTGATCACTATTTTGTGCAGCATCTACAAAAACGGGTTACTGCCGCAAAATCCAAGAAACATTGACAAACTGGTTATGGCAGGATTTGTGAAATGGTTCAAGCGCCATGTAAGCTATTGAATTGCAATGTTAGTTTTTTTTAATATATTGAGTACATAAGATGGTTAGTTTTGTCCATTTTCTAAACTTGGGTTAAGAAGATGCGGGAGGATGGGTAGGTAGTTGATGATGCCCTTTACGCACTAGCAGTGGGTCCTGATACTAGGGTAAGACTTTATGAATATTGCGTTGTTGGAGATGTGCGCTACAACACCCTTGCACGCGATGAAGGCAGGAAGACACAAAACAGTGCCATCATGAGAACGGATACGTACGGCATACAGACAACTGAAATTTATACTAACATAACAGACATTGTTCAGTTGCAGTATATCTCCAGTTTCGAGGATCATCGGTGTGTGGTTCTGTTGTGTTGTCGTTGTTATAACCTATTTTCCAGGATCGTAAAACCTATAGCTGATGATTATTTCAAATCCATCAATGTCAAGGCGGCGTACCAGGCCAACAAGCCTTTTATTTTGGCAAATCAAGCAACACATATATTTTTCTTGGAAGACACATTTGCACGTAGCGATGACTGGATAGTATTGCAAAGGTTTGAGCAGAGGAATTCGTTTAATGAAGTCGCACAACAAGATAATGCTTACATTGCTCCTGATGTACAAGATTCCACAGATGTTCCTGATATCTTTGAGAACCATCATGTCAAGGACGCTGGCAAAAAGATTGCCTAGCATGCTGTGGACATACAAGAGTTGATCAAGAAGAAGCCAACATTCGAGGACATTGAGGATGAAGAAGAAGATGACACTTTGGGGAATTACGATTCAGACTGATACACATTGCGAAGATGTTGATGCTGCTGCTGCGGATTATGATTAGATTGCTTTTGTCATATTTGCCTGCTAGAAGGCGTTTTTTATCTGCTATGTGAAATTATGCTTCCTATGACAACTGAAACCTGATGAACCTGTTGTTTAGTATTTTGCTGTGAGAACATCACTTGTTATGTATGTTCATTTGTGTTTGGTGATTATATGACGAGTAAAACATGATGACCTTGTTGTTTAGTTGTACTCATATTTGGCTATGAAACTTGAATTTGATGACATAGTTTGTTGTTGGACTGCAATTTGCTCGACGTCTTCGAATGCGAACAAAGCTGACCCGACACAGCCTCTGCTAATTTATTTATTTATTTATTACCAACAGGGCCTCTGCTATTTATTTATTAATGAGAAAAAGGGGATACCCCCCGATTTCTGTTAATAGAAATCATTAGATGTTGACAACACTATGCCCAGCCTGCTACAGGTTTCATTCATTACTAGTTTCAGCAAAGTGCTCATGTCATAGACACTGAATACATCACGAGTGCTACATACACTGCAAATAAAGAGACAATCATCCTATAGAACACATCGATTTTGCCCATTATCGTCACAAGCTCTTTCATCTCCTCATTGTTGTCAAGGCGGTTCAGCAGCTGTTGCTTGGTCATGATCAGGGGAACTGCATCTTTAACCTTCTGCTCTGCTCTGCATCTTCTTCTTCTGTCGTTCCTTCAGTTACTTGTCCAACACCCCAACCTGCTGGTATTGGGATTCCTCGGCTAACCAAATAATCAGCATAGTTGCATTCCCCCACATCGGCAACTTCCCAGAAATACAAATCACATGAATCTTCCCTTTTCTAGACGAATCAAATTGGAAGATCATCAACCAAACTATTAAAAAATCAACAACTGAAAGCAGCAGAACAACACTTAAACATATTATTACCCCATGATTCGGGCATTTGTAGAAGACTCGGCCAGGGTTGAGGATTGTAGTTGAGACGCGACGGATGAATCTGCGTGATTTGTAGCAGTGGCACCACACCAAAGGCAGCGGGTTGCGATGAGCAACCGGCTGCGGTGGGTGTGCCGGCGGGGGTGTGATGAGACCCACAGGTCATGGTACGGGTGGCGACTTGGTGCCTATCTGGTTGTTGCCTGCTGAAGAGCAGGTGGACAAGCAGCCAGCGGATATGGTTGCTGTGGCCAGAGCTTCTGATGCTAGGCACAGTAAGTAGAGAAGAGGATAAGCGAACGTTGGATATGTCAGTTTCATTACTTGCAGAGTAGCATAGCACCATGTATAGTCATAGTCTAGGTTTGGATTCGAACCAGCTACAGGAGCACGTATCTCTTTTTTCTAAAACTCAGCAACGTCTCTTTACCGGTTCACTAGCTTGTTCCATACGCCTCCTCAAGTCTGTGATTTTCTTTTTTTTTGCGAGGAAGGAAGGAGGACAAAATTGAGAGTTCCTGGGAATCGAATCCAAGGCCTCTCGGTTGAATACCAAGGGTGCTAGACACTTATGTGGCGAATGTTCCCTGAGAGGAGGATGGCAGACGAATGCATTTTCCTCACAGTTTTAGTTGCGATGCAAGATCAAATGGTCACAGTTTCGGGAATGTTACCACGCAAACGAGCCCAGTTTTTCTTTTCTTCCTATATATAAAAAGTATGCTACTTGGTGTCAGCTTAGTCAACAAACGATTTTCCAACCTAGACTATTGGATTGACATTCAACATCTGTCGTGTTTCTTCAGTCTCTTCTTCCTCTAGCCACCAAAGCCAAACCAGCGTCGGCGGGATGCCTGCTCCCGCCTCCCACGGCTGGTTGTGCTGCTGCGCATGCATCGTGGCCACATCGCACCCTCAAACTCTGCGCATCTTCCCCGGCTCCTGTTCGTTCCCGTCTGAGGCCTCACCATCGTCCTCCGCCTTGCTTCGCTCGCTGCAGCGTTGCCCTCCGGTGTTGTCAACATGGTCAACAACCGAGAGCAATAAGGATATAAATGTGCACGGTGAGGATTACAGTAGGGACCCAGCAGCGCGTGCAGTAATTTTGTTTTTTCGGGATGAAGAAGGGAACTGGGTTGTGCGGGAGCTGTGGCCCATATAGCCTAGGCTTTTATTTCATATCTTTAGCATAGGACCAGCCCAGTTTGTTTTTTTCCTTTTTGAAAATGGCTAGCCCAGCTATTTTGTTTTTTGCAGAATAACCAACGTAGGCCTACTTGCTTTTCTACGCCCTGCTGGGCCGGAAATCTTTCAAGACGAGGAGGGATGCATTTTGCCCAGAAAATGGGCTATAATTAATAAGAAATGGGCTATAAGTAATAATAAATGGGCTGTAAAATGAAAAAATACAGCAAACAGGCAATTAGTTCCAAAATACTTTTTTCTTTCGGATTTTGATATTTTAAATTTCATTGTTTTTGTGCGGGTAAAATTTCATTGGATTTAAATTAAGGTATTTTTAGTTTTTAAATTAATTTGAATCTGGCTAGAAATTTCGGGTTGTATGCTGTTTGGGACAGATTTGGAGGCTGACTTGTGGGTCTACTAGGTTGACGTGTACGAAAGGTTTTGTCAACTTTGTCCACAAATGATTCTAGCAGCAGTGACCATTGGATGTTAATCCAATGGCCGTGCTGCTTCTTCAATATCTGATCTTCTTGCTCCAGCCCCCCAACCCAACGCCGGTGGGACTGCCTGCTCCCGCCTCCCGTGGCCGGCTGTGCTGCCGCATAGGCCGCACTGCCCCACCCTATTCCATTGCTGGCCAGGCCATTCCTCTGCTCACCCGCACCTCCTGTTATTTTCTGGCGACGGCAGCCGGACCGGTAAACCCTCATACTACCCACCGCGTGGGCAACCACTACCGAGTCTTCTCCGGCTCCGTGTCATTCCCTTCCTAGGCCTCACCGTCATCCACCACCCTAGTGCTCTCGGCGCAGCATGGACGCGTGGTCAAAGTGGTCAACGAACGACATCCATCGGAAGTGGACTGCACGTGGAGAGGCTGACAGCTGGGTCAATGGCCAGACACAAGGAAATGCCTCCTTATTACGAGCAAAATAATGATTCCTCCACCTGACATCTGGGACCCACCGGAAGGGCCTATGTATTTCGAGAAAAAAATGTTCCCCCCGCTGACAGCTCAGACCCACCAGTTATATCTTAGCACGCAAGGAAGTGCCTCTTTATTACGCACAAAAAAATGAATACCCCCTGCTAGCTGGGACCCAGCATAGTGGGAGGCTGACTTGGGCCTACTAAGTTGACGGGGATGGAGGGTTTTGTCAACTTAGTCAATATGAACGATTCTAGCTCCAATGACCATACGATGTCCATCCAACGGCCGTAGTGCTTCTTCAACCTCTGGTCTTCTTGCTCCAGCCGGCGAAAGCAGCGCCGGTCTTGCCAGCTGCTCCTGCCTCCCATGGCCGGTTGTGCTACCGCGGAGGCGTCAACGCCCCTTACTACTCCCACTGCTGGCCAAGCCATCCCTCCACTCACCCACAACCCCTGTTATTCTGCGGCGACGGTAGCCACACACCAAAGCCGAACTAGTGAACACTCGTACTCCTCTCCACATGGGCATCCACTCCCGCGTCTTCCCCGGCTCCGCGTCATCCCCTTCCTAGGCCTCGCCGTCGTCCACCGCCCTGGTGGACTCACCGCGGCATGGTCAACGTGGTCAAGGAAGGACTTCCATCGAAAGAGTACTATACGTGGAGAGGCTGACAGCTGGGTCCACGACCGCAGTAAGGAAGTGCCTCCTTATTTCACGGAAAATAATCTTTCCTCCACCTGACAGTAGGGACCCACTAGACGGTCCATCGTATTTCGCAAAAAAAACATTTCCCCCAGACTGCTGGGACCCAACAGCTACATCTTCGCACGCAAGGAAGTGCCTCACAGTCGGGACCCACCTGGTGGAAGCGTACGTAGCGATGTCATTTTGGTCACGAACGTGTACGTACATATGTTTGATGTAGAGGCGCACACATGTGGTAGTAGAGGCATGCACGTGTGGTAGTAGAGGCGCGCACGTGTGGTAGTAGAGGCGCGCACGTACCATGTACACGTACGTACACCGGCCATGTTGCAAGAAAGTAAATACGACCACGTACGTACATACGGGCGGGGTCTCGAACGCCTACTCGCGCATATGTATGGCCAGGTTTGTGTACATGGCTAGGTCGGAACGGAGAAACTGCGTTACCGTCGTGTTCATGGGGAGGCAACGGAATGCGTCGTGCTCATCGGGAGGCAACAGAACGTGTGTTGTTCATCGGGAGCCAATCGGCTTGGACGGAACAGGCGATGGAAACGAGGCCTGGCGTACCGCAAAATGGAGGAAGCGGCCTTGTGTTCGACCGGCCACTATGGAAACGGGATCCTGATCATCGGGAGGGGTCTGGCATACCACAAAACGGAGGAAACGGACCTCCTACAGTCGATACGGGGTCCTGTTGATTGGGAGGGGTGTGGCGTACCGCGAAATGGAGGAAGCGGCCTTGTGTTCGACCGGCCACTGTGGAAACGGGATCCTGATCATCGGGAGGGGTCTGGCATACCACAAAACGGAGGAAACGGACCTCCTACAGTCGATACGGGGTCCTGTTGATCGGGAGGGGTGTGGCGTACCGCAAAATGGAGGAAACAGACTTGTGTTGGAGTGCTTGGTCGAAACGGGGGTCCTGTTCATCGGGAGGGGTGTGGCGTCCCACAAAACGGGATTCCACGGGATACTGTTCATCTCCACCGTTGACTGCCTCCACGGGCTACTGTTCAACCACCATCAACCTCCTCCAGCCTCCACCTGCGACTGTTCATCCACGGGCTCCTGTTCATCCAGCCTCCACCGCGTGCTCCTCCACCGGCTACTGTTCAACCAACCTCTACACGGGGGTCATGTTCAACCAGCCCACCACGGGCTACTGTTCATCCAGCCCTCCACCAGCTACTGTTCAACCAGCCCTCCACCGGCTACTGTTCAACCAGCCCTCCATGGGGTCCTGTTCATCCAGCCCTCCACAGGGTCCTGTTCATCCACCGGCTCGATCGATCGGGGTACTATTCATCCAGCGGCAATGGCCTCTACTACCACGGGGTCCTGTTCATCCATCCCCCACCAGGAACTATTCATCCAAACCCCCCCAACAACACTCGCTGTTCATCAAGGGAAGGAGGTAGCAGTATTCGATCAGCTTCAATTAGCAGCAGTAGTGAAGGAATCACTCGGGTTCAGTTAACAACAAGGGATCGATCGATCGCTCAGGTTCAGTTAGCAGCAGTAGCGAAGGAATAACTCGAGTTCAGTAACAGCAAGGGATGGCCCAGAGAATGTCAAGCAGTTGCGTCTCCGGCCCGCCCAGGACAAAAAGCCCATTTTCCGTCATGATTTTTGTCATAGCAGTAGGACCCGACCACATCTATGATGATACTGGTTTTGCCACAATTATCTTCATAGAAGTGTCATAAGTATGACAGAATTTTTTTTCGTTCGGCCCAAAATGTCATGGATGTGTCTTTTTTTGTACTGATAGAAGTAAGCTTTAATAATCCGGATTCATGCCTAGGCACGTATCAAATGCACATACCTTTTTGAAGACGGTGAAGGTTCTATGGTGCCTCCAGCCTTCTTTAATTTTGAACGATTACCCTACGATGGGGCCGCCCTTGAAGAGGTGGGTCTGCCGAGCGCCAATCCGTTAAGTATGGATTAGTGCAATGGACAAAGGTGCAAGTAGGGACTTCCTTTTTAGCCCTTCGAATACTTTCGATGGAGAAGGGATAGGGGCGGTGGTAGTCGGCGGTAATGGCCACTTCCGAGCCATCAAGGCTCACTTGATAAAACACCCCATCATCGAACTCTATGTATATATCTGGATCCTCACAGAAGCCAGGGTCCTCGTGGCATTTGTGATCCTCTGGCTGTTGAGCAAGATAGCGAACGTCCTTCGTCATCTTCCTCCATGACTGTTTTATGGCAACAAAGAGCAAATTTGATTAGTATACTGTGATAGCGATAAAGCAACACAGATAATTGAAGTCTTACCCATTCAATGGGGTTGTACATGGAGTAGCCTTCCCGGCAGTTTAATCAAAGAAAATCTTCTTTATCACCCTTATACAGATCGACGAAGATTGTGGCCAGTTCGGTAGGGGTATCTGGATCCTTGCGTCTGTAACGAGAGGCGTCATCTTCACTGTTGTAACACCATAGGGGAGTTACTCTGGACTAGAAAGGTTGGATGCACCTCTTTATTGCAATAGCCATGACCTCAGTTATCGAGAGCTTGGTATGGGCTAGCAATTTGAACTTGCTGACCAACCTTTTTATTTCCGCACTATCTTCTTCCTTGGGACTTGGGGGACACCAGTTGACGCTCTTCTTTAAAGGAGCGCGGGGAAATTCAGGAAGGCCTCGCCGAACTGGGTCCAGCAGTGGGACGTCATCCATATAGAACCATTCCGAAGTCCACTGTGGGTATAACTCTTTGGGAGTTCCTACAAGGTATTCGGATCCGGCTATACGCCATACTTCGGCACCTCCCACTTCAAATACAGAGCCTCCTCGATGGAACAAGGCAAAAGAACTTCCTCCATAGTTCAAAATGGGCCTCGATGCCTAAGAACAGTTCGCAGAGAGCAACAAAACCTAAGATGTGTAGAATCGAACCTGGGGAAAGGTTGTGCAGTTGAATGCCATAAAATTCCAATAGGCCCCTGAGGGATGGATTGCAAAGCCTTAGCCCCGTAACAGAAATGGGACGACGCACACCCTCTCCTCTTTATTGGGGTTGGGGGCATTTTCATCCATTATGTCATTGCTGATGGAGGCCAATACCGCTTGAACGGAGACTAGATATGCGAGGAGAAGATAGCCCTGCATCTGGAGTCATCTCAGTTGAAGATAAGGCACTGAGCAGCTTTGCCCATCGCCCTCTTGATGTCCATGGGGACACGAGGAGGAGCCTGGGGCGCTAACCATATTTGAAGGCTTTTTGTGGCTGATCTTGGTGTTTCCGCTACTCGATGTGGATGGTACTTTGAGGATGCGCTACTTAAAGCGGCAACGCCCAGCTAACCTCCACACCATAGCGCATCATCCTGCTACTTGGCACCACATCCACCATGACCGCGAGCACGAATGCTCTGCTAGAGAGCTTGTCTTCGGGGATGAAGCTCGAGGTCGCCGCCCTTGCTCAAGTCGCCGAACAAGCAGTGGCCACACTGGCGGCCGATGACGGAAGCACAGTTGGACACGCGTCCTACTTGCTGCCATCCAACGCCCGGCACCGCCGAGGTTGGGGACTCCTCCGAGGATGAGTAGGGCATGGGAGGCGGCAGGGCATGGTGTGCCAACTGGCCAGTCCGTCTCCCGTGTTCTACTCTTCCTCGCCGGAGACTGCACCTTCACTTCACGGGTCTTGAAACCCGTGTCGGCGTCCTGGGAACGGGGGTCCCCAGACTTGCCTGCCTGCGGCCTGCGGCGTGGCTGAACCAGCAGGCTGTACGATCCATCTTCACCAACATAGCACCCAAGACCCTCGCGAGGGGCCAAGCCTCGCGAGGCGGACGACGCAAGACCTCCTATGGAGTGGCCTAGCTAGGCAGGCTCACGAGGAGCGGAGATATCAATCCGAGGTGAACCTCACGAGGTTCTCGTGACGTGAGCCGTGACGGTCGACACCAGGCGGGCGCTAGGCGGGCGCCAGCGCGCACAGCGTCCTTGTTTCCTCTTTGGTGCAAAGGGGGGAAAGCGCAACCACGGAGTACCGAGGCATCTGGCAAAGGTTTCCATTTCGGTGCAACAAGACCAAGACCAAGGACTGCAATACGGAGGTCATCGTGGAGCCCACAACAGCGTCACCAGCAGAACTTTGTGCAGGCGAAGACTACTTTTTTCAGGATAGCTTGTACTAGTTGCCCCCTACAAATTAGCCCGCCATTCTTGGCTCCCTTCCCGCTCGATATTTGGGAAGAGGACTAGGGCCTCTATAAATAGGACTAGCCACCATAGTGGAAGGGAGGGGAAGCAGAGTGAGAGAGAGAGGACGAGATCATCTTAGCTCGAGAGAGACCACCTCACACACAAGCTCACCGAGCACAAGAACGCCCTAACCTCAGGAGGGCATTCTGCCCTTGTATTGTTCATCATCATCCCAAGAGGTAATCCACCACCACCACACTGGAGTAGGGTATTACACCACAACGGTGGCCCGAACCAGTATAAACCCTGTGTCCATCTGTGTTGTGAGTTCGTCGAGTTCGTCCGCGAGATCCTAGCAAGCTAGAGCGTAGATAGGTTGAAGGGAAAGACTACACACGCACCCCAGTGTTTGAACCTTAAAGGTTTGCCGGGAACCCATACCCTGACACCCCACCCCCGTACATGGAGATCGCAAATGGAGGACGTCGGTCGCCGCCGTAGAATAGGTTTAGGGTCGGGTTTCTTTTATTTTTCTGTACTATAAAAGTTCGAAATGTAATGAAAATCTACCGTGTTTGCATTAATCTCGACCGGTGTATATGAACTTTCACAATAATATAGCATATTGTAGGAGTACTAGCAAGATGCCCGTGCGTTGCACGGAACATCAAGATCTTGTGCGAGAAAAGGATGAACGAGGGAATGCCTTATCTGCAAATGTGGAGAGGAGTGCGGGTAAATTGTCATAGTTTCCTTCCTATCCGTTAGATATAGATCGGACGGCCTATGTTGCAGGGTGGCAGGCACACCATCATCACCAACTCTGCTTTTTATTGAACCGAGACAAAGCTAACATGTGAAGTAAAATAAACATATAGTCTACATACACAAATTATCTTAGGCACTCTAATAGTACGTCCACTACACATTCACGCATTTCACATCTTTCTACATCTATGGGAACCTACAAAAGGGTTAACGTAAATTGCCTCTCTCTCTCCTCCTTGATTTTCATGGTGGTGGTCCCCTCCCTCCCACAAATCTATAATCAACAGCTCACACGTTTCACATTACGTTAATTACGTAACTGGGATTACGTAGGTGTAGAATTACTCGTCCTAAAAAACCAAACTAAGCCAACCTCCCAGCATATCGCGCGGGAAAAGACCCAGCTGCGCCGTTTTAGTTGGGATTAACGGATTACTAGTAGTAGTATTGATGGATCGCGCGAAGCACCAAGTTTTTTTTTCTTTAGGGGGCGAAGCACCTAGTTTATCTCCATTCCTATAAAAGACTCAGTTGGTGATGATTGTGTGTCTGCCATCCGTCATTTCTAACCATTAGATCTACATATCATGGCTGAGAGGTAATTTGTGGCATTTTGGCAAAAATAGCCCACTTCTCTGCTCCAATTTGATGAAAACCCCTTATTATCTTGAAAGCAACCACATCCCTCACTCGCCTCATCAAAACAACCTGAGAAATATATTTTGAGTGAAACGAAATATGTTTTTAGTGGTATATATATATATATCAAAATAAGAGTGTTTTATTTCAAGTTTGTGAACAAGTACTATTCTACTTTGGATCCGTTGCAACACGCCGGCACATTGCTAGTTAAAAGGAAAAAAGGCGGTACACTAACAACACCCCTGTCATGGTCGCATTGCACCCCACACACATTCGGTCCTGCACACGGCTCACGCAAACGGAACGCGCTTCGACTTGCCTCTTCACTGACACGTGGGACTGCACTTGGAGAAACCGACCATGCGCCAAACTCCCCCTGCCCACCGCGCGAAAATCCCCCCCCCAATCCCAAATTCAACTGCCCTTCGGCCAAATAGCCAATAATATTCCCCAAACCCCCGTCCCCCTCCACTCCATTCGGTCTGCCAAAGCCGCCCTCCCTATCGCACCGATACGTCAGCGCCGCGGCTCACTGAGGGGACGCACGGTGATCCTCTCGCTCACACAGTACGCTCTCGTAGATTGCCGTCCTCTAGCCGCGCCCCCAGTGGTGGCGACGTTCTTGTGGAGGCGCACAGCAATCAGCGTCGCCACCGCTAGCGATATTCATGTGGAGACGCACGGCAGTCAGCTTCTCCCCCGGTACGAGCATTCTAGACTGAGGCCCCGTGCATGTCGGTGTATGATACGTCTCCAACGTATCTATAATTTTTGATTGCTCCATGCTATATTATCTTCTGTTTTGGACATTATTGGGCTTTATTATACACTTTTATATTATTTTTGGGACTAACCTACTAACCGGAGGCCCAGCTCAGAATTGCTATTTTTTTGCCTATTTTAGGGTTTCAAAGAAAAGGAATATCAAACGGAGTCCAAACAGAATGAAACCTTCGGGAACGTGATTTTTGGAACGAACAAGATCCAGGAGACTTGGACCCTACATCAAGCAACCAACAGGGAGGCCACGAGGTAGAGGGGCGTGCCTACCCCCCCCCCCCCAGGCGCTCCCTCCACCCTCGTGGGCCCCCTGTTGCTCCACCGACGGACTTCTTCCTCCTATATATACCTACCTACCCCCAAACGATCAGATACAGAGCCAAAACCCTAATTCCACTGCCGTAACTTTCTGTATCCATCAGATCCCATCTTGGGGCCTGTTCCGGAGCTCCGTCAGAGGGGGCATCGATCACGGAGGGCTTCTACATCAACACCATGGCCTCTCCGATGAAGTGTGAGTAGTTTACCTCAGACCTTCGGGTCCATAGTTATTCGCTAGATGGCTTCTTCTCTCTTTTTGGATCTCAATACAAAGTTATCCTCCTCTCTTGTGGAGATCTATTCGATGTAATCTTCTTTTGCGGTGTGTTTGTTGAGACTGGTGAATTGTGGGTGTCGGTGTCAAAACCGGCGGATCTCGGGTAGGGGGTACCGAGCTGTGCATCTAAGGCGGATGGTAACAGGAGGCAGGGGACATGATGTTTACCGAGGTTCGGGCCCTCTTCATGGAGGTAAAACCCTACGTCCTGCTTGATTGTTCTTGATGATATGATTATTACAAGAGTTGATCTACCACGAGATCAGAGAGGCTAAACCCTAGAAGCTAGCTTATGGTATGATTGTATATTGTCCTACGGACTAAAACCCTCTGGTTTATATGGACACCGAAGGGGGCTAGGGTTACACAAGGTCGGTTACAAAGGAGGAGATATCCATATCTGTATTGCCTAGCTTGCCTTCCACGCCAAGTAGAGTCCCATCCGGACATGGGACGAAGTCTTCAATCTTGTATCTTCATAGTCCAACAGTCCGGCCAAAGGATATAGTCCGGCTGTCCGGAGACCCCCTAGTCCAGGACTCCCTCAGTAGCCCCCAAACCAGGCTTCAATGACGTCAAGTCCGACACGCAGTATTGTCTTCGGCATTGCAAGGCGGGTTCTTCTCCAAATTTTGAATGCTTGTCAAGTAGTGTCCGGCCCCATAAATGTTGGAATTCTTGGCTTCCGCGCCCAATAAGGGCTATCTTCCACGCGTCGAATGAATACGAGGAGCCAGGGCGTTTTCACATTTTCCCCCCTAGCTAGATAAATAAATTATCTATTAAAGGGATGGGGATTCTTAGATCCAATCCATACCATCCTCCCACAGCGAGAATCCATCGGAGCGCGCTTCGGAAAAATCCACTCCAACATGTCCGACCACCGCAGCTCCTCCTCTCGCCCCCGTAGCCCTAAGCCCGGTGATAGGGAGAGGTGTCCTGTCCCACACAGTCGATTAGTCGAACTGCAGACTCAGGGATTTCTCCCTCCAGCGTATATGGTTCCTGTCCGAGCCGGGCTGGCCACCTATAATGGCGGGGAGAAAGCAGAGAGCTTCCCCAGCCCCTCTACGGGGGAGCGGGTGTTCCTTGTTCCTTACTTATTAAGGAGACTGGAATTTCCAATTCATCCATTCCTCCGCGGGCTCCTGGAGTTTTACAGCCGGCTACGTTGCCCTTTGCGAGTTATTCCTGGGTTGTGAGGCTCATTTTGAGCTCGGGAAAAGGTTATTTTTCCTCGTCCCCCGCACACGGAAGGGGTCACTTTATCAAGTGGGTGGAGCCGAAATATGGCGCATCGCCGAAACCGGATACCTGTCCGGTACTCCAAAGAAGACGTCCGAAGACTGGCCTTCGGAATGGTTTTACATGGAGGACGTCCCAATTCCGTACCCTATTCGGCAGGGTCTTCCCGAGTTCAACAATGCTCCTCTCAAGAAACGCCGAAGCTAGCGCCCACGGAGCCCCCAGGAGGAAGACAACAGAGAAGTCCTTTACCTGATGAACCAGATTAAAGCGATGTCTCAATCAGGATTGACAGTAATCGAGGTTATGTCAATATGCATAATGCGGGGAGTGCAGCCACTTCAATATCGAGGGCACCCCCTGTGGTGTTTTAACGGGGAAGATGATGCCACCCGTTGCGGGTGTAAGGGACCCGACTCTGCGGCTGCTTTAGCAAAAAATTCTATCCGAGTTGTTCAAGGGAGAGGAAGAGGAGTTCATTCGCATCAAGCCACGGGATGGATTCTCCATGTACAACCATCCAAGCTGGGTGAGTTATATCTCCTTACTCCCATTCTTCCCGCATTCTTTGTCGTAGGTACTCACCTTGCCATTTTACGGCTGGAACTGCAAAAAGCTATAAGGGAGGTCAACAGCCCATCTACACAACCAGAGGACCCTTACCGGGCCCTAGGTCCCGGACTCGAAGAAGATCCGGACATATTCGTGGAGCTGATAGATAGGCAGTTCTATCAATTGAGCTATGATGACGCCATGGTGGCCATTACGGCCGACTATCCCGGACTGCTCCCTGCGTCGCATGTAAGAAAAACCAAAATCCCAACTCCATAAACTAGGATCCCCATTTAGACACTTCACATACCATATACATATGGTGTTTTACAAGGAAGGCATTCGAGACGCCGTGTCGAACCCGCAGCAACCCGCCAACAAGAGGCATCGAGGCCGGGTAGGCCAAAAAGGAAGGCGGTCAGGACGGAGACGCTGGCGCAGAGGTATGACAAAAAACCCCTCTCCATGGTTGTCGAAATGTAATGACGTCCATGTTTCTTTAATAGAAAAAACGCTCACCAGAATATGTCTGGAGAGGCTGCCGATCACGCTTCCACCAGTCGAGCTCCAGGATGCAGATAGATTGTCCACTACAAATTCAGAAGTGGAGAGCGCCATGAATCATAAGCGTCGCCGGGCCATACTCCATGACGCTTTCTTCTCACCAGAGGCAATTGATGCCTTCAATTCTGGAGATGCGTACCTCCGCGCTGCTTAAAATGGTCTAGCCAGAGCCATGGACCAATATGTAAGGGATGTACGGGTAAGCAAATCTAACGATTATATGTATCTGTAGCCCCTGAGACATGAAACAGTTGACGCAACTGATTTAAGGATCATTATTTGTGCAGGTTCTTATGGAGAAGAATTCCCAACTATCTCAAGAGCTGGACGAGTGCAAGGCCCAGCTGGAAGCCGCTGTTGCCGCATTGAAGGAGTCCAAAAAGGGTCCCCCTAGTAACTCTTTTGTCTATTGCAAAGAATATCAGTACCAGGTAGTATGCGGCGTATATGCACACCTAACAATAGATGTTGCAGGTGGCCCTGGAGTGAATCCGGAGGCTGTGGAGGCGGATACGGCACGTGATGATTGACAGCGAAATGCTGGCGAGCGCGTGCCGACGCGAGTCAGGCAGGAGAAAAATGATCTGCAAGATGCCAATACTCGGCTGGGCGTGGAACTGAAGGATGTCCGGGCCCAGCTTGCGGACTCCGTGAAGGAGAATACACGGCTTCAGCGTGGCATTTTTAGTAAGTGCTTGGACGAACTTTTTAAATAAGTTCGGCGAAGAAGCCTGCTAACAGGGTATGTCTGTAGGTATGCTGACGGGTCGTCCCGCGGAGGAGATGCCCAGGTCCTCGGGTGATCTTCTGCCAGAGCTCTCACAACTGCACGAACAAGTTCGGCAGGTGATGCAGAGTATTGCCCAAGCCTTGTGGCCTTCCGCGTCCCTGCTAGGAGGCATGGGGGAGCTTATAGAGAAGCTTAAGGGAGTGCAGTGGCGCTTCCGATTATGGAAGATATCAGCCTGCCACAAGGTGCACGGGAAGCCTGGGCTATGGTGAAGACACGATATACCAAGGCTGACCCAAACCACATGGCCAAGGTCGGACCTGTGGGGCCCGATGGGAAAGAGATCCCCGTTAGTTTAGTGTATGATCAAGTAGAATTAGCATTCCCAAGAGGATTGTAGGCTAGACAACCTGTTGGATGGTATAGAAGAAGAATTTAATTAGTCTTAGTGACTGTGTACTTCAAGTGACATATGTAATGTCCCTAGCCATATTGTAAATCATTTGTCATGGCAGACCTTTTCGCTTCGACCTCTAGGCCCGATAGTACGGAGTATATCCAAATACCCACTCGTTTATATAAAAACAGGGGTATGCATGGAAACCAGGCGTAGGGGTCATAAGTGCTTGAACAGACAAGTACACAGCTAGCTATGTTATATAACATGGATAGTAAGAAACATCTTCCAGGGAGAATAGTTCCGTTAAGGGTTCCTTTCCCTGAGTACACATGCCCTAATGTGCATGTCCGAACTGCGAGACGCAGGCTAAAAACATCTGGGGGCGTGTAGTAATTTAAATGAAAGTCATCTTTTATTCACCGACCGAATATTCCCTTGAGAATGCTAGCTTTCGGCTTCACCGAGTCTGAGGTACACATCCGGCTGACCCGGCAGTAACAATCGCAAAGGTGCTCCCCTTAGGCCCTAGCCAAATTAACGGGAACATAGGGCATAAACACAAGAGCCAGGCAACCCAGCTTGGCCAAAACTTAAGTCATATCGATGCATATAATGGTGAAAAAAGGTACATGCATAAGAATAACACATGTGCGGGGCATGAAGCCCGGGAAAATAATTAGATTAAGCTTCTGTATAGGAAGCCCCCAGGTATACTGAGCGCGGTTAGCGCATCAAGATTGTGTAACCAAGACACAGGTTTAGCCCTTTAGGGCTTTGAAGTGAAAAGAGAGAAAGAAAGAGAGAAAAAACAGATGTGCAAAAAATTCATGGAGTCTGGCTGCGTTCCATTGGTTTGGCTCGAGTCGATTATTCGAAGCATCCCGCAGACGGTACATTCCACCGGTCAGAACCTGGTCGATAATGAAGGGACCTTCCCATTTGGGCTTGAGCTTGTTCTTTTTCTTCTCCAGCAGGCGCAGAACTAGTTCACCAACATTATAGGTTTTGGCCCGCACTTCTCTGCTTTGATACCTTCGATCCTGTTGTTGATAGAATGCGAAACGGGCTTTTGCCACGTCGCGCTCCTTCTCCAGGGCATCCAAACTGTCCTGCCGATCGAGCTCGGCCTCTCTTTCTTCGTACATGCACACTCAAGGTGAGTCATGAATTATGTCGCAAGGCAGCACCGCCTCACTGCCCTACACAATAAAAAACGGTGTGTATCCGGTAGTGCGATTCGGCGTGGTCCGTAGCCCCCATAGTACGGAGTCGAGCTCCTCTGCCAAATGGGTGTCTGATTACTTTAAGGACCGGACTAATCTGGGTTTAATACCACTCATGATAAGACCATTCGCTCGTTCGACTTGACCGTTAGTTTGCGGATGATAGATAGAATCATAATCGAGCTTGATGCCCATGTTCCTACACCAAACTTTCACCTCGTCGGCTGTAAAGTTCGTGCCATTGTCAGAGATGATGCTGTGGGGGATGCCATAATGGTGTACAACCCCGGATATGAAGTCTATCACCGGTCCGGATTCAACCGTTCTGACAGGTTTGGTTTCTATCCACTTGGTGAATTTGTCCACCATGACCAGTAAGTATTTTCTCTTATCGGTTCCCCCTTTGAGGGGTCTGACCATATCGAGCCCCCAGACCACAAAGGTCCAAGTAATGGGGATTGTTTGGAGGGCGGTAGGTGGCATGTGGCTTTGGTTTGCAAAAAGCTAGCAACCAACACAATGTTGAACCAGATGCTGTGCATCTGCCCAGACCGTTGGCCAATAAAAACCTGTACAGAAGGCCTTACTTAAAAGGGCCCGGGTTGCTGTGTGGTGGCCGCCGAGTCCTACATGGATTTCTTCCAAAAGATTCCGCCCTTCCTCTTCGGAGATGCACCTTTGAAGTACTCCGGTTGTGCTTTTCTTATAAAGCTCTCCGTCATGGACCTTGTAGGTTTTGGATCGCCGCACTATGCAGCGAGCCTCATTTTGGTCCTCGGGTAATTCCTTTCTAGTTAGGTAGGCCAGGAATGGTTCTGTCCACGGGGCGTGACGGCCATTATCACATGGGCTGAAGGTGTTATTTCGGTGGCAGTGTAACGCCCTCAATGCGGCTATACCTCCCACCTGTCGAAGCATGACTTAGAGGCATAACCGCATTGAAAGTAATGTCGCAAGTGAGGTAATCTTCACACAACCCATGTAATACATAAGGGAAAGAGATACATAGTAGGCTTACAATCGCCACATCACACAATTACATGAGTAAAGCATTACATTCAACCAAATACACTCAAAGTCTGATTACGGAACCAAAATAAAAGAAGACTACCCCAAAAGCTACACAGATCACCGATCGACCCCAACTGGGCTCCACTACTGATCAACTAGAACGAAACAACACAAAGGACAAGATCTTCATTGAGCTCCTCCTTGAGCTTGGTTGCGTCACCTGCTCGGTAATATCGGCACCTGCAAACTGGTTTTGGAAGTATCTGTGAGTCACGGGGACTCAGCAATCTCACACCCTCGCGATCAAGACTATTTAAGCTTATGGGTAAGGTAAAGGTTGGAGGTGGAGCTGCAGCAAGCGACTAGCATATTTGGTGGCTAACATATACGCAAAAGAGAGCAAGAAGAGAAGGCAAAGCACGTTCGAGAATCTATGATCAAGAACTGATCCTAGAACAACCTACGTCAAGCATTACTCCAGCACCGTGTTCACTTCCCGGACCCCGCCGAGAAGAGACCATCACGGTAACACACGCGGTTGATGTATTTTAATTTAAGATCAACTTCAGGTTTTCTACAACTGGACATTAAAAAATTCCCATCTGCCCATAACCATGGGCACGGCTTTCGAAAGTTCAAATCCCTGCAGGGGTGTCCCAACTTAGCCCATCACAAGCTCTCACGGTCAACGAAGGATATTCCTTCTAGCGGGAAGACCCGATCAGACTCGGAATCCCGGTTACAAGACATCCTCGACAACGGTAAAACAAGTCCAGCAAGACCACCCGCTGTGCCGACAAATCCCGATAGGAGCTGCACATATCTCGTTCTCCGGGCACACCGGATAAGCTAAGCGTATGGGAGCCAACGCTACCCAACTTGCCAAGGGACGGCCCCGCACGGTGCTCTGGGTTGGACCAACACTTAGAGAAGGACTGGCCCGGGGGGGTTAAAATAAAGATGACCCTTGGACTGGCCGACCCAAGGGAAATAAAAAGGCTAGGTGGCAAATGGTAAAACCAATGTTGGGCCTTGCTGGAGGAGTTTTATTCAAGGCGAACAGTCAAGGGGTTCCCATTATAACCCAACCGCATAAGGAACGCAAAATCCGGGAACATAACACCGATATGACGGGAACTACGGCAAGAGTGGAACAAAACACCAGGCATAAGGCCGAGCCTTCCACCCTTTACCAAGAATATAGATGCATTAATTAAATAAGAGATATTGTGATATCCCAACAAAATATCCATGTTCCAAACATGGAACAAAGCTCCAATCTTCACCTGCAACTAACAATGCTATAAGAGGGGCTGAGCAAAGCGGTAACATAGCCAAACAACGGTTTGCTAGGACAAGGCGGGTTAGAGGCTTGGCTTAACAATATGGGAGGCATGATAAGCAAGTGGTAGGTATCGCAACATAGGCATAACAAAAGAGCGAGCAACTAGCAAGCAAAGATAGAAGTGATTTCGAGGGTATGGTCATCTTGCCTGAAATCCTGCAAGGAAGAAGAACGAGTCCATGAAGAAGACAAACGGACGTAGATGAATGGGTCCTCAAAAATGCGACGTCATCGGAACCAAACCGAAGAAGCAACACCGGAAAGAAGCACACAACATAGTAAACAACCAACACACGAACATGGTATGATATGCGGGATGCGGTATGCGATGCATATGCATGATTTGCAAAGGAATGATTGAACTTGGCCTCAACATGGAAATCCAAGAGTGCCACTGGAAAGGTGAGGTGATTTCGGTTGAAATCGATATAAAGATCACCGGAATCGGATGCACGGTTTGGAAATGGCAAGCAAAACAAATATGGCACCGGTCTGCGATTAACAGCAAGTAGCCATCTAAATGCATCAAGATACACATGCTACAGCACTCAAACATGGCAACAAAATACATGTCCAGGATCCACTCATGATGCTTGACAAAAGATGAACACTGAACTATGGCTAATTCACTCAATAACAGGTTCAAACAAGCATGGCAAAAGTGCAAATGATAACAGGTTTCAGACTTAGTGAAATTAACACAAGTCTGGAATTTATCATTAGGAAGCACACTTTAGAGCATGAGAACTACATGCTACAAGAACATATCATGGCAAAGCAATGCATGGCATTAAGATACTCAAAACGCTTAACAAAAGTCCCTTAGTGACCTTGAGCCAAAAAGGATCAGAAAATACAATTGCAAGCATGTGAACATAGCAAAAACATAAACAGATTCAGACTTAGTGAAAAAGTGGAGCATGCAAAACAATTAACGAGTAGGCATGTCTACGAGCTCGATGCACTCACTACAAAGCATGGCATGACAAAGTAAGCATACACTCATCAAGAAGACATGGCATAGAAGCTAGACATGGCAGGAACAATAACATAGCATGCATGGATCAATAGCAACATCCTCGGCAAAATCGCTAAGCATGTCAACAATCTGCCAGGATTAACTTTATAGCAAAAGTAGAGCTCGATTGACTCGAGCTAGGTTGCTCCATAAATGCAAGCAAAGACATGGATGGATAGAGCACTACAATATTAACAAAACATCCTTACTGATCATCCTCAAAAGAGGCATGGATCACTAGGAAACAACATGAACATATGGCATAACAACACAATCAGGATAAGGACTTAGAAAGTCCCTGAAATCAGCATTACCGATTACGCTACTTTCCAAGCTTGTGCTAGTCACCACACATATCACAAAAATACATGGCAAGCACCTCTGTAAAGATGGCATGGTATATAACAAAACACATGTAGAGCTCAGGATCATATCATGCACACATTAATCATGGAAAAAATGACAAAATGCCATTTGCTGAAACAGATCTGACAAATCCATCACATAGCCCTCTTCCAACAGTATTTCAGGCATCAAGATGAGCTCAAATAAAAATGACGCAATGATATGGAATGATGTACTCGTCGAGGCGAACATTTTGATATGCTACACACATGAATCGGAGCTACAATGACAGAGTTATGGTGCGATGAAAATGCTCAAAAAATACTGAAATCTGGGGACTTAGTGGAATTTTGACCTCTTGGGAAAAGTCAACCCGGGACGAAGCGGTATGGGACGGAGGGATCCGGATCGGAGGGAGACGTTTGGATGGGGGATGGATGGATCTGATCCCTCCTGGGTCCAGATCTGACCGGACCCGATCTCCGGCGAGGCGGCCGTCTCCGGCGTGGATCCGGCGAGGCGCGGGGCGGCGCTGGGCGACGGAGGAGGCGGTGGCCGGCGGCGAGGGGTGGCGCAGAGGCTGGCAGTGACCCATGACGAGGCGGAGGAGGGGGTGGCCGGCTCGGCTCCGGCGAAATTCTTGCCGACGGCAGCCGGAGACGAAGCCGGCCGGGACTCCGGTGAAGTGCAGGGACGATGGCGAGGCACGGGCTCGTCCGGGCCCCAATGGGCTTGGGTGGGCCCCGATCTGGGCCAGGAGGGCCCGCGCGGTGGAGGCGCGATGGAGACGGCGGCGGGGTGACGTGGCGCGATCCGGTTGGACGAGGGGGCGGAGGCGTACATGTCCGTCGGCGGGAAAATTGTCCAGCGGCATGAGGAGCGGAATTTTAGGGTTTCATCCGTGAATATTTTGGAGGGGATCACATATATATAGGTAGAGGGAGCTAGGAGAGTCCAAATGAGGTGCGGTTTTCGGCCACGCGATCGTGATCGAACGACCGAGATGATGGAGGAGGTTTAGGTGGGTTTTGGGCCACTTTGGAGGGGTGTTGGGCTGCAACACACACGAGGCCTTTTCGGTCCCTCGGTTAACCGTTGGAGTATCAAACGAAGTCCAAATGGCACGAAACTTGACAGGCGGTCTACCGGTAGTAAACCAAGGCCGCATGACAAGTCTCGGTCCAATCCGAAAACGTTTAACACCCGCACACGAAAAGAGGTAGAAAGGGACACCGGGTGACGTAGGAGCGCCGGATTGCAAAATGGACAATGGGGAAAATGCTCGGATGCATGAGACGAACATGTATGCAAATGAAATGCACATGATGACATGATATGCAATGCATGACACGCAAGAAAATATAAGGCAACAACAGCGAATAACTGGAGGACACCTGGCACATCGGTCTCGGGGCGTTACAACACTCCACCACTACGAGAGGATCTCATCCCGAGATCTAGAATGGCACCGGAGGGAAAAGGAAGAGGAAGAGAAGAGGTAAAACTAAGTTGCTTCTTTGACGAATGAGTGATACCAAAGAACCTTGCAAAGGTTAAGCCATTTTGAGAAAAGAATACGACGGAGATGAACGAAGTTGAAAACACTCCGTTAGAAAAGAGGAACAAGGAAGAACAACTTCGGGCAGAACTCCGATTGAAAAGGAAAGGGATTGAATTAGAACTTTATAAGATGAGGGAACTTGAGAAGAGGGCACAACACTTCGGTTAAATGGGTAAGCAAAGAAAGAAGCATGATCTTCACAATTCGAGATGATGATTGAAAAGAGTAACATCACAAGGCCTCCGAAAGAAAGAAATAAAAGATAGATAATTGTAAGAAAAGAATGGAGAAGAAAATGCCGACTTCTGCCACAAAAGAGTTTGAGAAGGCATCCTTAGGAGAAGGGTCGAACGGAGTTGTTAGAAACCCAACAACGAAAAAGAGTAAGTTTGATATGGTCTTATGGAATACATCTCCAATTATGAGGTGACAACCTGCCACTCGCGGGAAAAGAATTGGATTGATATGAACAAGGAGACGAGAAACTTATTTCACCGGGAGGATAAATGAAGAACTTGGGTCATTTATAAGAACCATAATAGCAACAATCCTTAGGGAAGGCTTTAGGTGAAAATATTACCCAAGATACTCAAATGACGAGATTGATGGATTTAAAATATCTCATTCTTGATAACTTGTGAATCACGGAGCATGCACTCAAATTATCAATAATGACATAATACCACCTCCAATGAAATGGAAGAAAGAATTGCACTCCGGATTGCAAGAAGAAGAAAGCTTGAACTCCTCTGAAAATAATCTTGATGAACGTTTCGAGAACAGATTAAGTCCTTGATGAACTATCATGTAGAACCTCCATGAAGAACTCCGTTAAACAAAAGAATGATCAAACGGAAGGAAAGAGAAGTTGAAAACATAAAGTGAAACCTTGCAATGATTGAATGGAGCTTTGCGACAAGATAAAGAAGAAAGGCTTGGAACTCCGGAAAAGGAAAGATAAAGCCTCTCGAACCGAGAATGTGATATGATGAACCTCCGGAATAAGGAATTAATCACTTGGACAAAACAAGAATAAGAATTACATTATGCTTATCCTTCACCAACTAAATTGATGACAATCCACGGATTTGGCACACTACTTATTCTCGTAGAAAGGATTAAGATAGGTATAGCATAACTTGAGAACGCCTTCAACGAAACACTAGTGGAATCGAAACAACGACTGAATGGATATGATGATGAAAGAAGAGGAATCTTGCACGAACCACCGTAATAATTAAAATGACCGAAGGGAAGATAAAGGAACACCGGGAAGAATTATGAAATGAACGAGGATACTTGAGAGAATTTAGATCCATGAGAACAAAGAGATTACGAGCTGATTAGAGAGTCCTTTATTTAAACAAGGGTATGATTTAGAGTATGAGAGCTGAAAGCTGGAATGAATAAACCTGAATTTATGGACTCCGGATAATCCAACTGAGAAGGCTCTTGAATTGCTCCGGATAGGTGAAAAGAATTCTGACAATAGAAAACAAATATAAGAGGATGGCTCGACTGGAATCACGAATCTCTGAGAGAACAGATAAGATATGGAGGTAAACTCTTCTTCGGTATTCAAAATCCGAGAACGACGACGAGAAACACCACCATGAATTATTTAGACACTCCGTAAAAATCAAAAGCGAAGAGATTGAGCCAATGATGAAAAGATTTTAACCGATCCTGAAGAAAGGCATTTGACTGATGATAAATCATTCTTACGTCAAACTTCGAAAAGAATTTTAAGGATAGCTCCAGGAAAATAAGAAGAGTCAGGTAAGATCCTGGGGACGGATGAAGCAAACACCGTTGAGAAGAACTATAATTGGATCTTGTGGATGTTGAAAGGATCGGATCCACTTGAAGAGAAACACACCGGTTGAAAAAGGATTGACATGACAATCTCGATTATCATGAAGGATTGGTATTAACATCGGAGTATGAGAACACCGATTCGGAAAGGTATGGAATCAACACTTGACTTCGAAGCAACTTGAATACCACAACTCCAAAAACAAAACAAGGATTGGCTTGCAGAATAAGCCAGAACAAACATATGATAGAGATTTTGTCCGAAGTTTTCGTGGTGGGGCCTACACGGGCTCGATCGTACAGCACCATCATGTACAAGGCAGTGCACATGACATACGAAGCGTCCCTGAGTTGGCATAGCCAAGGACTCTTTAAGACACAACGAGACCACTATAAAACCAACCGTGGATAGGCGGACCACTAGACGTCAAACCCCAATTTCATATCATACATCTATCGGAAAGATATCCTACGAGCTAATTGAATTCCAACTTATGAACTCCAGAAATTTTCCGGTTATGCAATAAGGTGTTGGGGATACAGGGGACGCATAATATCTCACCCAAAACTAACAAATCCTACATCCAGCTGTATCCATCCTTCAACACATAACCAAGAAACCTTCGGAAATCATCTACCTCAACCTTCGAAAAGCATCCGTTATACGAGTTATGGCAATACTCCCGAACTCCCGCCCCAGTACTGGGTGGCGTCGAGGTTATCTCACCAACAACTGCATAAAAGAGATTTTCGATGTCGGCGAAACTAAACTCAGGTATTCCAGAACTGCAACGATAAAATTCTGACGACAACACCTCGGAGCTCAACTCCCCGGGACACTGCCACAACCCCTAAATGACAGGAGGCACCAAGAACAATGTTCTCGTCACAAAACCATCGGAACGATTCCAAGATACCCGCGTGATCCTAAATTTTTTTACTGAAATTTGAGAAGAGAAGAGTCAAAACTCTACGTCAGGTTGCCTCACCAGAGCGACGAAGGGACTATGGAGTAAAAAGAAGTCCTAACTCTCCGATATATATAATTCCTAAATGACTCAAAACATTTCTAGACTCAATAACGCCAGCGATTCGATCAAGCAGGGGGCTCCTAAGGTCGGGGAAGGCTCTGATTACCAACTTGTAACACCCTCGATGCGGCTATACCTCCCACGTGTCGAAGCACGACTTAGAGGCATAACCGCGTTGAGAGAAATGTTGCAAGTGAGGTAATCTTCACACAACCCATGTAATACATAAGGGAAAGAGATACATAGTTGGCTTACAATCGCCACTTCACACAATTACATGAGTAAAGCATTACATTCAACCAAATACACTCAAGGTCTGACTACGGAACCAAAATAAAAGAAGACTACCCCAAAATCTACACAGATCCCCGGTCGACCCCAACTGGGCTCCACTACTGATCAACTAGAACGAAACAACACAAAGGACAAGATCTTCATCGAGCTCCTCCTTGAGCTTGGTTGCGTCACCTGCTCGGTAACATCGGCACCTGCAAACTGGTTTTGGAAGTATCTGTGAGTCACGGGGACTCAGCAATCTCACACCCTCGCGATCAAGACTATTTAAGCTTATGGGTAAGGTGAAGGTTGGAGGTGGAGCTGCAGCAAGCGACTAGCATATTTGGTGGCTAACATATACGCAAAAGAGAGAGAGAAGAGAAGGCAAAGCATGTTCGAGAATCTATGATCAAGAAGTGATCCTAGAACAACCTACGTCAAGCATTACTCCAACACCGTGTTCACTTCCTAGACCCCGCCGAGAAGAGACCATCACGGTAACACACGCGGTTGATGTATTTTAATTTAAGATCAACTTCAGGTTTTCTACAACCGGACATTAACAAATTCCTATCTGCCCATAACCGCGGGCACGTCTTTCGAATATTGAAATCCCTGCAGGGGTGTCCCAACTTAGCCCATCACAAGCTCTCATGGTCAACGAAGGATATTCCTTCTAGCAGGAAGACCCGATCAGACTTGGAATCCCGGTTACAAGACAACCTCGACAATGGTAAAACAAGTCCAGCAAGACCACCCGCTGTACCGACAAATCCCGATAGGAGCTGCACATATCTCGTTCTCAGGGCACACCGGATAAGCTAAGCGTGCGGGAGCCAACATAACCCAAGTTGCCAAGGGACGGCCCCGCACGGTGCTCTGGGTTGGACCAACACTTAGAGAAGCACTGGCCCCGGGGGGGCGGGGGTAAAATAAAGATGACCCTTGGGCTGGCCAACCCAAGGGAAAGAAAAAGGCTAGGTGGCAAATGGTAAAACCAATGTTGGGCCTTGCTGCAGGAGTTTTATTCAAGGCGAACTGTCAAGGGGTTCCCATTATAATCCAACCACATAAGGAACGCAAAATCCGGGAACATAACACCGATATGACGGAAACTAGGGCGGCAAGAGTGGAACAAAACACCAGGCATAAGGCCAAGCCTTCCACCCTTTACCAAGTATATAGATGCATTAATTAAATAAGAGATACTGTGATATCCCAACAAAATATCCATGTTCCAAACATGGAACAAAGCTCCAATATTCACCTGCAACTAACAATGCTATAAGAGGGACTGAGCAAAGCGGTAACGTAGCCAAACAACGGTTTGCTAGGACAAGGTGGGTTAGAGGCTTGGCTTAACAATATGGGCGGCATGATAACCAAGTGGTAGGTATCGCAGCATAGGCATAGCAAAAGAGCGAGCAACTAGCGAGCAAAGATAGAAGTGATTTCGAGGGTATGGTCATCTTGCCTGAAATCCCGTGAACGGGTCCTCACAAATGCGACGTCATCGGAACCAAACCGAAGAAGCAACACCGGAAAGAAGCACACAACATAGTAAACAACCAACACACGAACATGGTATGATATGCGGGATGCGGTATGCGATGCATATGCATGATTTGCAAAGGAATGATTGAACCTGGACTCAACTTGGAAATCCAAGAGTGCCACTGGAAAGGTGAGGTGATTTCGGTTGAAATCGATATAAAGATCACCGGAATCGGATGCACGGTTTGGAAATGGCAAGCAAAACAAATATTGCACCGGTCTGTGATTAACAGCAAGTAGCCATCTAAATGCATCAAGATACACATGCTACAGCACTCAAACATGGCAACAAAATACATGGCAGGGACCCACTCATGATGGTTGACAAAAGATGAACACTGAACTACGGCTAATTCACTCAATAACAGGTTCAAACAAGCATGGAAAAAGTGCAAATGATAACAGGTTTCAGACTTAGTGAAATTATAACACAAGTCTAGAATTTATCATCAGGAAGCACACTTTAGAGCATGAAAGCTACATGCTATAGGAACATATCATGGAAAAACTAGGCATGGAATGAAGCTACTCAAAGCACTTAACAAAAGTCCCTTAGTAACCTTGAGCCAAAAAGGATCCGAAAATACAATTGCAAGCATGTGAACATAGCAAAAACATAAACAGATTCAGACTTAGTGAAAAACTGGAGCATGCAAAACAGTTAACGAGTAGGCATGTCTACGAGCTCGATGCACTCACTACAAAGCATGGCATGACAAACTAAGCATACACTCATCAAGAATACATGGCATAGAAGCTAGACATGGCAAGAACAATAACATAGGATGCACGGATCAATATCAACATCCTCGGCAAAATCGCTAACCATGTCAACAATCTGCCAGGATTAACTTTATAGCAAAAGTAGAGCTCGATTGACTCCAGCTAGGGTACTCCATAAATGCAAGCAAAGACATGGATGGATAGAGCACCACAATATTAACAAAACATCCTTAATGATCATACTCAAAAGAAGCATGAATCACTAGGAAACAACATGAACATATGGCATAACAACAAAATCAGGATAAGGACTTGGTGAAATTCTAAGTCCCTGAAATCAGCATTACCGATTACGCTACTTTGCAAAATTGTGCTAGTCACTGCACATATCACAAAAATACATGCCAAGCACCTATTTAAAGATGGCATGGCATATAACAAAACACATGTAGAGCTCAGTATCATACCATGCACACATTAATCATGGAAAAAATGACAAAATGCCATTTGCTGAAACAGATCTGACAAATCTATCACATAGCCCTCTTCCAACAGCATTTCGGGCATCAAAATGAGCTCAAATGAAAATAACGCAATGAGATGAAATGATGTACTCGTCGAGACGAACATTTTGATATGCTAAACGCACGAATCGGAGCTACAACGACAGAGTTATAGTGCGATGAAAATGTTCAAAAATACTGAAATCTGGGGGACTTGGTGGAATTTGGACCTCTTGGGAAAAGTCAACCCGGGACGAAGCGGTACGGGACGGAGGGATCCGGATTGGAGGGACACGTTTGGATGGGGGATGGATGGATCTGATCCCAACCGGGTCCAGATCTAACCAGGCCCGATCTCCGGCGAGGCGGCCGTCTCCGGCGAGGATCCGGCGAGGCGCGGGGCGGCGCTGGGCAACGGAGGAGGCGGTGGCCGACGGCTCGGGGCGGTGCTGGGCAACGGAGGAGGCGGTGGCCGATGGCTCGGGGCGGCGCAGAGGGCGGCGGAGCCGGTGGTCGGCTCGGGGCGGCGAAGAGCGGCGGAGGCGGCGGTTCAGGCGAGGTCGGCGGCGAGGGCGGAGCTCGCCGGTAGGGGCGGCGCGCTGGGTCGGGAGGTGCTCCTCTCCTCCCGGAGCGGGGCGAAGGCGGCGCCGGCAGGGAGTGGAGGAGGCGGCGCGGGGCGCGGCGCAGAGGGCTTCCGGGCGGCGGGGACAGCGCGGTCGGCTCCGGCGAACTTCTTGCGGGCAGCGGCCGGAGACGTAGCCGGCTGGGACTCTAGTGAAGTGCGGGGACGGCGGCGAGGCACGGGCTCGTCCGGGCCCCGATGGGCTTGGGCGGGCCCCGATCTGCGCCGGGAGGGCCGGCGCGGTGGAGGCACGATGGAGACGGCGGCGGGGTGACGTGGCGCGATCCTGTTGGACGAGGGGGCGGAGGAGGACATGTCCATTGGCGGGAAAATTGTCCGGCGGCGTGAGGAGTGGAATTTTAGGGTTTCATCCATGAATATTTCGGAGGGGATCACATATATATAGGTAGAGGGAGCTAGGAGAGTCCAAATGAGGTGCCGTTTTCGGCCACACGATCGTGATCGAATGACCGAGATGATGGAGGAGGTTTAGGTGGGTTTTTGGGCCATTTTGGGGGGTGTTGGGCTGCAACACACACGAGGCCTTTTCGGTCCCTCGGTTAACCGTTGGAGTATCACACGAAGTCCAAATGGCACGAAACTTGACAGGCAGTCTACCGGTAGTAAACCAAGGCCGCATGAAAAGTCTCGGTCCAATCCGAAAAAGTTTAACACCCGCACATGAAAAGAGGTAGAAAGGGACACCGGGTGACGTAGGAGTGCCGGATTGCAAAACAGACAACGGGGAAAATTCTCGGATGCATGAGACGAACATGTATGCAAATGAAATGCACATGATGACATGATACGCAATGCATGACACGCAAGCAAAGACAAGGCAATAACAGCGAATAACTGGAGGACACCTGGCACATCGGTCTCGGGGCGTTACAGGCAGAGCCTCCGATTGTGTCAGAGTATTCGGTATCTGGGGTTGTGGCCGGGTCCGGACTATTTTTGCCGGTGTCCCCTTCCCATACCACGGATGGTTTAAACAGTCTTTGCAGGAAGATGTTTGGTGGGACAGGGTCACGTTTAGCGCCGATACGTGCTAGGATGTCCGCTGCCTGGTTGTTTTCCCGAGCCACATGGTGGAATTCCAGCCCCTCAAACCGGGCTGACATTTTGAGGACGGCGTTGCGATATGCCGCCATTTGCGGATCCTTGGCATAGAAGTCTCCATTTATTTGGGATATTGCGAGGTTCGAGTCCCCACGAACCTCTAGGCGTTGGATGCCCATGGAGACTGCCATCCGGAGACCGTGTAATAGGGCCTCGTATTCGGCTGCGTTATTGGAGTCCGTATATAGTATTTGGAGCACGTATTGCATCGTGTCTCTAGTGGGGGACGTCAGGATGACGCCAGCCCCTAGACCAGCCAGCATTTTAGAGCCGTCGAAGTGCATGATCCAATTGGAGTATGCGCTGTACTCTTCAGGGAGTTCGGCTTCTGTCCATTCGGCTACGAAATCGGCCAGTACTTGCGACTTAATGGCTCGTCGTGGCTTATATCTTATGTCAAACGGGGGGAGCTCAATGGCCCATTTGGTAATCCGGCCGGTGGCATCACGGTTGTTTATTATGTCATTTAGTGGTACTTCGGATGCCACCGTAATCGAACACTCTTGAAAGTAGTGTCGTAATTTCCGGGATGCCATAAATACCGCGTATGCTATCTTTTGGTAATGTGGGTACCGTGATTTGCATGGAGTGAGGATGGTGGATACATAGTATACTGGCTTTTGAAGTGGAAATTTATGTCTGTTCATCTCTCGTTCTACGACGAGCACTGCGCTTACAACTTGGTGAGTTGCCGCTATATATAATAGAATTGGTTCTCCAACGGTTGGCACAGCCAGGATTGGGTTGGCGGCCAGGATGGCTTTGATTTCTTCCAGTTCGGCCGTGGCTGCGTTCGTCCACTCGAAGTGTTTGGTGCGCCGAAGAAGGTGATAAAAGGGAAGTGCCTTTTCTCCTAATCGGGAGATAAAGCGGCTTAAAGCCGCCACGCATCCAGTCAATTTCTGGATTTGCTTGAGGTCAGTTGGGATAGCCAACTATGACATAGCTCGGATTTTAGCCGGATTTGCTTCAATTCCTCTACTGGAGACGATGAAGCCTAGGAGTTTTCCGGCGGAAACGCCGAAAACTCATTTTTCCGGATTGAGCTTAATGTCGTATGTTTGGAGATTGGTGAACATGAGCCTCAAGTCGTCTATTAAAGAGTCGACGTGTCTGGTTTTAATGACCACATCGTCTACATATGCCTCCACAGTCTTACCGATCTGCTTTTCCAGACATGTCTGGAGCATGCGCTGATATGTTGCGCCGGCGTTTTTGAGCCCAAAGGGCATTGTGTTAAAGCAGAAGGGGCCGTATGGTGTTATAAATGCCGTTGCGGCTTGATCAGACTCCGCCATCTTAATTTGGTGGTAATCGGAGTATGCGTCGAGGAAGCACAAGGATTCATGTCCTGTGGTAGCGTCGATGATTTGATCAATGCGAGGGATTGGGAATGGATCCTTTGGGAAAGCCTTGTTAAGGTCTTTGAAGTCAACACATAGGCGCCAGGATTTGTCCTTCTTTGGTACCATCACCAGGTTTCCTAGCCAATCCGGATGTTTTATTTCTTTAATGAATCCGGCTTCCAGTAGCTTGGCCCGCTCCTCTCCCATGGCTTGTCGCTTAGTTTCAGAGAAATGCCGAAGAGTATGCTTGACCGGCTTGAATCCTTTTAGAATATTAAGGCTACGCTCGGACAATCTGCATGGGATTCCTGGCATTCTGAAGGATGCCAGGTGAATATATCCCAATTCTCGCATATAAACTCCCGTAGTGTGGCGTCTACAGCGGGATCTAACTGTGCCCCAATGGATGCTGTTTTTGCAGGGTCCGTTGGATGGACTTGGAATTTAACTATTCCGTCCGCTGGTTTAAAGGAGGTGGACTTGCATCTTTTGTCTAGTATCACGTCGTCCCTGTCCACCGTGGAGCGCAGCACAGTTAACTCCTCCACCACAAGGGCTTCGGATAATGCCTTGAGGGCTAGTGCGGCTGTTTTGTTCTCGGCGTGGAGTGCTATGTCCGGATCAATAGCTAGAGTGATAATTCCCTTGGGTCCATGCATTTTGAGCTTCATGTACCCGTAATGGGGTATGGCTTGAAAAGTCGTGAATGCCTCCCGCCCTAGAAGGGCGTGGTATCCACTACTGAACGGGGCCACTTGGAATGTAATTTCTTCGGACCTATAATTCATCGGAGTGCCGAATACCACATAAAGTATGATTTTCCCAGCGCAACGTGCCTCCCAACTAGGGATGATTCCTCGGAAGGTCGTACTTCTTTGCTCAACACGGTTGCTGTCTATGTCCATTTTTTGCAGAGTTTCCTCATAGATGAGGTTTAATCCGCTGCGGCCATTCATGAGCACCTTAGTGAGCCGAAAGCCGTCCACAATTGGACTGAGGACCAAAGTGGCTGGTTCTCGGGCTGTTCGGAATTTAGGTTCATCACGGGCGTTGAAGGTGGTAGCCGTGTCACTCCATGGATTTATTGCTGCCACGTGGCAGACTTCGGCAAGGCCGCAGAGTGCTCGCTTACGCCTATTATTTGAGGCGAAGGTCTCGAAGACCGTCAATACTGTGTTTCTATCCGTGGGAAGGTGCTCTGAGGTATTTTGGGTGAGAAGATCCTCACCGCTTTTGGCCACCTATTGGAGTACCCAACATGCTCTAAGGCTGTGTGTTGATATGGTCTCCACTGTACTATGGATTTTGCAGGGCCCGTTGAGCCATCCCTCCAATACGGTTCCATGCCCTATAGTGGGCTTTTGCTTCTTTATAATTGAGTCGGGCGACTTATGAGAGTGCGCCCTTTTAGTTCGGACTAGGAGTTTTGTCAGAGCCAGATTATCCCAAAATTGCGTTTGGGTTTTCCAGGCACTTCCCATCGCACAGTATTTCTGTACTATGTTCGCCAAGTTAGCGAAGTGTGCTACGTCGCGGCGACTTATGGCGTTGAGGACTCCCTTGTCCGTGCAATTGTTGCAAAAGAATGAAATTGCATCTTCCTCGCGGCAGTCCTTGACCTTGTTCATTACAAGGAGGAATCTGGCCCAATAGTGATGTACTGTCTCTTGGGGAAGTTGACTAATGTGGGAAAGATAGTTTGTATCTTGGTGGGTGGGTGGATTTTAGTCTAGACCTTGACCCAATCTATGATCCCGTGGTAGGGGAGTTTCTGATCTTGGAAGTTCGGGCTCCGGGATGTTGCCCTACGGGTTCGGTATGCGGCCTGATTCTGGATTTAGGGTTAGGGCGGCGTCCTCCCGCGAGCGAGTGTCTTGTTCGGAGAGCTCGGGAATCCAGACATAGTTCGTCCTCAGGATAGAGGGAGAATCGCCGCATTGCTCCTCCACCACCGCTATCTGATGGGTGTCCGGCGGAGAGTTAATCTCCCTGTGGTCGGGTTTAAGCCCGATCTGATCGTAGTCCGTAGTGACTCCCAGAGCGGCAATGCGATCCAAGAGCTCGTTCAAAGAGGAGAGCTCCATTGGATCCATCTGCTTGGCAAATTTTGAGCCGATGTGGAGGCTATTTTCGATAACCCGAGAGGTCATCGTCGGTGCAGCGGCCGAGCGGGCGGTCATGACGAAGCCGCCTAGTCGGAGAGTTTGGCCTACAGCTAGGGCTCCCCCAAAGGTAATGTTGTCCTTGAGAACGAGGCGAGCTATCTTACTTATGATGACGACACAGTGGAACTCTCAATGAAAGCACCAATGTCCATGTCAAAACCGGCGGGTCTCGGGTAGGGGGTCCCGAACTGTGCGTCTAAGGCGGATGGTAATAGGAGGCAGGGGACACGATGTTTACCCAGGTTCGGGCCCTCTTGATGGAGGTAAAACCCTACATCCTGCTTGATTGTTCTTGATGATATGAGTACTACAAGAGTTGATCTACCACGAGATCAGAGAGGCTAAACCCTAGAAGCTAGCCAATGGTATGATTGTATATTGTCCTACGGACTAAAACCCTCCGGTTTATATAGACACCGGAGGGGGCTAGGGTTACACAAGGCCGGTTACAAAGGAGGAGATATACATATCCATATTGCCTAGCTTGCCTTCCACGCCAAGTAGAGTCCCATCCGGACACGAGATGAAGTCTTCAATCTTGTATCTTCATATTCCAACAGTCCGGCCAAAGGATATAGTCCGGCTGTCCGGAGACCCCCTAGTCCAGGACTCCCTCAGTGGGTTTATGATAAAGTTTATCTATGAAAAATATTTGAATCTTCTCTGAATTCTTTTATGTATGATTGGTTATCTTTGCAAGTCTCTTCAAATTAGCAGTTTGGTTTGGCCTACTAGATTGATCTTTGTTGCGATGGGAGAAGTGCTTAGCTTTGGGTTCAATCTTGCGGTGTCCTTTCCCAGTGACAGTAGGGGCAGCAAGGCACATATTGTATTGTTGCCATCGAGGATAACAAGATGTGGTTTTCATCATATTGCATGAGTTTATCCCTCTACATCATGTCATCATGCTTAAGGCGTTACTCTGTTCTTATGAACTTAATACTCTAGATGCATGTTGGATAGCGGTCGATGTGTGGAGTAATAGTAGTAGATGCAGGCAGGAGTCGGTCTACTTGTCTCGGACGTGATGCCTATATACATGATCATACCTAGATATTATCATAACTATGCTCAATTCCGTCAATTGCTCAATAGTAATTTGTTCACCCACCGTAAAATACTTATGCTCTTGAGAGAAGCCACTAGTGAAACCTATGGCCCCCGGGTCTATCTTCATCATATTAGTCTTCCAATACTTTCCTTTTTACTTTGCTTTTATTTTAGTTTGCATCTTTATCATAAAAATACCAAAAATATTATCTTATAATATCTATCAGATCTCACTCTCGTAAGTGACCGTGTAGGGATTGACAACCCCTTATTGCGTTGGTTGCGAGGATTTATTTGTTTTGTGTAGGTGCGAGGGACTGGCGCGTAGCCTCCTACTGGATTGATACCTTGGTTCTCAAAAACTGAGGGAAATACTTACGCTACTTTGCTGCACCACCCTTTCCTCTTCAAGGGAAAACCAACCCAAGTGCTCAAGAGGTAGCAAGAAGGATTTCTGGCGCCGTTGCCGGGGAGGTTGCACCAAGTCAAGTCAAGATTTGATCTCCCGTCAACAAGCCATTTCTGGCGCCGTTGCCGGAGAGGTCTACGCAAAAGTAAACATACCAAGTACCCATCACAACCCTTATCTCCCGCATTACATTATTTTTCACTTGCCTCTCATTGTCTTCTCCCCCACTTCACCCTTGCCGTTTTACTCGCCATCTCTTTTCTGTTCGCCCTTTTTCAGTTTGCTTTAATGTCTTGTCTCGTTTGCTCGTTTGGTTGGAATAGTTATTTATTTATTAATAAACAGAGAACCTAAGATCTATGTATCCTCTTCCGCTTGATAATCTTTTTAAGGTATCCAATTATGATGAACCAATTGCTAGTGAGTTTTGTGCACTAGATTATCTTTATGAGGTTTTGCTTGAAATTCGTGAATCTGAAAAGTGTGATGAATTACCTTATGAAGCGATTCACGATAGATCTTTGAATAAAAAGAATGATTGAAATGATTTTATTATAAATTCTATTTATGTAAATTGTGCTAATAATATTCAAAACCCTAAGCTTGGGGATGCTAGTTTTGCTATGTCCTCTACTTGTTGCAATGATCATGATTGGGGTGATTCTTCTTTTGATCTTGAAAATTTATTTACTCCCCATGATGATTATGAGATTTATAATAGTGTTTGCAATAATACTGAAAGTGGGTTTGGAAGAGTTTCAACTTTAGTTCCCACATATTTGGATAATTTTCAATCTTATTAAGTTTTTGATAAAAGTGGGTTTGAAGAGGTCATGACTTTAGTTAATGTTAATCCCACTATTTTGGAAGAGTGTCAACTTTGCATGCATGTGGATCGTGTTGAAAATATTTTATGTGATAGCTATTTTTTTGTATTTTCTTATGATCCTACATGTAATTATTACGAGATAGGAAAATATGGTGGTAGAAATTTTCGTGTTACTAAATTACCTCTCGTTATGTTGAGATTGCTATTGTTTCTTTCCGCTTCCTTGCATATGCTAGTTTTTCCTTTCCTTGATAATTTTTTTCCTATAAGATGCCCATGCATAGGAAGTATGTTAGACTTAGATGTGTTTTTCACATGTTTTATGATGCTCTGTTTGTGCTTCAATTCTTGTCTTTCATGTGAGCATCATTGAAATATTATGCCTAGCTATAAGGCTTTAAAGAAAAGAGCTTGTTGGGAGAAAACCCAATATTTTCATTGCTGTTATTAAAGAAATAATTTATCTATCCTCTGCTTTGGTTGTGTTTAATTAGTGTTTGTGCCAAGTAGAACCGTTGGGAAGACTTGGGGAAAGTCTTGTTAATCTTGCTGTAAAAAACGAAAACTTTAGTGCTCACGAGAACTTCTGCCATTTTTATTTCGAAAGTTCTATTTAGTTAATTCTTTTTGAAGATGATTAATAGATAAATTACTCACGTCCATAAATTTATATTATAATTTTTGGGGTTCCAGATCTTGAGCTAGCTACAGAATACTACAGACTGTTCTGTTTTTGACAGATTCTGTTTTTCATGTGTTGTTTGCTTATTTTGACGAATCTATGGCTAGTAAAGTAGTTTATAAACCATAGAGAAGTTGGAATACAGTAGTTTTAACACCAATATAAATAAATAATGACTTAATTACAATACCTTGAAGTGGTCTTTTGTTTTCTTTCGCTAACGGAGCTCACGAGATTTTCTACTTTAAGTTTTCTGTTGTGAAGTTTTAAAGTTTTGGGTAAAGATTTGATGGATTATGGAACAAGGAGTGCCAAGAGCCTAAGCTTGGGGATGACCATGGAACCCCCCAAGATAATCTAAGGACACCTAAAAGCCAAATCTTGGGGATGCCCCGGAAGGCATCCCCTCTTTCGTCTACTTCCATCGGTAACTTTACTTGGAGCTATATTTCTATTCACCACATGATATGTGTTTTGCTTGGAGCATCTTGTATGATTTGAGTCTTTATTTGTTAGTTTACCACAATCATCTTTTCTGTACACACCTTTTGAGAGAGACACACGTGATTCATAAATTATTAGAATACTCTATGTGCTTCACTTATATCTTTTGAGTTATATAGTTTTGCTTTAGTAGTCACTTATATATTTTTAGAGCACGGTGGTGGATTTGTTTTATAGAAACTATTGATCTCTCATGCTTCACTTATATTATTTTGAGAGTCTTAAATAGCATGGTAATTTGCTTAAATAATCCTAATATGCTAGGTATACAAGATTAATAATAAAATTCTCTTATGAGTGTGTTGAATACTAAGAGAAGTTTGATACTTGATAATTGTTTTGAGATATGGAGATGATGATATTAAAGTTGTGCTAGTTGAGTAGTTGTGAATTTGAGAAATAGTTGTGTTGAAGTTTGTGATTCCCGTAGCATGCATGTATGGTGAACCGTTACGTGATGAAGTCGGAGCATGATTTATTTATTGATTGTCTTCCTTATGAGTGGCGGCCGGGACGAGCGATGGTATTTTCCTACCAATCTATCCCCCTAGGAGCATGCACGTAATACATTGCTTTGATAACTTGTATATTTTTGCTATAAGTATATATGAGCTCTTTATTACTAATGTTGAGTCCATTGATCATACGCACTATCACCCTTCCACCATTGCTAGCCTCTCTAATACCGCGCACCTTTCGCCGGTATCATACACCCACCATATAACTTCCTCTAAACAGCCACCATACCTACCTATCATGGCATTTCCATAGCCATTCCGAGATATATTGCCATGCAACTTTCCACCGTTCCGTTTACTATGACATGCTCCATCATTTTCATATTGCTTTGCATGATCATGTAGTTGACATTGTATTTGTGGCAAAGCCACCGTTCATAATTCTTTCATACATGTCTCTCTTGATTCATTGCATATCCCGGTACCCCGCCGGTGGCATTCATATAGAGTGATAATCATTATTAGAGCATTGTCCCAGTGAGGAAAAGATGATGGAGACAATGATTCCCCCACAAGTCGGGATGAGACTACGTACAAAAAAAGAGGACATAAGAAAAAGAGAAAAGGCCCAAATAAAAAAATGAGAGAAAAAGAGAGAAGGGACAATGCTACTACCTTTTACCACACTTGTGCTTCAAAGTAGCACCATGATCTTCATAGTAGAGAGTCTCATTTGTTATCACTTTCATATACTAGTGGGAATTTTTCGTTATAGAACTTGGCTTGCATATTCCAATGATGGGCTTCCTCAAAATGCCCTAGGTCTTCGTGAACAAGCAAGTTGGATGCACACCCACTTAGTTTCTTTTTGAGCTTTCATATACTTATAGCTCTGGTGCATCCGTTGCATGGCAATCCCTACACACTCACATTGATATCTATTGATGGGCATCTCCATAGCCCGTTGATATGCCTAGTTGATGTGACACTATCTTCTCCCTTTTTGTCTTCTCCACAACCACCATTCTATTCCACCTAAAGTGCTATGTCCATGGCTCGCGCTCATGTATTGCGTGAAGATTGAAAAGTTTGAGAACACCAAAAGTATGAAACAATTGCTTGGCTTGTCATCGGGGTTGTGCATGATTTAAATACTTTGTGTGGTGAAGATAGAGCATAGCCGGACTATATGCTTTTGAAGGGATAACTTTCTTTGGCCATGTTATTTTGAGACGACATAATTGCTTAGTTAGTATGCTTGAAGTATTATTATTTCTATGTCAATAGTAAACTGTTGTCTTGAATATTTTGGATCTGAATATTTATACCACAATTAAGAAACATTAAAGTTATGCCAAGTAGCATTCCACATCAAAATTTTTGTTTTTATCATTTACCTACTCGAGGACGAGCAGGAATTAAGCTTGGGGATGCTTGATACGTCTCCAACATATCTATAATTTTTGATTGCTCCATGCTATATTATCTTCTGTTTTGGACATTTTTAGGCTATATTATACACTTTTATATTATTTTTGGGACTAACCTACTAACCGGAGGCCCAGCCCAGAATTGTTGTTTTTGCCTATTTTAGGGTTTCCAAGAAAAGGAATATCAAACGGAGTCCAAACGGAATGAAACCTTCGGGAACGTGATTTTTGGAACGAACAAGATCCAGGATACTTGGACCCTACGTCAAGCAACAACAGGGAGGCCACGAGGTCGGGGGCGTGCCTACCCCCCCCCCCCCCCGAGGCATGCCCTCCACCCTCGTGGGCCCCCTATTGCTCCACCGACGTACTTCCTCCACCTATATATACCTATGTACCCCCAAACGATCAGATACGGAGCCAAAACCCTAATTCCACCGCCGTAACTATCTGTATCCACGAGATCCCATCTTGGGGCCTGTTCCGGAGCTCCACCGGAGGGGGCATCGATCACGGAGGGCTTCTACATCAACACCATAGCCTCTCCGATGAAGTGTGAGCAGTTTACCTCAGACCTTCGGGTCCATAGTTATTAGCTAGATGGCTTCTTCTCTCTTTTTGGATCTCAATACAAAGTTCTCCCCCTCTCTTGTGGAGATCTATTTGGTGTAATCTTCTTTTGCGGTGTGTTGGTTGAGACCGATGAATTGTCGGTTTATGATCAAGTTTATCTATGAACAATATTTTAATCTTCTCTGAATTCTTTTATGTATGATTGGTTACCTTTTCAAGTCTCTTCAAATTATCGGTTTGGTTTGGCCTACTAGATTGATCTTTCTTGCAATGGGAGAAGTGCTTAGCTTTGGGTTCAATCTTGCGGTGTCCTTTCCCAGTGACGGTAGGGGCAGCAAGGCACGTATTGTATTTTTTTCCATCGAGGATAACAAGATGGGGTTTTCATCATATTGCATGAGTTTATCCCTCTACATCATGTCATCTTGCTTAAGGCGTTACTATGTTCTTATGAACTTAATACTCTAGATGCATGCTGGATAGCGGTCGATGTGTGGAGTAATAGTAGTAGATGCAGGCAGGAGTCGGTCTACTTGTCTCGGACGTGATGCCTATATACATGATGATACCTAGATATTCTCATAACTATGCTCAATTCTATCAATTGCTAAACAGTAATTTGTTCACCCACCGTAAAATACTTATGCTCTTGAGAGAAGCCACTAGTGAAACCTATGGCCCCCGGGTCTATCTTCATCATATTAATCTTCCAATACTTTTCTTTTTACTTTGTTTTTATTTTACTTTGAATCTTTATCATAAAAATACCAAAAATATTATCTTATCATATCTATCAGATCTCACTCTCATAAATGACCGTGTAGGGATTGACAACCCCTTATCACATTGGTTGCGAGGATTTATTTGTTTTGTTTAGGTGCGAGGGACTGACGCGTAGCCTCCTACTGGATCGATACCTTGGTTTTCAAAAACTGAGGGAAATACTTATGCTACTTTGCTACACCACCATTTCCTCTTCAAGGGAAAACCAACGCAAGTGCTCAAGAGGTAGCAGTGTAGCGCTGAATGTTAGCTAATAGACGCTGTTAATCTCACTGTTTACCGAAGTAGTTTAAAGTCAATATGCTCTGCTTAAGAAGCTTCCTTGCCCTGTTCTCAACTCAATCTCCTTAGCCGAGATGTCATGCCTAGCCCGATTAGTTGCTAAAATATCCTGCCATATATTAATTGTGACGTAGATTGTCATGGTCTAGTAGCCAATCTGTTAGGTGAAATAGTTGTAAACCGTTTTATACTTGATCTTTGTTGCTGCGATGTCCTTCGATAGTTCGATGTCTGTGTGCTCGGCCTCATTGACTGCTGAAACAGCCTGCCATAATTTAGCACTAAAATATGTTTGTTGAATTAGCTTTACATATATCTTTCCATAGCTTTAGATCTGCTCGTCCAAATATCTTGCCATAGCTTTAGACATCGACCTAGTTATTTTTTTCTGGACTTCATAAAAAAGCATATATGTTTTTCCTGTAATATATAGTAGAAGAACCAATTTGTATGTCTAACAGATGGACAGGACTTGGATAACTTCTGCTCAAAGATTCTCCGCTGCTTATGTTGAGGGGGTTGAAAACTTCATGAACTTTATCAGAGCTCAGTACGGTGGTCCGAAATCAGATGTGCTCTGCTCGTGTAGCAGTTGTATGAATTCAGTTACAAGACCCCGTCAACTGTGCAAAATCATCTACACTTGTATGGGATGTCGGTCACATATACTAGGTGGGTTCATCATGGTGAAGCTGTGAACGTCAATGTTACTGACTACATGGAAGCAGCAGATCACCATCTTGATCTGCCTGATGCTCAGGTGGAAGAGGAGGAGGAGGTGGTGGTGGCGGAGCTAGTGAGTTTAACCAACATTGAAACAATGCTACGAAATGCTCATGCATTTCGTGAACTTTCACCTGCAGAAGAAAAACGGTGGGCCCGCATGTTGGAACAATGCAACGTGGCTGTCACCCGAGGAAATAAGCTGTCAGTATTCTCAGCTATGGTCACCTTTCTTCAGGTGAATACATCCGAGCGGATGACCAACAAATCATTCGATGCGATGTTGTATGCTTTTCGAAAATCTTTCCAAGATGCGTCTGAGCTGCCACACACCTATAGTAAAATGAAGAATTTCCTTTGTGCCGTTGGAATTGGACATGATATGATCCATTTTGTAAGAATAATTGTGTTATGTTCCAGAAGGATTATTCCAACTTAAGTGAATGCCCGAAATGCAAATCATCAAGATGGAAAGATGGCGATGCTGTGAAGAGGATTCCTCATAATGTTCTGAGACATTTTCCAATTACACCAAGATTGCAGAAGTTTTTTCATGATGCTGAAATAAGAGAGGATGTACTGTGGCATTCTAGGAACCAGGAGTACACAGATCAGAATGTAATGATCCATCCATCTCATGGTAGTGAGTGGCAAAGCTTCAATCAGAAATAGAAAAAGTTTGCTGCTGACCCGAGAAACATTAGACTTGGCTTAGTTTAAGATGGATTTAACCCATAGGGCCACCAGAGCGCCACATATAGCACGTCGCCAGTGCTTGTTATCCCATACAACATGCCTCCAAATGTCTGCACCAAAGAATCAAACTACATGATGGGCTTGCTCATCCCAGGTCCAAAAAGTCCTGGAAAGGATTTTGATTTATTCATGGAGCCTCTTGTGGAGGAACTTCAACATCTATGGAAGGGTGTTCTCACTCAAGACCTATATAGCAGCCCACCAGCTAATTTCTTTTTGTGTGCTGTTATAATTTGGTGCATCCATGATTATCTGGCTTTGGCACTATGTCAGGGCAAATGCATGTGTTCGCTGTGACAGGAATCCGTTGTCATACGCAATACTTAGCAAGATCTGTTACATTGGACACTGTCGTTTCCTTGCCAAGGACAAGCCGCGTCCTACAAAATACCGAAGACATGTGTTCAATGCAAAGCATGAAAACTGTGATGCGCCAAAGAGGCTCACCGCAGATGAGTTGCAAGTGTAATTAGAGAAGGTCAGGCATATTACACCAGGAAACCATCCTGGTAATGGTAGCGGGAAAAGGAAGCGTGGCAAGGCAGAAGAGATATGGAGTATTTGAAAGATTTGGATCTGCGGCATAATCTTGATGTGATGCACTTTGTGGGACATGGAGTATTGGAAAGATATGGATCTGCGGCATAATCTTGATGTGATGCACATCGAGAAAAATATATGTGACGGTATTGTCGGCACACTTCTTAATATTGAAGGCAAGACGAAAGATACCTTAAAATCTAGGATTGATTTGACACATCTGGGTATCAGAAAGGATTTGCAGGTGCAAGATGAAGGTAAACCACGGGATATGGCACCAGATGTGTATGTCTTGGACAATTCAAAAAGTAAAGAATTGTACGATGTCCTGTCACGTGTGAGATTCCCACATGGATTTGCTTCCAACCCTGAAAGGAGAGTCAGTGCAGATGGAAACAAGGTACAAGGATTGAAAACTCATGACTGCCACATCCTACTTCAAAGGGTATTACCTGTTATCCTGAGAGGATTGGGCCGCCCTGACTTATACAGAGCAGTTGCAGAGTTGGGACAATTCTTCAGGGAACTCTACAGTAGAAATATCAGGATAGATGCTTTGGAGCGTCTTAGAGACAAGATACCAACTATCCTATGCGACCTTGAGAAGATATATCCTCCAGCCTTCTTTGATGTGATGGTGCATTTGGCAATCCATCTACCTCATGAGGCACTACTTAGAGGTCTAGTATAGCTTGGCTGGATGTCCCTATTGAAAGGCGGCTAGGCACTTTCAAGGGCTATGTCAGGAATAGAGCTAGACCTTAGGATTCCATTGAAGAGGCCTACATTGCTACAGAAGTGTTGACATTCTTCTCAAAATACATTGAAACAACTAATCAGCTTAGCAAAGAGGTGGGTGAAGACAATCCCGGGATCAATGTTTTCGGTTATTCTATTCGAGTTACAGGGAAGAGTGGACAAGAGGACAAACCTAAAGATTTGGACAAAATGGTTTGGTATGTGTGAATAACTGTCCTGAGATACTACCTTATATCAAGTAAGTGCTAAGTACTATAGCTTATACATCGTAATCTACTAAACTTGCAGCACATTCTTATATATTTAGATGTTTGACATGATCACTATGTTGTGCAGCATCTACAAAAATGGGTTGCTGCCGCAAAATCCAAGAAACATGGACAAACTGGTTATGGCAGGATTTGCGAAATGGTTCAAGAGCCATGTAAGCTATTGAATTGCACTGTCAGTTTTTTAATAGATTGAGTACATAAGATGATCAGCTTGTCTATTTTCTAAACTTAGGTTAAGAACCCTGTTCAAGAATTCATCCGATTAACCAGTTACCTTGCAGATTAATCCCTACTCGTAGGGTCACCGAGTAGACTATAAACCACAAAATCGTCTGATTAATTGATTAAATGGCCGATTAACTTGCTGATTAGCTTATTAATCCCCTACTCGCTAGCCAAACGAGCAGCTACCAGTTAACGATTTCCTCAACAATGGTTAAGAATATGCGGGGGGATGGGCAGGTAGTTGATGATGCCCTTTACGCACTAGCAATGGGTCCTGATACTCGGGTAAGACTTTATGAATCTTGCGTTGTTGGAGATGTGCACTACAACACCATTGCACGCGATGAAGGCAGGAAGACACAAAACAGTGCCTTCATGAGCACGGATACGTATGGCAGAGAGACAACTGAAATGTATGCTCACATAACAGACATTGTTCAGTTGCAGTATATCTCCAGTTTTGAGGATCATCAGTGTGTGGTTCTATTGTGCTTCGTTGGTATAACCTATTTTCCAGGATCGCAAAACCTAGAGTTCATGATTATTTCAAATCCATCAATGTCAAGGCGGCGTACCAGACCAACGAGCCTTTTATTTTGGCAAATCAAGCAACACAGATATTTTTCTTGGAAGACACATTTGCTCGTAGCGATGACTGCAGAGTATTGCAAAGGTTTGAGCAGAGGAATTTTTTTAATGAAGTCGCACAACAAGATAATGCTTACATCGCTCCTGATGTACAAGATTCCACAGATGTTCCTGATATCTTTGAGAACCATCATGTCAAGGACCCTGGCAAAAAGATTGCCTATTGTGTTGTGGACATACAAGAGTTTATCAAGAAGAAGCCAACATTCGAGGACATTGAGGATAAAGAAGAAGATGACACTCTGGGGAGTTACGATTCAGACTGATACACATGGCGAAGATGTTGACGCTGCTGTTGCGGATGATGATTAGATTGCTTTTGTCGTATTTTCCTGTCAGAAGACATTTTTTTATCTACTATGTGAAATTATGCTTGCTATGACAACTGAAACTAGATGAACATGTTGTTTAGTATTTTGCTGTGAGAACATAACGTGTTATGTATGTTGATTTGTGTTTGGTGATTGTATGACGAGTAAAACATGATGACCTTGTTGTTTAGTTGTACTCATATTTGCTTGTGAAACTTGAATTTGATGACATAGTTTGTTGTTGCACTGCAATTTGCTCGACGTCTTCGAATGGGAACAAAGCTGACCCGACAGGGTCTCTGCTAATTTATTTATTTATTACAAAAACGGCCTCTACTATTTATTTATTTATGAGCAAAAGGGTATACCCCCCGATTTCGTTAATAGAAATCATTAGATGTTCACAACACTACGGCCAGACTACTACAGGTTTCATTCATTACTAGTTTCAGCAAAGTGCTCATGTCATAGCCACTGAATACATCACGAGTGCTACATACACTGCAAATAAAAAGACAATGATCCTATAGAGCACATCGATTTTGCCCATTATCTTCACAAGCTCTTTCATCTCCTCATTGCTGTCAAGGCCGGTCAGCAGCTGTTGCTGGCCATGATCAGAGGAACTGCATCTTTAACCTTCTACTCTGCATCTTCCTCTTCTGTCGTTCCTTCAGTTACTTGTCCAACACCCCAACCTGCTGGTATTGGGATTCCTCGGCTAACCAAATAATCAGCATAGTTGCATTCCCCCACATCAGCAACTTCCCAGAAATACAAGTCACACGAATCTTCCCTTTTCTACACGAATCAAATTGGAAGATCATCAACCAAACTATTAAAAAATCAGCAACTGAAAGCAGCAGAACAACACTTAAACATATTATTACCCCATGATTCGGGCATTTGTAGATGACTCGGCCAGGGTTGAGGATTGTGGTTGAGACGCAATGGATGACTCTACATGATTTGCAGCAGTGGCACCAGACCAACGGCAGCGAGTTGCGGTGAGCAGGTGGACAAGTAGCCAACGGACATGGTTCTTGTGGCCAGAGCTTCTGATGCTAGGCGGAGTAAGTAGAGAAGAGGAGAAGCGAACGTTAGATATGTCAGTTTCATTACTTGCAGAGTAGCATAGCACCATATATAGTCATAGTCTAGGTTTGAATTCGAACCAGCTACATGAGCGTGTCTCTCTTTTTTATAAAACTCAGCAACGTCTCTTTACTGGTATAGTAGTTTGCTTTGTACACCTTCTCAGGTCTTTGATTTTCTTTCTTTTTTTGCGAGGAAGGAAGGAGGACAAAATTGAGAGTTCCTGGCACTCGAACCCAAGGCCTCTCGGTTGAATACCAAGGGTGCTAGTCACTTATGTGGCGAACGTTCCCTGGGAGGAGGACGGCAGACGAACGCATTTTCCTCGCAGTTTTAGTCGCGATGCAAGATCGAACGGTCGCAGTTTCGGGAATGTTACCAGGCGAACGAGCCTAGTTTTTCTTTTCTTCCTATATATAAAAAGTATGATACTTGGTGTCGGCTTATTCAACAAACGATTGTGCCAACCTGGACTATTGGATTGACATTCAACGTCTGTCGTGTTTCTTCTGTCTCTTCTTCCTCCAGCCACCAAAGCCAAACCAGCGCCGGCGGGACGCCTGCTCCCGCCTCCCATGGCTGGCTGTGCTGCCGCACACGCATCATGGCCACATCGCATCCTCAAACTCTACGCATCTTCCCTGGCTCCTGTTCGTTCCCATCTGAGGCCTCACCATCGTCCTCCGCCTTGGTTTGCTCGCCGCGGCGCTGCCCTCCGGTGTTGTCAACACGGTCAACAACCGAGAGGAATAAGGATATGACTGTGCATGGTGAGGACGACAGTAGGGACCCAGCAGCGCACACAATAATTTTTTTCGGGACGGAGAAGGGAACTGGGTTGTGCAGGAGCTGTGGCCCGTCTAGCCCAGGCTTTTATTTCATATGTTTAGCACAGGACGAGCCCATTTTGTTTTTTCCTTTCTGAAATTGGCTAGCCCAGCTATTTTGTTTTTTGCAGAATAACCAACGTAGGCCTACTTACTTTTCTACGCCCTGGTGGGCCGGAAATCTTTCAAGACAAGGAGGGATGCATTTTGCCCAGAAAATGGGCTATAAGTAATAATAAATGGGCTGTAAAATGAAAAAATACAGCAAACAGGCAATTAGTTCCAAAATACTTTTTTCTTTCGGATTTTGATAGTTTAAATTTCATTGTTTTAGTGCAGGTAAAATTTCATTGGATTTAAATTAAGGTATGTTTAGTTTTTAAATTAATTTGAATCTGGCTAGAAATTTTGGGCTGTATGCTGTTTGGGATAGATTTGGAGGCTGATTTGTGGGTCTACTAGGTTGACGTGTATGAAAGGCTTGGTCAACTTAGTCCACAAACGATTCGATCAGCATTGACCATTCGATGTTAATCCAACGGCCGTGCCACTTCTTCAATATCTGATCTTCTTGCTCTAGCCCCCCAAACCAGCGCCGGTGGGACTTCTTGCTCTACCCTCTCATGGCCCGCTATGCTGCCGCACAGGCCGCACTGCCCCACCCTACTCCATTGCTGGCCAGGCCATTCCTCTACTCACCCGCACCTCCTGTTATTTTCTGGCGATGGCAGTCAGACCAGTAAACCCTCGTACTCCCCACCGCGTGGGCAACCACTGCCGAGTCTTCCCCGGCTCTGTGTCGTTCCCTTCCTAGGCCTCCCCATCATCCACCGCCCTAGTGCTATCGGCGCAGCGTGGACGCGGTGGTCAATGTGGTCAATGAACGACATCCATCTGAAGTGGACTATACATGGAGAGGCCGACAGTTGGGTCCACGGCCGCAAACAAGGAAATGCCTCCTTATTACGCGCAAAATAATGATTCCTCCACCTGACATCTGGGCCCACCGGAAGGGCTTTGTATTTCACAAAAAAATGTTTCCCCCGTTGACAGCTCAGACCCACCAGCTATATCTTCGCACGCAAGGAAGTGCCTCTTTATTACGCACAAAAAAATGAATACTCCCCCTGCTAACTGGGACCCAGCATAGTGGGAGGCTTACTTGGGCCTACAAAGTTGACGGGGACGAAGGGCTTTGTCAACTTAGTCAATATGAAGGATTCTAGTCCAGTGACCGTACAATGTCCATCTAATGGCCGTAGAGCTTCTTCAACCTCTAGTCTTCTCGCTCTAGCCGCCCAAAGCAGCGCCGGTCGTGCCGCCAGACCTGCTTCCCGTGGTCGGCTGTGCCGCCGCGGAGGCCTCACCGCCCCCTACTACTCCCACCGCTGGCCAGGCCATCCCTCCACTCACCTACACCCCCTGTTATTCTGCGGCGACGGCAGCCTCACACCGAAGCTGAACCAGTGAACCCTCGTACTCCTCTCCGCGTGGGCATCCACTGCCGCTTCTTCCCCGGCTCCGCGTCGTCCCCTTCCTAGCGCTTGCCGTCGTCCACCGCCCTGGTGCTCTCATCGTGGCGTGGTCAACGTGGTCAAGGAACGACTTCCATCTGAAGAGTACTGTACGTGGAGAGGCTGACAGCTGGGTCCACGACCGCAGCAAGGAAGTGCCTCCTTATTTCACGGAAAATAATGATTCCTCCACCTAATAGCAGGGACTCACCGGACGGGCCACCGTATTTCACGAAAAAAACATTCCCCCCTGACTGCTGGGACCCAGCAGCTACATCTTCGCATGCAAGGAAGTGCCTGACAATCAAGACCCACCTGGTCGAAGCGTACGTAGCGATCTCATTCTGGTCGGGAACGTGTGAGTACATGCTGGTCGATGTAGAGGCGCGCACGTTTGGTAGTAGAGGCGCACACGTGTGGTAGTAGAGGCGCACACGTAGCATGTACACGTACGTATGGCGGCCATGTCGCAAGAAAGTAAATACGGCCACGTACGTACATACGGGCGGGTTCTCGAACGCCTACTCGTGCATACGTATGGCCAGGGCTCATGTACATGGCTAGGTCGGAACAAAGAAACTGCGTCGTCATCTTGTTCATGGGGAGGCAACAGAATGTGTCGTGTTTATCGGGAGGCAACGGAACGCATGCTGTTCATCGGGAGCCAACCGGCTAGGACGGAACAGGCAATGGAAACGAGGCCTGGCGTACCGCAGAACGGAGGAAGCGACCTTGTGTTCGACCGGCCATGGTGGAAATGGCATCCTGTTCATTGGGAGGGGTCTGCCATACCATAAATCGGAGGAAACGGACCTCCTATGGTCGAAACGGGGTCCTGTTGATCGGGAGGGGTGTGGCATACCGCAAAACGGAGGAAACGGACTTGTGTTGGAGCGCTACGGTCGAAATGGGGGTCCTGTTCATCGGGAGGGTGTGGCGTACCACAAAACGGGACTCCACGGGATGTTGTTCATCGCCACCGTCGATTGCCTCCGCGGGCTACTGTGCATCCACCGTCGACCTCCTCCAGCCTCCACCTGCGACTGTTCATCCACAGGCTCCTGTTCATCCAGCCTCCACCATGCGCTCCAACACCGGCTACTGTTCAACCAGCCCTCTCCACGGGGGTCCTATTCAACCACCCCTACACGGGCTACTGTTCCTCCAGCCCTCCACCAGCTACTGTTCAACCAGCCATCCACCGGCTACTGTTCAACCAGCCCTCCACGGGGTCATGTTCATCCAGCCATCCATCGGGGTCCTGTTCATCCACCAGGTCGATCGATCGGGGTACTGTTCATCCAGCGGTAACGGCCTCGACTACCACGGGGTCCTGTTCATCCAACCCCCACCGGGAACTATTCATCCAAACCCCCCAACAACGCTCACTATTCATCAAGGGAACGAGGCAGCAGTGTTCGATCAGCTTCAGTTAGCAGCAGTAGTGAAGGAATCACTCGGGTTCAGTTAACAGCAAGGGATCGATCGATCGCTCAGGTTCAGTAACGCGTAGCCTGCAGTGCAATCGCTCGGGTTTAGTTAGAGCCCAACACCTCACTCGGGTTCAGTTAGAGTGCAATGCCTCACACACACGTGCATCTGTACGAGAGAAACGCGCATCCCTCGGCCCTCGACTACCCACCGCAACCGGGAACTCCCTCAATATTTTCCTCACCCTCACTTCTACCATGGTTTTCTCCGTCATGGACGGCCCAAAGAATGTCATGCAGCTGCGTTTCTGGCCCGGCCAGGACAAAAAGCCCATTTTCTGTCATGATTTTTTGTCATAGAAGTAGGCGCCCACCATTTCCTGTCAAGATTTTTTGTCATAGAAGTAGGCGCGGGGAAATTCAGGAAGGCCACGTCGAACTGGGTCCGGCAGTGGGACGTCATCCATATAGAACCATTCCGAAGACCACTGTGGGTATAACTCTTTGGGAGTTCGTACGAGGTATCCGGATCCAGCTATACGCCATACGTCGGCACCTCCCACTTCAAATATAGAGCCTCCTCGATGGCGGCGAATGAGGCAAAAGAACTTCCTCCATAGTTTGAAATGGGCCTCGATGCCTAAGAACAGTTCGCAGAGAGCAACAAAACCTGAGATGTGCAGAATCGAACCTAGGGTAAGGTTGTGTAGTTTAATGCCATAAAATTCCAATAGGCCCCTAAGGGATGGATTGGAAAGCCCAAGCCCCGTAACAGAAATGGGACGAAGCACACCCTCTCCTCCTTATTGGGGTTGGGGAAATTTTCAGCCATTATGTCATTGCTGATGGAGGCCAATCCCGCTCGAACGGAGACTAGATCTGCGAGGGGAAGATAGCCCTGTGTCTGGAGTCGACTCAGTTGAAGATAAGACACTGAGCAGCTTTGCCAGTCGCCCTCTTGATTGCCATGGGGACGCGAGGAAGAGCCTGGGGCGCTGGCCATATTTGGAGGCGTTTTGTGGCTGATCTTGGTGTTTCCACTGCTCGATTTGGATGGTACATTGAGGATTCGATCTCTTTATATAGACGCCATCCGTGCGAGGCTGGGTGTTTTCTTTTTAATAAAAAATGGTGGACCATTCGCATTCGCTCGACGCGTGGAAATTGAGCCGACAGCAGGAAGGAGTCATAAAGGCAGAACACAGAGGTCAAAACTGTATTGCAATCCATCCGAAGTATAATGAAGAACCCACCTTGCAAAGCTGAAGATGTAAGCCGGATACTACGTCGTCAATGAAGGCAAGTTCAGGGGCTACTGAGCGAGACCTGCATTCGGGGGTCCTCAGGTGTCCGGCCCACTAGATATGGGCCGGGCTGATGGGCAGTGAAGATAAACCAGAAGATCATTCCCCGTGTTCGGGTAGGACTCATGGATGCGTGGACGGCAAGATTGGAGTCCGGATGTACTGTTTCCTTCCCTTATAAAACCGACTTTGTACTCCTCTGGTGTATATATAAACTAGAGGGTTTATTCCGTAGGGTTCATCAGAATTCATATAGGCTAGACATCTAGCGTTTAGCCATCACGATCTCAAGGTAGATCGACTATTGTAACCCATATACTCATCAAATACAATCAAGCAGGACGTAGGATTTTACCTCCAGTAAGAGGGCCCGAACCTGGATAAATATCGAGTTCCCCGTGTCCCTTGTTACCTTCGATCCTCAGACGCACGGTTCGGGACCCCTTACCCGAGATCGGCCGGTTTTGACACCGACACCTACCCCCTGCTCCACTCACCTACTCGCCCACTTGTACCCGCTCTCTCTCTCTCACTCACTCACTCTCTCTCTCTCTCTCTCTCTCTCTCTCTCTCTCTTTCTCTCTCTTCTGTGCTCACCTCCCCTTCTCCAGTTCCGCGGTGCCAACCACACTGCCGCCATGGCTGTGGCCGTCTAAGCGCTCTCCGTCGTCCCCTTCACCTACGACCTGTGATAGCCTGGCTTAATACGGATGATAGACTACTCATATCAATAAGGAATTCTTTCTTTTTCGGAAGCCAATTCGAACAGAACTCCAAAGTTAAGCGTGCTCAGCTTGGAGTAATTTCAGGATGGGTGACCGATCGGGAAGTTGCTCCCGGGTGAGCACGAGTGAGGACAAAGTGAGCAGAAAAGACTAGTATTGATCTGTGGGGCCAGTCTAGATCCCGCCAGGAGTAATGACCACCGACGGGTGTGTCCAGGGCGTTACAAGTTGGTATCAGAGCCGACCCTCACGGTTACACGGATGTTTGCGGACAGGTGCATGGTCATGTTGTGCATGACTTTTGTGACCCGTCGTGGCACACGGCATGGCACATGTGCCGAACTGGAAGCACAGACGTATGTGCCAAGAGGGAACGTTCCTGTGGCCCGACGAGGACGTCGGTTCCTCTGAGTGGGGGTGTATGTGATAGCCTGGCTTAATACAGATGATAGACTACTCATATCAATAAGGAATTCCTTCTTTTCCGGCAGCCCATTCGGACAGAACTCCAAAGTTAAGCGTGCTCAGCTTGGAGTAATTTCAGGATGGGTGACCGATCGGGAAGTTGCTCCCTGGTGCGCACAAGTGAGGACAAAGTGCGCAGAAAAGACTAGTATTGATCTGTGGGGCTAGTCTAGATCCCGACAGGAGTAACGACCACCGGCGGGTGCGTCCGTGGCATTACACGACCACTCCAGGGGCTCCGCCTCGACCTCCTCGATGCCCCCGACAAGCCACGCGAGCCGGGACAGTCCCGTCGCACCACCCCGACCACTTCTTCCTTTGGACGCCGATCTGGTCACCGTCGTTCGCTCCAGCAAGCCCTCCCCGGGCGTTGGTGAGGTTTCGATCCTCCTCCGCCTCCCCGAAAGTCTTCTCCATCTTTTTCCATTCTCCGTCCTCGCCGTAGTCACGACCGCCGTCCCCAAGTTCTGTTGTGGCCACACCGATGCGCGCGCGCTTGCTCTCTGATGTAGCTGCTACCTACTGCCTCTGCAGGCCACGTCCGCCCGAGCCTTGCCCCTGCTGCAGCCCGCGCTAGGCTGCGTCCCATCCATTTCCTGGAGCTCTGCCTGCCAGCGCCTTGCCGCAACCAGGCGCACCCCCGCGCTGGCTCCGCTCCCGCTCGTTGTCGGTAGCCGCTAGCGCCGCCCTCATGCGACGCTGCAAACATGCCTCACGTGCGCCGCTGTGTCCCGGTGTTGCACGTGTGTCCGCCCCGGTCGCCGCTCGCCTTGCCTGTCGTCCGCTACATCTACTGCTACCATCGCCGAGCGCCGCACTTGCCTCCCCTGCTGCCTCGCTAGCGCCAGCCGCCCCTCCTTGCGCCCGCGCCGCCTGCTCACCGACCCCGCCGGCTGCCGCGCGTGCCGGCGTTACTCCTTCCTCGCCTACGGCGGCCACGGCTCCTGCTAGCTTCTACCGCCTAGCACCACGGCTGCTGCACATGCGCTGCTGAGCTCGCCCGCTACAACCCCTGTTGGCTGGCCGCGCCATGCCTGGCCCCTGCAGCGGCTACCCACTAGCAGGTGTGGCCCTTGTTTAATTAGGATTTGCTAGTTTTGTCTATTAGAAGATGACAAGTGGGCCAACACCTATTTATTATCTCCAAATTGTTGACTTAATAAAGCAGTGTCCATGACAAGTGGCCCCATGACTTAAATAGTCTATTTAAAACAATTCTATATGAACATGAGCCTATGACATGCGGGACCCACACTATACTTTTGACCTCTGACCAGTCAACTGCTGAGTCAACAATTGACTGGCCCAACCAGTTTGTGGCTAGGGATAGCTTTGGCTGTGTGTTAAAAGTTGTTGCACTGTTCATTTATTCGAATTAAAATAATTCCAGGAATTTCTGAAAATTGCTAAAACTTTGGAAATTCATAGAAATTCAACCGTAGCTCGGATGAAAATGTTTTCTATATGAATGTTTCTCAGAAAAATTCAATGAATCCCAATACGCGGTCCGTTCATCTGTCACATGCCCCTAGCACACTGAACATGGAACCGTCCCCTCTCTTTTTTTTGTCTTGAAAAAGCCTAACGTCGGGAAAACCCCTCTGGAGGTTTTCTATCTTTGTCTGCAACATGTAGTACTGTATTAGCTCAACCATAGCGCTGCATATCGTCATGTAATGCTTAGTGATGCATTTGTTTTCCTTGTATTTACTATTTCTTCCCAGTCTTCTCTCCGTGACACCCCAAGACGGATGTTGCCCCTATGATCGATTACGCCACCGACAACCCGTCTTCCTTTTCAATAGAGCTTCCAGGCAAGAAAACCCCCCATTTGATCATTCTGACATTGCCCATTCCCTTCTCTCTTGTGCTTGCATTAGAACTGCTACTGCTTTTTGTATGATCCTACTTTGATGCATAGCCTGTTTTTGTTACCTGCTTTCATACCATACCTGCTTATTCTAAACTTCTTAGTATAGGTTGGTTAGAGATCCATCAGTGACCCCCACCTTGTCCTAGTTGCCCCGCTTTATGTTTGATGACTCAATCAACATGATCGATGTCCAGGCCCCGACACCGCACATCAACCCTCTTAGTTGTATGAGTATGCAGAGTTATTATCGATTGCCGAGGGTGATACCTTATCAGCACTTCTGATGCGAACCCTGTAGTGTAGCTATTTGGTTTTGGCCATCGAGGGTGATTCCTCCTTCACCACTCCTGATAACGACTCTATCGTGCAACCCCTCAAGTGTGGATCATCGAGGGTGATTCCTCCAAGTCCACCTTGACGGTTACATCGAATGGGAATCCATTAAGGGTGATCCTCAGGTTTCCCCCTTGTTGTTTCAGACACACAGTTACTTTGACTTACCACAGAACCATGATGACATTAGGTCGGCCCCGAGGGTACCCACGAGTGATGTGAAGTCGGGTTGATCTGGAGGATACCCGCAAGTTTTCAGCACGGCACAGACTGACATTCTTAGCCCTTGACGCAAGTCCTTGAGACGGGGCGACGGGACCACATATCATGGATCATTGATCGTTATCGCGCACTACCAAGACACTAACGGTTTGGATATTTGAGCCTAGTAGGCCTCTGGCCTTTTTTCACACTAACCCCCATGCAAGAATAAGTATGGCACTCTGCGTCATACATTTCTCCCGAAAGTGCACTAGACACCACAGTTGAGCGGCACGCGCCCGGGTGGTCTGTGTAAGCACCTGCCTTTAATAAGGAGGTAGCCAGGACAGATCCCGGCCGTCCTCGCAACGCGTGGGATTGCAAAGGACGATTGGCCCATGACCACTTCGCATTTAAGATGCAGACCGGCGTGTGACCTCTCTATTGAGCCTAGGTAGGATTACATCGTGTTGATCGACCGAGGCCGGTCATAACTTGATGGTGTTTTCGGCCGGAGTTGATCGAGCGTGTTTGGTAAGTTTGTGCATCCCTCCAGGAAAGATTGATCTATTCGAATAGTTGGGTCCATGGTAATGGAAGCTCGGAGTTGTATCCGGATTGTTATAACTAGAAATGGATACCGAATGCTGAAGCATGTTATGGATATGTGGTTCCAGGATTGCTTTCTCGAAGGGAGTCGACAAAGGATCTCTAGGCGCTAATGTTACAACTTGTTTGCTAAAAATAAACTGCTCTTCTATACTCTTCTGAATGCTGCAAGATGCTTGGAGCTGCTTGAAGATGCTAGTCTTCGATAGGCTAGGCTTTCCCCTTCTCTTCTAGCATTCTGTAGTTCAGTCCACAGATACAACCCATTCCTTTGATACAGATGCATAATTAGTTTAGTTCTGATGTAAGTCTTGCGAGTACTTTGGATGAGTACTCGCGGTTGCTTTGCTACCCTTTATTCCCCTATACCCGATTGTTGCGACCAGATGACAGATCCCAATAGCCAGACGACACCACTGATGACTACTACTACCACGAGGGTGCTTACTACTACATGGAGACCACCGACGACCAGGAGTAGTTAGGAGGCTCCCAGGCAGGAGGCCTTGCCTTTTCGATCATTGTTGCTTTTGTGCTAGCGTTCTTAACGCAACCTTGTTTAACTTATGTTTGTACTTACATAATGTTGCTTCCGCTGAATCATTGTATTGGAGCTTATGTATTCGAGCCCTCGAGGCCCCTGGCTTGTAATATAAAGCTTGTATTATTTTAATTTGTGTCTAGAGTTTTATTGTGATATATTCCCGTGAGTCCCTGTTCTTGATCATATGCATTTGCGTGTATGATTAGTGTACGATTGAATATGGGGCGTCACAAGTTGGTATCCGAGCCGACTGCATGTAGGTAGCCCCCTTTCCAACCCTTTGGCTGAAGTCGAGTCTAGTCACTACAAAACTTTTACTAATATGAATGTGTGTCTTACGGGCTCACATCGCCATTGGGTGGTATTAGGATCTTTTACTCCTCGTCTGTACTCTGGGCCTCGAATCTCTCTTCAAGTCGGGTTAAATGAATTTACAAACTCTATAGGATCCCGTGAACACATTCACCCCAATGTTGGATAAGCCATATTTATTCCTTAAAATAGTATTTTGAATAGTACACACAGTGTCGTGTTGACTACTATGTGGTATCGATCGTACCTCTTTCATTATGCATGTTTCATCATGAATGATCCTTTGTATTTACAAATTCTCGATGCTGGACTACCCCTGTTACATGTTAGTAGGATGGTTTGATCCGCTGGTCGTGGCCGTGGTGGCAACGCTCCAGCACCGCCCGAATTCATGGTCAGAATGATGTAGCAGTTTGAGTTGAATCGCCAGTTCATGGAAGGAATGATGGCTCTGCTTCCTCGCCGTAACATGAATCAATATCCAGCCCCAATAACTCTACAGGATTTCATGTGCCTCAACCCACATATTTACCGCTTGTCAACTTAGCCCCTTGATGCTGATGACTCGTTCCGCGGCATCACGTATGAAATGGAGTCTGCTAGTGTGGCCCCTGCTAGCTATGTCCCCTTTGCATCATTCTTTCTGAAGGGCCCGCTGCTCAATGGTGGGACAACCACATGCATACCCTACCTGCTGGAACGGTCATCACTTGGTTGGATTTTCAAGCCGCTTTCTATGCCCGCTTCATTCCTCAGGGAATCATGGACATGAAGAAGCACGAGTTCTGTAACCTCACCGAAGGCAACAAGACTGATGATGCTTAGCAGCAGGAATTCCTGGACTTGTCCCACTATGTCGAAGAAGACATTTCTACAGATGCTCACAGACAGGAAAAGTTGCGTGACGGACTTCATCCTGATATCAAGCTAGCACTGGTTATTAATGACTTTGCCGACTTCGCCACCTTGGTGAACAAGGCTATCCAAGTTGAGACAGTTCTTCAGCAACATCAGGGATCTCTCAGGCGCAACTGTGACGCTGGCTCATTTTCTGGCCCGTCAGTCCAAAAGCGTTGGATATGGATCCCCCATAGCATGTACCGTCCAACGGCACCTGCACCAAGACAGTCCTATGCAGCACCCCGTCCGCCTCCACCACCACCGAAGCAGCCTCTTCAAACTATACCACCCCAAGCTCCTCCTCCCAGTCCCAATGATGGCCTATGCTTCAAGTGTGGCCTTCTAGGTCACCGTTCTAGCAACTATCCTGAGAATCACAACCAACTAGCTCTTCCTGCTGCTAGTTGTGGAAACAATCAGCCCCACAACAACAATGCCAGGCCTTGTGGTCGTGGTTAGGCTAACAATATTAATCTGAATGAAGCTCAAGACTAGCCTGCTACTATGATGGGTACTCTCCTTGTTAATTCAGTACCAGCTGTTGTTTTATTCGATACATGAGCATCACATTCTTTCATATCAGAAGATTTTGCATTTGTGCATGGCATTAAATACGAAGAGATGAATATTCCATTAGTGGTAAACACCCCTGCAGGCTACTATCAAACCACCCTAGGTAGCCACAACATCGTCATTGAGATTGAAGGATTAGAGTTTCATGCCTCTCCCATTATCCCGATGTCTTCTAGTATTGACCTCATTCTGGGAATGGATTGGTTGAAATCACATACTACTTCTATGGTTTGTTCAACTAAAACTGGTCACCTCCTACATCCTTCTAATGAGATAGTAAGCTATCATGATCGACTTGTTCCAAATGCTGAAGCACGAATTTATGCCTTGAATGCGTTGAACGCAGCACCTCTTGAGGGCATCGAACACATTCTAGTCGTTCGTGAATTCCAAGATGTCTTTCTAGAAGAACTCCTAGGGATACCTCCTACTCGGGCTGTCGAGTTCATCATCGACTTGAAACCAGGCACCATTCCTATCGCCAAACGACCCTACAAGATGCCACCTAATGAGCTCCTTGAACTTAAGGAGGAAATCGACAAATCTCTTCGTAATGGTTTCATTCGTCCAAGTTATTCTGCTTGGGGAGAACCTTCTCTCTTCGCTAAGAAGAAGGACAGAATGAACTGTTTGATCCAAGACTATTTTCCTATCAACCAAGGTACAATTCAGAACAAATATCCCCTTCCTCGGATCAACGATATTTATGGTCTACTGGTTGGTTCATTGATATTCTCTAAACTCGACTTGAGGTTGGGTTACCACTAGATCCGTGTTTGTGAAGAGGGTATTCCCAAGACAGCCTTCCTTACTCGATATGGTTCATACGATAACACCATCAGGTCTTTCGGCTTAACCAATGCCCCAGCTACATTCTCTCGTCTAATGAACTATATATTCATGGATTACCTCGACAAGTTCGTCGTGGTTTATCTGGATGATATCCTTGTTTATTCCAAGAACAACAAAGAACATGTTGAACATCCTCTCCTTTTTCTGGAAAAGCTTCGAGAGCATCAACTTTATGCCAAGTATTTCAAGTGCAAATTATGGCTTCCCGAAGTGACATTCCTTGGGCATGTCATCTCTAAGGATGGTATTGCCATCAACCCAAAGCGAGTTCAGGCTATTCTTGATTGGACCCCTCCAAAGACTGTCACGCAAGTCAGAAGCTTTCTCAGACTCGCCGGCTATTAACACCGTTTCGTCGAGAACTTCTCCAAGATCGCCAAGACCCTGACTAATCTGATTCATAAGGGTGTTAAGTTCGATTGGACAGACAAATGCCAGGAAAGTTTCCAAGCCTACAAGGACAAGCTAACTTTTGCCCCAGTTCTTGCTCCCCTGATTCTCGCAAGGACTTTGTCATCTATTGCGATGCTTCAATTCAAGGACTAGGTTGTTTCCTAATGCAAGAGCGCAAGGTGATTGCTTATGCCTCCCGTCAAGTGTGTCCTCATGAAGAGAACTACCCAGTTCATGACCTCGAGCTTGCTGTGGTTATCTATGCACTAAACCTATGACGATAGTACCTTCTCGGTAATCGTTGCAAGATCCTCACCAATCATCAGAGTTTGAAGTACTTGTTTACTCAGCCAGATCTGAACCTTCATCAGCAGTGATGGATGGAAGCTATTGCTGACTACAACTGTGGTGTATGCTATACCCCTGGCAAGGCTAATCTACTGGCTGATGCCCTGAGCCGTAGGTCTTATTGCAATAGCCACATGGTTCATAAAGCTCAACCCCGCCTTTATGAAGAACTTTCCAAGCTTAACCTTCAACTGGTTCCACAGGGATCTCTAAATAACCTTGTCATGTAACCAACTTTGCTGAAGGCTATTAAGTCCGCGCAAGCCAAAGATACTCACGTTGATCTGATGAAAAGGATCTTGCCTTAGAGAAATCCAAAGATTTCTCACTTGGCGAAGACGGAAGTTTGTACTTCAAAGATCGCATTGTAGTACCCCGGTTCAAGCTTATAAGTGAGAAGGTGATGAAATTAAGAAGAACATGACACCCCTCTCTCTATTCATTCGGAAAGTACCAAGATGTATCTAGACATCTGTCAGAAGTATTGGTGGTCCAAGATGAACCAAGACATTGCTCGATATATCAAAGAGTGTGACGTTTGCCGTTGCGTCAAGGCAGGACATCAGAAACCGGCTGGACTTCTACAAACTCTCCCTGTTCCTAAATGGAAATGTGATAAGATCCAAATGGACTTCGTCATTGGCCTTCCCAAGTCTCAGAAAGGTAAAGATGCTATCTTTGTCATCATCGAACAATTCTCGAAGGCTGCTCACTTTCTGTCAGTCAAGGAGACAATCACTGCTAGTCAATTAGCCAACTTTTATATCTCCAGAATTATGTCACTCATGGCATTCCGAAGCAGATTAGTTCAGACCATGGCGGTTTATTCACCTCAAAGTTCTAGGATCGTTTCCAAGAGGCAATGTGAACTAATATTACCTAGAGCACTGCTTATCATCCCCAATCCCAAGGCGAAGTCGAGCAAGTCAATCAAATTCTTGAAGACATACTTTCGTCTTGCGTTATTAATTTCGGCATGAACGGAGAAGAATCTGTCCCTTATGCAGAGTTCTCTTATCACAACAGCTATCAAGCGAGCTTGAAGATGGCACCCTTTGAAGTGCTATATGGACATAAGTGTCGAACCCCTCTGAATTGGTCACAAACTGCGGAATGAATGCTCATTGGTCCAGACACTATTCAACAAGCTGAAGAGTAGGTTCGCATTGTCTGGGATAATCTCAAGGCGGCCTAGCCCAGCCAGAAGAGCAACTATGACCAGAAACACTACGTTCAACTTATCAACCATGTGAAGAAGCTTATCTGCATGTCACTCCTTTGAGAGGCACTCATCGGTTCGGAGTCAAGGGCAAGCTAGCTCCACGCTACATTAGTCCTTTCCGTGTTCTGTACCATCATGGACTGGTGGCTTATCAATTGGAGTTGCCACCTCAATTCTCTCATGTCCATGATGTCTTCCACGTGTCGCAACTTCGTCGTTACTTCAAGGACCAGGAATGTGAAGTGGATCTGGAACTGATTGAAGTTCGAGATGATCTCACCTACAAAGAGCATCCTATCTGCATTCTTGAAGAAGCTGAACGTCGAACCCTCCAGAAGGTTACCAAGTTCATCAAGGTGCAATGGTTGAATCATACTAAAGATGAAGCCACTTGGGAACGCGAGGATAACCTCCGTTTTGAATACCCCAATCTTTTCCCTTCTACCTCTTAATTCTCTGGACAAATTTCTTTTAGAGGAGGAGAGCTGTAACACCTCTATGTAATGATGCTACCGCAACCCCTAGGGTTAAGCTAATCATTTTGCTAAGAAAGTGTTTGATCATCATAATCTCATATCTCTTTCAAATTCCAGTTGAATTCATTTTCAAATTATGAGTGAAATTCAAAATTACTCAAAGATAAAAACAAAAAATGTTCATCGTGTGGCAAATAATCACTTGTTAATATTGGTGGTGAACCAACTTTTTGCAAAATGTTTAAGTGCACTAAACTATTTAAAATAGTGGCTAAAACAAATAGATTAAATGCCTTTTTAAATTATATAAGTTGCAAACTATTTCAAAAAGCCTCACAATCTTTTGTGGCAGTGCCAACTAGTGTAATGTAATTATGTGGCCAAGTCCCACCTTTTACAGAATCCTTTTTGGCAGCTCAAACATTGCAAAGCATTTTCTTTAAAAAGGAAAGAGAAAAAGAAATGGCAAAATGAAAAAAAGAGATGCCCCCTTGCCCCCCCCCCCCCCCCCCCCCCCCCCCCCCCCCCCCGGGCTGCGCCCACCAGGCCAGACCAGCCAGCCCAACTCCCCCTCCCAGGCCGTCCCCTCTGTTCCCGCGACCGCATCTCTACAAGGCCGAGACCGCACCGGATCGCCTCGCTGGCATCGCCGCGAGAGGATAAGGCCTCCACTCCCTTGATGCCTCGGGCTCCTACCCCCTGCTCCCCTCGCCCACTTGTCCCCGCTCTCTTTCTCTCACTCGTCTGCACTCACCTCCCCTTGTCTCGATCCGCGGTGCCGACCGCCCAACCGCCATGGATGCCGCCGTCTACGCGCTCTCCACCGTCCCCTTCTCCTAGGACCGCTCCAAGGGCTCCGCCTTGACCTCCTCGACGCCTCCGCCAAGCCATGCTAGCCGGGACGGTCCCGTTGCACTGCCCTGACCACTTCTTCCTCTGGATGTCGAGCTCGTCACCGTTGTTCGCTCCTGCAAGTCCTCCCCCGGCCTTCTCAGCAACGTTGGTGAGGTTTTGACCCACCTCCGCCTCCTCGCGAGTCTTCTCCTTCTTCTTCGTTTCTCCGTCATCACCGTAGTCGCGACCACCGTCACCAAGTTCTTTCGTGGCCTCGCCGATGCACGCGTACCTGCTCTCTGCTGCAGCTACTACCTAGTGCCTCTACACGCGGCACCCACCGAAGCCTTGCCCCTGCTGTAGCCCTCGCTAGGCAGCAGCCATGCCCCGCGCGTGCCGCTTTGTCCTAGTTCTGCACGTGCCGCTTTGTCCTAGTTCTGCACGTGCGTCCACCCTGCTCGCCGCTTGCCTCGACCGTCGTTCACTATAGCCGCTGCTACCATCGCTAGGCGCCACACTTGCCTCCCCTACTGCCTGGCCCGCGGCAGCCGCCCCTCCCCGCACCCGCACCGCCTGCTCGCCGAACACACCGGCTGCCGTCCATGCCGGCATGACTCCTTCCTCACGTACGGCCGTCGCGGCTGGTGCTAGCTTCTGCCGCCTGTCGTCGCGGCTGTTGCACATGCCCTGCTGATCTCGCTCGCGACTGCACCTATTGGCTGGCCACACCACGCCCGCCCCTGCCATGGCTGCGAGCACGCTTAGCCGTCCCTGGCCGCTGCCGGATATGCCCGCTAGCAGGTGTGGCCCTTGTTTAATTAGGATTTGCTAGTTTAGTCTATTAGAAGATGACAAGTGGGACACCACGTGTTGATTATCTCCAAATTCTTGACTTAATAAAACAGTGTCCATGACAAGTGGCCCCATGACTTAAATAGTCTATTTAACACAACTCTATCTGAACATGAGCCTATGACATGCGGGACCCACACTGTACTGTTGACCTTTGACTAGTCAACATTTGACCAGTCAACTACTGAGTCAGCAGTTGACTGGCCCCACCAGTCAGTGGCTAGGTCTAGCTTTGGTTGTGTGTTAAAAGTTGCCGCACTGTTCATTTATGCGAATTAAAATAATTCTAGGAATTTCTGAAAATTGCTAAAACTTTGGAAATTCATAGAAATTCAACCGTAGCTCAGATGAAAATGTTTTCTATATGAAAGTTGCTCAGAAAAATCCAGCGAATCCGAATATGCTGTCCGTTCATCTGTCACATGCCCCTAGTATGCTGAACATGGAATCATCCCCTCTCTTTCGTTTGTTTGGAAAAAGCCTAATGCCGGGAAAACCCCTCCGGAGGTTTTCCCTCTTCGTCTGCAATGTGTAGTACCGCGTTAGGTCAACCATGGTGCTGCATATCGTCATGTCATGCTTAGTGATGCATCTGTTTTCCTTGTATTTACTGTTTCTTCCCCCTCTTCTCTCCGGTAGACCCCGAGACTGATGCTACCCCTGTGATCGACTACGCCACCGACGACCCGTCTTCCTTTTCAGCAGAGCTTCCAGGAAAGCAAACCCCCCATTGATCATTCCTATATCGCCCATTCCCTTCTCTCTTATGCTTGCAATAGAACTGCTACTGCTTTTTGTATGATCCTACTCTAATGCATAGCTTATAATTGTTACCTACTTTCATACCTTACCTGCTTATTCTCAACTGCTTAGTGTAGGTTGGTTAGAGATCCATCAGTGAGCCTCCACCTTGTCCTAGTTGCCTCGCTTTATGTTAGATGACTCGATCAACGTGATCAACATTCAGGCCCCGACACCACACATCGCCCCTCTTAGTTGTACGACTCTGCAGAGTTATTATCGAGTGCCGAGGGTGATACCTCGTCATCACTTCTAATGTTAACCCTATAGTGTAGCTGTTCATTCATGGTTATCGATGGTGATTCCTCCTTGACCACTTCCGATAACGACTCTTTCGTGCAACCCCTGAAGTGTGGATCATTGAGGGTGATTCCTCCAAATCCACCTTGACGGTTACATCTAGTCGGAATCCATTGAGTGTGATTCCTCGGGTTTCCCCCATGCTATTTTGGACACACGGTTACTTTGACTTACCACAGAACCATGACGACATCGGGTCGGCCCCGAGGGGTACCCACAAGTGATGTGAAGTCGGGTTGATCTCGAGGATACACGCAAGTTTTCCACCCGGCGCGGCGGGGCATTCTTAGCCCTTGCCATAAGTCCATGGGACAGGGCGACGGGACCACATATCCTGGATCATTGATGGTTACCGTGCACAACCAAGATGCTAACGGTTTGGGTATTTGATCAGAGTAGGCCTATGGCCTTTTTCGCACGGACCACCATGCCACAGTTGAGGGCACGCACCCGGGTGGTCTACATAAGCACCTGCATTTTTATAAGGAGGTATCCAGGATTTATCCCGGCAGTCCTCGCAACACGCAGGATTGCAAATGACGATTCACCCATGAAACCTTCACATTTAGTATGTAGACCGGTGTGTGACCTCTTATTGAGCCTAGGTAGGACTACGCCGTGTTGATCGGCCAAGGCCAGTCATAACCTTGTGGTGTATCCGGCCAGAGTTGATTGAGCGTGTTGGGTAAGTTTGTGCACCCCTGTAGGGAAGATTGATCTATTCGAATAGCCGGGTCCACGATAATGGACACTCAGATTTGTATCCCAATCGATACAACTAGAACTAGATACTGAATGCTAACGCATGTTATGAATATGTGGCTCTAGGATTGCTTTCTCATAGGGAGTTGAGAAAGGATCTCTGGGCGCTAATGTTACAACATGTTTGCTGAATATAAACTGCTATTATATACTCTTCTGAAGGCTGCAAGATGCTTGGAGCTGCTTGAAGATGCTAGTCTTTGATAGGCTAGGCTTTCCCCTTCTCTTCTGCATTCTACAGTTCAGTCCACAGATACAGCCCATTCCTTTGATACAGATGCATACTTCGTTTAGTTCTGATGTAAGTCTTGGGAGTACTTTGGATGAGTACTCACGGTTGCTCTGCTACCCATCTCCCCCCTATACCCGATTGTTGCGACCAGATGATGGATCCCAGGAGCTAGAAGACACCACTAACGACTACTACTACTACCCTGAGGGTGCTTACTACTACGTGTAGACCGCCGATGACCAGGAGTAGTTGGGAGGCTCCCAGGCAGGAGGCCTTACCTTTACAATCGTTGCTGCTTTTGTGCTATCCTTCTTAAGGCAAACTTGTTTAACTTATGTCTGTACTCAGATAATGTTGCTTCCGCTGACTTGTTTGTATTCGAGCCCTTGAGGCCCCTGGCTTGTAATATAAATCTTGTATTATTTTAATTTATGTGTAGAGTTGTGTTGTGATATCTTCTTGTGAGTCCCTGATCTTGATCATCCACATGTGCGTGTATGATTAGTGTACGATTGAATCGGTGGCGTCAAACTACGGGAATCACAACGTTTAACACAAGTATTTCTACAAGCCACAATTACTGACTAGCATGAATCTAATATCACCATCTTTATATCTCAAAACAATCATAAGGAATCAGACTTCTCATAGTTTTCAATGCACTTTGTATGAAAGTTTTAATTATACCCCTCTTGGATGTCTATCATACTAGGACTAAATTCACAACCAAAGCAAATTACCATGATGTTTATAAAGACTCTCAAAATAATATAAGTGAAGCATGATAGTTCAACAATTTTTCTAAAAGCAAGCCACTGTCGCGCTCTAAAAAGATATAAGTAAAGCACTAGAGCAAAATTGCCTAGCTCAAAAGATATAAGTGAAGCACATAGAGTATTCTAATAAATCATGATTCATGAGTTTCCCTCTCAAAAGGTGTGTACAACAAGGATGATTGTGGCAAACTAAAAAGAAAAGACTCATATCATACAAGACGCTCCAAGCAAAACACATATCATGTGGTGAATAATAATATAGCCTCAAGTAAAGTTACCGATAGACGAAGACGAAAGAGGGGATGCCTTCCGGGGCATCCCCAAGCTTAGGCTCTTAGTTGTAATTCAATATTAATTACCTTGGGGTGCCTTGGCCATCCCCAAGCTTAGCCTCTTTCCACTCCTTATTCCATAGTCCATCAAATCCTTACTCAAAACTTAAAAACTTCACAACACAAAATCTCATAAGCTCCGTTAGTATAAGAAAATAAATCACCACTTTCGGTACTGTCATGAAGTCATTCTTCATTTATATTGGTGTAATATCTGTTGTATTCCAACTTTTCCATGGTTCATACCCCCCCGATACTACCAATAGATTCATCAAAATAAGCAAACAACACACAGAAAACAGAACCGGCCAAAAATAGAACAGTCTGTAATAATCCGTAACTCTCGAATAATTCTGTAATCCAAAAATTCTGAAAACTTAGGGCAACCTGGGAAATTTGTGTATTAATCTTCTTCAAAAAGAATCAATATTTTATCACGCTTCTGTTAAAAGTGATAATTGTTTTCCTGAGCGCAAAAAATTCTGTTTTTCAGCAAGATCAAATCAACTATCACCGTTAGCCATCCCGAAGGTCTTACTTGGCACAAACACTAATTAGAGCACAAAAACACATCTAACCAGAGGCTAGATGAATTATTTATTAAAAAACAGAACCTAAAAGCAAAGAACAAAAATAAAATTGGGTTGCCTCTGTGTCACCCCCGGTTCAATCGTACACTAATCATACACGCAAGTGTGTACGATCAAGATCAGGGACTCACGGGAAGATATCACAACACAACTATAGACACAAATTAACATAATACAAGCTTTATATTACAAGCCAGGGGCCTCGAGGGCTCGAATACATCAGCTCGAATACACAAGAGTCAGCGGAAGCAACAATATCTGAGTACAGACATAAGTTAGACAAGTTTGCCTGAAGAAGGCTAGCACAAAAGCAACATTGATCGAAAAGGCAAGGCCTCCTGCCTGGGAGCCTCCTAACTACTCCTAGTCATCGAAGGCCTCCACGTAGTAGTAAGCACCCTCGTGGTAGTAGCAGTCGTCGTCAAAGGTGGCGTCTGGCTCCTGGGCTCCACCATCTGGTTGCAGCATCTGGGAAGAATGGAAAGAGGTGGGAAAAAAGGGGAGCAAAGCAACTGTGAGTACTCATCCAAAGTACTTGCAAGAAAGGATATACACTATGTATGCATCGGTATTAATGAAATGGGATGTATCTATGGATTGAACTGCAAGATTCCAGAATAGAGGGAGAGCCTAGTCCTGTCGAAGACTAGCATCTTCAGCATCTTCAGCGGTCTTGCAGCATTAGAAGAGTGCAGACTAGCATAAAGTAAAGTAGTAGTAGTGTTATCAACCTCGCCCAGAGATTCTTCCTCGACCCCCTACAAGAAAGCAATCCCAGAGCAATACTATCCAGTTATCACCTCAAGTATCTTGTTCTAGTTGTATCGATCAGGATACAACTCCAAGTTTCTGTTACCGTAGGACGGGCTATCGATAGATGTTTTCTTCCATGCAGGGGTGCACCAACTTACCCACCACACTCTATTAACTCCGGCCGGACACAGTTTCCTGGGTCATGCCCGGCGTCGGCCAAAAGATACGCCGCAACCCAACCTAGGCTTAATAGAGAGGTCAGCACGCCGGACTAAACCTATGCCCCCAGGGATCATGGGACATCGCCCTAGGAACTCCTGCACATTGCGAACGCGGCCGGTGAGTAGACCTAGCTACCTCCTTCAAAAAGGCAGGTGCTTACCAGTCCAACCCGGTGAGCGCTGCTCAGTTGATGATGTCTATTAAGCTTTGACCGGTGCATACGACGCCGAACGACCATACTATGCCCACGTGATGGTTAGCGCTATCAGACCATAGGCCCGTCGGATCAAATATCCAAATCGTAGTGGATTAGGAACGCGCGGTAGCAAGCAGAGACTCACGAATGATGTGAACCCGTCGCCCCGTCTCGAGGACTTGCGGCAAGGGCTAAGAATTCCTGGACATGCCTCGCAGTTATCTCACGGGCACCTTCCAGGTCAACCCGACTCCTCATCACTTGCAATTAAGCTCGCACGGGTATCCCTCAGGGCCGACCCGTCTTTAGTAACATGGTTCAGTGTAAAGTCATAGTAACCATAGTAACCGTGTGTCTAACACCAAGGGGAACCCTGAGGAACCACCCTCGGTACCCGTCTTTAGTAACATGGTTCACACTTGAGGGGTTTCACAACAGAGTCATATCGGAAGTGGTTAAGGAGGAAAATCACCTTCGATGACCACGACTGAATAGCTACAGTATAGAGATCTCATCAGGAGTGATGTATGAGGTTCCACCCTCGGCACTCGATGGCAGCTCTGCAGAGTCGAGCAACAAAAGGGGCGTGATGTGATGTGAGGTGTCGGGCTCTGGTCATCGATCACGTTGATCGAGTCCTCGATGATGAAGTAGGGGCAACAAGGACAAGGTGGGGGTCACTGATGGATCACTAACCAACCTATACTAAGCAGTTTAGGATAAGCAGGTAAGGTAACAATAAGCAGGTTACAAAAGTAGGCTATGCATCAGAATAGGAGCAAACAATAACAGTAGCAAAATCTAATGCAAGCATGAGAGAATGGAATGGGCGATATCGGGATGATCAAAGGGGGGGCTTGCCTGGAAGCTCTACTGTGAAGGAAGAAGGGTCGTCGAAGACGTAGTCGATCACATCGGCAGCATCGGTCTCGGCGTCTACCGGAGAGAAGAGGGGGAAGAAACAATAAATATAAAGCAAACATAGCATCACAAAGCATCACATGGCAATATGATGTGCCAGCTGTGACCTAACGTACGGCTATACGATATAGGTGAAGGGGGAATTCAACTGGGAATGTATTCCCGGTTCCGGACCTGTGTTAGACAGATGACCGGAGGGGGAATGTTCCATGTTCAGATTGTTAGAGGCATCTGACAGGTAAACGGACCGTGTATTCGGATTCGTCATGTTTTTCTGAGCAACTTTCATGTAGAAAACATTTTCATCCGAGTTACAGTTTAATTTCTATGAATTTTCCAAGATTAAAGCATTTTCTCAAATTATTTAAATTAACAGAAATTCATTAAGACGACAGCATTGCATGGGGATGACGTCAGGAGTGAACAGACTCGCTGACCAGGGTCAAACCTGACATGTGCGTCCAGTGGGACCCACATGTCAGCCTTTGTTAGACTAACAGTAATTTAAACTAAACTAACAGGCTAATTAGAGGAGCAGGCCCCTGGTGTCAGTGACTAACTAATTACTAATTAACTAACGAATTTTAGTTAGCACATTTATTTATTTATGAAACCATTTAAACAAGTGGGGCCCACACGTCAATCTCACTAGGCAGCCCAGTCAGTAGTTGACTAGGTCAACCCAGTCAACTGGGCCACCCGGGCCCACTAGTCAGCGACCTAGGGGCCGACCCCACTATGCCACATCGGCGTCGACGCCAGAGATAGCTCCGGCGACCAAATCCGCAGTGGCACTTCGCCCGAACGCACCGGAATCGCGTTAGGGGCACCATTTGGCACGCAGTTAGACTCTTTCGAATGGGATCTTCATCCCGTGTCGGTTGGTGGTGGCAGCACGAGCAGGGGAGGTTGGCAGGGTCGCCGGCGTTGAGTCGTCGCGGCGATATGGTTCGGGTGTGCGACGGAGATGGCGAAGCAGCGTGCTATGGAGCGAATGGAAAGGCTGGGGCGGATCCCCGTGGTGCGGCAAGTGCAATGGGCTTGAGCCCATGATCAAATGGTCACCGGAGCCTCGCCGGCGGCAAGCTCCGTGGCGATGCGTTCAGGCACTCATCGGGGAGGGTGCTAGGAGGCATGGGAGGGGAATGCGCATGCTCGTTGGGCTCCTAGGAACCCCAGGAGCACAACGGTGAGCTCGGGCGAGCGTATAAAAGGCCACAATGACGGCAACGAGCTCGGCGGCGGCGGCGCATGCGGGTGCTAGCGGAGCGGTGGCTACGGGCGGAGAAAACATATGAGAGAGGGAGGGGAAAGACGCGGTGGCTCACCGGGAGCCGTAGGGAGGTGGCAGTGCGCTCGGGGAGGCACGGAGCATCCGGAATCGATGGCGACAAATAACGGCGATCCGAGGAAGGAGACGAAGATGACGCGGCGATGTAGTGGCTCCCGTCCCCAACAGCTTGCTATAGAGGACGTAGTTGACGGCAGCGGTTCTCGAGAACGCGTTGGCGAGGTGCGGCGTGGACGGTGACCACATTGACGGCGATCTGTGGTGACGAGCTCACGCGACCAAGCTCGAGATCGAGCGGGAGGAGAGGGGAGAGGTGGATTTGGGGGAGGAGAGGCGGAAGTGGGAGTGGGGAGAGAGGATCGACGCGACGCGGAGGGAGGAGATCCTCATCCCCTCGTCGGTGAGGCGCGAGGCGACGAGCGGTTTTAACAGCGACTACGGGCACGGGTCGGTCGAACAGGAGAAGGGGGAAGGCGACAGGCGAGGGGGAGTGGGCCGCCTGGGGGCGGCCCGACGGACAGCTGGGCCGTTTGGCCCAGTGGGAGGGGTCAGTTTCTTTTTGTTTTTTGTTTTTCCTGTCTTTTTCTGATTTCTCTTTTATGTTCAAATCAGAGACAACTAGGGAAAAGTTTGGGCTACCAAAATACTGTGGAAAAAAACATGGGACTAGGCCACTTAAATTCTTTCTAGTATTTGGCACTGCCACAAAAAGTTTGGGGCCATCAGGAGTTGTCGAAGCATTCTTAGAAGATGAAAAGGACATCTTAAATACAATTGTACCAGATAAAAAATTCCCAGGGGCAATTTGGGAATTCCAAAAATGTTGGCTTCAGCATGACAAGTATCTAGAGATTATTTGCCATAGGATGAACTATTTTATTTGCATGAAAGAAAAAGCAAATATTTGACATGCAATTTGAATTTGAATTTGAAGCGGATTTTGGACTAGTGGCATTTTGGCATGATGATCATGATGACGTGACCTTCATTAGGGGGAGATTACCATAGTGTGATGCTGGGGATGTTACAAATCTCCTCCACTACAAGAAATCTCGTCCCGAGATTTAAGTGGGGAAGTAAAGACTAAATTCGGGTGAACTGACCCTTATAGGATTAATTGTCTGGTGAACAATGCAGGGAATGTGACAGAAATATCTCTCGAGTTGAAATTTAAGAAAACGTCGAGAGCAAAATATGAAGGTACAATAAGCAGTTTCAAGCGAATGGACAAATGATCAATACCTGAACAGAGTGTGAGAAGGGGTTTAGAGATTCGGGAATAGATCATCACTCGGAGTGTGGCTCGTGATAACACACAAAGCCAAGAGCATAAGATACTTCGGCATCAAGATTGTACAGGAGAGTCAGGCTTCTATCCTGTGGATCGGTGGGTTATGGGCCGACCTTGTGTGTTCAGAGTAGGAAAAGCGGCGACATCTTGCACGGGTATGATAGCAAGGCATGTCATAGGATAGCCTGTCAGTTATGTTGGCATCAACGTTGGTACCACGGGCGGGGGACAAAGAGAACCATCTTCCTACTCGTTGGAATGAGGCAGACCATTAGGCAAAGTTCTCGTCCATCGGTGGTTACCAGAATGTCAACAACAATAGTAACAGGGTTTTAGTGTAAGAGTTGTACACCAAGATGTTTATTTAAGAAAAAGAATGTTACTGCTTAGATCATATAGATCACAAGAAAGGTTTAAACAACACAAGGGAAAGGAAAAAATGTTATTATTAATGTAATCAGAACAACGGAAAGGAAAAAGTGTTTAAACACAAATATTAGGAGTATATTATTCCCAAGGACAAGCAGAGGATGACATCCATGACAAGGTAGTACATTACCTTTTAGGTAAAGGGGAGAGGAAATTCATGACATTACCCATACAACAGTGTTTCGATAAGTGATCCAGAAACATTTAGCATTGGGCTACAATTGTTCTTGTTGAAAAATGGGGTACCACAAACATGCTTCGAGATAGCATTGACAGGGTATTCAAGCAAAGGTCGGACTTGGATAAACAAGGATTCATCATGAATAACTTGTAAAATAAGTCTTACAGTTTCCTCATGGAAGAATGGTTAAACCTACTAAAAAGGGATACTATGATGATAGGTCTTCCGGCCAGGTGTGCTAGGCATGACATCACCTTACCGGGTCATAAAAGACAAGTGTTATAACTCTTGGAAATATGTTCCAACCATCATATCCGAGCAAGATTCAGATCTGATTGGGGTCAGGATACCTCGGACTCAGGATGCCTGAGAATAAAAAGGTGCGACACAAATTGACGAGAAGACATCGTAAGATTCTCATGAAATGAACTATGGAAGAAAGTCCCGAAACAGGAGTTCATCAGTAAACCAAGGAGAGGATGAGGAGGTGGCTGATGGACTCAGTGACAATTCATCGTGATTTCCAAAGGGTGGATTTCCACAATTATGTGAACAAGGTAACATATTGGACATGTCGAAGTATATAATGAAGTATGTTCGAGGAGAACATACTCAAGTGAACATTGATTAAAACATGCACCTAGAATATGGACTAAGTAGTACGATCGATGTTAGAATGGTGATTCAATAATCAATAGTCTAAGAATCAAGCTATCGACCATTAATTCCAAGCAATAGGGTTGCTATAAGTTTTGAAATTACACCTCACGGTCCATTTATCCGCATTCCGGTTATAAACAACACGGGGACAAAGAAGGAATGGTGATAGTGAGAAGTATCACTTGTATCAAGAATTCTCAAGAGGTGGTGAAATTCCCACGACATTCTTGACCAAAAAAATGGTATTATCCCAAGGTAAAGAAGAACAAATGTTGTATAGTAAGGAACTCAAGGTATAACACAAAACAAGAACAAGTTTTGTGTTGGAAGGAGGCAAGACTATTGTCGATGTTAACATAAGCCATCGAGGGGCAAGGATGATATTTCTCATCATGAATTCAATTGATCAATTGGAAGGAGTCAAAATATTGACTATGATGATCACGACAAATTTTGTCGAGAGGCTTCACGAAGAAGCAATCGAACAAAAACTATATCAAGCAAAAGCAATGGTGAAGCAAAAGGTTATTATAAGCATGGATAAGATGCCATCTTAGAATTTGAGTTGTCTCTCAAGACAAGCAAATATGATGCTGAAAGTTTGATGTAATCTTAGAGTACTGTTGGGATTGTGTCCCGGGGATGAAGGACATAGGTAGAATGGGCAAGCAGTCAGCCTAACGATGATGATGTAGTCAATCAGCTGGGAATGAGATGATCGAGTTCAAACTCGTAAGGAATGAAGATTACTAAGAGTTGTTGAATCGCAGTTAGGACCCGATTCAAATATCAGTGTCTTTGAGGGGTTCAAACAACTCAGAATGGAATCGACAAGAATAGTAGTTGATGAAGAACTCTTCAAGAGTTATGTAGTTCCATGGTATTCTCGAGATACCAAAGGGTAATACTTGAAGGTAGATCAGAATAGAAAATGAATTGGAGCGTTGACTTGCGATAGCAGATACTTTGATCTTGTCAAAATAGATGAGGCAATGGAACGATTTCCTTTCAGATATATTGTATAAGGTTAGCATGGTCGGAACAATACCTGCATGGGATCCAATACGACACCGAAAGAATTATTTAAATGTTTAAATATTCTTGCAAGAAGCTTTCATGATAAGTTCCACATCGTGTCTGCGGGCAGGAACACAAAGCTTCAAGGTCGACTCCCACTTCTTCAATGCATAACATTTCATTTTACTTCTCACTCTTGATGAAGTTGTAGTATTGAAATGTTATATGATGAAAAGCCAGTAGAGTATAACCCGCATAACTTTCTAGTTCACACAGATTAGGGAAGGCATAGGTTCAACCCATCGGGGCATCTTAGGAACATATACCACAACTTCATGAGTAATTAACACAAGCTCGAAAGTAGAGCATGGTTGACAAAAGGAGAGGATACAATCTACCAAGGGCATTAGGTAACAGGAAGACAACTCACAAGGTGATTCAACGTGATGGGCACTGTCTGATAATAATTCAACAATGGATCTGGCGGTCCACAATGGAGCTGATGTGAGTATCGGTACTCAATTAGAACAAGAAAGAATACAAGGAGATCAGATTATATAAACAACTTACTAATTCAATCTCAAATGCAAAGGAATTATGATTTCCAAATCAAGGGATCAGAAGTAAAAGCTCTGATAAAGGACGGATAAGTTGTATAGACTTAGGGGTACAATCATCAGTAATTTGATTGGTCGAGAACCAACTCATGTTCAAAATGACATCTGAGCCGGAAAGATCATTTAATAGGATCAACTGATGATTCCGTGCATTTGCTCACATGTTGAATCAATAGGAACAAAATGATGGTGTCAAAGGATACTAATGAATATTGATATACATATGGGAAGTATCCATAATGCAAGCAGACAAGCATTTGCAGAGCAATAGTTTGAAGAGGATCCTCGAAAGATCGAATAGTATCTCAAAGAATTTTGTGAAACACATGATCAACTGAAAAAAAACAAATCCTCGATATGTGTGAGGATTAATTTGTAGGTGTATCCAGTCTACAAGGAACTGCAAGGTAGTAGGCACACAGGGTTCTCGGAACGACAACAAGTATTTCGGGGTATCTTGTAACAATAGTAGCAACTGGGGATGAAGGTACAAGCGGCAAGGATGTTATTCACGGGGATTACCAGTGGTCAGAAACTGCAAGGCAGTGGACACATAGTCTCAGGATACATCGAGAAATATCTTCAGAGTCCTCTGATGTAGCGGACGATCATCTGTGTTGAAGGAGCTCTCTGGGAGGAAGCGGGTACGAGAACCTAGTGTTAGAGTTAGCTAAATTATTTAACCCGAATAGAAGAGAGATCAGAGTCCTAGAGTATAGACGAGGAATAAAAGATCCTAATACCACCCAGTTGGCAACATGGGCCTATAAGCCACACAACCAAGTTAGTAAAACAGTTTTGGACGAATAGACTCAATTTCGGCCAAGGAGTTGGAAAGGGGGATCCTACAGACAATCAGCTCTAATACCAACTTGTGACGCCCCCGATTCAATCGTACACTAATCATACACGCAAATGTGTACGATCAAGATCAGGGACTCACGTGAAGATATCACAACACAACTCTAGACACAAATTAAAATAATACAAGCTTTATATTACAAGCCAGGGGCCTTGAGGGATCGAATACACAAGAGTCAGCGGAAGCAACAAAATCTGAGTACAGACATAAGTTAGACACGTTTGCCTTAAGAAGGCTAGCACAAAAGAAACATTGATCGAAAAGGCAAGGCCTCCTACCTGGGAGCCTCCTTACTACTCCTAGTCGTCGGTGGCCTCCACATAGTAGCAAGCACCCTCGTGGTAGTAGTAGTCATCGTCGAAGGTGGCGTCTGGCTCCTGGGCTCCACCATATGGTTGTAGTGACCGTGACTACTCATCCAAAGTACTCTCAAGCAAGGATCTACACTACATATGCATCGGTATTAATGAAATGGGTTGTATCTGTGGACTGAACTACACAATGCCAGAATAGAGGGAGAGCCTAGTCCCATCGAAGACTAGCATCTTCAGCGGTCTTGCAGCATTAGAAGAGTACAAACTAGCATAAAGTAAAGTAGTAGTAATGTTATCAACCTCGCCTAGGGATTCTTCCTCGACTCCCTACGAGAAAGCAATAACAGAGCCATACTATCCATTTATCACCTCAAGTATGCAGTTCTAGTTGTAATGATCGGGATATAACTCCAAGTGTCCGTTACCGTAGGACAGGCTATCGTAGATGTTTCCTTCCTTGCAGGGGTGCACCAACTTACCCACCACGCTCTATTAACTCCGGCTGGACACACTTTCCTGGGTCATGCCCGGCCTTGGCCAAACGATATGCCGCAACCCGACCTAGGCTTAATAGAGAGGTCAGCACGCCGGACTAAACCTATGCCCCCAGGGGTCATGGGCCATCACCCCGGGAACTCCTGCACGTTGCGTACACGGTCGGTGAGCAGACCTAGCTACCTCCTTCAAAAAGGCAGGTGCTTACCAGTCCAACCCGGCGCGCGCCGCTCAGTCGCTGATGTCTATTAAGCTTTGGCTGATGCATACGACGCAGAACGCCCATACTATGCCCACGTGATGGTTAGTGATATCAGACCAGAGGCCCCTCGGATCAAATATCCAAATCGTAGTGCAGTAGGAACGTGCAGTAACAAGCAGAGACTCATGAAAGATGTGATCCCGTCGCCCCGTCTCGAGGACATGCCACAAGGGCTAAGAATGACCGGCTACACCTTGTAGTTATCTCGCGGGCACCCTCCAGGTCAACCCGACTCCTCATCACTCGCAATTAAGCTCGCGCGGGTACCCCTCAGGGCCGACCCGTCTTTGGTAACATGGTTCAGTGTAAAGTCATAGTAACCATAGTAACCGTGTGTCTAATACCAAGGGGAACCCTAAGGAACCACCCTCGGTGGATTCCACTCGATATAATCATCAAGGTGAAGGTAAGAGAAACCACCCTCGAGGTTTATACTTGAGGAGTTGCACGACAGAGTCGTATCGGAAGTGGTTAAGGAGGAAAATCACCCTCAATGACTTCGTTCGAATAGCTACACTACAGAGATCTCATCAGGAGTGATGTATGAGGTTCCACCCTCGGCACTCAATGGTAACTCTGCAGAGTCGAGCAACAAAAGGGGCGTGATGTGATGTGAGGTGTTGGGCTCTGGTCACTGATCACATTGATCGAGTCGTCGATGATGAAGCAGGGGCAACAAGAACAAGGTGGGGGTCACTGATGGATCACTAACCAACCTATACTAAGCAGGTAAGGTAACAATAAGCATGTTACAAAAGCAGGCTATGCATCAGAATAGTAGGAAACAATAACAGTATCAAAATCTAATGCAAGCATGAGAGAATGGAATGGGAGATATCGGGATGATCAAACGGGGGGTTTGCCTGGAAGCTCTGCTGTGAAGGAAGAAGCTTCATCGGAGACGTAGTCGATTACAGGGGCAGCATTATTATCGGGGTCTACCGGAGAGAAGAGGGGGAAGAAACAATAAATGTAAAGCAAACATAGCATCACAAAGCATAGCATGGCAATATGCTATGCCGGGTGTGACCTAACGTACGACTACACGATATAGGTGAAGGGGGAATTCAATCGGGAATGTATTCCTGGTTCCGGACCTGTGTCACACAGATGACTGGAGGGGGAATGTTCCATGTTCAGATAGTTAGAGGAATCTGACAGGTACACGTACCGCACATTTGGGTTCGTCATGTTTTTCTGAGCAACTTTCATGTAGAAAACATTTTCATCTGAGTTACGGTTTAATTTCTACGAATTTTCAAAGATTAAAGCATTTTCTGAAATTTTATAAATTAACAGAAATTCATTAAGACGTCAACATTGCGTGGGGATGATGTCAGCAGTGAACGTACTCTCGTTGACCAGGGTCAAACCTAACCTGTGGGTCTAGTGGGACCCACATGTCAGCCTCTGTTAGACTAACAGTAATTTAAACTAATCTAACAGGCTAATTAGAGGGGCGGGCCCGTGGTGTCAGTGACTAACTATTTAGTAATTAAGTAACATATTTTAATTAGCAGATTTATTTATTTATAATATGTTTTAAACAAGTGGGGCCCACATGTCAGTTTCATTGGGCAGCCCAGTCAGTAACCCAGTCAACTGGGCCACCCGATCCCACTCGTCAGCGACCTAGGGGTGGGGCCCACTGATCAGTGACCTAGGGGCGGGGCCCACTTTGCCACGTTGGCGTCGACGTCGGAGAGAGCTCCGTCGACCAAATCCTCGGCAGCGCTTCGCCGGAACACGTTGGAATCGCGCGAGGGGCACCATTTGGCGTGCGGTTAGACTCTTTCGAACGTGCTCTTCATCCCGCGTAGATTGGTGGCGGCAGCACGAGCAGGGGAGGTTGGCAGGGCCGCTGACGTTGAGCCGTGGCGGCGATATGGCTTGGGTGTGCGACGGAGATGGCGAAGCAGCACGCAAAAGAGCGAATGGAATGGCCGGGGAGGATCCCCGTGGTGCGACGAGTCCAACGGGCTTGAGCCCGTGAATAAATGGTCGTCGGAGCCTCACCGGCGGCGTGCTCCGCGGCAATGCGTTCGGGCGCTCATCGGGGACGGCGCGAGGAGGTACGGGATGGGGCATGCACGTGCGTGTTGGGCTCCTAGGAACCCCAGGAGCACAACGGTGAGCTCGGGTGAGCATGTAAAAGGCCACAACGATGGCAACGAGCTCGGCGGTGCGTGCGGGTGCTAGTGGTGCAGCGGCATGTGTGGAGAAAACGTAAGAGGGAGGGGAAAGACGCGGTGGCTCACCGGGAGCCGTAGGAAGGTGGCAGTGCGCTCGGGGAGGCGTAGAGCGTCCGGAATCAATGGCGACAGACGACAGCGATCCAAGGAAGGAGAAGAAGATGGCGCGACGATGTAATGGCTCTCGTCCCCAATGGCTTGATGTAGAGGACGTAGTCGATGACGGTGGTTCTCGGGAACGCTTTGGCGAGGTGCAATGTGGACGGTGGCCACGTTGACGCTGATCGGTGGCGATGAGCTTGCTCGGCCGAGCTCGGGATCGAGCGGGAGGTGAGGGGAGAGGTGGATCTAGGGGCGGAGAGGCGCAAGTGGGAGTTGGGAGAGAGGATCGAGGCGACGCAGAGGGATTGGGTCCTCATCTCCTTGCCGGCGAAGCGCAAGGCGATGAGTGCGTTCGATGGCGACTACGGGCGCAGGTCGGTTGAACAGGAGAAGGGGGAAGGCGACAGGGGAGGGGGAGTGGGCCGGCTGGGGGTGGGTCGATGGACAGCTGGGCCATTTGGCCCAGTGGGAGGTGTTAGTTTGTTTTTGTTTTGCCTTTTATTTTTTTGATTTCTCTTTATGTTAAAAGTTTGGGCTACCAAAATACTTTGAAAAAAACGTGGGACTAGGCCACTTAAATTCTTTCTAGTATTTGGCACTGCCACAAAAAGTTTGGGGCCATCAGGAGTTGTCCAAGCATTTTTAGAAAATGAAAAGGACATCTTAAGTACTATTGGACCAGATAATAAATTCCCAGGGGCAATTTGGGAATTCCAAAAATGTTGGCTTCAGCATGACAAGTATCTAGAGATTATTTGCCATAGGATGAACTATTTTATTTGCATGAAAGAAAAAGCAAATATTTGACATGCAATTTGAATTTGAATTTGAAGCGGATTTTGGACAAGTGGCATTTTGGCATGATGATCATGATGACATGACCTTCATTAGGGTGTCACTACCCTAGATCTGCTTGTAACTAGTTACATCAAAGCATTCATGTCATCATGTTTAAATTCAAGAAATTTGAAATGGGGATTGGTAAACCCTAGCACCAGATGAAATTCAAATAGGTTCAAATAAAATATTTTTCAATGACCCAGAATGCCCTCTGGAAATGTTCGTGATTTATGATAAAGGTGAAAACCTCTGCCAAAAATGATGAACATAATTATAGGTCATTCCTGGATTTTTGAATTAAATCATCATGATATTGAGTTGGAGTTTAAAATTACCATTAAATATTGGTTGCTCCAAATATTCGGAAATTTGTTGTGTGGTTTGAAAATAATTCAAATATTCCTCACAAAAATTTACAGAATTAACCAAAGTGTTTTGGTTAGTATTTTATTTGCAAGACAGTAGTAGAAATTAGAAAAACTGAAACAAATATTAAAAGAGAGGGAGAGAAGGCCACTAGGCCACCTACCTAACCTATCTGGCGGCCCAACTGCGGCCCCGCACTATTGGCCCGGCCCAGCAGGCGCCCCCACTGTCTTCAACCTCCTACCAGTAGGCAGGAGGGCATGTGGTTGCCGCGCGTGGGCACGCGCCCTGGCCACCTCCTCCCTCCCAGTCTGCCTGGCTCCTCCTCGACGCCCCGGAGACGCCACACACCCCCGAACCCCTCGTTCACTCTCCCCCTCGCCTCCCTCTCTCGTTCCTCCCCATGGCCGAGCCGGTCATGAGCGCGCCGCCGCCGTTTCCGAAGCCACCGCCGACCCCGTGCCCCCTTTTCCCTCTCTGGAAGCTCCACCATGACCTGCTCTTCATCGCTGCCGAGACAAACGATGCCGGAGCGCCCCGCAGCGCCGCCATCGCTGTTGTCTTTGTCCTCTGCACCGACAGCCGTCATCGTCGATTGGCGGCAACCCGACCGCCCCCGATTTCCCCGACGACGCCATCGGACGCGCTGTGAGCACCCGCATCGTCTCCCCCTTCTGCCATGGTCGCGCCCGCCCTCTACACCGTAGCCCCGCCATGGCCGAGAGCTTCTCGCCGCCGCGCTCGTCACTGCTGTCGCTAGCAGGCCCCAAAGACCAAACCGAGCTTGCAGATTTCTTCCACGTGTTGTGTAGATGCCGCTGCACTGCTCAGCTCCCTCGCCCGCGAGCTCTGGCCCTCCCAGCCGCAACCATCAAGCTCCGGCCGTTACTTTTGCCATCGCCGCCGTCGATTCCGGTGGCCTCGCAACCTGCTGCTGCCTCCACTAGATGCGCAAGGGCAAGGGCAACCCCCTGGTGCCCTTAGTTGCCGCTGCCGTGGCCTCTAGGGTGGATGCCGCCGCGTCTGTGTGCTTGTCGGCGTTGAACTCCGGCGACGCTGACGTGGCACCAACGTTAGGCAATAATTACCCAGCTTAATTACCCCCCTGACCCACTTACATATGGGCCCCACACCCTTAACTAACCGCAGTTTAATTCCTGTTTAGTTTAGTTAACCACTATGGCCCCACGCGTCAGCGTTGACCGTGCTGACGTGGCACTTGACCGGCCCCACCCGTCAGTGAACCAAGCCAGCACTGTGACACTGACCAGTGGGACCCACTGGTCAGGTTTGACCCTAGTCAACTCGGTTAACCTGCTGACGCATTAATGACACAGTGCTAACGTCATTAATGATTTTCTGGATTAATATAATCCTAGAAATTCCAGAAAATGTTTTAAGCTTCTAAAAATCATATAAAATCAACCGTAGCTCAGAATGAAATAAATTATATATGAAAAATGATCAGAAAAATCCAATCTATCCATCTGTACCATTTTCATGCATGTTAAAGCAACTTAACCCTGCTGTTTAAATCAAACATGATAATGCACTCTTTTGAATTCATAACTTGAGTTAGTATTTGAATCTTTGATTCAAATAAGCTCAAACCACCCTGGTTGTAGTTGCATTAGCCCAACACACTCATATTACCATGTCACATTCATGCATCATATTGTTGCATTGCATTGATTGTGTTTTCCTTCTCTGTTGCCGGTATTTGTCCCCTCTCGATAGACGTGCTTCCGATGATGAGTTCGATGACACCGATGAAGAGATATAATATTTTCAGGAGTGCCAGGCAAGCAAAACCCCCTTGTTCATTCCGATGTAATCCCACTCTCTCGCTCCTGCTCTCTTTTACTACATTAGGACAACAACGTTTCAACTGTTACATGCTGCGGTAGGTGAACCCCTTTCCTCTACATGACCTGTCATTGCCACAGTAAATAGATGAAACCCACTAGCATGAGTAGGAGTTGTTTGAGCCCTGATGTGCCTACTCATTCATGCTTGATTGTCATGCCTGCTACTGCTTAGAGTTGAGTCAGGTCTGATTCATCGGGCATGAATTGGAATGGTGATGAACATGTGTGTGAGCTAAGTGTGTGAACACGATTTAGTAAAGGTAGCGGTGAGAGGCCATGTAGGAGTACATGGTGGGTTTTCTCATTGCAGCCGTCCTCGGGAACTGAGTTCTGTGTTTGTGATCCATGAACAGTTACTACCACACATTGGGCTCCGGGCGCTCCAAGCTCTCTCGACTTATTAATGAACCTGATCTATGTCCAAGAGTTGCAACTAGTTTCTGGTGTTTGTAGGTAGTGTTAGTAGTCTACCAAGTGGCACCCGGTACAGGTGGGCTTGGGACAGACTAGGCACGGTGGCACGATGTACCAAGTGGCACCCGGATGGTGGGCTTGGGAACCCTGCTCACATCGTTTGGGGCCATGAGCGACACCCCGGCCGGATCTCCTTGCGGATGGAACCCGAATAGGCGATAAACCTGGACTAGAGACTTGTTGGTTAGTCAGGTCGTGGCTGACTCCCTCGCCAGGCTTCCGCTTGAAGGTTGCCGAGATACACGATGTGTACATGGTGGTAAGTGGCGAGAGCGTGTGTGAAGAAGTACACCCCTGCAGGGTTATCATTATCTATTCGAATAGCTAGATTCCTCGGATATGGAAAGTTGGACCCCGTGCATAGTTCATAGACAAGTGAAAGTGGATACTCTAAAACTTGCAAGATAAGCATGAGTGCTATGGATGGCGTTCCCGCAAGGAGACGGCAGCGGATCCATAGTGGTGTATTGGTATGGCGAATATGTGGACTCGTGTGCGCCACCTCAAAAGAGTTACTTGCAGTCGTAGTTCAGGTTAGCCAGTGAGTCAAAGCTGGCTTGCTGCAGTTAAACTCCACCACCCCTTTGTTGATATCGATGCATATGTAGTTAGTTCTGATGTAAGTCTTGTTGGGTACATTTGTACTCACGTTTGCTTATTTTATGTTTTACAGAGAGATTTCAGTCTCGCTAGTAGTTCCACGTGGACTTCGACGTTTAGCTTGTTACCTCAGCTACGATCTTATACCCTTGGGAGGGTCTTGTAGATAGTCAGGCTCTTGAGCCTTCTTCATTTGTAGTTGTCTGTACTCAGACAAGTTAAGCTTCCACATGTGCTTGTTGCTTGTATGCTCTGTATGTTGGGTCATGAGACCATGTTTGTAATATCTCGCTCCTCGGAGCCTAATGAATAAATACTCTAAGTCATAGAGTTTTGTTGTGATGCCATGTTGTATTTACACATATCGAGCATATTATGTGTATGATTGAAATGCTTGGTATGTGTGGGATCCGACAATCTAGTTGTTTATCCTTGGCAGCCTCTCTTATGGGGAAATGTAGTCTAGTGCTTCCATGAGCCATAGTAGTCCGCTATAGCCCGGTTCACCGGAGTCCTGCTAGCCCAACACTACTGCTCTGGACACTTGACTGGCCATCATGTGTTTCACTTCGCTCCTATGTCTGTCCCTTCGGGGAAATGTCACGCGGTGACATCCGGACTCCTGCCTAGCCTGCTACAGCCCGGGTTCCCTAGAGTCCTGTTAGCCCAGTGCTACAGCCCGGATTCACACACTGTTGACCGACATGCTCGGTGTGATTCATGTATGCCTGTCCCCATAGGTTAGTGCCGCTTTGGGTCCACGACTAGCCATGTCGGCCCGGGTTCTCTGTCATATGGATGCTAGCGACACTATCATATACTTGAGCCAAAAGGCGCAAACAGTCCCGGGCCATGGTAAGGCGACACCCATGGGAATACCGTGCGTGAGGCCGCAAAGTGATATGAGGTGTTACCGGCTAGATCGATGTGACTTGGAATCAGGGTCCTGACATAGGGGGAGATTACTATAGTGTGATGTTGGGGATGTTACAGCCTCCCAACAAGCGCTATTGTTTAACGCCCTTAGCTAGGCATAAAAAAACATAGATAGGTCTAGGTATTGTCATCTTCCCCTTGTCGAAGTAAGGAGAGAATTTCTTGTCTAGAGCATTTATCTTTCTATTTTTTGAAAGCACATGGCCATTAATAGTAGAAGAAAGATTAAGCACAATTCCAAAATTTGCATATAAACTAGCCTTCATCTCTTTGATTATTTCATTTTGATAAAAGCACATAAGACCAGTTGATTCAACACTTTCACCTTTGGAGTGCCCAAATATGGTTTTCATCTTTTCATAAGTATCAAAGGCATCTCCTCCAAAAAAATGTTTTCAAATATAGAGTCCAAAACTTGTTTAGAAGAAAGAGGCAAACCAACATAAAAGCTTCTCAAGTATATCTTAATATGATGTTGAGGCACATGGCTAGCTTGAGTCCTCAATAGTCTATCCCAAGCATCTTTTAAAGATTCATCGAGCAAATAACGAAAGATCTCGGGATCATCTTCATCAAAATTATTTAGACTTCCTTTAACAACATCGTAAGGTCTTTCTGTAGCATCATTATTTATGAGCTTAGAAAGGACAGAGGGGTTATCTAAAGAATTAATACTCGGGAGAAAACCCTTAGCCCTTTTTAGATCAGCCATAGCGATAGAAAGACGAACTTAGGAAAACAAGAGAACAACGAGAGAAAAGGCAAATCTTTTCGAAAATTGTTTTAGAAGTGGGGGAGAGGAAAACAAGAGACAAAAGGCGAATAATGTAATGCAGGATATGAGAGTTTTATGATGGGTATTTGGTATGTCTTGACTTGGCATAGATCTTCCCAGCAACGGCGCCGGAAATTGTTCCTGCTACTTCTTGAGCTTGCATTGGTTTTTCCCTTGAAGAGGAAAGGGTGATGCAGCAAAGTAGAGATAAGTATACCTCAGTTAGAGAACCAAGTTATCAATCTAGTAAGAGACAATGCACAAATCACCAATACCCGCACAAACTATCAAACAACTTGCACCCAACGCGATAAAGGGGTTGTCAATCCCTTCATGGTCACTAGCAAAAGTGAGATCTGGTAGAGATAGATAAAACTAAACGAACGATAAAGTAAATATTTTTGGGTTTTTTGTTTTATAGAACGGAAACTAAAAGATTGAAAAATAGTAAATCAGAAACTTATATGGTGGAAAATAGACCCGGAGGCCATACGTTTCACTAGAGGCTTCTCTCAAGATAGCAAATAATATGGTGGGTAAACAAATTACTGTCGAGCAATTGATAGAAAAGCACAAAGTTATGATGGTATCTAAGGCAATGATTATGGAATATAGGTATCACGTCCATGTCAAGAAGACCGAATCCTGCCTGCATCTACTACTATTACTCCCCACATCGACCGACTCCTGCCTGTATCTACAGTATTAAGTTCATGAAGAACAGAATAACGCATTAAGTAAGATGACATGATGTAGAGGAATAAACTCAAGCAATATGATGTAAACCCCATCTTTTTATCCTCAATGGCAACAATACAATACATGCCTTGCTTCCCCTACTGTCACTGGGAAAGGACGTCGCTAGATTGAACCCAAAGCTAAGAACTTCTCCCATTGCAAGAAAACCAATCTAGTTGTCCAAACTAAACTGATAGTTCAAAGAGAATTACAAAGATATCAAATCATGCATAAAATAATTCAGAGAAGATTCAAATAATGTTCATAGATAAGTTGTTCATAAATCCACAATTCATCGGATCTCAACAAACACACCACAAAAGAAGAGTACATCGGATAGGTCTCCAAGAACATCGAGGAGAACATGGTATTGAGAATCAAAGAGAGAGAAGAAGCGATCTAGCTACTAGCTATGGACCCGTAGGTCTGAGGTAAACTACTCTCGCTTCATTGGAAGGCAATAGAGTTGATGTAGAAGCCCTTCGTGATCGAATCCCCCTCCAGCAAGATGTCGAAAAGGCCCCAAGATGGGATCTCACGGGAATTGAAGGTTGTGGCAGTGGAAAAGTGTTTTCGTGGATGCCTCTAGTGGTTTGGGAATATATGTGAATATACAGAAGGAAGACATAGGTCAGGGGGTCACCAAGGGGCCCACAATGTAGGGGCACGCCCTACCCCCCTGGGCGCAACCTGCACCCTTGTGGTCGCCTTGTGGCTCTTCTGACTTGCACTCCAAGTCTCCTGGGTGTCTTCTGGTCCAAGAAAATAATCGTGAAGGTTTTATTCTGTTTGGACTCTGTTAGGTATTCCTTTTCTGCGAGGCTCAAAAACAAGGAAAAAAAACAGAAATTGGCACTCGGCTCTAGGTTAATAAGTTAGTCCCAAAAATAATATAAAATAGCATATTAATGCATATACAACATCCAAAACAGATAATATAATAGCATGGAACAATAAAAAATTATAGATATGTTGGAGACGTATCAACGTCCAACGTCTCATATGCATCGTGGGCCTTCTACGCCACGACCTCTGCCATGAACATTGGATTAGCTTGCTGCTCCTCGGAGCTTGGCTCCAGAGAACTCTGGGATTAGTCTGCCGCAAAGCGAGCTTGGGAAAGGAGGTCTGTGGTGCCGACCACCGCCACGATTTCTGCATGGCGTGACATTAGCAACTTGAAGTACGTGATCTTGCGGTGCACCATGGCTTTTCGGCGAACTAGGGGAAGACTGTGCGGTCTAGGGGATCGAAAGGTGGGGGAGTGGGCTGGAGAAGAGGTTTTTTTTTGGGGCAGTGGTGACCGGCCGGCAAGTACGTGCCGTAGGCCGAGCAGTGAAGGTTCTGGTGTGACCGGCCAATCGGTTTTGACTGTGCGTAGTTTGCAAAGCCAGACGCCTAGAGCCTGTAGAGTTGTGGGGTCAGATGGACCAAACTTTCGGAGTTTCACATGGCAGACATCTGGACCTCCCCACCGTTCCTATCAATGATGAAGCTATGACTTCGTAAATCCCAAGATGACTAGCAAGGTGCCCGTGCATTGCACGGAACATCAGGATGCATTTTTTTACAAAACACATCTTGCGATTGACCCATGCAGGAGTAATCCCATGTGTAAATACTAATAATATCTCGAGGGTTTCTTCAAAAAAATGGTATCTCGAGATTTTCATCGAAAAATGATACCTGGAGAAAGATGAGAGATAAGGTGAGGAGGTGTGGGGCGCGGTGGTGCTGGGTGGTCGGACTGAGCGGAGGCATGTGGATGGATGACGTCGGAGCGGCCACCATGCCAGATTGTTCGAGTGGCTTCCTTTTTTAATTTCTCAACAATGAGGTTGTGGGAGATAAGGATGAACGACGAAAGGCCTTATCTGAAGATGTGGGGAGAGGAGTAGGTATCTTTTTGCAAAATTTCCATAGTTTGCTTTCTATCCGTTAGATATAGATCGGACGATCTGTATTGCAAGATTGTAGGCACACCATCATCACCAACTCGGTTTTTATAAGAGTAGAGATAGAGAGTAGAGATACGATGGCTCTGTCTCTCGAAGGTGCTCATAGGGGTAGGGTGCGCTTGCAAGAGTATGCAAGTTCATAAGGAACGGATGGTGTACAACACACTTGTCGCGTTCACGTTCCAACCCGGCACGGTGGACCCTGCATGTTGCTCACCAAATGGAACGCGCTTTGTCTTGCATTTTAGGTCGCTTGTGGGACTACAACTGAGAGAAAACCAACATCCCCCTTGTCGGTGTCAAAACTGGCGGATCTCGGGTAGGGGGTCCCGAACTGTGCGTCTAGATCGGATGGTAACAGGAGGCAGGGGACACGATGTTTTACCCAGGTTCGGGCCCTCTTAATGGAGGTAAAACCCTACGTCCTCCTTGATTAATATTGATGATATGGGTAGTACAAGAGTAGATCTACCACGAGATCAGAGAGGCTAAACCCTAGAAGCTAGCCTATGGTATGATTGTTGTTCGTCCTACAGACTAAAACTCTCCGGTTTATATAGACACCGGAGAGGGCTAGGGTTACACAGAGTCGGTAACAATGGTAGGAGATCTACATATCCGTATCGCCAAGCTTGCCTTCCACGCCAAGGAAAGTCCCTTCCGGGCACGGGACGAAGTCTTCAATCTGGTATCTTCATAGTCCAGGAGTCCGGCCGAAGATATAGTCCGGATATCCGGACACCCCCTAATCCAGTACTCCCTCAGTAGCCCCTGAACCAGGCTTCAATGACGACGAGTCCGGCGCGCAGATTGTCTTCGGCATAGCAAGGCGGGTTCCTCCTCCAAGTACTTCATAGAAGATTTTGAACACAAAGGTAGTGTCCGGCTCCGCAAAATAAGTTTCCACATATTGCCATAGAGAGAATAATATTTACACAAATCTAATCTGCTGACGTATTCCGTGGCGTGACATCACACCACAGCCAAGTCTTTATTCGAATCGTTTTATTGTCCCTCCTTAGCACGTTTAGCGAGGCGGTTTCCTTGGCACGTCTTGTTAAAGCAAAGATCGTGTCCCCTTATTTCGGGATTCTCATCAACACATGCGTGGGTAACCCAACCGTACCCGTTGGTATATTTTCTCGATCAAAGGCGAGTCCCAAACGGTCACGGGGAAGGCCCTTGGTATTCAACCTCTTATAAAGAGACCAAGGCCTTACTCCTTTCTTTCAATCTCAAACGAGTTCGCCCTTCGCCTCGAGTTCCAACACCCAAGGCTCCAGATTTCAGGCGCTTCGGACCTTCGACAATGTCCGGTTCCGACCTTCGAGGCCGATGGATGCCTTCCTCCGTCACGGAGGAGGACGTGCTGAAGTTGAGAGAGGCAAGGTTCTTGACCGGCGAAATCTCGCATAGGCTGCCTGCTCAAGGGCAGGTCTTTCCCACTCCCAAGCCCGGTGAGAGTGTGGTGTTCATGTGTCACTTCCTTTGGGGGCTAGGCTTCCCGACGGATCCCTTCGTGAGGGGGCTCATGTATTATTATGGGCAGGAATTTCACGACTTAGCCCCGGAGTCCATCCTCCATATTTCCTCATTCATCGTCGTGTGTGAAGCCTTCCTCCGTATCACTCCTCACTTCGGACTATGGCTCAAGACCTTCAAAGTAGAGCCGAAGATGATCGAGGGACGGCATGCGGAGTGCGGAGGTGCTTTTATAGGCAAGAATGTTGGTACTCCATGGCCCGAGGGCTCTTTTCAACAAGAGTCCAGCTTATGGCAGCGAGAGTGGTTTTATATTACTGCTCCCAGGGCCCCTAAGTGGGTGGCGTCACCTGCCTTTCGCTCGGGTCCCCCGCCACGACTGGTGTCATGGGTCAATACGGGGTTGGACTGGGGGCCGGCAAAGGATGTGCCCCTGTTGCAGGGCCACATCCGAGATCTCCTAGAAAGAGACATCAGTCTGGTCATGGTGACGCAGGTTATGTTAATTCGCCGAGTTCTGCCCTGCAAACGTCGCCCCCTCCGCCTGTGGGAGTTCAACCCGGAGGGACCACGAGTTCTCCAACATTTTCTTGGCATGACGCCCGTGGAGATGTACAAATTGTTCTTCGGACCACAAGTAGTGTGTCCGGATTCTACGGAGGACGCAGGTCTGAGCTGCAATTGTCTGGATACTCAAGTAAGTAGCCTTGTGCCCAGACTCGCTATCCGTATATTTATCATAAAATTGCCCCTAAAAGAGCTGTCCTTTAAACAGGAGTGGATAGCGAAGGCAAAGCTAATCAGGTGTCCGGCCCCCCTCCCCGAGACCATGTCGGGTCCCGTGCTAGTCAGGATGTTGGAGGTTGTGCCTTCAAAGGGAAGCGAGCGAGGGGATAAGGGAGCTACAGCCTCCTCAAAGGAGGTTGTCCAGAAGGGAGGAATCGAAAATTCCTCTCCTCAGGGGAAGAAGAGGACCGCCTCTGAAGACCCGGAGACCATGGCCTTAAAGCGGGGGAAGAAATCTTCGCCAGAGGGTCCTGTGCTGGGGGATACTTCGGCTGAATTATGCCCTCAAGGGGATCAGCCCTCCACCGAGCCGTAAGTAGAGAGGAGTTTTCTTTTTAAGAAACGAGAGAAATCCCTTCTTTATATCTGAGAAAAGTAATCGAAAATTTACCTTGTAGCTCGGACCTTAGCCCTTCTCAGTAGAGCTCGTCTTCGGGGGATCTTCTTCCGGAGATGATGGAGAGCGGAGCGCCTCCCCCTGCCGTACCGCCTTGCGAGGCGGGCGACCCTGAGGTATCGTCACGGAGCGTTTCTCCGAATCCGGCGGGGCCGGAAGGTAGTCATATGCCCCCCCAAAGCCCTCCGCGTCCGGACTTCGAAAAGGGCCATTGGACGAGTCCGACGCCATTTGGTGCACACCGGAGGAGCTAAAGGATCTGCTAGGGCGAGCATCTATCTCAGAGGAGCAACGTGCATTGATGGGTACGGTGATTGAGAGGATTTCATCCACGGAGAGCGGTTTGCACGAGGCCGTCAAGAGTTTACTGACAGGTTTTGAGGTATGTGAAATAATGTACCCTTTTTGGACAGTTGCGCATAAATAAGATGCGCCCCGTGTAGATAGTAGCCCCTGAGACTCTGTGTGTTTTCAGAAGTGACGGCGCATAGAGGATCATAATCCCAGGTCTAATATGCCGCCTTTATACGTAGGTGGCGAAGTGTCCGGTGGCCAGCCGGACTGATGGATTTGCCGAGCTAAAGCGGCAACTTGACGTGGCAGATGTCGACATCGCGCTTGTCAACAAGCGGCTTGACGAGGCACAAGGTATGTAATTCCTTTGGTGGCGCCTGGTAAGAGGAGCTTTATGCCAGTATCTTACAATGTGTGCGCTTGATGTAGATGGTGCTGCTGCCATGGAGAATCTTTGGGTGGAACTTGCCTGAGCCAAGGAGCAAGCCAGGAAAAGTGATGCGGCTGCCGGAAATGCAATTGAAGAGCTGAAAGCCGAACAGGCTGCTCACTGCCGAAGCAAGAAGGAAATGGCCGAGATGGCCGTGAAGCTGAAGAACGCTGCTGATCGTTGCAAGCTTCTTGAAAAAGAAGATCAGGCGGGACAGTGGACCTGAAGAAGGCCGTTGCTGATGCCAAGGATGCTCGCTCTGTGATGAGAGCTGTGAAGGAGGAGCTGCATCAGGCCGGAGAAATCGCGGCTGGAAAGCCCTTTATGCTGTGGAGGAAGTTCTGTCATCCTAAACATGCTCCGTTAGACCAGATGTGGAGTACTGCGGACACCTATCTGGATTTAGCAGCGAGTGCCGCAGATGTGGCCGAGCACTTCCGAGATCAAGAAGATCGCGAAGTGGAAAAGCTCTTCTGGTCGCAGTTCCACAATCCAGAGCATCCACTGTCATTAGCCGATCGTTTGGCCGAATGGGCCGAGCTAAATAGGTTGTCCGGACTCGCCATGAAGTATGTTGTGAGTCATCTGTGGCCAGAGAGACCAGAGCCGAAAAGTTATTTCAACTTGGTGCAGCAGTTCCTTGGTGCGGCGCTGCATATCAATGTGATGAAGAGGTCAGCATGCATAGAGGGTGCGTGGATGGTCCTTCCCGTGTCAAGACATACTGGGCGGAAATGGAAGCCACCGCTGTTGCATCCCCAGACTCGGATGGAAGCCGAGTACCTGCCGAGCGCTATTTTCAGGAAGTTCTGCAAGGCGCTCGTTTAATAGAGACGCAGTGCTCGAAGGATACTATATTCGAATAGCATGTATTATTGTAAAACAATATTTTGATAAATTGTAGAAGCTTTTTATACTTGTTCCTGCAAGTATTGTGATACCTCCTGTGCGGCCGTTTAACATATATGTATATATAATCTGAAATATGGCAGTCGTCGGCTTCAGCCCCCACGCACATAATGCGGGGGTGTTTGCAGAAGGCGCATTTTCACAATTGATCCAACGTCTTGGTCCTACAAAGGAGGTGATAGTGCAGCGAACTAGGCAATCGGACTATGATGCTTTATCACTTTCACTTAGCCATAGGAGTTTGACATTGAGGCTACTTATATAGCCCCTGGTGGCGCATGCGCTCGCCCGAACTCGGGGCGCGTATGTGCCTGGCCGAGAAACGACCCTTCGTTAATGCGGAGGAATCCTAAAGATTCCAGTATGTCATCGAGTGGTTGACCAGTCTCACGCTATATCATGACAGTCAGTTTTCGGCTTTCTCTACTGAGGTGCTCGCCTGGCCGAACTGGGGCACAATCGCAGTAGTTCTCCTGGTGCCGCCTTAGCCGATAGAGCGGAATGTAAGGCAGCAAAACACAGGATCCGGGCAAACCCAACATTTGGCCAAAGACATGATTCGGAGCTGATGCATATAAGGCCAAACTCGCAATGCCAAACACTCCCTAAGGTATTCGGTCTTTATGAGGGCGGGCGGGATAACGCCCTTAGTAATAAGCCCCTAGTGTCCAGGTACATGCAAAACTCTGACGTGGCCACATGCCAAAACGCCAGCCTCCTCCTTGGTTATACCAAGAAACCAGGGGATGTGTATCAATAAGAGACAGTAAAAAAGGTTTACGCAGGGTCTTAATCTGAAAAGAATCCTTGGAACGGGTCCCTGCTGCACGTCTGCGCCTGTGTCTCCGTTGTGCCGTATCCTGGACGGGCGTAGCACGGTGTTCCTCTGTAAAAGAGAGGAACTTAGTTAAAGAAAGATTGTGCCGAACATGAGTTATACTAAATAAACAAAGTATGAATCGAAATGGGTAAAATTGAGCTTTATAGTCTCTTGTTTTATATGCGCGGAGCTCCTAGTACAGGGGTATATGCCTATTAAGCCTTTATCAATTGTATGTTTATGCCGGACTCGTCTAGCCGTGTCCGTGGTCTTGACGACCTGTTTAGATGGTTTGGCTGGTGAAGCCGCTTTATTGTGGGGCTGTCAAGGCAGCCGCACTGTTTTCCGCGTGGTAGGAATGCTCAATGTTTTCCCTTTAATGAGATGATGCCTCGTGGACCGGGCATCTTAAGCATAAGAGATGCTTAAAGCGGTATTGCGTTAAAGCGGGCGAAAGCTTCGCGTCCCAGCAGTGCTTGATAGCTACTTGAGAATGGGGCGATGTGGAAAGTTAGCTGTTCGCAACGGAAGTTATCGGGGGAGCCGAACATAACTTCTAGCCGGAGAGAACCCATGCAACGGGCATCCGGGCCTGGCGTTACCCCTTGAAAGGAGGTTTTGCTATGGAGAATTTTTGTTGGGTCTATCCCCATGTTGCGGATTGTGTCCTGGTATAACAGGTTTAGACCACTGCCGCCGTCCATGAGGACATTTGTAAAATGGAGTCCGCCGATTATTGGATCTAATACCAAGGCAGTCCAGCCTGCGTTCCGGATACTTCTAGAGTAATCCTGATGGTCGAAGGTGATTGGTTTTAACAACCATTGGTGAGACTCCTTTGGGATAGGCCGTATGGCGCGTATCTCTTGTGGCGCCGTTCTATTCGTCACGTGAAGTAAGTTTACTGTTTTGACTTCTTGTGGGAAATTCTTTTGTTTCCTGGTGCTCTGCTTGTGGGGTTCGTCATCGTCCTCACCTGGTGTGTCGAGCCCCTTGTGTTCGGCGTTGAGCTTGCCGGCTTTCTTGAAAACCCAACAATCTCTGTGGGTATGGTTCGCATGCTTCCCGGGAGTACTGTGTATTTGACATATCTTGTCCAAGATTTTGTTTAAGTTGGATAGCTCGTCCCTGTTATCCTTGAGGGGCGGATTTCTCTGATTCTGCCGCGAGCTTTTGAATCCGGCGTTGACCATCGTGCTCTTTGGGCTGTTTCCCTTATTCCGGCGCTGGTCCTTGCCGCGTCTGGGTTTTCCGTCTCCATCCCTAACTTCAGATGTACTTGGGTCGCTGGTGCTGCATCTTGCCAACCAGCTGTCCTCTCCTGCGCAAAAGCGGGTCATGAGGCTTGTCAATGCGGCCATTGTTCTTGGCTTTTCTTGGCCGAGGTGTCTGGCGAGCCATTCGTCTCGAACGTTGTGCTTAAAAGCTGCTAGGGCTTCGGCGTCCGGATAGTCGACTATCTGATTCTTTTTAGTAAGAAATTTGTTCCAGAATTTCCGGGCTGACTCTCCGAGCTGTTGAGTTATGTGACTGAGATCGTCTGCATCTGGAGGGCAGACATAGGTCCCTTGAAAATTTGCCCGGAAAGCATCCTCAAGCTCTTCCCAACTTCCAATGGTGTTTTCGGGAAGGCTTTTGAGCCAATGCCGGGCTGGCCCTTTAAGCTTGAGGGGTAAGTATTTTATGGCGTGGAGGTCATCTCCTCTTGCCATGTGTATGTGGAGGATATAATCCTCGATCCAGACCACAGGGTCTGTTGTTCCGGCGTATGCCTCTATGTTTGTGGGCTTGAATCCCGCTGGAAATTCAGGGTCCAGCACCTCATCGGTGAAACATAGCGGGTGTGCGGCACCCCTATATTTGGGTGTGCCGTGATGTTCGGATATTTGTTGTGTTGCATTGCTTACTAGAGCTTGCTTTCTTGGCCCGTATATAGATCTGGCTAGGCCGTCTTTTTGATGCAGATCCTTTGGTGGATCGCGTGCCGGCTTGTGTGCGGCGCCACTTGCCGCTCCATGCTGGCCATGCGGTCGTCCATCCGACCGGATGGCTTTCCTATTTTATGACTGCGGGGGCTCTAAGGCCTCCTCGTCAAATTCAGGCAGTAGCTTTCGCTTTGGATAGCTTTTTGTGTGGCGACTGGCGGTATATTTGTCTGCGGTGTTGCATACTTTGCTCCATCTGATTTTGAGTGCATCTTCCGCAGTTTTGAGCTTCCGCTTCTGCTTTTTCAGGCTATGCGCTGTGGCGACGAGCCTTTTGTGTAGGTTCTTCTGCTCCATCAGTTTATCTGGCGTAAGGTTGTCCGGACTGTTGTTTTCGCCGGGGACGGGGTGTTCGGTTTGTTTATCCAAGTTTCCCTATTCGGACGCTTGCTCGAAGGCATGTTCGTCGTCCGCCGGCTCGTCCTGCTCTATGGCTGGGTCTGTATGACTGCTGTCTCTGTCGAGGTGGGGCTTGGAGCGGCGCATACGTCGCTGCTTTGATTGCTTTTCGAGTGAACGATCCCTCGTTGCATCCCTGTGTTCGTCGTCGTCGCTTCCTTTGGGTGTGTCCACCATGTATACATCATGAGATGAGGTGGATGTCTAGTGCCTTACAGGCGCTGGTTCGAGTTCATCTCCTACATCGTCGTCCATACCATCGATGTCTTCGGAGTCGAAGTCGAGCACGTCGTTTAAATTATCGACAGTGGCTACGAAGTGGGTGGTGGGTGGGCTTTAAATTTCTTCATCATCCGCATCCCAACCTTGTTGACCATAGTCCGGCCAGGGCTCTCCTGATAAAGAGAGAGACTTTAGTGAATTCAGAATATCGCCGAAGGGCGAGTGCTGAAAGATGTCCGCGGCGGTGAACTCCATGATCGGCACCCAATCGGGGTCGATCGGTCGGGGCGCGGAGGGCTCGGAGTCTGGAGAGGAGTCCGGCTCCTTGGAGTCACGGGCTTTGCAGAGAATAGGGAAGGTGTTCGGCTCGATCGCTGTAGAGATTGCAGCCCCCGAGGCGGTGTCTAACCACCTATCCTCGATTGGTGTGATCGGATCCGAGCTAGGGGTCGGAGCGGACACAGGTGCGGCCTCCAGGGCACTGTTTGGCGGCAGAGCTAAATCATGCCCATCGTGACAGTGCGGCACGCTCGGCTGTGGCTCGAATCCATCGAAGATCGAGTCTCTGCGGATGTCGGCCATGTAGTTCAAACTTCCAAATCTGACCTGATGGCCAGGGGCGTAGCTTTCGATCTGCTCCAGATGGCCAAGCGAGTTGGCCCGCGGTGCAAAGCCGCCGAATACGAAGATCTGTCCGGGGAGAAAAGTCTCACCCTGGATCGCATCGCTGTTGATGATTGGAGAAGCCATCGAGCCTAAAAGTGACGACACAGAGGAACTCTCAATGAAAGCACCAATGTCGGTGTCAAAACCGGCGGATATCGGGTAGGGGGTCCCGAACTGTGCGTCTAGGTCGGATGGTAACAAGAGGCAGGGGACACGATGTTTTACCCAGGTTCGGGCCCTCTTAATGGAGGTAAAACCCTACGTCCTGCTTGATTAATATTGATGATATGGGTAGTACAAGAGTAGATCTACCATGAGATCAGAGAGGCTAAACCCTAGAAGCTAGCCTATGGTATGATTGTTGTTCGTCCTACGGACTAAAACTCTCCGGTTTATAGACACCGGAGAGGGCTAGGGTTACACAGAGTCGGTTACAATAGTAGGAGATCTACATATCCGTATCGCCAAGCTTGCCTTCCACGCCAAGGAAAGTCCCTTCCGGACACGGGACGAAGTCTTCAATCTTGTATCTTCATAGTCCAGGAGTCCGGCCGAAGATATAGTCCGGCTATCCGAACACCCCTAATCCAGGACTCCCACACCCCTCCCCTTCCTGCATCATTTACTACTAGACTGGAAGAGAGAGGTTGGTCTAGTGTTAATGAGACCAAACTGATGCTCGAATTTGGCTGGGAAAACAGGGAAACTGACATGTGGGTGTCGGCATTCTGGGATTGGGGTACCCAGATCTACCTGCCATAGGCCCACGGTGTGGCTCCCTCGACGGACTGGTATGGCCCAGCGGCAAGGCCTCCAAGACAAGACCCTCGCGAGGGCCCCGACCTCAGTAGAATGATGCTAAGACCTCCATAGGGTGCCTCCCGAGGAGCGGATATTTCTATGCGGATACCCAGCCTCACGAGGCTGCGATGACGTGAGACATGACGACCAAGGCCAGTCGGGCGCCAACGGGCGAAGAGGAGACAGTTTCCCTTTCGGTGCTAAAGGAGCAAGGACAGACGCAGGTTCCTAAGGAATCCCCCAAAGCTTTCCATTCCGGTGCAACAGTACCAATACCATGAGCTCGGCAGGGCGGATGTCATTGTCGAGCCCACCGCTACGTCACGACTAGAGGCTTTGCAGGCGAAGACCACCTTTCCCGGGATTGGATGTACTTATTACCCCCTTCAAAATTGGCCACTTTGGGATCCCTTCCCGACTATGTTTTGCGGCAAGAGGACCTAGGCCACTATAAATATAAGTTAGCCACCACCGTAGAAGGGGATCGGATCCATTCCCCCGAACCACCAGAGCCCCCACGAGGCTGTTCATCCACTTTACTAGTTCATCCTCAACCTCCTCGTGAGGCCAATCCACCACAAAGGAGGAGTAGGGTTTTACACCGCAAGGTGGCCCGAACCTGGGTAAACTGCTATGTTCATCTTCTTCCCCGCTCGCGCGAACTCGACGAGAATAAGCCGGAGGGTGGCGAGCATGAGACGTGACAGCTTGAGATCTTCGCACACGCCTCAGAGTTCGAACCTTCTTGGGTCAGCAGAGCCCTGAATCCGACATTTGGCAAGCTAGGTAGGGGTGTGTCGAAGTCCTTCTTCCACCTCCGCTTCATCTCCACTTCATTGCTCCCATGGCCGATGGACGCCGGGTCCACGCCGAGCGTCGGGCTGCTCGCGTTGCCCAGATGGTGCTCGTGGGCAATGGCGCCCCGCGCCGCTCTTCCTCTCTCGTGGCCAACACCACCACTGACCCCACTGCTCATGAGCAGCAGGACTCGTCGCTCCCATCCTCCATGCGGCGTGATGGCCGCACCGCCACTCTTTCGCCTACTCTCGCCACGATGTTGTCCTTCCACGTCCGCCGCGGGCCGGCGAATGCATAGGTGATACGTCCATTTTGCATCATGCTTTTATATCAATATTTTTGCAATAGGGACTGTTATTACACATTATGTCACAATACTTATGCCTATTCTCTCTTATTTTACAAGGTTTACATAAAGAGGGCGAATGCCGGTAGCTGGGATTCTGGCTGGAAAAGGAGCAAATATTAGAGACCTATTCTGCACAGCTCCAAAAGTCCTGAAACTTCACGGATGATGTTTTCCAAATATATAAAAAACATTGAGCGCAAGAACTTCACCAGGGGGGCACACCCTGCCCACGAGGGTGGGGGGCGCGCCCTACCCCCTGGGCACGCCCCCTTATCTCGTGGGCCCCCTGGTGGACCTCCGGTGACCATCTTCTACTATATGGACTCTTTCAATGGAAAAAAAATCATAAGCCATCTTCTTGGATGAAACTCCGCCGCCACGAGGCGGAACGTTGGCGGAGCCAATCTAGGGTTCTAGACGGGTTGTTCTGCCGGGGAAACTACCCTTCTAGAGGGGGAAATCATCGCCATCGTCATCACCAACGCTCCTCTCATCAGGAGAGGGCAATCTACATCAACATCTTCATCAGCACCATCTCATCTCAAAGCCTTAGTTCATCTCTTGTATCCAATTCTTGTCTCCAAGTCCGGGATTGGTGCTAGTAGGTTGCTAGTAGTGTTAATTACTCCTTGTAGTTGATGCTAGTTGCTTTAATTGGTGGAAGATCATATGTTCAGATCCTATATGCACATTAATACCCCTCTGATTATGAACATGTTTATGCTTTGTGACTAGTTACTTTTGTTCCTGAGGACATGGGAGAAGTCTTGCTATTAATAGTCATGTGAATTTGGTATTCGTTCGATATTTTGATAAGATGTATGTTGTCTCTCCTATAGTCACTACAGGAAACATGTAATTTGCCGTCTGTGAATTCCAGACGGCAAAGACCTAAATCCAGACGGCAAAGACTTTGCCGTCAGTAAGAAGACAGCAAACTCAGACGGCAAAGATAAGTCGGCAAAGAATACTTTGCCGTCAGCATTTTATAAGGAAGATGGCAAAGACTTCGCCGTCAGCCAACTTTCTCTTTGCCATCAAGCTTAGTAGTAGCAGACAGCAAAGAAAACCATCTTTGCCGTCAGCTAGACTATGTCTTTGCCGTCAGCCTCATACATCCCATATGGCAAAGAGTCTTTTATTATTTTAAAAAATATAGGTAGCAATAGTCCAGTTACAGAGGCCCTAGATGGTCGAAGGCGTAGGATTTTTTTGCTCATTATAAAAACAGCTAATAACAAGGCGTAGGCAAAATCTTCACTTGCGTTTGGTAGTTTGACAATCAATCATTCAATAGTCTGACAATCATCTATGAAGACAAAAAAATCAGATTACACAAGGCTGCCAAGTTAACCCCGAAGCTTGCATGGCCACCTTTCGACCACGACGGGCAGAAGCCGATGCGGCCAGCGCTGGCCGGTGGAGCGAGGCGTTGATGGGGAGGAGGCCACTCCAGTGTGCAGCAGCTTGTGGTGTCACGGCCAGTCAATGGGGAGGAGACCTTCCGAGCACGACGGGGGACATGACGACCGCGCCGTGGGCGATGGAGGATGTGGCCAGCCATGCTGGTATCGCGAGGCGTCGATGCGGTTTCCTTCCGAAGCGCAGAGGCCGGCGTGGTGAGCGGTGACCGGTGGCGCCGGGGGCGACGATGGACCTGGTCGGGGCGGCTTGTGATTGGGCCGCGTCGGACCGGCTGGTGACGGGGCTTGCCGCATCGGGAGGACGAGGGAATGGGCCGGCCACGCCGGTGGCGAGTGGGATGGGGAACGGGGCGGCCACGCCGGGGGCAACTGGGGCCGGGCTGGCGGCGCTCGATGGCGAGTTGGCGAGCAGGGACGGGGGACTGGGATGGAGCTAGTGGCGAGTGGGATGGGGAATAGGGCGGGCACGCCGGTGGCAATGGGGGACCGGCTGGCGGCACTCGCAGGTGATCAGGGACGGGGGACGGGGGACGGAACTGGTCACGAGATCCAGAGGTGAGCGAGGTGGTGGGGTGGGTTGCGTGCAGGGATAAGTGAGAGAGAGAACGAGCGAAGGGATAAGGCAGAGAACGTGGTCAGGTCGGGGTGGGTGAGAAATCAGGGAGGAGAGGCGAGTGGTGGGGTGGCTGCGATGGTGCCACCTCATCGATCCGTGGGATCGATCCACGAGATGTGTTTTCTCTTTGCTGTCTTTGCCGTCTGTATTTTCCTTTTATAGACGGCAAAGATGTTATTTTGCCATCTGTTAGAAAATACGCAGAAGGCAAGGACTTTGCCGTTTGCATTTTTTTTAACAGACGGCAAAGTAACCTCTTTGCTGTCTATAAATAAAAATGCAGACGGCAAAGTCTCTTTGCCGTCTGTGTTTTTCCTGCAGACGGCAAAGTATGTCTTTGCCATCAGTTTTTCTTTGCCGTCAGTAGCTGTCGGTAAATTTAATCTTTGCCGTCTGTCCCGATGAAATGCTGACGGCAAAGAGCGGTACTGACGGCAAATCTCCTGTTTCCTGTAGTGAGTGGTGTTATGTGAACTTCGACTACATGACACTTCACCATTGTTTGGGCCTAGAGGAAGGCATTGGGAAGTAATAAGCAGATGATGGGTTGCTAGAGTGACAGAAGCTTAAACCCTAGCTTAGGGTTGTTTCGTAAGGGGCTGATTCAGATCCATATGTTTCATGCTATGGTTAGGTTCACCTTAATACTTTTGTTGTATTTGCGGATGCTTGCAATAGAGGTTAATCATAAGTGGGATGTTTGTCCAAGTAAGGTCAGCACCCAAGCACCGGTCCACCCACATACCAAATTATCAAAGTACAGAACGTGAATCATATGAGCATGATGAAAACTAACTTGACGATATTCCCATGTGTCCTCGGGAGCGCTTTACATCATATAAGAGTTTGTCCAGGCTTGTCCTTTGCTACAAAAAGGATTGGGCCACCTTGCTGCACTTTATTTACTTTTGTTACTTGTTTCTCGTTACAAATTATCCTATCACAAAACTATCCGTTACCACTTATTTCAGTACTTGCAGAGAATACCTTGCTGAAAACCGCTTATCATTTCCTCCTACTCCTCGTTGGGTTCGACACTCTTACTTATCAAAAGGACTACAATAGATCCCCTATACTTGTGTGTCATCAAGACTCTTTTCTGGCGCCGTTGCCGGGGAGTGAAGCGCCTTTGGTAGGTGGAATTTGGTAAGGAAAAATTTATATAGTGTGCTGAAATTTACTGTCACTTGTTACTATGGAAAGTAATCCTCTGAGGGGCTTGTTCGGGGTATCTTCACCCTGACCAGTAGAGAAAAGAGTTGCTCCTCAACCTACTGAACATACTTAAAATGAAAATGCTTGCTTCGAAATTCCTTTGGGTATGGTACGAAAACTGCTAGCTAATCCTTTTTTGGGAGATGGAACAAAACATCCTGATGAGCATCTAATATATGTGGATGAAGTTTGTGGATTATTTAAGCTTGCAGGTGTACCCGGAGATGTTGTTAAGAAGAAGGTCTTCCCTTTATCTTTGAGGGGAGATGCATCAACTTGGTACATGCTATGTAATGATATGGAGTCTTGGAATTACAAATGATTGAAATTGAAATTTCATCAAAAGTTTTGTCCTATGCATCTTGTTCATCGTGATCGCAATTATATATATAATTTTTGGCCTCGCGAAGGAGAAAGTATCGCTCAAGCTTGGGGGAGGCTTAAATCAATGTTATATTCATGCCCCAATCATGATCTCTCAAGAGAAATGATTATTCAAAATTTTTATGCTCAGCTTTCTGATAACAATCGCACCATGCTTGATACTTCCTGTGCTGGCTCTTTTATGATGAAGACTATTGAATTCAAATGGGATTTATTGGAAAGAATTAAATGGAACTCCGAATATTGGGACCTCGACAATGGTAAGGAGTCAGGTATGACACCTAGTTTTGATTATGTTAAATCTTTTATGGATACCGATATTTTTCGTAAATTTAGCACTAAATATGGACTTGACTCTGAGATAGTAGCTTCTTTCTGTGGATCTTTTGCTGCTTATGTTGATCTCCCCAAGGAGAAGTGGTTTAAATATCATCCTCCCATAGAAGTAAAAGTAGCTGCACCTATTAAAGTTGAAGAAAAGACTATCACTTATAATGATCCTATTGTTCCTACTTCTTATGTTGAGAAACCACCTTTCCTTGTTAGGATAAAGGACCATGCTAAGGCTTCAACTGTGGTTCGTAAAAGCAATATTAAAACATATACACCTCCTGAGCAAGTTAAAGTTGAACCTAATATTGCTATTGTTAAAGATATCTTGTCTGATAATATAGATGGGCATGTTATTAATTTCTGTGATGAAACTGCTAGAATTGCTAAACCCTGTGATACAGATAAACCTAGACCTATGGTAGGTATGCCTGTTATTTCTATTAAAATAGGAGATCATTGTTATCATGGCTTATGTGATATGGGTGCTAGTGCTAGTGCAATACCTATTGACTTACACAAAGAAATTATGCATGACATTGCACCTGTTGAGTTAGAAGATATTGATGTCACAATTGAACTTGATAATAGAGATACTATTTCACCAATGGGAATTGTTAGAGATGTTGAAGTCTTGTGTGGGAAAACTAAATATCCTGCTGATTTTCTTGTTCTTGGTTCCTCACAATATAGCTTATGTCCCATTATATTTGATAGACCCTTCTTAAATACTGTTAATGCTACCATAGATTGCAAAAGGGATGTTGTTACTGTCAGTTTAGATGATATGACTCATGAATTCAATTTTTCTAAATTTAGTAGACAACACCGTGAAGAAGAATTACCTAGTAAAGATGAAATTATTGGTCTTGCTTCTATTGCGTACCTCCTAGTGATCCTTTAGAACAATATTTGCTAGACCATGAAAATGATATGTTTATGAATGAAAGAAGAGAATTAGATGAAGTATTCTTTAAACAGGAACCTATTCTGAAACACAATTTACCTATTGAAATCCTAGGGGATCCTCCTCCACCCAAGGGTGATCCCGTGTTTGAGCTTAAACCGTTACCGGATACTCTTAAATATGCTTATCTTGATGAAAAAAAGATATATCCTGTTATTATTAGTGCTAACCTTTCAGAACATGAAGAAAAGAGATTATTAAAACTCTGAAGAAGCACCGTGCTGCTATTGGGTATACTCTTGATGATCTTAAGGGTATTAGTCCCACTCTATGTCAACATAAAATTAATTTGGAAGAAGATGCTAAACCAGTTCGTGATCATCAACGCCGTCTGAATCCTAAAATGAAAGAAGTGGTAAGAAAGGAGATACTAAAGCTCCTTGAGGCAGGTATAATTTACCCCATTGCTGATAGTCAGTGGGTAAGTCCTGTCCATTGTGTCCCTAAGAAGGGAGGTATTACTGTTGTTCCTAATGATAAAGATGAATTGATTCCTCAAAGAATTATTACTGGTTATAGGATGGTAATTGATTTCCGCAAATTAAATAAGGCTACTATAAAGGATCATTACCCCTTACCTTTTATCGATCAAATGCTAGAAAGATTATCCAAACATACACATTTTTGCTTTCTAGATGGTTATTCTGGTTTCTCTCAAATACCCGTGTCAGCCAAAGATCAATCAAAGACTACTTTTACATGCCCTTTTGGTACTTTTTCTTATAGACGTATGCCTTTTGGTTTATGTAATGCACCTACTACCTTTCAAAGATGCATGATGGCTATATTCTCTGACTTCTGTGAAAAGATTTGTGAGGTTTTGATGGATGACTTTTCCGTCGATGGATCTTCTTTTGATGATTGCTTGAGCAACCTTGATCGAGTTTTGTAGAGATGTGAAGAAACTAATCTTGTCCTGAATTGGGAAAAGTGCCACTTTATGGTTAATGAAGGTATTGTCTTGGGGCATACAATTCCTGAAAGAGGTATTGAAGTTGATAAAGCAAAGGTTGATGCTATTGAAAAGATGCCATGTCCCAAGGACATCAAAGGTATAAGAAGTTTCCTTGGTCATGCCGGTTTTATAGGAGGTTCATTAAGGACTTCTCAAAAATCTCTCTGCCTCTAACTAATTTATTACAATAAGATATACCATTTGTCTTTGATGATGATTGTGTACAAGCATTTGAAATACTGAAGAAAGCATTGATCTCTGCATCTATTGTTCAGCCACCTGATTGGAATTTACCCTTTGAAATTATGTGTGATTCTAGTGATTATGCTGTAGGTGCTCTTCTAGGACAAAGAGTTGATAAGAAACTAAATGTTATCCAATATGCTACTAAAACTCTAGACAATGCTCAAAGAAATTATGCTACTACTGAAAAAGAATTCTTAGCAGTTGTATTTGCTTGTGATAAGTTTAGACCTTATATTGTTGATTCTAAAGTAACTATTCACACTGATCATGCTGCTATTAAATATCTTATGGAAAAGAAAGATGCTAAACCTAGACTTATTAGATGGGTTCTCTTGCTTCAAGAATTTGATTTACATATTGTTGATAGAAAAGGAGCCGAGAACCCTGTTGCAGACAACTTGTCTAGGTTAGAAAATGTTCTTGATGACCCACTACCTATTGATGATAGCTTTCCTGATGAGCAATTAAATGTCATAAATGCTTCTCATACTGCTCCATGGTATGCTGATTATGCTAATTACATTGTTGCTAAGTTTATACCACCTACTTTCACATACCAGCAAAAGAAAAAGTTCTTCTATGATTTGAGGAATTACTTTTGGGATGACCCACATCTTTATAAAGAAGGAGTAGATGGTGTTATTAGACGTTGTGTACCTGAGCATGAACAGGAACAGATCCTACGCAAGTGTCACTCCGAAGCTTATGGAGGGCACCATGCTGGAGATAGAACTGCACATAAGGTACTACAATCTGTTTTTATTGGCCTACTCTCTTCAAGGATGCCCGTCAGTTTGTCTTATCTTGTGATGAATGTCAAAAATTGGTAATATTAGTAGATGTCAAGAAATGCCTACGAATTATTCAGTTGTTATTGAACCATTTGATGTTTGGGGCTTTGACTATATGGGACCTTTTCCTTCCTCTAATGGTTATACACATATCTTAGTTGTTGTTGATTACGTTACTAAGTGGGTAGAAGCTATTCCAACTAGTAGTGCTGATCATAACACTTCTATTAAAATGCTTAAAGAAGTTATCTTCCCAAGGTTTGGAGTCCCTAGATATTTAATGACTGATGGTGGCTCACATTTTATTCATGGTGCTTTCCGTAAAATGCTTGCTAAATATGATGTTAATCATAGAATTGCATCCCCTTATCACCCTCAGTCTAGTGGTCATGTAGAATTGAGTAATAGAGAACTCAAATTAATTTTGCAAAAGACTGTTAATAGGTCCAGAAAGAATTGGTCCAAGAAACTTGATGATGCATTATGGGCCTATAGAACTGCATATAAAAATCCTATGGGCATGTCTCTGTATAAAATGGTCTATGGAAAAGCATGGCACTTACCCCTCGAACTAGAACACAAGGCTTATTGGGCTATTAAACTTAATTATGATTTTAAACTTGCCGGTGAGAAGAGGTTATTTGATATTAGCTCACTTGATGAATGGAGAACCCAAGCCTACGAAAATGCCAAGTTGTTTAAAGAAAAAGTTAAAAGGTGGCATGATAAAAGAATACAAAAGCGTGAGTTTATTGTAGGTGATTATGTATTGCTATACAACTCTCGTTTAAGATTTTTTGCAGGAAAACTTCTCTCTAAATGGGAAGGTCCCTATGTTATCGAGGAGGTCTACCGTTCCGGTGCCATAAAAATCAACAACTTCGACGACACAAATGCGAAGGTGGTAAATGGTCAAAATATCAAACATTATATCTCAGGTAATCCCATAAATGTTGAAACCAATGTTATTGAAACCGTAACCCCAGAGGAATACATTAGGGACACTTTCCGGAACGTTTCAGACTCCGAAAAGGAATAGGTATGTGGTACGGTAAGTAAACCGACTCCAAAACAGTTTTAAGGCAACATTTCTCCGTTTTGGAATATTTAGAAAAATAGAAAAATAAGCAGCAGTCCGGAAAGGACACGAGGGCTCCACGAGGGTGGAGGGCGCGCCGTACCCCCCTGGGCCCGCCCACCTACATCGTGGGCACCTCGTGTGCTCTCCGGACTCCGTTTTCTTACAGGACATGTATTTTAGTCGGTAAAAATTCATTATATAACCTCACGGGGGTTTTGACTCCCGTATTACGCAAAAATCTCTTGTTTTTGTTTCGAGCTGTCGCTGGTGCAGATTAGAGCAAGATGTCTTCTCAATAGTCAGTCGGGGAGAGCCGGGTGTCTCATCCGGCAACGGGATCAACGACAAACAATCATGTTGACCCCTTTGGGCCAGCAACGGAGGAAGAGATGGAGGCTTATTTGATGAGGATGGATGCCATGGAGGACCAAGAAGTCAGTTCCCGCCTCCAAGCTGGATTCACAATGGGAGAACTGCAGAGCTCAGCTATTCCAAACTCGATTATCCCTTCCAATGTTAGATTTCTTTCTTATGAGAATATGAAAAAGAGTGTTACTGGTTCTCCTGCAGTTATGCAGCACCCTTGGGTGCAGGGAGCTTTGGCTGTTACAAGAAAACTTCGAAAGGAAATAATGGATCTCAAGCAGCAAGTCAACAAGCTTGAGGAGGAGAATCGTATCTTGAGGGGCATCATCACCAAGAACATCACATCACCATCCCTGAAAAGAGAGACATAATCACCTGGGTATGGGCACTCCACTTGGCAGCTGCCAAGCTTGGGGGAGTGCCCCGGTATCGTATCACCATTAGTTTTATCTTTACCGTTTTTCTTAGTTCAATCCTTTTGTTAATATTTTGATCTAGTAGAATAAAAGTTCTTAGTATGATCTAGTCGTGAGTTTTGCTTTATTATCCTTCTATGTAATCGAGTCCTTGAGCTATATAATAAAGATTAGTGTTGAGTCAAGGGCTTGCTTATTTTTGCCATGATCCCAAATAAAAGAAAAGAAAAGAGAAAGAAATAAAAAGAAACAAAGAGATCATGTGACTCTTATGGAGAGTAATGAGCTCACATAGAAAGAGTATGCTGAATAAAAGTTATTAACGGTTGACAAACATAGTTTTGGTCATCGTTGCAATTAATAGGAAGTAATAAAGAAATAGAGGTCTTCACATATAAATATACTATCTTGGACAACTTTTATGATTGTGAGCACTCATTAAAATATGACAAGCTAAAGAGTTGACATTGGACAAGGAAGACAACATAATGGGTTATGTTTTCTTACATATGAGATAAATTATATTGTCTTGGATCCCTCAACATGTTGAGCTTGCCTTTCTCCCTCATGCTAGCCAAATTCATTGCACCAAGTAGAGATACTACTTGTGCTTCCAAATACCTTTAAACCAGTGTTGCTAGAAGAGTCCACCATATCTACCTATGGATTGAGTAATATCCATCAAGTAAGTTATCATTGGTGCAAGCAATAAAAATTGCTCTCTAAATATGTATGATTTATTGGTGTGGTAGAAATAAGCTTTATACAATTGTGTGATATGGAAGTAATAAAAGCGACAAAATGCATAATAAAGGTCCATATCACAAGTGGCAATATAAAGTGATGTTCTTTCACATTAGGACTTTGTGCATCCAACCATAAAAGCGCATGACAACCTCAGCTTCCCTCTGCGAAGGGCCTATCTTTTACTTTTATCTCCTACATTTCATAAGAGTCATGGTGATCTTCACCCTTCCTTTTTACATTTTATCCTTTGGCAAGCATAATATGTTGGAAAGATCCTAGTATATATGGCTAATTGGATGTGGGTTTTCATGAACTATTACTGTTGACACTACCCTTGAGGTAAAACGTTGGGAGGCAAAAACTATAAGCCCCTATCTTTCTCCGTGTCCGATTAAAACTCCATATCCATAATATTGTGTGAGTGTCAGCAATTGTGAAAGATTATATGATAGTTGAGTATGTGGACTTGCTGAAAAGCTCTTATACATTAACTCTTTCCTATGTTATGATAAATTGCAATTGCTTCAATGACTGAGATTATAGTTTGTTAGTTTTCAATGAAGATTATGATTCATACTTGATATTGTGATTGAATTATTACTCTAGCATAAGAAATCATATGACAAGAATTATTTAAGTTGTTGTTCTAAGAATGATCATGATGCCCTCATGTCCGCATTTTATTTTTATCGACACCTTCTTCTCTAAACATGTGGACATATTTTTCGATTTCGGCTTTTCGCTCGAGGACAAGCGAGGTCTAAGCTTGGGGGAGTTGATACGTCCATTTTGCATCATGCTTTTACATCAATATTTATTGCATTATGAGCTGTTATTACACATTATGTCACAATACTTATGCCTATTCTCTCTTATTTTACAAGGTTTACATAAAGAGGGAGAATGCCGGCAGCTGGGATTCTGGCTGGAAAAGGAGCAAATATTAGAGACCTATTCTGCATAGCTCCAAAAGTCCTGAAACTTCACGGATGATGTTTTCCAAATATATAAATAACATTGAGCGCAAGAACTTCACCAGGGGGGCCACACCTTTCCCACGAGGGTGGGGGCACGCCCTACCCCCCTGGGCGCGCCCCCTACCTCGTGGCCCCCCTGGTGGACCTCCGGTGACCATCTTCTGCTATATGGACTCTTTCGATGGGAAAAAAATCATAAGCCATCTTCTCGGATGAAACTCCGCCGCCACGAGGCGGAACCTTGGCGGAGCCAATCTAGGGTTCTAGACGGGTTGTTCTGCCGGGGAAACTTCCCTTCTGGAGGGGGAAATCATCGCCATCGTCATCACCAACGCTCCTCTCATCAGGAGAGGGCAATCTACATCAACATCTTCATCAGCACCATCTCATCTCAAAACCCTAGTTCATCTCTTGTATCCAATTCTTGTCTCCAAGTCCGGGATTGGTGCTAGTAGGTTGCTAGTGGTGTTAATTACTCCTTGTAGTTGATGCTAGTTGCTTTAATTCGTGGAAGATCATATGTTCAGATCCTATATGCACATTAATACCCCTCTGATTATGAACATGTTTATGCTTTGTGAGTAGTTACTTTTGTTCCTGAGGACATGGGAGAAGTCTTGCTATTAATAGTCATGTGAATTTGGTATTCGTTCGATATTTTGATAAGATGTATGTTGTCTCTCCTATAGTCACTACAGGAAACATGTAATTTGCCATCTGTGAATTCCAGATGGCAAAGACCTAAATCCAGACGGCAAAGACTTTGCCGTCAGTAAGAAGACGGCAAACTCAGACGGCAAAGATAAGTCGGCAAAGAATACTTTGCCATCAGCATTTTATAAGGAAGATGGCAAAGACTTCGCCGTCAGCCAACTTTCTCTTTGCCATCAAGCTTAGTAGTAGCAGACAGCAAAGAAAACCATCTTTGCCGTCAGCTAGACTATGTCTTTGCCGTCAGCCTCATACATCCCATATGGCAAAGAGTCTTTTATTATTTTAAAAAATATAGGTAGCAATAGTCCAGTTACAAAGGCCTTATACATCTCAAAACCCTAGTTCATCTCTTGTATCCAATTCTTGTCTCCAAGTTAGGGATTGGTGCTAGTAGGTTGCTAGTAGTGTTAATTACTCCTTGTAGTTGATGCTAGTTGGTTTAATTGGTGGAAGATCATATGTTCAGATCCTATTTTCACATTAATACCCCTCTGATTATGAACATGTTTATGCTTTGTGAGTAGTTACTTTTGTTCCTGAAGACATGGGAGAAGTCTTGCTATTAGTAGTCATGTGAATTTGGTATTCGTTTGATATTTTGATGAGATGTATGTTGTCTCTCCTCTAGTGGTGTTATGTGAACGTCGACTAGATGACACTTCACCATTGTTTGGGCCTAGAGGAAGGCATTGGGAAGTAATAAGTAGATGATGGGTTGCTAGAGTGACAGAAGCTTAAACCCTAGTTTATGCGTTGCTTCGTAAGGGGCTGATTTGGATCCATATGTTTCATGCTATGGTTACGTTTACCTTAATACTTTTGTTGTATTTGCGGATGCTTGCAATAGAGGTTAATCATAAGTGGGATGTTTGTCTAAGTAAGGGCAGCACCCAAGCACCGGTCCACCCACATACCAAATTATCAAAGTACCAAACGCGAATCATATGAACGTGATGAAAACTAGCTTGACGATATTCCATTGTGTCCTCGAGAGCGCTTTACATCATATAAGAGTTTGTCCAGGCTTTTTCTTTGCTACAAAAAGGATTGGGCCACCTTGCTGCACTTTATTTACTTTTGTTACTTGTTGCTCATTACAAATTATCCTATCACAAAACTATCTGTTACCACTTATTTCAGTACTTGCAGAGAATGCCTTGCTGGAAACCGCTTATCATTTCCTTTTGCTCCTCGTTGGGTTCGACACTCTTACTTATTGAAAGGACTATGATAGATCCCCTATACTTGTGGTTCATCAATAGGCCGCGCTACTCATGGAGCGCGAGCTGCTGCGCTACAGTCCTTCCAACGACCGCTATGACAACTGGCTTGGCCGCATCGCTGAGCTTGTCAATGCCACTGGCGAGGTCCCTGCGCCGCCCCGCTCGCTCTGCCCCCACCATCCTAGGCGGGCGACGTGGCACATGGCGCGCCTCCTCCTCTGCGCGCTGCAGACCACGAGCCTAGGCATGATGCCCAAACGCGTGACCCCGCCGCGTGGGGCGTTAGCGCATGATGAGGCAAGCTGCCAGGTGGTGCAGCGGCCGCAAGATGATGCGCACGCGATCCCTGTGCCACCGCGCCATCATCAGGGTCACGCGCCGCCAGAGGCTGTGGCGCGTGGGCGTCAAGACCGAGCTCCACCCCTGCGGGCTGTGCTGTTGAGGGCGGCGGGCTACCACGCCTTCACACCAGAGCTGCGCCACGTCATCTGGCCTGACAAGCTCAAGCCAAACCTGCCTACATGCTACGACGGCACCCCCGACCCCGCGGCATTCCTCCAGCTCGACTCGCTGAGCATCGAGGCAGCAAATGGTGACGAGAAGCTCATGGGGATCTAGTTCCCTATGACCCATAAGGACGGCGCGTGCTCCTGCCTTGTGCACCTCCCAGAGGGGTTAATCTCCTCTCGGGATGAGCTTCACGAGTACTTCATCGCCAACTTCCAGGGCACCCGTGACCGTGCCCCTAGAATGGGCGACCTGCAGAGCATGAAGAAGTAGCCAAGCTAGACCCTGCACAAGTACACACAGCGCTTCGCGAACGTTCACCTCAAGATCTCGAAGGCATCAAACGAGGACATCATCTCAGCGTTCACCGAGGATGTCCAGGATGTCAAGATGAAGGAAGAGCTCGCCATCCATGAGGACTTATGCTCGGCCCTGGAGATGTTCAACCTAGCGAACAAGTGCGCAAGGGCCAAAGAGGGCCGCCTCTCGTCATTGAGCTTCCAGAGGCTGAACCTGAAGACAAGAAGGCCAAGGCTAAGGAAGCAAAGTGCAAGGGCGCCCCCTTGCTTACGGCCAAGTCTGAGATGAAGCCTGTCCATGACCATGATGAGCCTCCCAGGGGCAACCAGCTGTTCTGCATCTTCCACAATGTACATAGCCACAACACTAATGAGTACCAGGAGCTCAGGGCCCTCTGTGATGGACGCCTTAGCCGCTGCCCCGAGCGCGGAGACCGTGGCTACAACCTTGGAGGAGGCCATGACGGAGGCCACTAGGACAACTGTGACCCTCCTCAGGTCTAGCGCAACCAGCCTCGTGACGACCACAGGGGTGATGAGCCTTGCGAGGGACCATGGAGCAACCAGCCTCTTGAGTCCCGTAATCAAAGCAATGCTGGCTTTCCTCCGCTGCAGCCGCCGCGAAGGAGAAATGACGACAACCGGCAGAATGATGGGGCTAGGGGTTTCCAAGAACTTTGTGCGATCGCTTGCATCCTAGGTGGTGCTCAGGCCCCTGCCTCACATATCATCTTCAAGCAGTTCTCTCCTCAGGTGACTGCGGCCCTCCCGAAGATAGAGGCTGTGCGTCCCCTCAAGTGCTCAGGCACCGTAGGTGCTGATACGTCCATTTTGCATCAGGTTCTCCTATTGTTATTTATAATGTTTTTATGCATAATAATTCTTTATGGAGTAATTCTACTGCCTTTCTCCCATGATATGCAAGGTTCACACAAAGAGGGAGAATGCCGGCAGCTGGAATTCTGGACCTGAAAAGGCTACGTCAGAGTTACCTATTCTGCACATCTCCAAATGAGTTGAAACTTCATGGAGATTTTTTATGGAATATTTAAGAATTATTGGATAAAATAACTACCAGAGGGGCCCACCAGGTGGGCACAACCCACCTCGGCGTGCCAGGGCCCCCAAGCGTGCCCTGGTGGGTTGTGCCCTCCTCGTCCCACCTCCGGTGCCCATCTTCTGGTATATAAGTCATTATGACCTAGAAAAACTAAGGGGAGGACTTTTGGGAAGCTGCGCCGCCGTCTTGTGGTAGAACTTGGGCAGGAGCACTTTTGCCCTCCGAAGGAGAGATTCCGCTGGGGAAACTTACCTCCCAAAGGGGGAAATCATCATCATTATCATCAACAACAACTCTCCCATCTTTGGGAGGGCAATCTCCATCAACATCTTGAACAACACATCTCCTCTCAAACCCTAGTTCATCTCTTGTGTTCAATCTTTGTACCGGAACCTTAGATTGGTTCTTGTGGGTGACTAGTAGTGTTGATTACATGTTGTAGTTGATTACTATGTGGTTTATTTGGTGGAATATTATATGTTCAGATCCATTATGCTTTTTAATACCGCTCTGATCTTGAGCATGATTATCATTTGTGAGTAGTTACTATCATTCTTAAGGTCACGGGAGAAATCTTGTTGCAAATAATCATGTGAACTTGATATGTGTTCGATATTTTGATGGTATGTATGTTGTGATTCCCTTAGTGGTGTCATGTGAATGTCAACTACCACTACTAGTAAAAGGGGTATAGATGGTATGGACACTAATGGCGCACCAGACATGTGGTGCGCCACTACTATATAGCAGTGGTGCACCATGTGTCGGTGCGCCATTAGTGTGATAGACACTAATGGCGCACCACACCCATGGTGCGTCACTACTAACGTATTTTTTTATTTTTCCGAAAATACTAATGGCGCACCAAGGAACAGTGCGCCATTACTAGTTTAACTAGTAATGGCGCACCACTCACCATGTGTGCCACTACTATCATTTTGTTTTTTTTGCAAACTACTAATGGCGCACCCGCACCACCAGCTGGTGCGCCATTAGTAACCAGGGTTACTAATGGCGCATTTGTAGGTGGTGCGCCATTAGTAATCTGGGACCAACTAGATATTTTGGACAGCCACCTACACACTCACTTTCCCCACTTCATTCTCTCCACCTCCTCCTCCAAGCTTGTCTCGGCTGCCTCCTCCTCCTGACCTCATTTGCACCATAGATTCAGACAAATTAAGTGGTTAAATTGCCTTTTTTTGATAGGTAAGTAAGGGGAAAGCATTATTTATGTTGTAGATCTACTTTTTTCTCCCTCCAACAACGTGCACATGCACTTTTTATGGCCTAGCTAGATCTATGTATGTTTGTGGTGTTGCATATGTTTGTGGTGTTGCATATATGTTTGTGTTTGCAGGTACCGGTATTTGAAATGTGAGAGTTGCCAATATTTTGCCGGAATGTTGATTCATTTCCGTTTCGGCGAGAATTTTGGCACTATGCATTCTTTTTGGTCCTATTTTTAGGGAAAGTCATGCCAAATTTTTTTCTTGGTTCTAAAATATCATTTTGCTCTACCCCGCAGGCGACCATGGTCCGCATGATGACCGAAGGCATCATGAATAGGTTTTTGAGCTCCGCGAAGGCCGAGATGCTCCAAAAGAATGAGACGGAGATAAGATGTCCGTGTCAAAGATGCAAGCTGAAGAGCCTTATTGCGGACCCGGATTCCGGGCAAGTGCCGGACCACCTGCTCTTGTGTGCTTTCACGGATGGCTATCGGTGGCAAGGTGATGAAGATGACTATGAAGTCGTCCATGGGGGCCAGGCAAGAAATGAGGAAGGGAAGAAAGACAACCACCGCAGCGAGGGCGGGCGAGAAGACGAAGAATCTCCAGGACATGATCACAATGGTGATGTTGTACACAGTCATCCTATAGAAGATGCCGGAGATGATGATGAGGAAGATGAAGATGCCGGAGCAAACAACGATGGACCATCGATGGGATGGGTGCAGGACCCTCATATTCAAGACCTGCTTCTCAAGCAGACAGATAACACAAGAGCTGCCGCCCGAGAGAAAGCCAAGATGGATCAACTGGAGATAGACACGGTTACTCCATTGTATGAAGGATGCAGACCCGAGGATACCCGCCTGAAAGTAACGCTCATGGATCTGGAGATGAAGGTAAAACACAAAATGACCGACGCATGCTTCGACGAGAACATGTCATTCTGGCATGAACGTCTTCCCAAGGGGAACAAGTGCCTGACCAGTTTCAAGGAGGCGAAGAAAATTGTGTGTCCTCTGGATTTACCGCACATGAAATACCATGTGTGCATGAGCAATTGCATCATTTATCGGGACGAGCACGCGGAGTCTACCATATGTCCGGTGTGCAGCGTCACTCGATACAAGAAGAGGAAGAAAGCTCCTCGAAAAGTGGTGTGGTACTTTCCGATAACTCCTCATCTGCAGCGGTATTTCGTGGACCCTAAGCTAGCAAAGCTCCTGCGTTGGCACGCTGATAGGGAGGAGAAGAAGAGAGAAGATGACGGAAATGACTGGGAGATAAATAAAAAAGACAAGATGCTGAGTCACCCTAAGGATGCGAGACAGTGGCAAGCGTTGAACTTTGAACACCCAGAATTTGGGGACGATCCAAGGAACATCATGTTGGGCACGAGCACCGATGGAGTCAATCCGTTTGTCAGCCAGAGAAGCACACATAGCACCTGGCCTGTGTTTGTGTGGATGTACAACCTTCCCCCAGGTTGTGCATGAAGAGGAAGTACATTCACATGAGTATGCTAATTGAAGGGCCGAAACATCCAGGGAACGACATCAATCTGTATCTGGGGCTGCAGAAAGAGGAGCTAGACAAGCTGTGGAAAACACCAGCCAATACGTGGGACGCCCAAAGAAAGAATATTTCCCTATGAGAGGCGAACTGCTCACGACGGTGCACGACCATCTCAGTTACGGATATCTTGTGGGGCAGGTGGACCACGGATTTTCTGGATGCGTCAGGTGCATGGATGACACAACGTATCGCCAGCTAGACAGAGATCTCGGGTCTTTGAAAACCGTGTTCATGGGACATCAAAGGCGGCTTCACGACGATGACCCATGGAGAAAATGCAAGGATCTGTTCGATGGAGAAACCGAACCCCGAAGACGCCCGCATACGAGGAGTGGCTAGGAAATAGAGGAGCTGTTGAAAAATTGGAAAGATTGCCCACTGTCGGGAAAGAAGCAAAAGGTGCCAGAGCCGGGAAAGAAGCGAAAGGCGCCAGAGCCGCTTCTGAAGGTATGGAAAACGAGATCTGTTTTCTGGGACTTGCCGTACTGGAGGCGAAGCAGGGAGGAGCTTCACGCTAATGATGATGATGATGAGGCGAAGCAGGACACGGAAAGTCATCGCAAAGGCAAAAAGGCCAAGAAGACCGGAAATGACTACCCTCCCGCGTGCTTCACTCTAAGTCAGGAGGAGATCGAGCAGTTTTTCACCTGCCTCGTAGGAGTAAAACTTCCTTACGGTTACGCGGGGAAGATAAGCAGATACCTAGACCCAGCGAAGCAGAAGTTCACCGGGATGAAGTCTCACGACTGTCACGTGCTGATGACACAGATACTTCCAGTTGCAATTCGTGGGATCATGGACGCGCACGTCCGTGAAATGCTATTTGGCCTATGCAACTTGTTCAACGTCATCTCTCGGAAGTCGGTTGGCGTGAGGCAACTCGGAAGGCTACAGGAAGATATCGTGGTGATACTATGCTAGCTTGAGATGTACTTCCCGCCCACATTCTTCGACGTTATGGTGCATCTGATGGTCCATATCGTGGAGGATATCATCCAACTCGGGCCGACGTTCCTGCACAGCATGATGCCGTTTGAAAGGATGAATGGTGTCATCGAAGGATACGTTCGCAACATGTCACGTCTAGAGGGAAGCATAGCCAGGGGCTTTCTGACCGAAGAGTGCATCTCCTACTGCACGAATTATCTAGGCATCGAGAATCCCGTTGGTCTGCCCGTCAATAGGCACCTCGGCAGGCTCACTGGATGGGGTCACCGCGAGGGTCGCCGCGAAATTCATGTCGACTTCGAGTGTCGACTCGCCGACTTTGAAAGAGCAAACCTAGTCGCGCTACAACACATAGACGTGGTCGATCCTTGGGTGGTAGAGAACAAAACCTTTATTGAGAAGACATACAATGACCAAGGCCAACAGAGGACGGACGGAGATATAATCAAAGAGCACAACTCATATTTCATGCGTTGGTTCAAGAAGAAGCTTCTGTCGTACCCTTTACATGAGGATTCTTCCGCGGAAGAAAAACTCATATTCGCCTTGTCACAGGGCGCCGAGCACAACTTGTTGACCTATGAGGCGTACGATATCAACGGCTACACATTCTACACCGAGGACGAGGACATGAAGAGCGATGGTTATCAGAACTGCGGGGTAACGATGGAATCCTACACCGGTAACGACAAGGACAGATACTACGGAAGGATCGAGGAGATCTGGGAGCTGAGCTACGCTGGAGAGAAGGTCCCGATGTTCCGTGTCAGATGGGCCAAGAGCGTCCTAAAAGAAGACCGGTATTTCACCACCATGGTTATACCCGAAGCCAAATCCAAGATCGCGGGCGCAAACGTCACCGCGAAAAATGAGCCATGGGTACTGGCTTCCCAAGTGGACCAATGCTTCTTCATTACCGACCCGTCAAAGCCCAGTCGTTTTGTCATGAGGAGAGGCAAATGGAAGATCGTCGGAATGGATGTAGTCGCCAATGAGCAAGACTTCAACAAGTATGGCGACCCGAATATGGAACATGACGACGACGATGAAGTGCCATACACCACAAGAAGAAGCAGGACCACCCTACCTAAAGGACGTCCGTTCCACAGAAGAACTCCATTTGCGAAAAAGAAGGGCAAGAAGATTGTGAACAGATAGCTAGCTAAGATCGATTGTATTTAAATTGTAGCCTTCATTTCTCGATTGTATTTTGACATATTGAAATGATATTTCTTCTGTTCTAGTGTCCTCACGAATATTTATTTATGTTTATTATGGTATTGAATTTCTAATTCACAAAAAGTATTCAATTTGTTAATATTTTTTGAACTCATGAATATTTTTAAATTTAATTCATGGGCACTTTTTGAATTCATGAATAGTTTTTCAAATTTGATGATATTTTTTCATATTCAATATGAAAAAATATTGAATATTCATGAGGACACTCGATCTCGATCGCTATCCCCCCTTGCCAGATCCCCCTCGCCGCCGAGCACCCCCCACACCCTCCCCCGCTCCACCGCCGCCGACAACCCCCCACCCTCCCCCGCTCCACCGCCGCCGCCGACCCCCCGCACCCTCCCCCGCTCCGCCGACGACGACTGCCCGCACCCTCCCCCGCTCCACCGGCGCCGACGACCCCCTGCACCCTCCCCCGCTCCATCGCCGCCACCGACCCCCTGCACCCTCCCCCGCTCCACCGCCGCCGCCGACCCCCCGCACCCTCCCCCGCACCCACTGCAGCCGACGACCCCCCGCACCCTCCCCCGCTCCACCGCCGCCGACGACCACCCACCCCCTCCCTCCCCCCCGAGTGAGACCTCGGGTTCAAGACGCCGCTGCCGGCCCTCCGCTAGGGAACAAAAAATCCTAAAAAAATACTAATGGCGCACCACTAGGGGGTGCGCCATTGCTATCCAAAAAAAGATTACTAATGGTGCACCTCTAGGGGGTGTGCCATTGCTATCCAAAAAAAAGATTACTAATGGCGCACCGCTAGGGGTTGCGCCATTGCTAAGCCTCCCCCACTAAAATCACCAATCCCCTTTCTTCCCCCAATCAATCACATCTCTCAAGCCCCCGATTCCATCTCTCCCAAGGTCCTTCCATCCTCCAGGCCTTCGCCGCCGCCAAGGCAGCAACCACCTCCTAGGAGGCATAGCCTCGGAGGTAGCACCGCCTTGCCGACGCAAGCGGCCCATCATCGCGCATAGGGCGCTCTTCCTCACGCTCTCCTCACCAACCACGACGCCGGCCACCTACTCCTCACCAACCACGACGCCGGCCACCTGCTCCATCGTCTCCGGCAGAGGTTACTCCACCTAGCTGCAGCACTCATGCGCTTGACGGCTAGGGTTTGCCGCCAGCCCCTCCCCTCCCCCATCAACGAGAGGAGCATCCGGTGCCCCCGCCCTCGAGTTCGTTGATGGCGCCATCCTCCAGCCACAGCTGCCGCAGGTACAGAGCCCCCGATTCCATCTTCCCCCTTGCCCCCATTTTTTCCTCGATCCAACCCATCGATCCATTAGACACTGTATATTTTGGCGCTGGTAGAAATCAGACCCGCAAAGAATTACCTCCGGCAGTAGCAGTTGTTGTGGTGTTCGGGGTATGTGCAGTAGTACAAACAAGTGACCCATCTGTGCAAATAATCTTCAGACTAAAAGTAAATGCATATGAGCTTGGGATGATACATTGTCTGAATCTTGCATGATACAGCGTCTGAATCATGCATGAAAAGATGCAACAGTACTGCCCCCTTTTTTGAACCATCTTAATTGTGGCTATATGCATCTATGATGCAGATGTTCAGGGGTAATTAAACTTCCATTTTTATTGTGTTTACTAATTCATCTAGGATTGCTGAGTTTAACGTTATGTTGATCTTCAATTCATCAATGCTCTCAATGCAATTGTGAGCATTTTTTGCAATTGTGAACTCTCAATGCTCAAGTCTGGAAGTGTTTACAAATTCAAAGAGTTCACATGACTACTGGTCAAATACTCTAGTGTATTTAGTGTAAATCTAGTCTGAAACTAGTAGAACTCTTGGTGATTTGCAAATTCAGTTTAAATAAAAATTTGGTACATGACTACTGATCATGTATGAAAGAAAACCATTGAACCAACAGATAATTGATTTTGTAGAACAAGTCTTTATTGCCAGTCTTGAACCAACATATAATCTTAATTGAAATTTGACCATGTCTTGTTGCCAGTCCTAATGAAAAAGCAACTGAATTTCCAACAACCTGCTAGGTAGAACAATCCATTTATATCATGAATATATGAAGGGAAGGACATGATTGCTACATGATTGCCATTGTACTCCTTGCTGCTAGTTGCCAGTACTGTAGCTTCTAGCTTAGCTTGTTTGCTACATCTCAGCATTACTTCTCAGTGCTACAAATGTGTTTAACTTGTAGCTTCCAGCTTAAGTGAGTAGCCAGTACTGTAGTGAGTAGCTTAACTTATTTAAGTACTGCCAGTTAGTAGTACTGCTAGTGAGTAGATGAACTCCATTTAACTAGCTTAATTGAGTTTCAGTTGTGTAGTGAAGTTCTTCTATTTTGTATGATGCGGTTCATGCTTAAACGGTCCTGCTATGTAGTCTGTTGGATCATCTATCTACTATGTATGCTGTGGCATGTGGTGTGGTCGATGCTGAGATGTCAACTCTATGTACTATGTATGTTGTGGCATGTTGTGTGGTCCGAGTGATTAGGTTTCAAATGATTTTGAATTTTTATGACTTTTATGCACATAGGTGAAGCCACTGACTACACTTCAGGTTCTACTCCTGGAACACTTCAGGACATTTACTTCATAACTGGAGTATTTTGATGATATTGGGGAGTTTTGTCTCCGACCATCGTGTCGTGATGATATTGTGGGGTTGCAGCTGGGCGGGGTGGGGTAATGATTTTGCAGGTACCCCGAGAGACCCTTGAGTTTGCCGGAATGTCGATTAACTTCCGTTCTGGAAAATTTGGGTACTCTATATGTCCTATTTTCAGTAAAGGTCATGCTGAATTTTTTTGTGAATTTTAGCATGACTTTGCTAAAAATAGGACATATGGGGTACTTGCGACTAATGCATGGGCCGGGGTATCTTAGTACTTAATTAAGTAGGATCAACTGCCCCTTTATTCTTGCTGCCTTAAACACATATGCTGAATTCATGTGTGGACAGACGAAAAAGCAACTGCCATAGGTGGCAATAGAGCCAAGTGATTAGGCCCAACTTAGAATTCTCCTTCCCTTTTCTTGATAGGGTATATTATTAGAAGATACCCATATATATATCAGTCAACCTAGGGTGCCTCGGCATCAATAAACCATAAATGATGAAAACTTAACTTAGCATTTAGGATGCCTCGGTGTCGACAAACCATAAATTATAAAACATTGGCTTTTAGGGTGCTCGTTGTCGATAAAAACCTAAATGATGAAAGCTTAGGCTTTTAGGGTGCCTCAGCGTCGACAAACCCTAAATGATAAAATCTTAGCTTTTAGGATGCCTCGGTGTCGACAAACCCTAAATGATGAGACCATGATCTTGTTCCTTGACAATAACCAACTTTTTGACCAAACTTTTTTCCTATTTAGAGCGAAACATGGCCCACAACGATGAGGCCGGCGGTTCGGGCAAGCAATTCTGGGAGCTGTCCCAGGAGATGGAGGAAGAATCTCACCGGTATGAGGACGCCGCGGAAGACACCGATCCTGACTACACAATCCCTAGTGGCGTCGGGGATGACACCACAGATGGTGCCGCCGAGGATGCCACCACTGATGATGGCAGCACACGCACAGATGGCAACCAACCGAAGAGGGAACGGAAGGACCGGCGCCCGAACGTGCTCAGCACCATCAAGGAGGAATTTATTGAAGTGAACTCCGACAGGCATCCAACGGCCCCAAAGAATTAGTCAAGGGGTACTCAGTTTAGCTCGGGTGCATTCTCCGGAGCACCGTCTCGATCAACACCGAGAACCTAAGGCATAAGGACCGAGGGAATTTGCGCAGCCTCCTCTTCACAAAGCTGCACGAACGATACAAGTTCCCCGCTGACTTTACAAACACACGCCTCTCAGGGAATAAAGTGAACAGTGCCGCCCTCATGAGGATGAGCACGGCCCTGTCTACTTGGAGAAGCGCGGTCAAGAGAATGATTGACAAAGGTGATAGTTATGAGAAGATCAAGACGAAAAATCCTTCGATCAGCGAAGATGACTACAAGGAGTTCAAGATCAAGTGCGAGAGCAGCGCAACCTCCGAATCAAGTCAGTGGGGGAATGAAATGCGGGAGTTGAACTTAGGGGTCCACCAACTCGGTCCCAGCGGTTACAGAGTGACGGACCCTATATGGGACAAGGAGGACGTGGAGCGTGCCGAGAAAGGCCTACCGCCCTGCTTCGAGAAATACCGTGACAAGTAGACCAGGAACTATGTCAGGGCCCGATACAAGGAGGACCCAGTAACAAAGGAGCTTACCACGGATCCGAAGACCAGGGCGCTTGAGCGTGTTCTAGTAAGGAATACACCCCCACGTAATTAGCTCCATATGGCTGCATTCTAATTAATGAAGCCAAATTTCTAAATGGTTCACATTCCTTCTGTAGGAGACTGAAAGCAGTAGCACGGGGTCGTCTTAGAGCTCCCCTTGGGACAGCACTCTAAATAGGGCGTTGAACGTAATGAAAAACAAGGATAAGCTCAGTAAGACATCGTTAGCTGCTCGTGTGGCCGGCAAAGGCTTGTCGACAACATGGTCGTCATACTATAACACTGGTGGGCGAAAGGAGAGAAAGACCAGTCGTGCGACATTGAAGAACTCAAGGCACAAGTGGCGCGGGATTCCGGAGATTGTCCAAGAGCAAGTGCAACAACAACTGGGAACGACGCTCACTGCCATTGTGCCTACGTTGATTGAGGGGCTGCAGGCATGGATTGCGGGCGGCCAACAGGGGCCGCCCCCGGTTCCCAGCTTCACGGCCAGCAACTCGCACAACGCGTAGGCGGCGCCATTGGAGTCTCCGGCGGAGGCTGTATTGGTGTCTCCGATGCCGGCACAGGCATTGGAGCTTAATGCACCCGGGTGTACACCGGTCGGCACCTCGGCAGCAAGCGGCCCCTCCGTCAGTTGCATGCCCGCCATTGGCGGTGCCTCGACATTAGCCGAGCTCGACGCCATCATGGTAACTAAGCCTCTCGGCCGATGACTTCATCTCCTTGCCTTTGACTGGGCATCCCTGACGCCCTACATGTATTCGCATGGCACCGCCGATGTTCCATGCACTCTCCTGCACTTCATGGGCGGCGAGTTGATCGATGTCGCCAAGGGAAGAATCGTTCAACTGGGCAACCCCGTGTTCCACGGTAATCCGATGCCACCCACCATTTATAGGGTTGAACTTGTTCGGGTGCTGCCAGGCTGCGACGAGTTGTTACCTCCGATTCGACCCGCTGGGGCCGACGAAGATGATGTGATGACCCTCAGCGCCTACGTAAGCTAGCCCCTGCTTTGGCCAAAGAGCCAGATTCTTTTGGGGGCGGGGGACACCACCCCACAGACAACACCGCTAGTCGTGCCGGCGCCAAGCCATGGCAAGACCGCCGCAACGCTACCGGACATGCCGGACATCCCTATGGCACAGGATCCGAACATGCATATGGCACAAGATCCGGACGACGACGACAATGACGATGGTACATTTACTAACGTCAGTAAGTACTTTGCCGAACATGGGTACGATGACGAATTCTTGGGGCCTCCTTCTCAAGAACCCAACCCTGCAAAAGACGATCGCGATCTAGCTAGTACCTAATTGCAACAAGAGTCGTCTGGCATTCAGTTCTCAGGAGACGCCTCCAACTGCCGCCTTCACCGAGCATCAGATAGCCGAGGCGCGAAATATTATCATCCCCAACACAATCAAGAAGGCGGTCTGTGAGCAGAACTCGATCCCATTACAGCAGAAGAAGAAGGGACGGAAAAGAAAGAGTAACAAGGGTGCGAGCCAGCCAGCACCGAGTATGATCCATGCTCAGGATGGTCCACCTTCACCTAAGGATATCTTGAGGAGGGTGCATGTGGCGGGTAGGCCGATGCTACTGACTAATCTGCTCAATGCTGCAACCGGTGCTATGCAGAGTCTGCATGACAGTGTTCTTTCTTTGGAGAAGCGGCGTCTCTCCGAGAATGATGTGGCATACCCGGTTTTCGTGGCCAAGGTGCCAGAGGGCAAGGGCTTTGTGGATAACTCCATCGGGGGTACGATCATCCTGCGGTTTGATGACATCTTCGCTATGTTTAACCTTCATCCGCTACACTACACCTTCGTTCGGCTATTTTCGCTAAGTATGGAGATGCGGATCATTAGAGACAAGACCCCATACATCGTGATAGTCGACCTCTTCTACATGCGTGCCAAGATCTTGGGCAGCGCTGGGGACCGGCAAGTCGCGAGTTCTTACCTCAAAGGCGTCATTCTAGCAAACCCAGATAAGGATAACTTCCTTGTGCCTTACTTTCCTGAGTAAGTCATCCCCTCACCGCCCCGTAACATATGATTTCTTAGATTTCGATCATTCTTTTTTTTCTAACATTCCGTGTTTTGTGAAGTGACACACTTTGGACACTCATCCTCTTAAGCCCAAGTATTCCATGGCCACGTATTTCGACTCGGACCGTCAGTCGAAGAAAGACTACACAAATATCAAGAAAGTTCTTGATGATGTTCTCCCCGGCTACGCCAGATCTAGAGGCACCTTCACCAGGCCAGTTCGTAGGTACGGCAAGCACGTGTTCGCCAACAATACGACGTTCCCCTGCGTCAAGCAGCCGCCTGGCGGTTGTAAGGATGCCTACTACGCCCTCCGTCACATGCGGGCGATCGTACGGGACCATAATCACCTTCTGCTACAAAATAATCTCAAAGATTGGGCCACAAGCTTGTCGGCAATCTAGGACGCGGGCATCAGACAAGAATTCTTTCGCATCAAGTCGGAGTTTGCAGAAATCATCCATCAAGATGTCCTTCGTACCTCGGGGCAGTTCTACCTCAGATATCAACCGTCCAACAGTGAGATAGACACAACGCTACAAATGCAGGCTGACAACGCCCGTGATTTCATGACCATCATGAGAGATGGCCGCTTCATCCACGCTCCGGTCCCTGAGTCGAGTCGAAACTAGTGATGCTATGTGTAGTTCTGAAATATCGATTAGCTCATGTTGTAGTTAAACTTTAATGAACTTGTATGTCTCTTTGGTTTGGACAGTCATTCAACTTAGATGTAATCGATGCTATTTATTAGTAGGACCATGAATCATGCTATTAATGTCTTGCTTTTCTCTTCCGATCCTTTTGTTGCATACTTATATATTGCTTATGTATTGTCTGTGAATTGCTACTAACATTTTGTTTGGCTAGTGCGTAGAGATGCGGTCGTATGTCGTGTACAAGGGTAAGGTTCCCAGAGTCTACGACGACTGGGAGGAGTGTCGGAGACAGGTTCACCATTTCAGCGGTAACAGTTACAAAGGGTACACCACTAGGGCGGATGCGGAATCTAGATACGCGCGCTATCTAGCGGGAGAGAGGAGGGAGCGGAGGAGGAACCGGATGAAGACCAGTTTCATCGTGATGATGCTCATCGTGATGACCGCAGCTCTCTTCTATGTGATGGTAGTTTAGATGATCGATATTGAATTGTAATGTGAAGACAAACTCGCTACTCGCGGTCTTGAGACTTGTAATGTTATACCTTTGTCCGGGCTTTTGAATTCGGAGACTAATATGATGAATTGTATTCGGAGACTAATCTTCTATTGTATTCGATGAATCTGCTGTTGCTGTGTGGTGCTGTCTATATTCTGTCCAGTAATATATTTTGTAACTTGTGCAAATATCAGAAAAGAAAAAAATCCCTAATGTTCAGACTAGTGGCGCACCATCAACTAGTCCGCCATTAGTAAGCCAGAGCACACTAGTGGCGCATCATCAACTAGTGTGCCATTAGTAAACCAGAGCACATGGGTAAATATGGCCCCTGGGAGGCATACTAATGATGCATTGCGTGGTGCGCCATTAGTATACCAGATACTAATGGCGCACCCGTGGTGTGCCATTAGTAAAAAATTCTAATGGCGTGATGCTAGTGGCGCACCTGTAATGCGCCGTTAGTAGGCAAAACAGGTGCGCCACTAGCAGGCTTTTCCTAGTAGTGTACATGGCACTTCACCTTATTAGGGCCTAAGGGAATGCATTGTGGCGTAGTTATTAGATATTGGGTTTCTAGAGTGATAAAAGCTTAAACCCTAGTTTATGCGCTAATTAGTAAGGGACTGATTTGGATCCAAAAGTTTAATGCTATGGTTAGATTTTATCTTAATACTATTCTCGTAGTTGCGGATGCTTGCGAGGGGGTTAATCATAAGTAGGAGGTTTGTTCAAGTAAGAGCAACACGTAAGCACCGGTCCACCCACATATCAAAGTATCAAAGTAGCGAACACGAGCCAAACCAACATGATGGAAGTGACTAGATGAAATTCCCATGTACCCTCAAGAACACTTGCTGCACCACGGGTTAACTTGCTGCACTTTATTTACCATTACCGCTAATTGCTCATTACAAATTACCTTGCTGTCAAACTACTCGTTACTGATAATTTTAGTGCTTGCACCTTTCTTAAAACCACTTGTCATTTCCTTCTAATCCTCGTTGGGTTCGACACTATTACTTATCGAAAGGACTATGATTGATCCCCTATACTCGTGGGTCATCAAGGCTCTTTTCTAGTGCCGTTGCCGCGGAGTGCTTTTGGTAAGTGGAAATTAGTAAGGAAAAATTATTACTACGTGCTAAAATTTATTGTCTCTTATTACTATGGAGAAAAATCATTTGAGGGGTTTGTTCGGGGTATCTTCACCCCGACCGGAACCACAATTAGTTGCCCCTCAACTTACTGCACCTACTGAAAATATTTGCTATGAAATTCCTTCGGGTATGATAGAACAACTGCTAGATAATCCTTATGCAGGAGATGGAACCGAACATCCTGATATGCACTTGATATATGTGGATGTAGTTTGTGGATTATTTAAGCTTGCAGGTTTACCGGAGATGAACCTAAGAAGAAGGTTTTCTCTTTATCTTTGAAAGGGAAAAGCATTGGCATGGTATGGGATGATATTGGATCTTGGAATTGATTGAAATTGGAATTTCACCAAAAAAATTATCCTATGCATCTAGTTCATCGTGATTGGAATTATATATATATAATTTTTGGACTCATGAAGGAGAAAGTTTTGCTCTAGCTTGGGGGGGGGGGGCTTAAGTCAATGTTATATTCATGGCCCAATAATAAGTTCTCAAGAGAAATTATCATTCAGAATTTTTATCTTCGGCTTTCTCGTGATGATCAATCCATGCTCGATACTTCATGTACTGGTTCTTTTATGAAGAAGACTATTGAATTCAGGTGGGCTCTTTTAGAGAGAATTAAATGCAACTCTGAACATTGGGAAGTCGACGAAGGTAAAGAGTCAGGTATTAAGCTTGAGTTTGGTTGTGTTATATCTTTTATGAAGAAGACTAAATATGGACTTGACTCAGAGATAGTAACTTATTTTTGTGAATCATTTGCTACTCATGTTGATCTCCCTAAGGAGAAGTGGTTTAAATATCACCCACCTATTCAAAGAAGAAATTAAATAACCGGTAATAGGAAAATATGAAACTATTATTTATAATGTTGATCCATTTGTACCTACTGCTTATATTGAAAACCCTCCTTTTCCTATAAGGATACACTAGTACAGCGAGGTGCTATACAAATAGTTTTTAACCCCTTTCTGTGATGGCATTTGGAAACCATCACCTAGTGAGTCTGGGTGATAGGGGGGCCCTTCCCACATGACCTAGAAACTGTCAAGGATATGCCCTCCTGGCACACACGCTCGGCAAAATGAGGTCGTGTGCGACTCGTGAGTGATCAAATACGATTATACGTACAATAGTGCTAAAAATACAATTATACAGGCGAAATCATTTCCGGTCATAGGTACATCCCACAATGTCAGTCCCTGCTAAATGTTTCCGTTCGTATATACATCCCACATAGTCGCTCCAAGGAAAATGTTTCTGTTCGCAGGTACATCACACACAATTTTCCCCGTTAAATCGTTTGTGATAGTGTTTCCATTGCACACAGTATTAACAATTTTATCGTTTGTGTTATTGAATGCATCACACACGATGCATAGAAGAAACTGTCACATCCCTAGTTCTGGTATGATCTAGGCTTGCTTTATGCATCATGTTTAAGTTTCAAATGAAATCGAAATGGGGAATGTTTCAAACCCTAGCACCAAAGCAAATTCAAATAGATTCAAATATAAAATGGAATTTCAATGAACCCAAAATGCTCTTAAAAAATGTTCATGCTCTTTGGAAAATGTTGGAAAGAACAACCAGAGGTGATGCACATTTTTGCTAAACATTTTGGATTTTTGAATGAACTCATATGTATTTGAATTGGAGCTGTTTAAAATAATATAAATATTTTAAAGGCTCCAAAAATGTTGGAAATTGGTGAGGGCCTCTGGTATATTATAACTAGTGGTCACAAGGAATCCCAACATTTTTAGATTTGTGCTAGTATTTATTTTAACTCAAACACAAATGTCAGAAACAGAAAAGAAAACAAAGAAGGGGAAAAACCCTTACCTGGCGCTTACCTATCCAGCTGGCCGGCCTGCTACTGTGAGGCCCAGCCCACAGCGCAGTGCCAGTCACCCTCAACCTCTCGCCAGGAGGATGAGAGGCGCGTGGCCACCGCACGCAAGCACGCGTCCGGCCAGCTCCTGCTTGCCGCCTCCCTCCGGACGTCCCTGGAGAGGCCACGCACCCCAGGACCTCTCTCACTCTCTCCTGTTCTCCTCCCCTCCTCTGTTTTCTCTTCCCCACAGCGCCACCGAGCGCAGCCGACGCCATCGCTCGCCGTTGCCGCGACCACAGCCTCCCCCGTGCCTCTCCGACGTGACTTCAAGCTCCGCCGTCGATCTCTACACCGTCTCCACCGAACCACGCGACGGAAAGAGCCCTGGAGCCCTGTCCCTAACATATTCTTCCTCCTCTGGTCACCAAGATCATCGATGACCGTGCTCCCGCTCCGGCGCGTCCTCGAGCCCGCTGGCCTTCTCCTCTGCCTCCCAGTGAGCCCCGCCGTCTTTTCCCCTGCTCCCCGATCTCGATTTTGTCTCCTAGCCGCGTTAGCCGTCGGAACCGAAACCTCACCACCACCGGCCATGTCGCTGCTGTGGCCACGGACGCGTAAGCTTGAAACCGAGCGCGTCACCGTGCTCAGAAGCTTCCCAGCAAGCCCACGCACCCACCAGCTCCTCCTTGCATGCACCGTAGCGCCAAACCCGACCCCACCCAAACTCCGGCTACTGCCACGAGCTCATTTTCGGCGAGCTCCGGCCACCCCAGCTGCTGCCGCTTGTTGCAATGGATGCGCGCGAGTGCCAGCGTCCCGTAGCTACAAACCATGCTCAAAACCATCGCCTGTAGCTCAATCCCGAGCAGACTCCGCTGCGGCATGAGGTCATTGCCGGCCGAACTCCGGCGAGGCCGCATGGCTGTCATTAACTCCTAATCCTGCATCCCAATCCACCCCACCAACCGCTGACTGTGGGCCCTAGGGCCAAGTCAAACCCTGGTCAGTGCGGGTTTGACCTGGGCTTAACCATTGTGTCACTGACGTGTGGCACCCACACGTCAGGTTTGACCCAGGTTGACTGCTGACGCAGTACTGACCTCAAGCTGACATAATAAATGATTTCTGGAATTATTTTAACTCAGGAAATTGCAGAATATTGCTTAAACTTCAAAAAATCATAATAATTCAACCGCAGCTCAGAATGAAATAATTTATATATGTAAAATTATCAGAAAAATGCAAGGAATCCATTTATGCCAGTTCCATGCATGAAAAACCAACTTATACATCCTGCATAAGTGAAAACATAATATGGGCATTTTAAATGCTTCATTTTGAATTTGCATTTGAATCTTTGATTCAAATGGGCTTCAACCAACTTGGGAACATCTTGCATTAGCCCAAACACTACCATTTGCACATGTCATGTTCATGCATCATATTGTTGCATTTGTTTGTGTATTGATTGCCGGCACCGTTTCTTCTTGATAGGTTCCACTCCGGAAGGTGTTCCCGAGTACCTGTCAGAGGAGCAGTGCACCTTCGTCATTCTATCAGGCAAGCAACCCCCCTTGAGCATTTCGATAAATCCCACTCTCTCGCTCCTTCTTCTTATACTGCATTAGGACAACAACGATTCAACTGCTACTTTTCTGCTGCAGTAGTTGAACCCATTCCTCTGCATGACCTGTCATTGCCACAGTAAATAGTTGAAACCCACTAGCATGAGTAGGAGTTGCTTGAGCCTTGATGTGCCTACTCATCCATGCTTGTTTTCTTATGCCAGCTATGCTTAGAGTTGTGTCAGGTCTGATTCATCTGGAATGAATTGGAGTGGTGAACATGTCCTACCGATAAAGGCTAAGTGTGTGAACACATTTTGGTAAAGGTAGCGATGAAAGGCCATGTAGGTGTACATGGTGGGTTGTCTCATTGGAACCGTCCCTAAGCACTGAGTTCTGTGTATGTTATCTAAGTCCAGTTATTACCACACATTGGGTTCCGATTATTCGGCCCCTCTCGGCTTATTAATCCACTTGATCTCTGTCCAGGAGTTGCAACTAGTTTCTGGTGTCCGTAGGTAGTGCTACTTGTCTACCAGGAGGTGTCCGATGGGACGGGCTTGGGACAGACTAGGCACCGTGGCATGGTGTACCAAGTGGCACCCGGATGGTGGGCTTGGGAACCCTGCACACATCGTTTGGCGCCATACTGGAGACTTCGGCCGGAACTCCTTGAGGATGGAACTTGAATAGGCGATAAACCTGGACAAGAGACTTGTGTGGTTAGTCAGGTCATGGCCGACACCCTCGCCCGGCTTCCGCTTGAAGGTTGCCGAGGTACATGACGTGTATAGGGCGATAAGTGGCGAGAGCGTGTGTGAAGAAGTACACCCCTGCAGGGTTAACATTATCTATTCGAATAGCCGTTCTCCTCGGATATGGAAACTTGTAGGACTTATGTAGTACATATACAACTTGAAGTGGATACTCTAAAATACGCTAGATAAGCGTGAGTGCTATGGATGGCCTTCTCCTAGGGAGACGAGAACGGATCCATAGTAGAGTTTTGATATGGTGAATATGTGGACTCGTGTGCGTCTCCTCACCTCAAAGAAGTTTCTGATACTCATAGTATAGGTTAGCCACTGAGTCGAAGCTGGCTTGCTGCTGTTAAAACTCCACCACCCCCTTTGTTGATAATGTTGCATATGTAGATAGTTCTAATGTAAGACTTCCTGAGTACCTTCGTACTCACGTTTGCTTATTTATGTTTTGCAGTTGGTTACATTAGTGACTTCGACGAGTAGCTTGTATCCCAGCTACGATCTTGTACCCTTGGGAGGGTCTTGTAGATAGTCAGGCTTCTCAGCCTTTTTCTTTTGTAGTTGTTTGTACTCAGACATGTAATGCTTCCGTTGCTTGTATGCTCTGAATGATGGGTCATGAAACCCCTGTTTGTATTGGATTCTATGTGGCTCTTCCGGGCCTTTATATATTTGAGTTTGAGTTATGTTGTGATGCCATGTTGTACAACACGTACTTGCATGTTATGCGTACGTGTAACGTGTATTGCTATGTGTGGGATCCGACAATCTAGCTGTTTATCCTTGGTAGCCTCTCTTATGGGGAAATGTAGTCTAGTGCTTCCACTGAGCCTTGGTAGTCCGCTATAGCCTGGTTTACCAGAGTCCTGCTAGCCCAGCACTACTGCTCCGGAAACACTTAGACTGGCCGGCATGTGATTCACTTCGTTCATGTGTCTGTCCCTTCGGGGAAATGTCACGCGGAGACATCCGGAGTCCTGTTAGCCTGCTACAGCCCGGGTTCCCGGAGTCCTGTTAGCCCAGTTGCTACAGCCCGGATTCATACGCTGTTGACCGACATGCTCGAGGTTGATTCATGTATGCCTGTCCCTGTAAGTTAGTGGCAGCTTCGGTTCACGACTAGTCATGTCAGCCCGGGTTCTCTGTCATATGGATGCTAGCAACACTATCATATACGTGAGCCAAAAGGCGCAAACGGTCCTGGGCCAGGTAAGGTGGCACCCGTGGGAATACCGTGCGTGAGGCCGCAAAGTGATATGATGTGTTACATGCTAGATCGGTGTGACTTAGGATCGGGGTCCTGACAGCGTTGGTATCAGAGCCTGACTGACTGTAGAATTACCAAGCCAAACTGGTCGAAGTTGAGTGTAGAAATGCTCTAGTTATATAAGGGAATTGATTGTGGAAGGGAACGTAAGGCTCTTTTTACTCCTTTACCTCATGTCATTCTTTCTGAGTCAGCCTCTTCTTTTCTACATGGGTTAAGGACTAGGCTTATCCTCTATCTCTCAGGATGACGTGTTACTAAACCATAAAGTCTTAGGATTGTTGGGTTTGTGCCTCTGTTCAGTTCTACTACTTCCGTGTGTCATCAGTTTGACCCAGAACCTTGATATTATGATGCTGAGTGATTATGCTATTCCTTTGATGAATGTCTCAAAATCTTTTTTTAGCATTTACAGCAGTTATGCTGCCGAAATTGTCCTAGGATTTCAAGAGTTTCCAATGCTTTTGCATTACATTCCGCATCCTTATGTCGAGGCTAATGCCATCCTTGTTTCCTTGGTTTCTGTGCCAGGATGTCATCTACTAACCGAGGTTTAGTTGCTCATAGCAAGAACCACGGAGATGGTAGGGATGAGGATCCTCCTGACCAGCCCTTCATGGCAGCATACTTATTAGCATCCGAGAGGAACAAGCGTGAGACTAACTGCTTGCTGGCACAGATTGAGCAGAACACCGCACATCAGCGTAAGAAGTTGGTTTCCATCACCGACTTCATTTGTATGAAACCACCCACCATCCATCATTCCATTGAGCCACTCGATGCGGATGACTGGCTCCGAAGCATGACTCTTAAACTGTATTCTGCGAACGTGGCTGAAGGTGACAAGGTCACCTTTGCTACCTATCACCTGGATGGTCCTGCTAGTATTTGGTGGCAAAGCTATGAGGCTATGCTTCCAGATGGCCAGATTCCTACCTGGAGGGATTTCACCGAGGCTTTTCGTGAGCACCACATTCCTCAGGCTCTCATTGACCGCAAGAGGGAAGAGTTCTGTAGTTTTACCCAGGGTAAGCTGCCTGTTGATGCTTACAGTAGAGAGTTTGGAAACCTCGCCCGCTATGCTACAGAAGAAGTGTCCACGGACGCCAAGAAGTAGGCTAGGTTCCGGAAGGATCTCAACCCTAAGTTGCGTCGTGATCTCAACCTGCATCATTGTGATACTTTCCAGGCTCTTGTGAACAAGGCCATTAATGCAGAGACAACTCAGCTCACTTACGAGGAGTCTCGTCAGCACAACCGTGATCTGGGTTCTTCCTCCTGCTCTGGCTCTCAAAAGCGACGGATTTGGATTCCGACTCAGCTCTTCCACCTGGATATGCATCGAGGCCATCCGATGTGGTGCCTCACCTAGCTCAGCAACGTGCTCCACCCAGGCCTATTAGTGGACCACTTGCTAATGTAGGTCAATGTCCTACCTCAGTGACTTGCTTCACCTGCGGAGAACCAGGACACTATACACGTGACTGCCCTCAGTCCAGTTATACTCCACCCCAGCCTGAGAGGTCTGTTGGCCATGAAAAGCCATCAGGCAAGATGATCAGTACCAAGCCAGCCACCACTGAACGAGCATGTGTGCACCACGTCTCAGCTGCAGAAGCTCAAGATGATCCTGACGTCGTATTGGGAATGCTTCTTGTCAATTGTCACCCAGCTTCAGTTATGTTCGATATTGGAGCATCTCACTCCTTCATATCTGAAGGTTATGCTTGGTTGCATGACATGTCATTTTGTGATATGCCAACTCCACTAATAATCCAGACTCCTCGTTCCAAATGGCAAACCTCCAAGGTAAGCCATGGTAATGAAATCCTTGTTGACAGACTGGTATTCCTTGCTTCTTTGATATCTCTCAAGTCTTCAGATATTAACATCATCTTGGGCATGGACTGGATGGCAGCTCATCATGCCAAGATCGATTGTTACACTAGATTTGTTCAACTTACACATCCATTTGGCAAAATAGTCACTATCTCCACTAGAGTTGCAAGGCGTCAACTCTATTCTCTAAATGTCAACCCTCTTCTAGACCTTGCAGATATTCCGGTAGTCTGTGACTTCCCGGATGTCTTTCCAGAAGAACTGCCAGGTGTCCCACCTGACAGAGATGTAGAGTTTGTCATAGAACTTATCCCAGGAACTGTTCCAATCTATAGGAGACCATACAAGATGGCACCTTTGGAGTTAGCCGAGCTTAAGAAACAACTTGATGAGTCCTTGCAAAAGGGTTTCATCCGTCCGAGTTCTTCTCCTTGGGCTTGTCCTGTCCTCTTCGTCAAGAAGAAGGATGGTACGGATCGGATGGTTGTAGATTATCGTCTCGTTAATTTGGTCACGATAAAGAACAAGTATCCGCTCCCCAGGATCAACGACATGTATGATCAGCTCGCGGGATCCTCAGTCTTTTCTAAGATGGATTTGAGGTTAGGCTACCACCAAATCAAAATCAGAAATGGGGACATCCCCAAAACGGCCTTTGTCACTCGTTATGGTCAATACGAGTACACCGTGATGTCTTTCGGCCTAACCAATGCTCCAGCTACTTTCTCCCACTTGATGAACTCGATCTTTATGGAGTACTTAGATAAGTTAGTCGTGGTTTACCTCGATGATATTGTTATTTACTCTAAGAACGAGGAAGAGCATGCCGAACATCTTAGACTTGTGTTAGAAAAACTCAGAGAGCACCGCCTTTATGCCAAGTTCTCCAAGTGTGAATTTTGGTTGCCGGAAGTGACCTATCTGGGCCACGTGATCTCTTGTAAGGGCATTGCTGTCAATCCTGAGAGAGTTAAAGCCGTTCTCTATTGGACTCCACCCGAAACGGTCAAACAAGTTAGGAGTTTCCTTGGTCTGGCCAGTTATTGTCGCCGCTTCGTTGAAAACTTCTCCAAAGTGGCCAAACCCCTCACGGAACTTCTCAAGAAAGATAAAAGGTTTGAGTGGAACCCACAGTGTGAGCAAAGTTTTCAGGAACTAAAAAGACGCCTGACTTCTGTGCCCATACTCATGCCACCGGATTTCATTAAAGACTTTGTTATCTATTGTGATACTTCGCGTCAAGGACTAGGTTGCATTCTTATGCACGATCATCATGTGATTGCCTATGCATCTCGATAGTTGCATCCACATGAGGAAAATTATCCTACACATGATCTAGAGGTTGCAGCCGTAGTCTATGCACTTAAGACTTGGCGACATTACCTTCTTGGTAACCGTTGTGAAATCTACACTGACCATCAGAGTCTCAAGTATATATTCACCCAACCGGATCTGAATCTCAGACAGAGACGTTGGTTGGAGTTGATCTCGGATTACGACTTAGGAATCACCTACACCCCAGGCAAAGCCAATGTCATGGCTGATGCTTTAAGTCGTAAATCCTATTGCAACAACCTCATGTTGCAACAATGTCAACCGCCCCTCCATGAGGAATTCTGTAAGCTTAACCTTCACATAGCTCCTCATGGTTCCCTTTCTACCTTGGTGGCAAAACCTACCCTTACGGATCAGATCATAGAGGCTTAGAAGCATGATACGGGAATCTCCTGGATCAAGAAAAATATTTCCAAGGAATTGCTGGCTGTTTCTCTATGGATGAACAAGGTGTTGTTTACTTTGGAAACCGTTTGGTGGTTCCCAAATTTCAACAGATGCAGCAACTGATCCTTAAGGAGGCCCATGAATCTCCTCTCATGATTCATCCCGGTAGTACAAAGATGTATCAGGACCTACGCCAGAGGTTCTGGTGGACTAGGATGAAGAGAGAAATCGCTCAGTATATTGCCAACTGTGCGTTTGTCGTCGCGTTAAGGCAGAGCATTAAAGACCTGCTGGCACCCTTCAACCTTTAGCTATTCCCGAATGGAAATGGGACAAAGTTGGTATGGACTTCATCACCGGCTTTCCTAGGACCAAGAAAGGAAATAATGCTATCTTCGTAGTCATTGATCTCCTTTCCAAAGTGGCTCACTTCCTACCTGTTCAAGAGAGTATCACTGCTAGTCATCTCGCTGACTTATATGTCTCCTGAATAGTGTCACTCCATGGTGTTCCACTAGAGATCAATTCAGACCGTGGCAGTCTTTTCACCTCTCATTTCTGGGAAAGTTTCAAGAATGCCACGGGAACCCATCTTTCTTTCAGTACCGCTTGCCACCCTCAGTCAAGTGGTCAGGTGGAAAGGGTCAACCAAATTCTAGAAGACATGCTTAGAGCTTGTGTTATCTCATTCAGTATGGATTGGGAGAAATGTCTTCCTTTCACCGAGTTTGCTTATAACAATAGCTATCAATCCAGTCTTAAGAAAGCACCCTTCGAGATTCTGTATGGACGAAGATGTCGAACACCTTTGAACTAGTCAGAAACCGGTGAAAAACAATTCTTTGGACCGGATATGATCCAGGAAGCAGAAGATCAAGTTCGCATTATTGTGATAATTTGAAAACAGCCCAATCTCGTCAAAAGAGCCATTATGACCGTCATCATAAGGAAGTGGCTTATGAAGTTGACGACAAGGCTTACCTTCGGGTTACTCCTTTGAAGGGTACCCATCATTTCGGTATCAAGGGCAAGTTGGCTCCTTGTTACATTGGTCCTTTTCGCATTCTCGCTAAACGAGGAGAGGTTGCCTACCAGTTGGAACTACCCCACACATCTTTCTCGAGTTCATTATGTCTTCCACGTCTCTCAACTCAGGCGTTGCTTCTCGGATCCCATCCACGGAGTGGACCACGAAAGACTTGATCTCCAAGATAACCTCACCTATCGAGAGTACCCCGTTCGCATTCTAGATCAAGCAGAGCGTGTCACTCGACGACATAACATCAAGTTCCTCAAGGTTTAGTGGTCTCATCATTCCGAGAGTGAAGCTACCTGGGAGCGAGAAGATCGTCTTCGACTTGAGTACCCCGCTTTCTTTCCGCCGACTCCTAAATCTCGGGACGAGATTTTTCCGAGTGGGGGCAAGTTGTGACATCCCTAGTTCTGGTATGATCTAGGCTTGCTTTGTGCATCATGTTTAAGTTTCAAATGAAATTGAAATGGGGAATGTTTCAAACCCTAGCACCAAAGCAAATTCAAATAGATTCAAATTTAAAATGGAATTTCAATGAAACCAAAATGCTCTTCAAAAATGTTCATGCTCTTTGGAGAATGTTGGAAGCAACAACCAGAGGTGATGCACATTTTTGCTAAACATTTTGGATTTTTAAATGAACCCATATGTATTTGCATTGGAGATGTTTAAAATAATATAAATATTTTAAAGGCTCCAAAAATGTTGGAAATTGGTGAGGGCCTCTGGTATATTATAACTAGTGGTCACAAGGAATCCCAACATTTTTAGATTTGGGCTAGTATTTATTTTAACTCAAACACAAATGCCAGAAATAGAAAAGAAAACAAAAAAGGGGAGAAACCCTTACCTGGCGCTTACCTGTCCAGCTGGCCGGCCTGCTACTGTGAGGCCCAGCCCACAGCGCAGTGCCAGTCACCCTCAACCTCTCGCCAGGAGGATGAGAGGCGCGTGGCCACCGCACGCAAGCACGCCTCCGGCCACCTCCTGCTTGCCGCCTCCCTCTGGACGTCCCTGGAGACGCCATGCACCCCAGGACCTCTCTCACCCTCTCCCGTTCTCCTCCCCACCTCTGTTTTCTCTTCCCCGTAGCGCCACCGAGCGGAGCCGACGCCACCGCTCGCCGTTGCCGCGACCACAGCCTCCCGCGTGCCTCTCTGACATGACTTCGAGCTCCGCCATCGACCTCTACGCTCTATCCACTGAGCCACGTGACCGAAAGAGCCCCGGAGCCCTGTCCCTAACGTCTTCTTCCTCCTCTGGTCACCGAGATCGTCGACGATCGTGCTCCTGCTCCGGCGCGTCCCTGAGGTCGCTGGCCTTCTCCTCTGCCTCCCAGTGAGCCCCGCCGTCTTTTCCCCTGCTCCCCGATCTCGATTTCGTCTCCTAGCCGCGTTAGCCATCGAAACCGAAACCTCACCGCCGCCGGTCATGTCGCTGCTGTGGCCACGGACGCGTAAGCTTGAAACCGAGCGCGTCACCGTGCTCAGAAGCTTCCTAGCAAGCCCACGCACCCACCAGCTCCTCCTTCCGTGCACCGTAGCACCAAACCCGACCCCACCCAAACTCCGGCTGCCACCACGAGGTCATTTTTGGCGAGCTCCGGCCACCCCAGCTGCTGCCGCTTGTTGCAATGGATGCCCGCGAGTCCCGGCGTCCCGTAGCTGCAAACCATGCTCAAAACCATCGCCTGTAGCTCAATCCCGAGCAGACTCTGCCGTGGCTCGTGGTCGTCGCTGGCCAAACTCCGGCGAGGCCGACGTGGCTGTCATTAGCGCCTAATCCCGCAGCCTAATCCACCCCACCAGCCACTGACCGTGGGCCCCAGGGCCAAGTCAAACCCTGGTCAGTGCGGGTTTGGCCTGGGCTTAACCACTGTGTCACTGATGTGTGGCCCCCACACGTCAGGTTTGACCCAGGTTGAATGCTGACGCAGTGCTGACCTCAAGCTGACGCAATAAATGATTTCTGGAATTATTTTAACTCAGGAAATTCTAGAATATTTCTTAAACTTCAAAAAATCATAATAATTAAACCGTAGCTCAGAATGAAATAATTTATATATGTAAAATTATCATAAAAATGCAAGGAATCCATTTATGCCAGTTCCATGCATGAAAAACCAACTTATACATCCTGCATAAGTGAAAACATAATATGGGCATTGTAAATGCTTCATTTTGAATTTGCATTTGAATCTTTGATTCAAATGGGCTTCAACCAACTTGGGAACATCTTGCATTAGCCCAAACACTACCGTTTGCACATGTCATGTTCATGCATCATATTGTTGCATTTGTTTGTGTATTGATTGCCGGCACCGTTTCTTCTTGATAGGTTCCACTCCGGAAGGTGTTCCTGAGTACCTGTTAGAGGAGCAGTGCCCCTTCGTCGTTCTATTAGGCAAGCAACCCCCTTGAGAATTTCGATAAATCCCACTCTCTCGCTCCTGCTCCTTATACTGCATTAGGACAACAACGATTCAACTGCTACTTTTCTGCTGCGGTAGTTGAACCCATTCCTCTGCATGACCTGTCATTGCCACAGTAAATAGTTGAAACCCACTAGCATGAGTAGGAGTTGCTTGAGCCTTGATGTGCCTAGTCATCCATGCTTGTTTTCTTATGCCAGCTATGCATAGAGTTGTGTCAGGTTTGATTCATCGGGAATGAATCGGAGTGGTGAACATGTCCTACCGATAAAGGCTAAGTGTGTGAAAACATTTTGGTAAAGGTAGCGATGAGAGGCCATGTAGGAGTACATGGTGGGTTGTCTCATTGGAACAGTCCCTAAGCACTGAGTTCTGTGTATGTTATCCAAGTCCAGTTACTACCACACATTGGGTTCCTGTTATCCGGCCCCTCTCGGCTTATTAATCCACTTGATCTCTGTCTAGGAGTTGCAACTAGTTTCTAGCGTTTGTAGATAGTGCTACTTGTCAACCAGGTGGTGTCCGATGGGACGGGCTTGGGACAGACTAGGCACCGTGGCACGGTGTACCAAGTGGCACCTGGACGGTGGGCTTGGGAACCCTGCACACATCGTTTGGGGCCGTACTGGAGACTTCGGCCGGAACTCCTTGCGGATGGAACTCGAATAGGCGATAAACCTGGACAAGAGACTTGTGTGGTTAGTCAGGTCGTGGCCGACACCCTCGCCCGGCTTCGGCTTGAAGGTTGCCGAGGTACATGACGTGTATAGGGCGATAAGTGGCGAGAGCGTGTGTGAAGAAGTACACGCCTGCAGGGTTAACATTATCTATTTGAATAGCCGTTTTCCTCGGATATGGAAACTTGGAGGACTTATGTAGTACATAGACAACTTGAAGTGGATACTCTAAAATACGCAAGATAAGAGTGAGTGCTATGGATGGCCTTCTCGTAGGGAGACGGAAACGGATCCATAGTGGAGATTTGATATGGTGAATATGTCGACTCGTGTGCATCTCCTCACCTTAAAGAAGTTTCTGATACTCGTAGTATAGGTTAGCCACCGAGTCAAAGCTGACTTGCTGCTGTTAAAACTCCACCACCCCCTTTGTTGATAATGTTGCTTATGTAGATAGTTCTGATGTAAGACTTGCTGAGTACCTTCGTACTCACGTTTGCTTATTTATATTTTACAGTTGGTTACACTAGTGACTTCGATGAGTAGCTTGTATCCCAGCTACGATCTTGTACCCTTGGGAGGGTCTTGTAGATAGTCAGGCTTCTCAGCCTTTTTCTTTTGTAGTTGTCTGTACTCAGACATGTAATGCTTCCTTTGCTTGTATGCTCTGAATGATGGGTCATTAGACCCCTGTTTGTATTGAATACTATGTGGCTCTTCCTGGCCTTTATATATATGAGTTTGAGTTATGTTGTGATGCCATGTTGTACATCACATACTTGGATGTTATGCGTACATGTAATGTGTATTGCTATGTGTGGGATCCGACAATCTAGTTGTTTATCCTTGGTAGCCTCTCTTATGGGGAAATGTAGTCTAGTGCTTCCACTGAGCCTTGGTAGTCCGCTAAAGCCCAGTTTACCGGAGTCCTGCTAGCCCAGCACTACTGCTCTGGAAACACTTAGACTGGCCGTCATGTGATTCACTTTGTTCCTGTGTCTGTCCCTTCGGGGAAATGTCATGCGGAGACATCCGGAGTCCTGTTAGCCTACTACAGCCCGGGTTCCCGGAGTCCTGTTAGCCCAGTTGCTACAGCCCGGATTCATACGCTGTTGACCGACATGCTCGAGGTTGATTCATGTATGCCTGTCCCTGTAAGTTATTGCCACTTTGGGTTCACGACTAGTCATGTCGGCCCGGGTTCTCTATCATATGGATGCTAGCGACACTATCATATACGTGAGCCAAAAGGCGCAAACGTTCCCGGGCCAGGTAAGGTGGCACCCGTGGGAATACCGTGTGTGAGGCCGCAAAGTGATATGATGTGTTACATGCTAGATCGGTGTGACTTAGGATCGGGGTCCCGACAGAAACTATGTGGTAAAGGCTGTCCATCACACACAGTTTTTATGTGGTAAACATATGCGCTAGGTGGCCTAACGCAAACACTTTTCAAGAGGATTTCGTGTGTGATTGTTCATTAATCCAACACGGTTTTTTCCTAGCTAGAAACTATGTGCATTGCCTGAGGTCATCGCCCACGGTGTTTTCTTAATAACTGTTTGCAATAGAAAAACCCTATTAGTAGGCTAATTATCCTATTATTATTAATCCATTTATTAATCTAATTGACATTTCATATTAAGCACACAATATATTTCATTTTCATAATTGAAATACATTAGAGTACAACATCATATAGCTTCAGCACTCGGCTACCCCATTACACGAATGCACCAACACCAAGTTTCACATATAACATCTATAACCTTTCGAAATTAGCATCATAGACGGTATATAGAAAAATGTATCTCATCTGGAAAACTACTAAAGTAGAAGGCGAATATTGAGCCTTCATTGATGTTGAAGGTCTTTGCAACTTTAGGCCAGTGCCTGTGGATGATTGACCATCCATCCTTCGTCCTCTTCAGGAACACTTCAATATTGAACCATGGTTGTTGCATAAATACCTTCCTCACCTCCTGGCCATACAGGTGGTTTCAGAGGTAATCATCAGTGAACTGCTTTGGAAAGGCCTGAAAACAAGGATGTGCATAAATATCTTCTCTATATTGGAAATGGGGCAAAGAATAAAAAAGGCAAGGTATAATAGTTAGTGCCATCCTGTAGTGAACTTATGTCTTCTTTATTGTGCAGACAAAGATCTTGTTGTTTTTTGTCGCTAATTTCTTAATCCTAACAATCTTTTTGAGTTTCTTGACTTGACAGATATTCATGGACAACTCAGTTCCCCATATGCAAAAAGGGTCGAAAAGTGGGTCAAAACCTCTGACAGCAGGACCTACATGTGCAAGAACAAATTGTTAAAAACCTAAATATTAGAATGGTTCCTACAATTGTACAATAATGTGCTATTAGACAAAGTACCATGCATGTGCAAACCTTGATTGTAAATCTCGGTGCTTCCCATTGTTTCCCTGCAACAAATATAAGGTAGTTAGTCATCAGGTTAAGTAAGGGTTCACATGCTATCAGCAAAATATGTTGATGAAAATTAAGCACATTGCAGATTCATCAGATTAATTCAAGCCACATGTAAAACACATTTATCCAAACCAAGCATGATTATGAACTAGGAAATCTAGCACTTGTATATGTTTCTCATGTATTAAGTGCAGCCTGCTACCTCTTGAGCATAAGTTGGTTTTTCCCTTGAAGAGGAAAGGGTGATGCAGCAAAGCAGCGTAAGTATTTCCCTCAGTTTTTGAGAACCAAGGTATCAATCCAGTAGGAGACCACGTGCGAGTCACCTCGTACCTAGACAAACAAATAAGAAACTCGCACCCAATGCGATAAAGGGGTTGTCAATCCCTTCACGGCCACTTGCAAGAGTGAGATATGATAGAGGGAATAATAATAAGATAAATATTTTTGGTATTTTTATGATATAAATTGAAAGTAAAGATTGCAAAATAAAATAGATTGGAAACTTGTCTGATGGAAAATAGACTCGGGGCCATAGGTTTCACTAGTGGCTTCTCTCAAGATAGCGTAAGTATTACGGTGGGTAAACAAATTACTGTCGAGCAATTAATAGAATTGAGCATAGTTATGAGAATATCTAGGTATGATTATGTATATAGGCATCACGTCCGTGACAAGTAGACCGACTCATGCCTGCATCTACTACTATTACTCCACACACTACTAGGAAAAGGGTTATAGATAATATGGACACTAATGGCACACCAGACATGTGGTGCGCCACCACTATATAGCAGTGGCGACCCATGTGCTAGTGTGCCATTAGTGTCTATCACACTAATGGCGCACCACACCAATGGTGTGCCACTACTAACATATTTTTTTCCAAAAATACTAATGGCGCACCAGGGAACAGTGCGCCATTACTAGTTTAACTAGTAATGGCGCCACTACTATCATTTTTTTGCAAAACTACTAATGGCGCACCACAAGCTGGTGCGCCATTAGTAACAAATGTTACTAATGGTGCATTTGTGGGTGGTGCGCCATTAGTAAACTGGGACCAGCTAGATATTTTGGACAGCCACACCTACACACTCACTTTCCCCACTTCATTCTCTCCACCTCCTCCTCCATGCTTGTCTCGGCTGCCTCCTCCTCCTCACCTCATTTGCACCAAGATTCATCCAAATTAAGTGGTTAAATTACCTTTTTTTGATAGGTAAGTAAGGGGAAAGCTATCTTTATGTTGTAGATCTCCTTTTTTCTCCCTCCAACAACGTGCAGATGCACTTTTTATGGCCTTGCTAGATCTATGTATGTTTGTGGTGTTGCATATGTTTGTGGTGTTGCATATATGTTTGTGTTTGCAGGTACCGGTATTTGAAATGCGATAGGTGCAATATTTTGCCGGAATGTTGATTCATTTCCGTTTCGGCGAGAATTTTGGCACTATGCATTCTTTTTTGTCCTATTTTTAGGGAAAGTCATGCCAAAAATTTTCTTGGTTCTAAAATATCGTTTTGCTCTACACCGCAGGCGACCATGTTCCGCACGATGACTGAAGGCATCGTGAATATGTTTTTGAGCTCCGCGAAGGCCGAGATGCTTCAAAAGAACGAGACAGAGATAAGATGTCCGTGTCGAAGGTGCAAGCTAAAGAGCCTTATTGCGGACCTAGATTCCGGGAAGGTGCGGGACCACCTGCTCTTGCGTGGTTTCATGGATGGCTATCGGTGCCAAGGTGATGAAGATGACTATGAAGTCGTCCATGGGGGCCGGGCCAGAAATGAGGAAGAGCAGCAAGACAACCACCGTGGCTCGGGCGAGCGAGAAGACGAAGAATCTCCAGGACATAATCACGACGGTGATGCGGTACACAGTCGTCATGTAGAAGATGCAGGACATGATGATGAGGAAGATCAAGACGAAGGGCATGATCATGAAGATGAAGATGCTGGAGCATACGACGATGGACCATCGATGGGCTGGGTGCAGGACCCTCATACTCAAGAGCTGCTTCTAAAGCAGATGGATAACACAAGAGCTGCGGCCCGAGAGAAAGCCAAGCTGGATCAACTGGAGATAGACGCAGTTACTCCATTGTATGAAGGATGCAGGCCCGAGGATACCCGCCTGAAACTAACGCTCATGGCTCTGGAGATGAAGGTAAAACACAAAATGACCGACGCATGGTTCGGCGAGAACATGTCATTCTGGCACGAATGTCTTCCCAAGGGGAACAAGTGCCGGACCAATTTCGAGGAGGCGAAGAAAATCGTGTGTCCTCTGGATTTACCGCACGTGAAATACCATGTGTGCATGAACAATTGCATCATTTATCGGGACGAGGACGCGGAGCCTACCATATGTCCGGTGTGCGGCGTCACTCGATACAAGAAGAGGAGGAAAGCTCCTCGAAAAGTGGTGTTGTACTTTCCGATCACTCCTCGTCTGCAGCGGTATTTCGCGGACCCTAAGGTAGCAAAGCTGCTATGCTGGCACGCAGATAGGGAGGAGAAGAAGCGAGAAGATGACGCAAATGACCCAGAGATAAATAAAAAAAGACAAGATGCTAAGTCACCCTAAGGATGAGAGCCAGTGGCAAGCGTTGAACTTCGAACACCCAGAATTTGGGAAGGTGTAACGCCCTCGATGCGGCTATATCTCCCACGTGTCGAAGCACGACTTAGAGGCATAACCGCATTGAAAACAATGTAGCAAGTGAGGTAATCTTCACACAACCCATGTAATACATAAAGGGAAAGAGAAACATAGTTGGCTTACAATCACCACTTCACACAATTACATGAATAAAGCATTACATCATCCAAATACACTCAAGGTCCGACTACGGAACCAAAATGAAAGAAGACTACCCCAAATGCTACACAGATCCCCGATCGTCCCGACTGGGCTCCACTACTGATCAACTGGAAACGGAACAACACAAAGGACAAGATCTTCATCGAGCTCCTCCTTGAGCTTGGTTGCTTCACCTGCTCGGTAACATCGGCACCTGCAAACTAGTTTTGGAAAATCTGTGAGTCATGGGGACTCAGCAATCTCACACCCTCGCGATCAAGACTATTTAAGCTTATAGGAAGGGTAAAAGGTATGAGGTGGAGCTGCAGCAAGCGACTAGCATATATGGTGGCTAAACATACGCAAAAGAGAGCGGGAAGAGAAGGAAAGACACGGTCGAACAACTATGATCAAGAAGTGATCCTATAACAACCTACGTCAAGCATAACTCCAACACCGTGTTCACTTCCCGGACTCCGCCGAGAAGAGACCATCACGGTTACACACGCGGTTGATGTATTTTAATTAAGATGAACTTCAGGTTTTCTATAACCGGATATCAACAAATTCCCATCTGCCCATAACCACGGGCACGGCTTTCGAAAGATCAAATCCCTGTAGGAGTGTCCCAACTTAGTCCATCACAAGCTCTCACAGTCAACGAAGGATATTCCTTCTAGCGGGAAGACCCGATCAGACTCGGAATCCCGGTTACAAGACATCCTCGACAATGGTAAAACAAGTCCAGCAACACCGCCCGAATGTGCCAACAAATCCCTATAGGAGCTGCACATATCTTGTTCTCAGGGCACACTCAGATGAGACATCCTACGAGTAAAACCAACCCTCAAGTTGGCCCCGAGGTGGCCCCGCAGTCTACTCGGTCGGACCAACACTCAGAGGAGCACTGGCCCAGGGGGTTAAAATAAAGATGACCCTTGGGCAGGCCTACCCAAGGGAAAGAAAAGGCTAGGTGGCGAATGGTAAAACCAATGTTGGGCATTGCTGGAGGAGTTTTATTCAAGGCGAACTGTCAAGGGGTTCCCATTATAACCCAACCGCGTAAGGAACGCAAAATCTGGGAACATAACACCGATATGATGGAAACTAGGGCGGCAAGAGTGGAACAAAACACCAGGCATAAGGCTGAGCCTTCCACCCTTTACCAAGTATATAGATGCATTAATTAGATAAGAGATATTGTGCCCAACAAGTAAACATGTTCCAACAAGGAACAACATCTCCATGTTCCAACAAGGAACAAACTTCAATTTGCACCTGCAACTAACAATGCTATAAGAGGGGCTGAGCAAAGCGGTAACATAGCCATACAACGGTTTGCTAGGACAAGGTGGGTTAGAGGCTTGGTTCAACAATATGGGAGGCATGATAAGAAAGTGGTAGGTATCGCAGCATAGGCATAGCAAAAGAGCGAGCAACTAGCAAGCAAAGATAGAAATGATTTCGAGGGTATGGTCATCTTGCCTGAGATCCCGCAAGGAAGAAGAATGAGTCCAAGAAGAAGACAAATGGACGTAGTCGAACAAATCCTCACAAACACGACGTTATCGGAACTAACCCGAAGAAGCAAAATCGGAAAGAAGCAAACAACAGAGTAAACAACCAACACATAACATGGCATGAGGCACAACCAAGTATGATGCATGTCTGGTTTTAAATATGCATGGCATGGTAAAGTGCACAAACAATACTAGAAATTAAGTGGAGCTCAATATGCAACTCCATTGCATATTGACGAAACACAACGACAATTATTTAGTTCTCTCCCGGTTATGAACTCACCAATATTAAATGTTGTTAAGCATGTCAAGAGGTGAAACATAACAAAATTATACCATCTAAACAATTTAAATGGGGCCGGATATAATAAACAACAAACCCGGTAAATCCCCATATGCATTAGTAATTTAAAGCAAGCAACAATTTTAAACATTTTAATTGTTGTTACCATGATGCGGATTACATGAACAAGTTTTATGCAAGTTTAAGAAAAAAATGTTGACATGAGCATATTATGATGCATTTGTCATCGTGGCCGAAACAAAAGGGGTGCCACGGCGACGATAACGAAACGGTGCCACGACAATGTTCCGGTTCCCAGTAACTCGATTGAGATACCGATGCAAAAGAGAAGTGTGGCGGGAGCGTGCAAAAGATGGTGGGGCGCTCCCGGATACCGGGTGTCCCATGTGTCGGCGGCATGGCAACCGAGGGTCGTGCACGTAACAAACGGGCACGCTGCAAACACGGGGTTCATCTCGTATCACATAACATGCATTCGGTCCATGGACGGTCGTGTCAATGGTTATACCTTTCGAAGTGTGCCTTATCGGAACGGATCAAGTTCGTAGAGGGAAGTAGGCATTCTCGCGACGGTGGTAGTGGAAGTAGTCACTCTCGCGTCGTAGATGTTCACACTCGATAGGTGCTCGGGGTCAAAACGAGGAACTTGACGTCCACGGTTCTTCAAGGGTCGACGGTACATGTTCTATAGACGTTCGGACGGCGGTAGTGGTACACGTTTTGAAGGGGAAGTAGAGGTTCTAGCGATCTCGGCGATGGTAGTGGTATATGTCATCGGTAGTCGAACATGGCGATCCGGAGAGGGTACTTGGCAACATGCACGTCGTCGGTAGTGGTACACAATTGTTGTCGGACTTGACGGGTTCGAGGTCTCCGGGTGTAGTGGTACTTGGCGTCTCATCGTGTAGTCGCTTGTCGTAGTCGGACTTGAAAAAATTGCACACCGGCTGTAGTCGTACACGTTTGGAGAAGAACTTGTCATCGAGGGACTTGGCGATTCCGGAGACGGCAGAAGACAAACTGGGCGGTCCTCGTTGACCTGGTACTTAGCGTTATTCCCTGTTCGGGGTCGAACTTGACGTCAACAGCAACAACAAGTGGAGGTGCATGATGCGGGGCGTGCACATGAGTCAAAAGTCATCGGGGCCAAGCAGATGACCTTGGCAGCCTTCGATGGAGGCAGCAGTAGGGGCTTGCCGGAGCAGGGGATCACGGGCACAGTGCTCCGGGATGGCAGTGAAGACGGATCCGGTCGGAGGCAAGGTAGCGGCCGGTGCGAGGGAAGACGGCGTAGGAGGTGAGTGAGACAGCCTGCTGCTGGGGACAACCCCGTCCATGGAGGTTGAGGCCGCAATGGCGATGGACACAGGAGGCAGGCGAGGCGGGAGGTTGCTGGTGGCGCCGTGCAACGGCGCAGCGGCGACGTACGGTGGCGCTCCGGTAGCAGGAGGCGAAGGTGAAGATGGTCCGGTTGGGCGACACTAACTTGGAGGCGGGGCGGCGTCGGGAGCGCAAGTGGCTGGTCGCCAGCACGTGGAGGAGCAAGGGCGATGTGGACAAGGTGACATAGGGTTGGCGAGGAAGGAGAGGCCGGCAGGGGGCGCGGCCATGGCAGGGCGCGACTGCTCATGGAGGATGGCGAGTGCCGGTGCTCCTGCTCTGCTGAGGGAGGCGCGCGGGAGGCTGCGAGAGGATGGGGAAGGCGGCGCAAGGGACGAGGGAGAGGGCAAGGGAGGAGATGAACGACGGAAGTGGGGGCGCCCGTGAGGATTGAGAAGATGGGTTCAGGCGAGAGGACTCTGGCGGCGCGAGGGAAGATGCGAGGGAGGAGGGGATCGGGCCATGGGTGCTAGGGTTGGAGGGTTTAGATGGGCCGGTGCTGGATGGGCCTTAGATGGCTGCACGCGGCTAGGCCTGCTCTCTGCTACTGAGCTGCTACTGCCCTTTTTCTCAATTCCTTCAGACAGGAAATAGATACAGAAAAAAACAGAGATCATGGAGAAGGTAGAAGCAAGGATGAGAATTAAAATGAGCTCTTGGAGATATGCACTATTTGAATAAATTGCTTTGGCCATTTTTAGAGGTAGAAAAATAAACCAAGTTTGAATTAACTTCAAACTTGAGTCATTTTTGAACCGAACCAAATCAAATCCAAATGAGTTGCAAATTGACCGGGAGGGTGTAGGCATGGTTTATGATTAATAGGGAAAGAAAGAACATTTTTATGTGACAGAAAAATGTCACTAGCAATGAATGGGTCAAAATCGAAGGAAAGAAGCTAGTGATTGGGTTTCGACTAGAAAAGAGGGATTAGGTGGCAAGAGAGAAAAATGCAAGTATGTTTTGGTTTATTCCAAAAGAATGGAATATTACATATAGCTCCCTAATAATAGTGGGAGGATATATGTTATAAAGAGACATCACCATGTGAGTTCCCTCGATTTAAATGGATCAAAGATCCATGCCATTTATTTAGTTGAGTTTTAAGATGGCTTTGAGAAAATGATGGCATGATGACATGATGCAATGCACATGATGCAACGAACCAAAACAAAACACCCGACAACACTCGGAAACATGGAAGGCATCTGAAGCTCCGGTCTTGGGGCATCACAGATGGATTCAAGGAACATCGTGCTGGGTGCGAGCAACGATGGAGTCAATCCGTTTGGCAGCCAGAGAAGCACACATAGCACCTGGCCTATGTTTGTGTCGATGTACAACCTTCCCCCTGGTTGTGCATGAAGAGAAGTACATTCACATGAGTATGATAATTGAAGGGCCAAAACAACCAGGGAACGACATCAATCTGTATCTGGGCCTACTGAAAGAGGAGCTAGACACACCATGGAAAACACCAGCCAATACGTGGGATGCCACAGAGAAAGAATATTTCCCTATGAGAGCCGCACTACTCACGACGGTGCATGACTATCTCGGTTACGGATATGTCGCGGGGCAGGTGGTCCATGGATTTTCTGTATGCGTCAGGTGCATGGATGACACAACGTATCGCCAGCTAGATAGAGATCCCGGGTCTTTGAAAACCATGTTCATGGGACATCATAGGTGGCTTCGCGACAATAACCCGTGGAGAAAACGCAAGGATCTGTTCGATGGTGAAGCCAAACCCCGAAGACGCCCGTGTAGGAGGAGCGGCGAGGAAATAGACAAGCTGTTGAAAAATTGGAAAGATTGCCCACTGCCGGGAAAGAAGCAAAAGGCACCAGAGCCGGGAAAGAAGCGAAAGGCACCAGAGCCGCTGCTGAAGGTATGGAAAACGAGATCTGTTTTCTGGGACTTGCCGTACTGTTAGATCCACCGTGTGCCTCACAGCCTTGATGTCATGCATATCACGAAGAACGTGTGCAAGAGTCTGCATGGTACCCTGCTCAACATGCCAGAGAGGACCAAAGATGGGCTGAAAGAAAGGGCAGACTTGAAATCAATGGGCATCAGGGAGGAGCTTCACGCTAATGATGATGATGAGGCGAAGCAGGACATGGAAAGTCGTCGCAAAGGCAAAAAGGCCAAGAAGACCGGAAATGACTTCCCTCCCGCATGCTTCACTCTAAGTCAGGAGGCTATCGATCAGTTTTTCACCTGCCTTTTAGGAGTAAAACTTCCTTACGGTTACGCGGGGGAGATAAGCAGACACCTAGACTCAGCGAAGCAGAAGTTCAGCGGGATGAAGTCTCACGACTGTCACGTAATGATGACGTAGATACTTCCAGTTGCAATCTGTGGGATCATGGACGCGCACGTCCGTGAAACGCTATTTGGCCTATGCAAATTTTTGACGTCATCTCTTGGAAGTCGGTTGGCATGAGGCAAGTCAGAAGGCTACAGGAAGAGATTGTGGTGATACTATGTGATCTTGAGATGTACTTCTCGCCCGCATTCTTCGACATTATGGTGCATCTGCTGGTCCATATCATGGAAGATATCATCCAACTCGGGCCGACGTTCCTGCACAGCATGATTCCATTCAAAAGGATGAATGGTGTCATCAAAGGATACGTTCGCAACATGTCACGTCCAGAGGGAAGCATAGCCAGGGGCTTTCTGACCGAATAGTGCATCTCATACTGCACGAATTATCTAGGCATCGAGAACCCCGTTGGTCTGCCCGTCAACAGGCACCTCGGCGGGCTCGCTGGATGGGGTCATCGTGAGGGTCGCCGCGAAATGTATGTCGACTTTGAGGTTCGACTCGCCGACTTTGAAAGAGCAAACCTAGTCGCGCTACAACACATAGACGTGGTCGATCCTTGGGTGGTAGAGCACAAAACCTTTATTAGAAGACGTACAATGACCGAGGCCAACAGAGGACGGACGGAGATGTAATCAAAGAGCACAACTCCTGTTTCACGCGTTGGTTCAAGAAGAAGCTTCTGTCGTACCCTTTACATGAGGATTACTTCACGGAAGAACAACTCATATTCGCCTTGTCACAGGGCACCGAGCACAACCTGATGACGTATGAGGCGTACGATATCAACGGCTACACATTCTACACCAAGGGAAAGGACATGAAGAGCGATGGTTATCAAAACTCCGGGGTAACGATGGAATCCTACACCGGTAACAACAAGGACAGATACTACAGAAGGATCGAGGAGATCTGGGAGCTGAGCTACGCTGGAGAGAAGGTCCCGATGTTTCGTGTCAGATGGGCCAAGAGCGTCATAAAAGAAGACCGGTATTTCACCACCATGGTTATACCCGAAGCCAAATCCAAGACCGCGAGCACAAACGTCACCGCAAAAAATGAGCCATGGGTACTGGCTTCCCAAGTCGACCAATGCTTCTTCATTACCGACCCGTCAAATCCCAGTCGTGTTGTCGTGAGGAGAGGCAAAAGGAAGATCATCAGAATGGATGGAGTCGCCAATGAGCAAGACTTCGATAAGTACGGCGACCCAAAGATGGAACATGACGACGACGATGAAGTACCAGCATATACCACAAGAAGAAGTAGGACCACCCTACTAAAGGACGTCCGTTCAAGAGAAGAACTCCATTTACAAAAAATAAGGGCATGAAGATTGTGAACAGATAGCTAGCTAAGATCGATTGTATTTAAATTGTAGCCTTCATTTCTCGATTATATTTCATGGGCACTTTTTGAACTCATAAATATTTTTAAATTTCATGGGCACTTTTTGAATTCATGAATATTTTTTCAAATTTGATGATATTTTTTCATATTCAATATGAAAAAATATTGAATATTCATGAGGACACTCGATCTCGACCCCCCTCCATGTCGATCACTATCCCCCCTCTCTAGATCCCCCTCGCCGCCGAGCACCCCCCGCACCCTCCCCCGCTCCGCCGCCGCCGACGACCCCCCGCACCCTCTCCCGCTCCACTGCCGCCGACGACCCACCGCACCCTCTCCCGCTCCACCGCCGCTGCCGACCCACCGCACCCTCCCCCGCTCCACCACCGCCGACGACCCACCGCACCCTCCCCCGCTCCACCGCCGACGACGACCCACCACACCCTCCCCCGCTCCACCGCCACCGAGGACACCCCCGCACCCTCCCCCACTCCACCGCCGCCGACGACCCCCCGCACCCTCCCCGCTCCACCGTCACAAATGAATGCAACTAAAAAAATTTGATTATATTTTCAAATAACAAATTTGATGATATTTTCAAATAACTAATTTGATGACATTTTTTATATTCATAAATATTTTCAAATAACAAATTTGATGATATTTTTTAAAAAATTATTACTGTTTTTATATAAATTTGTTACTGTTCCATATTCATATTTATTTTCTAAAAAATTATTAGATGCAACAAATAATAATAATAATAATAATAAATTACTTATGGCGCACCGCTGGCTGGTGCACCATTACTCTCTTAAAAAAAGATTACTTATGGCGCACCGCTCGGGGGTGCGCCATTGCTATAAAAATAACATACTAATGGCGCACCGCCAGGGGGTGCGCCATTAGTAATCTTCCCCCCTAGCTAATTCACCCAATCCCTTCGTCCCTCCCTTGCTAGATCCACTTCCCCCCTCGCCACACCTTCACGCCCCCTCCTTCCGCCGCCCGGTCGTCGTCCCCCGACGCCATAGCCGCGCCACCGTGCTCCCCTCGCTCTGCCGCGTCTCCCTCGTCCTCCCCGATGGCTCACGCGACCGGAAGAGCCCCGAAGCGTCGTCCCTGACCCCTTCTTCCTCTTTCAGCCGCGGAGATCGCCGGCGGACATCGCTCCACACCCGCTCCGACGACCCCCGTGCCCCGCCTCGCCGTCTCGGTCCTCGCTGCCGACGTCCTACCGCTACGACTGGCAGCCCGATGCCGCGACGCACCCAACCGTCCGAAGCCTCCGCTGCCCCGCAGCCGGCACAGGAGCCCAGCAGTGCCTCCCTCCGTCGAGCAGCCGCTCCCACCAGCAGCGCCTCCCGCCCAGCAATGCCTCCTCCCGGAGCTACGCCGGCGACCAATCCCTCGGCAGGTAGCCACCACTCCTTCGTCCCCCCTTCTTCCTCCTCCCTCTTCCCTCACCCCTCCCTCCTTCCTCTTGCATCCTCTGTCTGTTCATTTTTTCCTCTGATTTTTGCATTGGATGAGTACTTGCGCTAGATTGGGTATTGTGAGAATATAACGATGGCCATTTCCTGATGAATACTTGCTGCACGAGTTTTGCCAGTGCATGTTAAAGTTTACTTGCGAAAGGATTTTTCATGATAGGTGTTTGTGATAATGCTTTAGATGAGCAAATGTTTTGGTTTAAACATGTTAGCAGTGAAACGTGCAATGACTGGTGATATATGAAAAGGAAAAAGATTAAGTTGTTTTATCTGCACCGTGTTGACCTGAAATCAAAGCTTAGCAGTAACATTCAGTTTGCGAGACCAGGACCTTTGTCTTGGTTATACACTCATGCTGGCCAAAATTTGTTAACACATTAGTACTAGTGGCCATCTTGATGCAGGAGCTCAAGAACTTGCGGCCACAGCTCTACTCCGCCTCCGAGTACTGCGAGAAGTACTACCTCAACACCCACCAGAAGCAGATGTGAGTAGCCACCTCTGCTGTTCCTCCTCTCCTCCATTAGAAGTAGTCACAGAGTTATTGAGTGGACAGGCATGCTTAGATGGCCCTGGAAGACAGGAAGAACATTTAACTTGAAATGGTCATGAATTAGAACTAAGTGTGTGTAGAACAGCGATAACTTACACTAGTTTTGTAGCCTCCAGCAAGTTTACGAGCAAACAGAGTTTTCCTTCTCTTTTAGAAATATGCAGGTAGCTCCCAGATCAGTGTTGTTGTTGGTTGCTGTAAAAAATTAGTTACCAGTGCACAAATGAGTCTGAGACATGCCAAGCTAAGCTACTCACCATTTGAACTTTTTGCGCCATCATGAGTTATCTGGATGTTAGAGTACTCTAGTACAGTACTCCTATTTGTATGGTAAATTTGGTGAATGAACAGTCAACAGTGTAGTGAATGAACAGTCAACAGTGTAGTGATTTAAGGAGGAAAGTTATCCGGCTGGATTTTCTTCTTCTTAAAAGCTTCAACTTCAAAGTATAGTTTTACAAGCTTCTGCAACTTTTTCTTAACTGCTGCTACTACTGTTATGCCCGTATTCACTGCTGCTACTGCTGTACTTGTGATGATGTTGTATTGTGATGATGGTACTTGTGATCTTCTGAAATGACCCATTGGCGACTTCATTACGCGGGGATAATGATTTTGTAGGTACCCCGAGAGGCCCTTGAGTTTGCCGGAATGTCGATTAACTTCTGTTCCGGCAAATTCGGGTACTCCATATGTCCTATTTTCAGCAAAGGTCATGCTGAAATTTTCCGTGAATTTTAGCATGACTTTGCTAAAGATAGGAAATATTGGGTACTTGCGACTAATGCATGGGTCGGGGTATCTTAGTACTTAATTAAGTAGGATCAACTGCCCCTTTATTCTTGCTGCATTAAACCATAGGTGGCAATAGAGCCAAGTGATTAGGCCAAACTTAGAATTCTCCTTCCCTTTTCTTGATAGGGTATATATTATTAGAAGATACCCATATATATCAGTCAACCTAGCTAGGGTGCCTCGGCATCGATAAACCCTAAATGATGAAAACTTAACTTAGCATTTAGGGTGCCTCAGCATTGACAAACCCTAAATTATAAAACCTTGGCTTTTAGGCTCCCTCAGTGTCGATAAAAACCTAAATGATGAAAGCTTAGGCTTTTAGGGTGACTCGGCGTCGACAAACCCTAAATGATAAAATCTTAGCTTTTAGGATGCCTCGGTGTCGACAAACCCTAAATGATGAGACCATGATCTTGTTCCTTTGTAATAACCAACTTTTTGACCAAACTTTTTTCCTATTTAGAGCAAAACTTGGCCCACAACGATGAGGCCGCGGTTCGGGCAAGCAATTCTGGGAGCTGTCCCAGGAGATGGAGGAAGAACCTCACCGCTATGAGGACGCCGCGGAAGACACCAAACCTGACTACACAACCCCTAGTGGCATCGGGGATGACACCACTGATGGTGCCGCCGTGGATGCCACCATTGATGATGGCAGTGCACGCACCGATGGCAGCCAACCGAAGAGGCAACGGAAGGACCGACGCCCGAATGTGCTCGGCACCGTCAAGGAGCAATTTACTAGAGTGAACTCCGATGGGCATCCAACGGCGCCCAAAGAATTAGTCAAGGGGTACTCGCTTCAGCTCGGGTGCAGTCTTCAGAGCACCGTCTCGATCAACACCGAGAACCTTAGGCATAAGGACCGAGGCAATTTGCGCAGCCTCCTCTTCACGAAGCTGCACAAACGATACAAGTTCCCTGCTGACTTTGCAAACACACGCCTCTCAGGGAATGAAGTGAACAATGCCACCCTCACGACGATGAGCATGGCCCCGTCTACTTGGAGAAGCGCGGTGAAGAGAATGATTGAAAAAGGTGATAGTTATGAGAAGATCAAGGGAAAAAAATCCTTCAATCAGCGAAGTTGACTACAAGGAGTTCAAGATCAAGTGCGAGAGCAGCACAACCTCTGAATAAAGTTAGTGGGGGAAAGAAATGCGGGAGTTCAACTTAGGGGAACACAAACTCGGTCCCGGCGGTTACAGAGTGGCGGAGCCTATATGGGACAAGGAGGACGCGGAGCATGCCGAGGAAGGCCTACCGCCCCGCCTCAAGAAATACCGTGACAAGCAGACCAGGGACTATGTCAGGGCCCGGTACAAGGAGGACCCGGTAACAAAGGATCTTACCACGGATCCGAAGACCAGGGCGCTTGAGCTTGTTCTGGTAAGGAATACACCCCCGCGTAATTAGCTCCATATGGTTGCATTCTAATTAATGAAGCCAAATTTCTAAATGGTTCATATTCCTTCCGTAGGAGACTGTAAGCAGTAACGCGGGGTCGTCTCAGAGGACCCCTTGGGACAGCACTCTAAATAGGGCGTTGAACGTTATGAAAAACAAGGATAAGCTCAGTAAGCCGCCGTCAGCTGGTCATGTGGCCGGCAAAGGCTTGTCCACAAAATGGTCGTCATACTATAACGCTGGTGGGCGAAAGGAGAGAAGGACCAGCTCGGAAAGCCAGTCGCGTGAGGTTCAAGAACTCAAGGCACAAGTGGTGCGGATTCCGGAGATTGTCGAAGAGCAAGTGCAACAACAACTGGGATCGACGCTCACCGCCATTGTGCCTACCTTGATAGAGGGGCTGCAGGCGTGGATTGCGGGCGGCCAAAAGGGGCCGCCCCCGGTTCCTAGCTTCACGGCCAGCAACTCGCACAACGCGCAGGCGGCGCCATTGGAGTCTCCGGCGGAGGCGGTATTGGTGTCTCCGACGCCGGCACGGGCACTGGAGCTTAATGCACCCGGGTGTACGCTGGCCGGCACCTCGGCAGCAAGCGGCCCCTCCATCGGTTGCACGCCCGCCGTTGGCGGTGCCTCAACATTAGCCGAGCTCGACGCCATCACGGTAACTAATTAAGCCTCTCGGCCGAGGACTTCATCTCCTTGCCTTTGACTGGGCATCTCTGACACCCTACATGTTTTCGCAGGGCGCCGCCGATGTTCCGTGCACTCTCCCGCACTTCGTGAACGACGAGTTGGTCGATGTCGCCCAGGGCAGAATCGTTCAACTGGGTAACCACGTGTTCCACGGTAATCCGATGCCACCCACTGTGTATAGAGTTGAACTGGTTCGGGTGCTGCCAGGCTACGACGAGTTGTTACCTCCGATTCGACCCACTGGGGCCGACGAAGATGATATGATGACCCTCAGCGCCTGCGTAAGCTGGCCCCTGCTTTGGCCAAAGAGCCAGATTCATTTGGGGGCGAGGGACACCACCCCACAGACAACACCGCCAGTCGTGCCGGCGCCAAGCCATGGCAAGACCGCCGCAACACTACCAGACATCCCTATGGCACAGGATCCGAACAAGCATATGGCACAGGATCCGGATGACAACGACAACGACGATGATACATTAACCAACGTCGATAAGTACTTTGCCAAATATGGGTACGGTGATGAATTCTTCGGGCCTCCTTCTCAAGAACCCAACCCTGAAAAAGACGACCGCGATCATGCTGGTACCACGGAGAAACCAAATTGCAACAGGCGTCGTCTGGCGTTCAGTTCTCAGGAGACGCCTCTAGGTGCCGCTTTCACCGAGCCTCAGATAGCCGAGGTGCCAAATATTATCAGCCCCAACACACTCAAGAAGGAGGTTTGTGAGCAGAACTCGATCCCATTACAGCAGAAGAAGAAGGGACGGAAAAGAAAGAGTAACAAGGGTGCCAGCCAGCTGGCACCAAGTACGATCCATGCTCAGGACGGTCCACCTTCACCTAAGGATATCTCGAGGAGGGTGCATGTGGCGGGTAGGCCGATGCTACCGACTAATCTACTCAATGCTGCAACCAGTGCTATGCGTAGTCTGCATGACAATGTTCTTTCTTTGGAGCGGCGGCGTCTCTCCGAGAATGATGTGGCATACACGGTTTTCGTGGCCATGGTGCCAGAGGGCAAGGGCTTTGTGGATAACACCATCGGGGTTACGATTGTCCTGCGGGTTGATGACATCTTTGCTATGTTTAACCTTCATCCGCTGCACTACACCTTCGTTTGGCTATTTTCGCTGAGTATGGAGATGCGGATCATTAGGGACAAGACCCCGGACATCGTGATAGTTGACCCCTTCTACATGCGTGCCAAAATGTCGGGCAGCGCCGGGGACCGGCAAGTCGCGAGTTCTTACCTTGAAGGCGTCATTCTGGCAAACCCAGATAAGGATAACTTCCTCGTGCCTTACTTTCCCGAGTAAGTCATCCCCTCACCGCCCCGTAACATATGATTTGTTAGATTTTGATTGTTCTTTTTTTCTAACATTCTGTGTTTTGTGCAGTGACACACATTGCACACTCATCCTCTTAAGCCCGAAATATTCCATGGCCACGTATTTCGACTCGGACCGTCAGTCGAAGAAAGACTACACAAATATCAAGAAAGTTCTTGATGATGTTCTCCCCGGCTACGCAAGATCTGGAGGCACCTTCACCAGGCCAGTTTGTAGGTATGGCAAGCACGTGTTCACCCACACTACGATGTTCCCCTGCATCAAGCAGCCGACTGGAGGTCATAAGGATGCCTACTACGCCCTCCATCACATGTGGGCGATCGTACGGGACCATAATCACCTTCTGCTACCAAATAATCTCAAAGATTGGGCCGCAAGATTGTCGGCAATCCAGGACGCGGACATCAGACAAGAAAACTTTTGCATCCAGTCAGAGTTTGCGTAAATCATCCATCAAGATGTCCTTCGTACCTCGGGGCAGTTCTACCTTAGATATCAACCGTCCAACAGTGAGATAGACACAACGCTACAAATGCAGGCTGACACCGCTCGCGATTTCATGACCATCACGAGAGACAGTGGCTTCATCCAGTCGATTCGAAAGTAGTGATGCTATGTGTAGTTCTGAAATATCGATTAGCTCATTTTTTAATTAAACTTTAATGAACTTGTATGTATCTTGGGTTTGGACAGTCGTTCAACTTAGATGTAATCGATGCTATTTATTAGTAGGACCATGAATCGTGCTATTAATGTCTTGCTTTTCTCTTCCGATCCTTTTGTTGCATACTTATATATTGCGTATGTATTGTCTGTGAATTACTACTAACGTTTTGTTTGGCTAGTGCATAGAGATGCCGTCGTATGTCGTGTACAAGGGTAAGGTGTGACGCCCCGAGACCGATGCGCCAGGTGTCTTCTAGTTATTCGTTGTTGTTGCCTTGTCATTTGCTTGCGTGTTGCATTTCATCATGTCATCATGTGCATTGCATCATCATGTTTTCAAAACTTGCATTCATCCCGGTCACCTCGTTCTCTCCCTTGTCCGTTCTGAGCTCAACCACACTTGCACACGCCCACGGCACGTCCGAGATATTAATTTTTAAGTAGCCGTGGAATGTTCTCGGATTGGGTTGAAAGTTGTCGTGCGGTCTTATTATAGTGTAGGTAGGCCGCCTGCCAAGTTTCGTTGCATTCGGAGTCCATTTGACGCCCCACTAGATAACTATAGCGGTAGTATAGCCGGTCTATCGCCGGACGTTTTCGATCTCTGGAAACTGTTGCCGAGCGTTCCCTTTCTTTCCTCCTTAGACCATCTTCATATTTCACTACCTACTGCCAGGCCCAACCTAGCCTCTCTCGTCAGCCCGAGGCCCTCCTCGCGCGCGCGTCCAAAAGCTGTCCCATATCTACAAAACGTCTCCATTTTCTTAATTGGGCTCCCTAACCTATTTATCCGGGACCGTACGTTTAAGATCGGATGGACCAAATGCCCCTATCCAAAAATCCACTTGTTATATATATATATATATCAAACCCTAAAATCTAGGAGTTTGTCCCACCGCCGCCGCCGCCTGACCAAATCCCCCCTCGGGATCTTCCCTGCCTGATCCACCCAACCAACCACCTCCTTTCCCCAATCCAGCGTGGCCGAGCTCCGCCTTGCGTGCCCACCTCCTTGTCCTCCCGACCGCAGCAGACGAACAGGAAGCCTCGCACCTGCCTCCTCGCACATCTCGTCGACCCAAGGAGTCGAACGCCTCCCTTTGGCCGCCAACCGCGCTGCGACAGAGCTCGCCGGAGTAGCTAGTTCTCAGGCCGCCTTGCTCCTTCCCGTTTCCCCCGTAGCTTCCTCTCCCTTCCTTCTCTCTCTCATGATCTCTCTCTCTCTCGCCGCCCATGGAGCTCCACCACCCACCGGATCTGGTGCCCCAAGGCCCGATCCATCCATTCCAGCCGCCACCGGACCGGCAAGTCCCTGCGCCTCTTGGCAGAGTCCCAGCAGCCATGCCTGCTCTACATCCAGCCGGCGGTCTCAAGGAGATGCCCCTGCTTTGACCGCCCCTGCCTCGCCTCTGCGACAGAGCTCGCCGGAGCAAGCACCACCAGGCCATCTCCGCACCCTACCTCTCTTCTCTCCAGCCTCTTCTCTCTCTTCTTCTCACATCTCTCTCTATGACTTGTAGTAGCAGTGGGCCGCTGCCGCTTGGAGCTTCCTCGACCTCGCTACCGGTCAGATCGGCCCCACCCCGCCGGATACACGCCCGCCGGCCTCCACCTAAGTCCTAGGCCGCCACAGCTCTGCTTTCTGTCGGGCAGAGGAACGCGTCCTGTTTTCCCTGCCTTGCTCGATCTCCTAGAGGAGAGGGCGAGCGCTGTTTGCGTCAACCGTAACCCCCAAGCCGGCCTCTTCACCCGCCAGACCGGCCTGCTGCTGGCAAGGCCCAGCACCCCCCCCGCTTTCGGCCTACCTCTCTACCGATCTGGGCCAGGCCCATTGGGGGAGAAACCCCCCTGTGCATTGTTGGTCCAACAGATCCAGCCCATTTGTGTTTTTTTCAGTACAACGATTTTATCATTTTATCCAGAGTTTGCCAATTTTATAGAGAAGTCCCTAGAGTTCATGCAATTAATAACTCATCAACCGTGCATCATATTAAAATGTTTTATATATGAAAGTTGCATAGAATTTTGTGTAGAATAATAATATCCAACTTTCATGCATGTTTGAAATGTTTAAAATGATGTTTGCTTTAATTTGATTAAATAACATGCTAAAATGATTTTATTAATAACTGAACAACCGTAGCTCCAAACCTAACAAACTTTATATGTAAATGGGGTAGAAAAATGCCTAGTTTAACATGGTGGCCTTACTTTGCATGTTTAACAACCCTAAAATTATGTTTAGGGAAGAACAGTACCAAACCTTGAAATATGCATATGGGGTTTTACCGGAATTGTTGTTCGTTGTTTCCGACCTCATTTAAACTTGCCTAGATAGGTAGGTTTTGTTCTGCTTCACCCCTTGACATGTTAATCAACATTTAATATTGTTGGGTACACAACTGGAGAGAACTAAATAATTGTTGTGGTGTTTCGTCAATATGCAACTTGTTGCATATTGAGATACACTTAACATGTAGTTTTGCTTTTGCACTTTGCCATGACATGCATAATTAAACCGGACATGCATCATACTTGGTTGTGCATCATGCCATGTTGATGTGATGGTTGTTTACTATGTTGCTTGCTTCTTTCCGGTGTTGCTTCTTCGGGTTAGTTCCGATAACGTCGCGTTTGTGAGGATCCGTTCGACTACGTCCGTTTGTTTTCTTCATGGACTCGTTCTTCTTCCTCGAGGGATCTCAGGCAAGATGATCATACCCTCGAAATCACTTCTATCTTTGCTTGCTAGTTGCTCGCTCCATTGCTATGCCGCGATACCTACCACTTGCTATATCATGCCTCCCATATTGCTATGTCAAGCCTCTATCCGACCTTTCCTAGCAAACCGTTGTTTGGCTATGTTACCGCTTTGCTCACCCCCTCTTCTAGCATTTCTAGTTGCAGGTGAAGATTGGAGTTTGTTCCATGTTGGAACATGATTATTGTTGGGATATCACAATATCTCTTATTTAATTAATCCATCTATATACTTGGTAAAGGGTGGAAGGCTCGACCTTATGCCTGGTGTTTTGTTCCACTCTTGCCGCCCTAGTTTCCGTCATACTGGTGCTGTGTTCCTTGATTTTTCGTTCCTTACGCGCTTGGGTTATAATGGGAACCCCTTGACAGTCTGCCTTGAATAAAACTCCTCCAGCAAGGCCCAACATTGGTTTTACATTTGCCTAACAACCTTTTACCCTTCCCTTGGGTCGGCCGACCCAAGGGTCATCTTTATTTTAACCCCCCTAGGCCAGTGCTTGTCTAAGTGTTGGTCCGAACTAGAGCCCCTTGCAGCGCCACCTCGGGGAAAATTGAGAGCTGGTTTTTGTTGTACAGATTGCCCATCCGGTGTTGCCCTGAAAATGAGATATGTGCAGCTCCTATCAGGATGTCGGCACATCGGGCGGCTTTGCTGGTCTTGTTTTACCATTGTCGAAATGTCTTGTAACCGGGATTCCGAGTCTGATCGGGTCTTCCTAGGAGAAGGAATATCCTTCATTGACCGTGAGAGCTTGTGATGGGCTAAGTTGGGACACCCCTGCAGGGTTTTGAACTTTTGAAAGCCGTGCCCGCGGTTATGGGCAGATGGGAATTTGTTAATATCTGGTTGTAGAGAACTTGACACTTAACTTAATTAAAATGCATCAACCGCGTGTGTAGCCGTGATGGTCTCTTTCCGGCGGAGTCCGGGTGAACACGGTCTTGTGTTATGCTTGAACGTAAGTAGTTTCCGGGTCACTTCTTGATCACATCTAGTCCACGACCGTGCTTTGCTTCTCTTCTCGCTCTTATTTGCGTAAGTTAGCCACCATATATGCTTAGTGCTGCAGCTCCACCTCACTACCCCGTTCCTACCCATAAGCTTAAATAGTCCTGATCATGAGCGTGTGAGATTTCTGAGTCCCCGTGACTCACATATTACTTCAAATAGTTGTAGCTGCCGATGATAACTGTGCAGGTGACGCAACCGAGCTCAAGGAGGAGCTCGACGAAGATCGTGTTTGTTGTGTTGTTTCTTTTCTAGTTGATCAGTAGTGGAGCCCAGTCGGGGCGATCGGGGATCTTTTGCATTTGGGGTTGTCTTTCTTTATTTGGTTCCGTAGTCGGACCGTGTTTGTATTCTGGATGATGTAATGCTATAATTATGTATTGTGTGAAGTGGTGATTGTAAGCAACCTCCTTATCCCTTTCTTATTCAGTACATGGGATGTGTAAAGATTACCCCTATTGCGAAATGCCTACCATGCAGCTATGCCCCTAAGTCGTGCTCCGACACGTGGGAGATATAGCCGCATCGTGGGTGTTACAAGTTGGTATCAGAGCCTTCCCCGACTTAGGAGCCCCCTGCTCGATCGAATCACTAGCTCTTGTCACACCCTAGCTAGTTCATGCATTAGAGTGTTGCATCATGTCTTCTTTTCCAGAAAACTGAAATGGGGATGACAGAAACACCAGCACCCCCTAGAAACCAACTAGGGTTTACTAAAATCTTTTTCAATGAACCTGAAATGCCCTTCTAAAATGTTCATCATCTTTGCCTTGGTCTAGAACCTTTGACAAAAATGGTGCACATTTTTTGAGGACATCATAAGGTCATTGGTTTAAACCATATGCTATTTGCATTTGGACATTTAAATGCTACTAAATATTTTAAATGTCCAAATAATCCCAAACTGAAATGTTCCATGTGGGATATGTTCTAAACAATGGGAATGTGCAGTTTGGTGATTTTTTGGAAATGCCTAAGTATTTTTAGAAAAGCCACAACCTTGCAGAAATAAAGAAAACAGAAAAATAAATAAAAGGGAAACAAACTTACCTGACAAAGCCACCAGCCGGCCCACCTGGCAAAGCCACCAGCCGGCCCACCTGGCGGCCCAAGACTGTGCTGGCCCGTGCTAGCCAGCTGCTTCATCCCCACCAGGCAGGCAGGGAGGTGATGCCGGCGTTCCTGAGCTCGCCAGTGCGTCAGCTTCTTGCCGCCATCGCCCCTGGACACCTGGGCGAGCTCCACGTCACCGCCCCGACCCCCCAGACACCTCGCTCACTCCTCTGCCTCTCTCCCTCGCCTTCTCCCACCATGGCCGATGCTGCCGCTCCCACGCCACCGTAATAACCGCGTCCGTCGTCGTCCCCGTGCCACGTCACCGTGTCCGTTCGCTCTGCCGTCGTCGACTACATCGAGCAGGCCGAGCCCCGAGCGCTCGCCCGCTCTGGAGTCGCCCCCGACCCCGTCGCCCCTCTCAGCTCCGGCCTTCCCCGAGCCCGCTTCGACGCTTGCTGTAACCGCCGTGAGCTCAGCTCCGTCCTCCCCCTCTCCGTTAACTCTCTCCTGCATCGTATGCACCGCACCACGTTCACCCGCACCCGCCGCCGCCGAGCTCGTCACCGACGTGACTCCGGCCATCCACCGGCCACACAACCGTGACCAACGCACTCACCGCACTCGCAGAAGCCCATAGCACCTGTCCACGCGCCTCGCCGTGCCCTGTAGCCTCGGGTTCGACCTCACCCGAGCTCCGGCAGCCGCACAGCTCATCATCGGCAACGTTTCCGGCCACCCCAGCTCCACCCACTGCCACCACTCGACGCGGCTCACTCCTCGCATCACGTAGATGTGCTCCGCCATCGTTTTGGTCGCCGGAGCACGAAACCCGCACCGCTCCGCCGCGTCTGGCCTCGCCGGCGGCTAAACACAAGCGAGTTTGACCCTGGTTGACCCCGTGTGGGCCCAGGTTGACTCCCCTGAGTCTATGACAAGTGGGACCGCTCTGCTAATTAACTTAGATTAGCACTAACTAAATTTAGTTAGTTAATTAACTACTGACACACGGCTCCCACTGGTCAGGTTTGACCTGGACCGGCCCCATTGACCACTGACGTCACCCTGACGCAATGCTGAGGCAATAATTCAATTACTGGAATTATTCTTATACAGGAAATTCCAGAAAATATTACAAACTTTAAAAATTCATAACTTTTAATCTGTAACTCCAAATGCAAAGATTTATATATGAAGTTTGATCAGAAAAATTCAATCTTTCCATCTGTGATGGTTTCATGCATGACAAAACACTTTAACCCTGCTATTTAGGTGAAACAAGCTAATGCACTTATATGGCTTAAGAACATAAGCTTCCATTTGAATCCTTCATTCAAATGGACTCAAACCAACTTGTTTCACAATGCATTAGCCACGACACCTCATATTGCCATGTCATAGCATGCATCATATTGTTGCATATTGCCATGTGATGATTGTGTTCTGTGGTGTCTTTCGTGGTAGGTTCTGCCTCCGAGGATATTTCCGAGTATCCAACTGAAGGGCAGTACCCTACTACTACTCCATCAGACAAGCAGCCCCATTGATCATATCGATACAATCCCATGTTCTCGCTCCTGCTCTCATTTACTGCATTAAGACAACAACGTTTCAAACTACTGTGTGCTGCGGTAGTTGAACCCTTATCCTCTGCATGACCTGTCATTGCCACAGTAACTAGATGAAACCCACTAGCATGTGTAGGAGTTGATTGAACCATGTATGTGTTTCCTACCTTGCTATGCCTGCTATGCTTAGAGTTGTGTCAAGTCTGGTTCATCTCGGTGATGGGCTAGAGTGAAATGATTATGTCGGTAATGTGAGGGATGTGTTGAACATGATTTGGTAAAGGTATCGATGAGAGGCCATGTAGGAGTACATGTTGTGTTGTTTCATTGAGGCCGTCCCTAAGAACTGAGATCTGTATGCGTTATTTAAGATTCAGCTACTACCACACATTGGGCCCTGAAATATGACCCCGCTCGACTTACTGACCCCTCTCGTCCTCTGTCCAAGAGTTGCAACTAGTTTCTGGTGTTTATAGGTTATGTGTTGGCGGCCGTGCGTAGCGCTGACCCCAGGGGTGGGCTATGATGCAGTAGATACACCATGGCACAATGTACCGAGTCACCCATTTGGTGTCTCGGGAACCCTGCACACATCGTTTGGGGCCGTTGAGTACACCCCGGCCGGATTTCCTTGCGGATGGAACCCTAATAGGCGATAAACCTGGACTAGAGACTTGTGTGGTTAGTCAGGTCGTGGTGTACACCCACATCGGCTTTCGCTTGAAGTCTGCCGAGCACATGTCGTGTGCAGACGCTAAGTGGTGGAAACATGTGTGACGAAGTACACCCCTACAGGGTATAAAACTATTCGAATAGCCGTGTCCGCGGTAAAGGACTACTTGGTTGCCTATACAGTTCATAGACAAGTTAATGGTTACTACTAAAAGACTCAAGATAAGTGTGAGTACCGAGGATGGCCCTCTCATAGGATGACGAGGGAGGATCCACGGTGGAGTATTGTGTTGGTGATTAGTGGACTCGTGTGCGAAAACTATTTTACTAGTGGTGTCTCGTAGGATAGCTTAGCCAAGAGTCAAAGCTGGCTTGTTGCAATAACTCCACCACCTTCTTGAGAATGAGCATGTATAGTAGGATATGTTGTAAGACTTGCTGAGTACCTTTGTACTCATGTTGCTTTAATTACTGTTTTCAGACGACAACACCGCCCCCTTCAATGGGTTTTACATAGACCTCAACGTCGATGAGTGACTTGCCACCCAGGTGGTGATTCTGGCCATGGAGGGCCCTTTGTAGATAGACAGGCTTCGTCAAGCCTTCTTTCTTTCTAGTGTCTGTACTTAGACTTATTTGCTTCCGCATGTGCTTTCATGCTTGTATGACTTGAGTGTCGGGTCATGTGACCCCTACCTGTATGAACATGTTATGTATGGCTCTCCGAAACCTATCGAGCATATTGTATTTACACGTCATGTTTTCTTGTGATGCCATGTTGTATTTACACATATCGAGCATATTGTGTGTATGATTGAAATACTTGGTATGTGTGGGATCCGACAATCTAGTTGTTTATCCTTGGTAGCCTCTCTTATGGGGAAATGTAGTCTAGTGCCTCCTTGAGCCATAGTAGTCCGCTACAGCCCGGTTCACCGGAGTCCTGCTAGCCCAGCACTACTGCTTAGGACATTTGACTGGCCGGCATGTGTTTCACTTCGTTCCTGTGTCTGTCCCTTTGGGGAAATGTCACGCGGTGACATCCGGAGTCCTGCCTAGCCTGCTACAGCCCAGGTTCCCTGGAGTCCTGTTAGCCCAGTGCTACAGCCCGGATTCATGCGATGTTAACCGACATGCTCGATGTGATTCATCTATGCCTGTCCCCATAGGTTTGTGCCGCTTTGGGTTCACGACTAGCCATGTCGGCCCGGGTTCTCTGTCATATGGATGCTAGCGACACTATCATATACGTGAGCCAAAAGGCGCAAATGGTCCCGGGCCATGGTAAGGCGACACCCGTGGGAATACCGTGCATGAGGCCGCAAAGTGATAAGGTGTTACCGGCTAGATCGATGTGACTGGGAATCGGGGTCCTGATAGCGTTGGTATCAGAGCCGGACTGCCTGTAGGTTTGTTGAGCCAAACTGGTCGATGTCGAGTCTAGAAATGCTTTAGTTATATGTAGGGGAATTGATTGTGGGAGGGAACGTAAGGCTCTTTTACTCCTTTACCTTATGCCCTCTGATCTGAGTCATTCTCTTCTCTTTCTACGTGGGTTAAGGACTAGGCTCTCTTCTCTCTATCAGGTTCACGTGTTACTAATGCGTAGTAGCTTATAGGATTGTTGTTACATGCCTCAGTTCAGTTTCTACTACTTTTAGTATGTTGTCAGTTGAACCAGAACCTTGATATGATGTTGTTGAGTGGTTTTCCAAACTGTTGTGAATGTCTCAAATCTTTTTCTGAGCATTTACAACCATTATGCTATCCGGTTTCTCCTAGAAAATTCTAATGCCTTTGCATTATTCTATGCTTTTAGATGGCCACCCGTTCCCAGAACCAAGTGGTTCGTCTGACTCGGTGCCTCGATGTACCCGGTCACACGGCCATGCTGGTCCGGATGATGGTCGAGACAGGCTATCGATGGTATCCTAAGTATACCGTCGAGGAGCAGTTCTGAGACTTCAATCAGAGCCAGTACCTTTGTACCGTCAGGATATATCCCTCTTATCCTGGAGCCACTAAACCCCTCCACTGCTCTTATGGACTTGGGGTTACTATTGAGATGTCCGTCCAGGAGGCAGCTTACTCAATGATGACTATCATTCGAGCCAGGACTGCCTTGCTCCAGAACACCGATTTCTGCTGCATGCCAGCCTCACTCCCAGGAGCACAGGGGAACTATCAGGCTTTGTAATATGGCTCTTCATATGAGGACTCACTACTCCGCACCGCTGCCGAGATGCTCGAGGACAAGGACCACGAAAATCGGGCCTTGCGTATGGAGCTCTTCAACTCTCGTTCTGATCACTGGGCCACTTTGACTCGGTTTGCACCTGCTGTGCAGGCGGGATACATGGACATGAGGGTCCTATACCTCGTGCGGTCTGGATTGCCAGATTGTATGGACTGGCGCGATGTAGGAGGCATCACTCCTCCTCGTGGTCCCCGTCTGCCACCTTTTGTGGGACCAAGGCCACATCCGAGTCCCTATGGACCGCAAGCTCCACAGGACCGTCTGTTCCCAGATGATCATGTTCCGCTTCCAGGTTTTGGGGGTGACTTTTATGAGGATTACTACGGAGCTGTTGGAGCTAGTAGTAGTTTCACTAGTACTGTAATAGTTGTATTCTCCACTATCCTGCGTGACCCGTGGGATACGACTTGGTGTGTATCATGCTCCGGAGGTGTAGAAAATAATGTATAGGAGCTTGGAATGCCTCCTATGAGATGTAATGTCTCTCACCGTAGTTGTACTCTAGCCTGGGCTTGTACTAAACTATGTACGGTGCGTATGACCGATGGTATATATATGGCAGTTTCTATATTACCATGTCGTGCAATGAACATCTCAGCATTCCATGTTATCCATTACATTCTTGACTTCCTTGCCAAGATTGTGCCATCCTTGTCTAAACCATTGTCTTGTTTTTCCTAGGATGGTCAACACCCGCAACAACCCTGCTGCCCCGGAGCAGGGGGAAGCCAGTGCAGCTAGGGATGAGAATCTGCCTCACCCGCCTTCTCTGGCCGAAGTTATGCTGGAGGTAGAAAGAAACAAGCGTGAGACTAACCGCTTGCTGGAGCGGATTGAGCAGAACACTACACGTCATCAGCGAAACGACTTGGTGTCAATCAATGACTTTATCAAGTTGTACCCACCAATGTTTAATCATTCCGTCGAGCCCCTCGACGCGGATGACTCGCTTCATAGCATCACCCACAAGCTACGTTCTGCCAACGTAGCCGAAGTTCATAAGGTTACCTATGCTACTTATCACCTTGAAGGCCCTGCTAGCTTTCATGGGAAAACTTTGAGGCTATGCACCCGGTCGGCCAAATCACTACTTGGGCTGAATTCACCGAGGCTTTCCGTGAGCATCACATCTCGGAAGGTCTCATGGATCGTAAGAGGGAAGAGTTCTGCAATTTCACCCAAGGCAGACTGACTGTGGATGCATATAGTCGTGCGTTTGGAAATCTGGCATGTTATACTCCTGAAGAGGTATCCACCAACGCTAAGAAGCAGGCAAGGTTCCGCAAGGGACTTAGCCCTGAGCTTCGCCGCGATCTTCTTCTGCACGAGTGCACCTCCTTCCAGAAGTTGGTCAATAAGGCCATCAGTGCTGAGAGAGATCAGACTGACTATGACGCTTCACGCAAGCACTCTCGTGATTTTGGTTCTTCATCCGGCTCTGGATCTCAGAAGCGCCGGGTGTGGATTCCAAGCACAGCTCTGCCACCCAGGTTCACTCCGAGGCCATCCTTTGAGGCGCCTTGCCCCAACCAGTAGTTTCCACCGCCTAAGACCTATGGTGGCCCCGCTGCTAATGCTGCTCCACGACCCAATGTTGTGACATGTTTCAAGTGTGGAGAGCCGGGTCACTACAGTCGAGAGTGTCCCCAGAACAACAACCCCAACCAGTCTGGAAAGTCCGTTGACCGTGGTAAGCCAGCGGGAAAGACATTCTACGCCAAGCCAGCCACCACTACACGTGGCCATGTCAACTATGTCTCCGCTGAGGAGGCTCATGATGATCCTAACGTCGTCCTTGGTACGCTCCTTGTTAATTGCTATCCGACATCTGTTCTTTTCGATACTGGAGCATCTCATTCATTCATATCTGAGAGCTATGCTCGATTGCATAACACGACATTCTGTGACATGCCCACTTCCATGGTAGTTCAAACTCCGGGTTCCAAATGGCAAACTTCTAGAGTAAGCCATGGGAATGATATTCTTGTCGATAGACTTGTCTTCCTTGCATCCTTAATAGCTCTCAAGTCCTCAGGCATAAATATCATCTTGGGTATGGACTGGATGTCAACTCATTATGCTAAGATTGATTGTGCCACTAGAACTGTTCAACTTACTCACCCATCGGGCAAGACAGTCAATGTCTTAACTTGAGTGGCCAAGCGCCAGCTTTACTCCCTAAATGCCAACCCCCTTCCAGACCTTGAAGATATTCTGGTAGTCCGAGACTTCCCGGATGTCTTACCAGAAGAACTGCTAGGTGTTCCACCTGACAGGGATGTCGAGTTCGTGATAGACCTTGTTCCAGGAACCGTCCCAATTTCTAGAAGACCCTATAAGATGGCACCCTTAGAACTAGCCGAGCTTAAGAAACAACTCGATGAGTCCTTGAAAAAGGGTTTCATCCATCCTAGTTCTTCCCCTTGGGCTTGTCCCGTCCTCTTCATCAAGAAGAAGGATGGAACGGATCAGATGGTTGTAGATTACCAACCTGTCAACTTGGTCACTATCAAGAACAAGTATCCGCTCCCCAGGATCAACGATCTGTATGATTAGCTCGCTCGATCCTCAGTCTTCTCCAAAATGGATTTGAGGTTGGGCTACCATCAAATCAAAATCAAAAATGGGGACATTCCCAAAATGGCCTTTGTTACTCGTTATGGCCAATACGAGTACACCGTTATGTCCTTCAGTTTAACCAATGCCCCAGCCACCTTCTCTCGGTTAATGAACTCGGTCTTCATGGAGTATTTGGATAAATTTGTCGTGGTATACCTCGATGATATACTCATCTACTCCAAGAGTGAGGAAGAACATGCCGAACATCTAAGCCTGGTATTGACGAAACTTCGAGAGCATCGCCTTTATGCCAAATTCTCCTAATGTGAATTTTGGTTGCCAAAAGTGACCTATCTAGGCCATGTAATCTCTGGTAAGGGTATTGCTGTCAATCCCGAGCGAGTTGAAGCCGTCCTTGATTGGACTCCACCTGAGACGGTCAAGCAAGTTCGGAGCTTCCTTGTCTTAGCGAGCTATTGTCGCCGCTTCATCGAGAATTTCTCCAAAGTTGCTAAACCTCTAACTGAAATCCTCAAGAAAGATAAAAAGTTCGAGTGGACCCCATAGTGCGAGTTCAGCTTTCAAGAACTAAAAAGACGCTTGACATCTGCTCCCGTACTGGTACCACCAGATTTCTCCAAGGACTTTATTATCTATTGCGACACCTCGCGACAAGGACTAGGTTGCATACTCATGCATGATCGACAGGTAATTGCCTATGCTTCATGGCAATTACACCCCCATGAGGAAAATTATCCCACACATGAACTAGAGCTTGCAGCTGTAGTCCATGCACTTAAAAATTGGCGACATTACCTTCTCGGTAATCGTTGCGAGATCTTCACCGATCACCAAAGTTTGAAATATATCTTCACCCAACCGGATTTGAATCTCAGGCAAAGACGTTGGGTCGAGTTGATCTCGGATTATGACCTAGAATAACTTACACACCGGGCAAAGCCAATGTCATGGTTGAGGCGCTAAGTCGTAAATCTTATTGTAACAACTTGATGTTACAACAAAGTCAACCACTTCTCCACGAAGAATTTCGTAAGCTTAACCTTCACATAGTTCCTCGAGGATTCCTATCCACCCTGGTGGTGAAGCCTAACCTTAGGGATCAAATCATAGCTGCCTAGAAGCGTGATAAGGGCATATCCCGGATTAAGGAAAACATCGCTAGCGGAGTTGCTAAATGTTTTTCCATGGAAGAGCGAGGTGTTGTCTTCTTCGAGAACCGCTTGGTGGTTCCCAAAAAACAACATCTACGTTAGTTGATTCTTAAGGAAGCTCATGAATCCCCTCTCACCATTCATCCTAGTGGTACTAAAATGTATCAAGACCTACGCCAGAGGTTTTGGTGGACTAGGATGAAGAGAGAAATTGCTCAATACATTGCTAGTTGCGACGTCTGTCGTCGTGTTAAAGGAGAGCATCAATGGCCTGCTGGCACCCTTCAACCTATGGCTATTCCTGAATGGAAATGGGATAAAATCAGTATGGATTTCATTACTGGGTTTCCCAGGACCAAGAGAGGGAATAATGCTATCTTCGTCATTGTCGATCATCTTTCCAAAGTAGCCCACTTCCTACCTGTTCGTGAGAGTATTACCGCTAGCCAGCTATCTGACTTATACATCTCCCGAATAGTGTCTCTTCATGGTGTCCCATTGGAAATTAACTCAGACCGTGGGAGTCTCTTCACCTCTCGATTTTGGGAGAGTTTCCAAAATGCTATGGGAACTCGTCTCTCTTTTAGCACCGCCTTCCACCCCCAATCAAGTGGTTAAGTAGAGTGAGTAAATCAAATTCTGGAGGATATGCTCCGAGCTTCTGTCATCTCATTCGGAATGGATTGGGGGAAATGCCTTCCATTCACGGAGTACGCTTATAACAATAGTTATCAAGCTAGCTTGGGCAAAGCTCCTTTCGAAGTTCTCTATGGACGAAAATATCGAACGCCTCTTAACTGGTCAGAAACCGGGGAAAGACAACTCTTTGGCCTGGATATGATTCAGGAAGCAGAAGAGCGGGTTCGCGTCATTCGTGAGAAATTGAAAACAACCCAATCTCGTCAAAAGAGCCAATATGACCGTAAACACAAGCTCATGACTTATGAAGTCGGCGAGAAGGCTTACCTTCGGGTTACTCCTTTTAAGGGAACCCATCGTTTCGGTATCAAAGGCAAATTGGCTCCTCGTTACATTGGACCCTTTCGCGTTCTTGCCAAACGAGGAGAAGTTGCCTACCAATTGGAACTACCTCCGCATCTTTCCAAAGTTCATGATGTCTTCCACGTTTCTCACCTCAGGCCTTGCTTCGCGGATCCTATCCGTGGAGTGGACCACGAAACGCTTGATCTCCAAGATAATCTCACATATCGGGAATATCCCGTTCGTATCCTTGATCAAGCCGAGCGTACCAGTCGACGCCATAACATCAAGTTTCTCCAGGTTCAATGGTTACACCACTCCGAGAAAGAAGCCACTTGGGAAAGGGAGGATCGAATTCGACTTGAGTACCCCACCTTCTTTCCAACGGATCCAAAATCTCGGGATGAGATTCTTTTGAGTGGGGGTGAGTTGTCACACCCTAGCTAGTTCATGCATTAGAGTGTTGCATCATGTTTTCTTTTCCAGTAAACTGAAAAATGGGGATGACAGAAACCCCAACACCCCCCCTGGATACCAACTAGGGTTTACTAAAATCTTTTTCAATGAACCTGAAATGCCCTTCTAAAATGTTCATCATCTTTGCCTTGGTCTAGAACCTTTGACAAAAATGGTGCACACTTTTCTAGGACATCATAAGGTCATTGGATTAAACCATATGCTATTTGCATTTGGACATTTAAATGCTACTAAATATTTTAAATGTCCAAATAATCCCAAACTGAAATGTTCCATGTGGGATATGTTCTAAACAGTGGGCATGTGCAGTTTGGTCATTCTTGGAAATGCCTAAGTATTTTTAGAAAAGCCACAAACTTGCAGAAATAACGAAAACAAAAAAAAATAAAAGGGAAACAAACTTACCTGGCAAAGCCACCAGCCGGCCCGCCTGGCGGCCCAGCACTGTGCTGGCCCGTGCCAGCCAGCTGCTTCGTCCCCGCCAGGCAGGCAGGGAGGTGACATCGGCGTGCGTGAGCTCGCCAGCGTGTCAGCTGCTTGCCACCCTCGCCCCTGGACACCTGGGTGAGCTCCACGTCACTGCCCCGACCGCGCAGACACCTTGCTCTCCTCTGCCTCTCTCCCTCGCCCTCTCCCACCATGGCCGACACTGCCGCGCCCACACCACCGTGATAACCGCGTCCGTCGTCGTCCCTATGCCTCATCACCGTGTCCGTTCGCTCCGCCGTCTTCGACTACGTCGAGCAGGCCGAGCCCCGAGCGCTCGCCCGCTCTGGAGTCGCCCCCGACCCCGTCTCCCCCAATTCCGACCGCCGAGATTGCCATCGTCGCCCTACTCAGCTCCGGCCTTCCCCGAGCCCGCTTCGACGCTTGCTGCAACCGTCGTGAGCTTAGCTCCATCCTCCCCCTCTCCGTTAACTCTCTCCTGTATCGTATGCACCGCACCATGTTCACCCGCACCCTCCGCCGCCGAGCTGGTCGCCGACGTGACTCCGGCCACCCACCGGCCACACCACCGTGACCAACGTACTCACTGCACTCGCAGAAGCCCATAGCACCTCTCCACGCGCCTCGCCGTGCCTCGTAGCCTCCGGTTCAACCTCGCCCGAGCTCCGGCAGCCGCACAGCTTGTCGCCGGCGACGTTTCCGGCCACCCCAGCTCCACCCACTGCCACCACTCGACGCGGCTCACTCCCCGCATCACGTAGATGTGCTCGGCCGTTGTTTTGGTCGCCGGAGCACGAAACCCGCACCGCTCTGCCGCGTCTGGCCTTGCCGGCGGCTAAACACCGGCGAGTTTGACCCTGGTTGAACCTGTGTGGGCCCAGGTTGACTCCCCTAAGTCTATGACAAGTGGGACCGCTCTGCTAATTAACTTAGATTAGCACTGACTAAATTTAGTTAGTTAATTAACTACTAACATGCGGGTCCCACTTGTCAGGTTTGACCTGGACCGGCCCCGTTGACCACTGACGTCACCCTACGCAATGCTGATGCAATAATTCAATTACTAGAATTATTCTTATACAAGAAATTCCAAAAAATAGTACAAACTTCCAAATTTCATAACTTTTAATCTGTAACTCCAAATGCAAATATTTATATATGAAATTTGATCAGAAAAAATCAATCTTTCCATATGTAATGGTTTTATGCATGACAAAACACTTTAACCATGTTGTTTAGGTGAAAGAAGCTAATGCACTTATATGGCTTTAGAGCATAAGCTTGCATTTGAATCCTTGATTCAAATGGACTCAAACCAACTTGTTTCACAATGCATTAGCCAGGACACCTCATATTGCCATGTCATAGCATGCATCATATTGTTGCATATTGCCATGTGATGATTGTGTTCTGTGGTGTCTTTCGTGGTAGGTTCTGCCTCCGAGGATATTTCCGAGTATCCAACTGAAGGGCAGTACCCTACTACTACTCCATCAAGCAAGCAGCCCCATTGATCATATCGATACAATCCCATGTTCTCGCTCCTCCTCTCATTTACTGCATTAAGACAACAACGTTTCAAACTGTTGTGTGCTGCGGTAGTTGAACCCTTATTCTCTGCTTGACCTGTCATTGCCACAGTAACTAGATGAAACCCACTAGCATGTGTAGGAGTTGATTGAGCCATGTATGTGTTTCCTACCTTGCTATGCCTGCTATGCTTAGAGTTGTGTCAGGTCTGGTTCGTCTGGGTGATGGGCTAGAGTGAAATGATTACGTCGGTAATGTGAGGGAGGTGTTGAACATGATTTGGTAAAGGTATCGATGAGAGGCCATGTAGGAGTACATGGTGGGTTGTTTCATTGAGGCCGTCCCTAAGAACTAAGATCTGTATGCGTGATTTAAGATTCAGCTAATACCACACATTGGGCCCTGAAATATGACCCTGCTCGACTTACTGACCCCTCTTGTCCTCTGTCCAGGAGTTGCAACTAGTTTCTGGTGTTTATACGTTATGTGTTGGCGGCCGTGCGTAGCACTGACGCCAGGGGTGGGCTATGATGCGGTAGATACACCATGGCACGGTGTACCGAGTCGCCCGTTTGGTGTCTCGGGAACCCTACACACATCGTTTGGGGCCGTTTTGGACACCCCAGCCGAATTTCCTTGCGAATGGAACCCGAATAGGCGATAAACCTGGACTAGAGACTTGTGTGGTTAGTCAGTTCGTTGTCTACACCCACGTCGGCTTTCGCTTGAAGTCTGCCGAGCACATGTCGTGTGCAGACGCTAAGTGGTGGAAACATGTGTGACGAAGTACACCCCTACAGGGTATAAAACTATTCGAATAGCCGTGTCCGCGGTAAAGGACTACTTGGTTTCCTATACAGTTCGTAGACAAGTTAATGGCTTCTACTAAAATACTCAAGATAAGTGTGAGTACCGAGGATGGCCCTCTCGTAGGATGACGAGGGAGGATCCACGATGGAGTATTGTGTTGGTGATTAGTGGACTCGTGTGCGAAAACTATTTTACTAGTGGTGTCTCGTAGGATAGCTTAGCCAAGAGTCAAAGCTGGCTTGCTGCAATAACTCCACCACCTTCTTGAGAATGAGCATGTATAGTAGGATCTGTTGTAAGACTTGCTGAGTACCTTTGTACTCATGTTGCTTTAATTACTATTTTCAGACAACAACACCGCCCCCTCCGACGGGTTTTACGTAAACCTCGACGTCGATGAGTGACTTGCCACCCAGGTGGTGATTCTGGCCATGGAGGGCCCTTTGTAGATAGAGATGCTTCGTCAAGCCTTCTTTCTTTCTAGTGTCTGTACTCGGACTTATTTGCTTCCGCATGTGCTTGTATGCTTGTATGACTTGAGTGTCGGGTCATGTGACCCCTACCTGTATGAACATGTTATGTATGGCTCTCCGGAGCCTATAAATAAAGTACTTGAGTTGTAGATTTTTGTTGTGATGCAATGTTGTATTTACACATATTGAGCATATTGTGTGTATGATTGAAATACTTGGTATGTGTGGGATCCGACAATCTAGTTGTTTATCCTTGGCAGCCTCTCTTATGGGGAAATGTAGTCTAGTGCCTCCTTGAGCCATAGTAGTCCGCCACAGCCCGGTTCACCGGAGTCCTGCTAGCCCAACACTATTGCTCAGGACACTTGACTGGTCGGCATGTGTTTCACTTTGTTCCTATGTCTGTCCCTTCGGGGAAATGTCACGCGGTGACATCCAGAGTCCTGCCTGGCCTGCTACAGGCCGGGTTCCCTGGAGTCCTGTTAGCCCAGTGCTACAGCCCGGATTCACACGCTAATGACCGACATGCTCGATGTGATTCATGTATGCCTGTCCCCATAGGTTCGTGCTGCTTTGGGTTCACGACTAGCCATGTCGGCCCGGGTTCTCTGTCATATGGATGCTAGCGACACTATAATATACGTGAACCAAAAGGCGCAAACGGTCCCGGGCTATGGTAAGGCGACACCCGTGGGAATACCGTGCGTGATGCCGCAAACTGATATGAGGTGTTACCGGCTAGATCGATGTGACTTGGTCGCTCTGGTGAGGCGTTGTCTTGGTCGCTCTGACTTGGTCACAAAGTGATGGAATCGGAGTCTAGAAAAATGTTTTGAGTATTATAGGATTATATATATCGAAGAGTAGGATTATTTTTACTCCTCAGTCCCTTCGTCGCTCTGGTGAGGCCTCCTGACATAGAGTTTTGACACTTCTCTCCTCAAATTTCACGAATTTTTTTTTACGATCACGCGGGTATCTTGGAATCGTTCCGATGGTTTTGTGACGAGAACATTGTTCTTGGTGCCTCCTGACATTTAGGGGTTGTGGCAGTGTCCCAGGGAATTGAGCTCTGAAGTGTTGTCGTCACAATTTTATCGTTGCAGTTCTGGAATACCTAAGTTTCGCCGACATCGAAAATCTCCTTTATGCAGTTGTTGGTGAGATAACCTCGACGCCACCCAATACTAGGGCGGGAGTTCGGGAGTATTGCCATAACTTGTATAACAGATGCTTTTCGAAGGTTGAGGTAAGTGATTTCTGAAGGTTTCTTGGTTATGTGTTGAAGGATGGATACAGCTGGATGTAGGATTTGCTAGTTTTGGGTGAGATATTATGCTTCCCCTGTATCCCCAACACCTGATTGCATAACTAGAAAGTTTCGGGAGTTTATAAGTGGGAATTCAAGTAGCTCTAAGGATATCTTTCCGACAGATGCTTGATAAGAGATTGGGGTTCGACGTCTAGTGGTCCGCCTATCCACGGCTGGTTTTACAGTGGTCTCGTTGTGTCTTAAAGAGTCCTTGGCTATGCTAACTCAGGAACGCTTCGTATGTCATGTGCACTGCCTTGTGCATGATGGTGTTGTACGATCGAGCCCGTGTGGGCCCCACCACGAAAACTTCAGACGAAATCTCTATCATATGTTTGTTCCGGCTTATTCTGCAAGCCAATCCTTTGTTTTGTTTTGAGTTGTGGTATTCGAGTTTCTTCAATGTCAAGAGTTGATTCCATACCATTTCCTAAGCGGTGTTCTTACATTTCTATGTGAATACTAATCTTTCTTGATCATTGAATTTGTCATCTCAATTTCTTCTCAACCAGCGTGCTTCTCTTCAAGTTAAGCCGATCAATTCAACATTGCAAGATCATTCAACACTTCTTTTCAACGGTGTTTCTTTCATCCGTCCCAAATTGCTTTTGTTTTCCCGCCCTCCCACCCTTTTTTCTTCAAGGACTCATATTTCTAAATCGAGTATCCATCTGATGGATGTGAAGACTCTTCATTCTTGTCTTTCAATGTTTTACCCGGCGGTTCTCATGAAGATGCTCTACAAGTTCATCATTGTTTGTTCTTTTTCTTCTCCGGTGGATTCAATTCAAACTTTGTCGATCATATCTTTTTCCTCGTTCCAAATGTTTTCTCATGCCGGTGCACCTCTTAATTGTTCACCTCTCTCTATTCATTTGTTCCGGAGAGATGGGGTTTTCTTAGAAGATTCGTTTCCATTCTCAATCCATTCAAGCTATTTTGAGGTTGTTATCTCTTTCAAGCCATTTAAATCAACCGGTGCAATATCTTTCAAGTAATCGTTCAACGGTGTTTATCTTGAGTGGGCCCTAACCCACAGGTCTTTTCCCAGGATCTTACCTGACTCTTCTAATTTCCTTGGAGCTATTCTCAAATGCATTTCAAAGTTTGACATAAGAATGAATTTGCATCAGTCAATTGCCTTCTCCAATATCGTTTTCAAATTATTTTCATCTTTGGCTCAACCTTTACTCTTTTAATCATTCCGGAGTGTCTCAACAAATCTTGACGATGTTTCTCTTCATCTTTCTCAACATTTGAAGACCGAAGAAGAGCTTCTCTGCAATCATATATGTTCTCTTGAAGATTCAGGGTTCTAGCTTGATCCATCCTCTCATAATTGTTTTCAATTGTGAGAATGCTTTTCGCCCTTCCGGAGCAATTCAAGAGTCTTTTTAGTTTGATTCTCCGAAGGCCATCATTTCGGGATTATTCATTCTCAGCTTCCAGCTATTGTTCTCCAAATCTTACTGGTGCATCATTCAAATATTCTCTAATCGGCTCGTGATTTATTCGTTTTCATGTATCTAAATTCCTTCAAGTATCTTCATTTGTTTTCCAATTTTACTGGTAAATTGTGCCTTTGCTACGTTGATTTTCAATTATTATGGTGGTTCATTAAAGATTTCTGTTCCTTTGTTATCATATCAATTCATCCATTGTTTCAATCCTACCGGTGGTTTGTTGAAGACCTTCTCAAGTTTATGCTATATCTCTCCTGAATCCTTTCCAATGAGAATAAGTAGTATGCCAAATCTGTTGCTTGTCATCAATTTAAATTGGTGAAGGATAAGCATAATGTAATTCTTATTCTTGTTTCATCGAGTAAATTCAATTCCTTATTCCAGAGTATCATCAAAATTCTCGGTTTCAATTGTTCATCTTTCTTTTCCTGAGTTACAAGCTCTCATCATCACGGAGATCCATCTAAATCATTGCAAGGCTTCACCTTGTGTTTTCAACTTCTCTTTCTTTCTATCTTCCTTTTATTACCGGAGTTCTTCATGGAGGCTCTACATGGTGGTTCCTCAAGGATTTCTTCATTCTTAAATTGTCCTTAAGATTTTCTCTCGAAGCTAAGTTCCGCCAAGCTTACTCAAATTAAACATGGTGCTCAACACATGTCTTGTTTTGAGGAGTTCAAACATTCTTCATCTTGCATTCCGAAGTGCATTTCTTCCTACCATATCTCTTGAGACGGTGTTATGTCATTCTTGTTAATTTCCCTTCGTGTTTCCTGATTCATAGGTTGTCAACAATGACATATTTTAAACCCACCATCTTCTCTTCGTTCATGAGATCCTTTGCAACCCATCTATCTCTTCTTTGGAGTTATCTTGGGTTATATTTCACCTAAAGCTTTCCCTAAGGATTGGTGCTAATTATGGTGCTTATAAATGACCCAATTTCTTCATTTATCCTCCCGGTGAAATAAGTTTCTCGTCTCCTTGTTGATATCAATCCAATCTTTATTTCCGTTGGTGGCAGAATTTCACCTCATAATTTTGAGATGTCTTCCATTAGCCCACATCAAGCTTATGCTTTCGCTGTTCATAATCCGAGAACTCCGTTCAACCTTTTCTTCGTAAGCATCCTATTTCAATTTTATTTGCGAGAGTTGTCATTCTTCTTCTCCGTTCTTTTCTTTCCAACCATCTAGTTTTCCATTCAATTGTTCCGGAGGCATGGTATGTTGCTCTCTTTGTCCTATCATCTCGTTTTTCCAAGATCATGTTCTTTCCTTTGCTTATCCATTCAACGGGAGTGTCGTGTCCTCCATTTAAGTTCTTCTCATCTTATCAAGTTTTGCCTCCCTTCTTAACCGAGTGCTGTCTGGAATCCTTCTTACCCCTTGTACCATTCTTTCAATAGTTCTGGAGACAGTGCGTTGTTGATTTCATCAAGCATACTCTCATCTTGTCTAGTTCATATTCAATTCCTTGCATTTACAGTCGGAGTTCTATCCAATTTATATCATCCTTATTCCTTCTCTCTCTTGTTTAACTGGAGTGTTGTGTCGATCATTCCTCTTCTAACCGGAGTCTCATCGAAGTGGTATAATTTTGCCAAGTTCATATTCTATGCCTTTTTCAATCGGAGTGTTGTCGTAAATGATCCTTATCATTCCTTGTACATCTCGTTTCTACCGGAGTGCTTTCATGTACTTCTTGTCCATTGCAACCCTTTTCTCATGTCTTTCAACCTACAGGGTTCTCGTGATGTTCCTTGTTCCTCTTGTCTAACGGAGGTTTTCAACTTTGTTCATCTTCGTTGTATTCTTTCTTTGCAATTTGTTGAACCTATCAAGGTTCGTGGTTTCACGCATTTGTCAAAGAATCAATTTGTCTTAACTCTTCTCTTCCTCTTCCGTTTCTCTCTGGTTCCATCCTAGATCTTCGGACGAGATCCTCTCGTAGTGGTGGAGTGTTGTGACGCCACGAGACCGATGCGCCAGGTGTCTTCTAGTTTTTCGTTGTTGTTGCCTTGTCATTTGTTTGCGTGTTGCATTTCATCATGTCATCATGTGCATTGCATCATCATGTTTTCAAAACTTGCATCCGTCCCAGTCTCCTCGTTCTCTCCCTTGTCCGTTCTGAGCTCAACCACACTTGCACGCGCCCGCGGCACGTCCGAGATATTAATTTTTAAGTGGCCGGGGAATGTTCTCGGATTGGGTTGAAAGTTGTCCTGCGGTCTTATTATAGTGTAGGTAGGCCGCCTGCCAAGTTTCATCGCATTCGGAGTCCGTTTGACGCCCCACCGGATAACTATAGCGGCAGTATAGCCGGTCTATCGGCGGACGTTTTCGATCTCCGGAAACTGTTGCCGGGCTTTCCCTCTCTTTCCTCCCTAGACCATCTTCACATTTCACTACCTATTGCCAGGCCCAACCTAACCTCTCTCGTTATCCCACGGCACTCCTCGCGCGCGCGTGCGAAAGTTGTCCCGGACCGGACCAGGGCTGTCGTCACCGTTGGATCCGGAACATCCCCAAACATCTACAAAATGTCTATGTTTTCTTAATTGGGATCCCTAACCTATTTATCCAGGACCGTACGTTTAAGATTGGAGGGACCAAATGCCCCTATCTAAAAATCCACTTGTTATATATATATACTAGTACAAATGCCCGTGCGTTGCACCGGGCAAAAAAGCATATAGAGTTCTCTTTGTTAATAAATCAGGCCATATTCGCATGCATTGAAACATTTTATAATCCAGACTATGCCAGTTCAAAATTGACACCATGGGTGCCCAGAACTGTAGATTAGAAAACCAACATGATATGATATGCACGTCTACCCTCATGTACATCTGAATATAGCTCGTACTGTGATGCTTTGCTAACAGGATGAAAAAAATAGTGCAGCTCACTGTTACATATCACTAACCATAAATGACATAGTGCAAGAATCTTGTTCATATTAAAAGTGATCATAAAATTGAATTTATATTTACTAATTTGTGGTCACTATAAGAGATGACTACACACCAGAAGAAAACAAAAAAGTATATGTAACTAAACCATATTAGATTGACTACTATTTGTAGGGTTCGTCCATCCAATGTATGCCTGATGTGTAACAAAAAAAAATTTGAATATAGTATATGCTCCAGTTTTCACCACTGGATCACCATATAGGGATCACATTCATATGGTTTGAGGTGCAGGATTCTAGATATTGAATGCAAGCATCATGCCAAATATCAACCAGAGAATCATGTGTTCCAATGCAATAGTACTACTATAGTTTATCCTATTGGTTCTAGTAGTTTATCATATATAGTTCTCACAAAACTAACTGGATAGCTATGCACATCATTTTCGATACTGTTGGCATGCAGGCAAAAAGAATCAAATATTCAGTTCTAGGTGCAGATAAGTGTGATGTATTTTAGCCACCACGACAAAGCAAAGAGTTATTTGTTAAAATTGACTTACATATCAATATGTTGAGTGAGCGCTGCACCAAAGAGCACATATAATTAGTACAATACTGGAAGCTTTGGCTAAAAAGAAGGTTAACCTCTACTATCGGTCAGCACTGCTGCACCAGGGAATTACAAACGTGGACATGATGAAATAAGGAACCATATAGGCGTATTACAAGCATGAGTGTGAAGCAAACATATCTTAGTTGTGGGATCTAACCACTGAAAGGAACATGATAATAGTATTTGAAAGAGATTAAATACTTGAAGCATCTATTTTTTGAACCTTGACATTTTAATTCTGAGCACAATCTCCAAACCTGTTGTTGCAACATAAGATTTGTCTATGATCTCAGCTATAACAATCCTCTGTTCTGACACAAAATCTGCAGCAAAACAACAACAATCAGTTGTGAGTAAGATGAGAGAGACATGTGATCTGCCAAGGGCATATGGGGTGAGAGAAGTACTAACGGAGTGGTAGGGAGATGAACTTCAGGTATATGGTTTCTAGGAGAACTGCCGTAGGTGTGGATTCCTGAAGAAAAACAAATGGTCCATAACAATTCATGTGCAGCTGTGCAGTGATTCAGCGCTAGGAGATTAACTACCTGTAGATGAATCCACCATGAAGCTGGGATTTGGTAGAGGAGAGATGGGGCAGCAAGGTAGATGGAAGCAGGAAGGACATTAGTGGAAAATATATCAAGTTAGTGGAACCATAGTGTTACACCATGTTGTTCTACAACATAAACAACAACGAATTATCCAAAGGTTGAGTAAAAATGGTCCAATGTTCAATATAAAAATCCAAAGAAGCTATTGCACCGAAAGTAATCATTTTAAGGTAGAATACTAAGCATAAACTGCAGGGTTAAGGTAGCATTATTTTTGGACACTACATCTTATGGATACTACAAATTACTTCCAAAAAGTATCTCTGATCTAAATTGATACGCAGAGAAGGAGAAAAATATACCAACCGCCTATATAAGATGGGACAGAACAAACTTGTCCATATCATGAAGTCTAGTAACTGCAATCATCCAAAGCAAAGTAAGAAACATAAGTACCATAAACACATGTAAGATGGTTATCGGCCACTTGTCTAGCAATGCAAGCTTACTATCAGGGGCGCCATCACAAACAATCAAGTCCGCTTTACATCCATCAAAATGCCTGATACCGACGCCAAGGCTGCATCATTTTCCTTGCGGAGCAGATCATGGTCCGGGAGATCATCCGCAACCACAAAGTCTCCATGAGCTTTGGAAACGTTGGCTAGTTCATGATCCAGCCCATTGTTTGTCCTTCCGACAGCCCTGATGTGATATTTACTCAACGCAGATTTAATATCAACAATAATTGGGTAGGACAATGTTCTGCTTACGAATCAGCCCCTAGCTCCTTTCCCCACTTCATAGTGGATCTCCACCACAAGGGAGCCTCAGAATACGTTATTCAGTCAAACCAGAATAGCGCTGGCTTCGGCCTCCTCGACAATTATGCATGCGCCCAGCTGCCTATCGGCAAGCAACTTTTGCATTATCTCTGGTATTCCATGCACATAGTTAGTGTGATTATAGCATTGTAGGCAACAAAAAGGAATCCATATGTAATCTGAATCTTCACTGAACTTTTTAGGTTTGACCGTATAGGAGCTCGATCACACAAAATTCGACAGCTCAAACTTTTACCCTTACCTGTCCACATCATCCATGGCATATCCTTCACATACTTGGCTTCACATTGAGACGGTTCACCACCTTCATCTCACACGACTTGTCACACTGCATATCCATGAACTAATCCAGTTAATGTTCGACGACTGAGAAAAAATTCAAAATAAATCGATGGATGCATGAATAAATGGATTGATGCATTGCAACGGGAGAAAAAAATTCACGCACACACCACCAAGCTCTAGGACCTTTGCCTCCGACATGGCAATCAAGCATACTCAGCGCCCATGGCAATGGGTCCCACGATGATCTTGCCCCCCTGCGGCCCAACCGGCGACGTCGTCGGCAAGTCAAGGCAGCAGTGGAGCAGGTGCGACACGGCTGCCACGAGCTGCTTGGTCGCCTTTCCTCAAATTCAACACAACAACAAAGGGAACTTGGCTAGAGATTGCAATTGAACACTTAGCTGCAGCAGAGATGACTAAAACTTTCAAGAATACAAATTTGGCTGTGCATTACAGTGGGAAATACAGTGTATATAACGGCGAAAACGAGCAAGGAAAAAGAATAGGAAATGATTAAATTTGTTTTTATTCCTGACAACATCCTTTCGCCCTGCATCACGTATTGTAATGATGTCACAAGCATGCTCTTGACGACAACGATTCACATGTGCTGGAGACCTGCAGAGGATGGAGAAAAGAAGGGCAAAAGAGGAAGGCTTGGTTCTATCAAGCATAAATATTTACTGAATAAAATCGAGCTAATCTGTACCAACTTGGGCAGGATTGCCGAATAGCTTCCTTTTATATAGCATATACATCAGAAAATCCAGCACACCAAATATATACATATGTTTAGCAATGACACAGAAATCAGATTGTTTCAAAGATAGTGAGGATCGACAGAGGGTCTTGAAGAATTCTGACAATGTAAACCGTAATAGGTTACAACCTCCATCACACATCTAATTTTATCAAATTGACAAGGAAAGTTATAGGAATTGTGGCCTAAAAATTGGTTCCATCTAAATCTTGGTATATTCCTATTTGAGATCGTTTATAGAATCAATGAAATGTAAGGACATTAGGGAGATCAAGGATCAAAGATCAATTAAGAAAATCATGGATGGGGGAATCATACTTACCTTGTTAATGACACCGATGGAATTAGTGAAGGGATGTGTGGTATGCAGGCCAATGGATCTGTGCGTCCTTGATATACATATCTACATACATGAAGGTTGCTGGGTTGAAACTTGAAAGGAGATTGATTCATCTGTCGACCCCACATACACGAACACAATTTTGTAGATGTTGTACCTGGACCTCCTGTAGGATTTGGAGGAGGTTGTCGGCGATCCAGGCATCGAAGTCCTCCTGCGACGACGGCGCTTCACGGGGAGGATGCGGAGGATCTCGGAAAGCGCGGGGCAGCCGGTGTAATCCTCCATGAGGGAGGCTCCACCGCTGCTGTCCGGCGGCGCGCGGCAGTCGGCGCAGCCGGCAGAGCGTGGCCCGGTGGGCGCGATTTGGCAGCAAGCCCGTCGGTCCGTCACCGGAGCCGCCATCGCCGGAGCTGCCATCGCCGGCGACTGCCTCCCTCACCCTGCGTGCACCCCTTCTCCTTCTCCTTTCTTCCTCTGTCTTCTCTCTCCCTCATGCCCTTGTCTCTCCTTCTCTGGATGAGCAGGACGCCGCTGGCACCAGAACAAGCCGTCGCACCACCCGCCAGATCGGTCGACGCCACGCACGCATCTGCTCGTCTTCCTCAAGCCGCCACTGCGCCTCGCGTCGCCCGCCGGCCGCCTGCCGGTTCCCATGGGTTAGGAATCTATATCGGGTTGGGAGAGGGGAGAGATCGGGGAGGATGGTGGTGGTCGCCTCCGGTGCGAGGCGAGGTCGAGCGGCGGGGTGGCCTGCGCCGGTGCCAATCGAGGCGAAGTGGTGGGGGCGATGCACACCTGTTCGGGACCTTTTTTTCTATTGCGAATCGTTATTTCACTTAGGGACATGAGTGCGGGTTGAATACCTAAAACAACAGGGACTATTTCGCAAAAATGCCATGACAGTGAACCCGGAGACTCAATCTGTGCTTTATTATTAGGGAGATAATATATATATATATCATATCAAACCCTAAAACCTAGGAGTTTGTTCCATCGCCGCCGCCACCTGACCAAATCCCCCCTCGGGATCTTCCCTGCCTGATCCACCTAACCAACCTCCTCCTTTCCCCGAACCAGCGCGGCCGAGCTCCGCCTTGCGTGCTCGCCTCCTCGTCCTCCCGACCGCAGCAGACGAATAGGAGGCCTCGTGCCTGCCTCCTCGTACACCTCATCAACCCAAGGAGTCGAACGCCTCCCTTCGGCCACCAACCGCGCTGCGACCGAGCTCGCAGGAGCAGCCAGTCCTCAGGCCGCCTTGCTCCTTCCCATCTCCTCCGCAGCTTCCTCTCCCTTCCTTCTCTTTCTCATGATCTCTCTCTCTCATGGCATTCACAGGTAGCGCCACCTCCTCCCTGCACCAAGCCGCATCGTCGCCGCCCATGGAGCTCCACCACCCACCGGATCCGGTGCCCAAAGGCCCGATCCGTCCATTCCAGCCACCGCAGGACTGGCAAGTCCATGCGCCTCTTGTCGGAGTCCCAACAGCCACGCCTGCTCTGCATCCAGTCGGCGGTCTCAAGGAGATGCCCCTGCTTTGACTGCCTCTGCCTCGCCTCTGCGACAGAGCTCGCTGGAGCAAGCACCACCAGGCCATCTCCGCACCCTACCTCTCTTCTCTCTAGCCTCTTCTCTCTCTTCTTCTCATATCTCTCTCTATGACTTGCAGTAGCAGGGAGCGGCCACTGCTTGGAGCTTTCTCGACCTCACTGCCGGTCAGATCGGCCCCACCCCGCCGGATCCACGCCCGCCGGCCTCCACCGAAGTCCTAGGCCGCCACTGCTATGCTTTCTGTCGGGCAGAGGAACGCGTCCTGTTTTCCCTGCCTTGCTCGATCTCCTGCAGGAGAGGGCGAGCTCTTTTTGCGTCAACAATAACCCCCAAGCCGGCCACTTCACCCGCCAGACCGGCCTGCTGCTGGCAAGGCCCAGCACCCCCCTTTCGGCCTACCTCTCTACCGCTCTGGGCTAGGCCCACAGGGTGAGAAACCCCCCTGTGCATTGTTGGTCCAATAGATCCAGCCCGTTTGTGTTTTTTTCAGTACAATGATTTTATCATTTTATCCAGAGTTTGCCAGTTTTACAAAGAAGTCCCTAGAGTTCATGCAATTAATAACTCATCAACCGTGCACCATATTAAAATGTTTTATATATGAAAGTTGCTTAGAATTTTGTGTAGAATAATAATATCCAAATTTCATGCATGTTTAAATGTTTAAAATGATGTTTGCTTTAATTTGCTTAAATAACATGCTAAAATTATTTTATTCATAACTAAACAACCGTAGCTCCAAACCTAACAAACTTTATATGTAAATGGGGTAGAGAAATGCCTAGTTTAACATGGTGGCCTTACTTTGCATGTTTAACAACCCTAAAATTATGTTTCGGGCAGAACAGTACCAAACCTTAAAATATACATATGGGGTTTTACCGGAATTGTTGTTCGTTGTTTCCGGCCTCATTTAAACTTGCCTAGATAGGTAGATTTTGTTGTGCTTCACCCCTTGCCATGTTAATCAACATTTAATATTGTTGGGTACACAAACGGGAGAGAACTAAATAATTGTTGTGGTGTTTCGCCAATATGCAACTCGTTGCATATTGAGATCCACTTAACTTGTAGTTTTGCTTGTGCACTTTGCCATGCCATGCATAATTAAACCGGACATGCATCATACTTGGTTGTGCATCATGCCATGTTGATGTGATGGTTGTTTACTATGTTGCTTGCTTCTTTCCAGTGTTGCTTCTTCGGGTTAGTTCCGATAATGTCGCATTTGTGAGGATCCATTCGACTATGTCCGTTTGTCTTCTTCATGGACTTGTTCTTCTTCCTCGAGGGATCTCAGGCAAGATGATCATACCCTCGAAATCACTTCTATCTTTGCTTGCTAGTCGCTCGCTCTATTGCTATGCCATGATACCTACCACTTGCTTTATCATGCCTCCCATATTGCCATGTCAAGCCTCTAACCCACCTTTCCTAGAAAACCGTTGTTTGGCTATGTTACCGGTTTGCTCAGCCCCTCTTATAGCGTTGCTAGTTGCGGGTGAAGATTGGAGTTTGTTCCATGTTGGAACATGATTATTGTTGGGATATCACAATATCTCTTATTTAATTAATGCATCTATATACTTGGTAAAGGGTGGAAGGCTCGGCCTTATGCCTGGTGTTTTGTTCCACTCTTGCCGCCCTAGTTTCCGTCATACCGGTGTTATGTTCCTTGATTTTGCATTCCTTAAGCGGTTGGGCTATAATGGGAACCCCTTGACAGTTCGCCTTGAATAAAACTCCTCCAGGAAGGCCCAACATTGGTTTTACATTTTCCTAACAACCTTTTACCCTTCCCTTGGGTCGGCCAACCCAAGGGTCATCTTTATTTTAACCCCCCTCCCCCCGGGCCAGTGCTTGTCTAAGTGTTGGTCCGAACTAGAGCCCCTTGCAGCGCCACCTCGGGGAAACTTGAGGGATGGTTTAGTTGTATGGATTCCTTATTCGGTGTTGCCCTGAAAATGAGATATGTGCAGCTCCTATCAGGATGTCGGCGCATCCGGCGACTTTGCTGGTCTTGTTTTACCATTGTTGAAATGTCTTGTAACCGGGATTCCAAGTCTGATCGGGTCCTCCTGGGAGAAGGAATATCCTTCATTGACCGTGAGAGCTTGTGATGGGCTAAGTTGGGACACCCCTGCTGAGTTTTGAACTTCTGAAAGCCGTGCCCGCGGTTATGGCAGATGGGAATTTGTTAATATGTGGTTATAGAGAACTTGACACTTAACTTAACTAAAATGCATCAACCACGTGTGTAGCCGTGATGGTCTCTTTCCGGCGGAGTCCGGGAAGTGAACACGATCTCGTGTTATGCTTGAACGTAAGTAGTTTCAGGATCACTTCTTGATCACTTCTAGTCCACAACTGTGCTTTGCTTCTCTTCTCGCTCTTATTTGCGTAAGTTAGCCACCGTATATGCTTAGTGCTACAGGTCCTCCTCACTACCCCTTTCCTACCCATAAGCTTAAATAGTCTTGATCACGAGGGTGTGAGATTGCTGAGTCCCCTAGACTCACAGATTACTTCAAACAGTTGCAGGTGCCGATGATAACCGTGCAGGTGATGCAACCGAGCTCAAGGTGGAGCTCAATGAAGATCGTGTTCGTTGTGTTGTTTCGTTTCCAGTTGATCAGTAGTGGAGCCCAGTCGGGGCGATCGGGGATCTTTTGCATTAGGGGTTGTCTTTCTATATTTGGTTGTGTAGTCGGACCGTGTTTGTATTCTGGATGATGTAATGCTATGATTATGTATTGTGTGAAGTGGCGATTGTAAGCCAACTCCTTATCCCTTTCTTATTCAGTACATGGGATGTGTAAAGATTACCCCTCTTGCGACATGCCTACCATGCGGCTATGCCTCTAAGTCATGCTCCGACACGTGGGAGATATAGCCGCATCATGGGTGTTACATAAGGTTCCCAGAGTCTACGACGACTGGGAGGAGTGTCGGAGACAGGTTCACCGTTTCAGCGGTAACAGTTACAAAGGGTACACCACTAGGGCGGAGGTGGAATCTAGATACGCGCGCTATCTAGCGAGAGAGACGAGGGAGCAGAGGAGGAACCTAATGAAGACCAGCTTCATCATGATGATGCTCATCCTGATGACCGCAGCTCTCTTCTATGTGATGGTAGTTTAGATGATCGATATCGACTTGTAATGTGAAGAAAAACTCGCTACTCGCGGTTTCGAGACTTCGTTCGGTATTTTAAATTCGGAGACTAATATGATGAATTGTATTCGAAGACTAATCTTCTATTGTATTCGATAAATCTGCTATTTATATGTTGTGCTCTCTATATTATGTGCAGAAATATGTTTTGTAACCTGTGCAAATATTAGAAAAGAAAAAAATAATCCCCAATATTCATACTAGTGGCGCACCACTCAGCACACTAATGGCGCACTGCAAAAAGGACTCTAATGGTGCATCATCCACTAGTGCGCCAATAGTATGCCAAAGCACAGGGGTAAATATGGCCCCCTGGGAGGCATGCTAATGGCGCGCCGTGGGCTATACTAATGGCGCACTGCATGGTGCGCCATTAGTATACCAGATACTAATGGCGCACCACAGGTGCGCCATTAGTAAAAAATACTAATTGGGCGATACTAGTGGCGCACCTGTAGTGCGCCATTAGTAGGCGAAACAGGTGCGCCACTACTAGGCCCTTTCCTAGTACTGACACATCGACAGCTATCCAGCATGCATCTAGATTATTAAGTTCATAAGAACGGAGTAACGCTTTAAGAAAGATGACATGATGTAGAAGTATAAACTCATGAAATATGATATAAACCCCATATTTTTATCCTCGATGGCAATAATACAATACATGTCGTTTCCCCTACTGTCACTAGGATCAAGCACCGCAAGATTGAACCCAAAGCTAAGCACTTCTCCCGTTGCAAGAAAGATCAATCTAGTAGGCCAAACCAAACTGATAATTCGAAGAGACTTGCAAAGATAACGAATCATACATAAAAGAATTCAGAGAAGATTCAAATATTGCTCATAGATAATCTTGATCATAAACTCACAATTCATCGGATCTCCAAGAACATCGAGGAGAACTTTGTATTGAGAACCAAAGAGAGAGAGAAGAAGCCATCTAGCTAATAACTATGGACCCGAAGGTCTGAAGTAAACTACTCACACATCATCGAAGAGGCTATGGTGTTGATGTAGAAGCCCTCCGCCATCAATGCCCCATCCGACGGAGCACCGGAAAAGCCCCCAAGATGGGATCTCACGGGTACAGAAGGTTGCGGCGGTGGAATTAGGTTTTTGTGGTGCTCTATGATGTTTTCAGGGTACGTAGGTACATATAGGAGGAAGAAGTAGGTCGGTGCAGCCACAAGGGGCCCACGAGGGTGGACGGCGCGCCCAGGGGGGTAGGCGCACCCCCTGCCTCATGGCTTCCTCGTTGGTTGCTTGACGTTCACTCCAAGTCCCCTGGATCATGTTTGTTCCAAAAATCACGCTCCCGAAGCTTTCATTCCGTTTGGACTCCGTTTGATATTCTTTTTCTGTGGAACACTGAAATAGGCAAAACAACAGCAATTTGGGCTGGGCCTCTGGTTAGTAGGTTAGTCCCAAAAATAATAGATAAGTGTATAAATAAGCCCGTTAAACACCCAAAACAGAATATATAATAGCATGGAACAATCAAAAATTATAGATACGTTGGAGACGTATCAAGCATCCCCAAGCTTAATTCCTGCTCGTCCTTGAGTAGGTAAATGATAAAAACAGAATTTTTGATGTGGAAAGCTTCCTAACATATTTCTCATTGTAATTTTCTTTACTGTGGCATGAATTTTCAGATCCGAAAGATGCAAGATTAAAGTTTCATATTGAGATAAAAATAATAATACTTCAAGCATACTAACTCAGCAATCATCTCTTCTCAAAATAACATGGTCAAAGAAAGTTATCCCTACAAAATCATATAGTCTGGCTATGCTCTATCTTCATCACACAAAATATTAAATCATGCACAACCCCGATGACAAGCCAAGCTATTGTTTCGTACTTTTGATTTTCTCAAACGTTTTCAACTTTCACGCAGTACATGAGCGTGAGCCATGGACATAGCACTATAGGTGGAATAGAATGGTGGTTGTGGAGAAGACAAAAAGGAGAAGATAGTCTCACATCAACTAGCCGTATCAACGGGTTATGGAGATGCCCATCAATAGATATCAATGTGAGTGAGTAGGGATTGCCATGCAATGGATGCACTAGAGCTATAAGTGTATGAAAGCTCAACAAAAGAAACTAAGTCGGTGTGCATCCAACTTGCTTGCTCACGAAGAACTAGGGCAATTTGAGGAAGCCCATCATTGGAATATACAAGCCAAGTTCTATAATGTAAAATTCCCACTAGTTTATGAAAGTGACAACATAGGAGACTCTCTATCATGAAGAGCATGGTGCTACTTTCAAGCACAAGTGTGGAAAAAGGATAGTAACATTGTCCCTTCTCTCTTTTTCTCTTATTTTTTTATTTGGGCCTTCTTTCTTCTTCTTTTGGCCTCTTTTCTCCCTTTTTTTATTATCCGTCCGGAGTGTCATCCCGACTTGTGGGGGAATCATAGTCTCCATCATCCTTTCCTCACTGGGACAATGCTCTAATAATGATGATCATCACACTTCTTTTTACTTACAACTCAATACTTAGAACAAAATATGACTCTATGTGAATGCCTCTGGCTGTATACCGGGATATGCAATGAACCAGGAGTGACATGTATGAAAAAATTATGAATAGTGGCTTTGCCACAAATACGATGTCAACTAGATGATCATGCATGGCAATATGACAATGATGAAGCGTGTCATAACAAACGAAACGGTGGAAAAGTTGCATGGCAATATATCTCGGAATGGCTATGAAAATTTGAAGGAAATAAGCCCTAGAGGCAATAATAAAGTTATTATTTATTTCCTTATACCTTGATAAATATTTATCATTCATGCTAGAATTGTATTAACCGGAAACATAATACATGTGTGAATACATACACAAGAGTGTCACTAGTATGCCTCTACTTGACTAGCTCGTTAATCAAAGATGGTTATGTTTCCTGGCCATAGACATGAGTTGTCATTTGATTAAAGGGATCACATCATTAGGAAAATGCTGTGATTGACTTGACCCATTCCGTTAGCTTAGCACTTGATCGTTTAGTATGTTGCTATTGCTTTCTTCATGACTTATACATGTTCCAATGACTATGAGATTATGCAACTACCGTTTACCGGAGGAACACTTTGTGTGCTACCAAACGTCACAACGTAACTGGGTGATTATAAAGGTGTTCTATAGGTGTCTCCGAAGGTACTTGTTGAGTTGGCGTATTTCAAGATTAGGATTTGTCACTCCGATTGTCGGAGAGGTATCTTTGGGCCCTCTCGGTAATGCACATCACTATAAGCCTTGCAAGCAATGTGACTAATGAGTTAGTTACAGGATGATGCATTAGGGAACGAGTAAATAGACTTGCCGGTAACGATATTGAACTAGGTATTGAGATACCGATGATCGAATCTCGGGCAAGTAACATACCGATGACAAAGGGAACAACGTATCTTGTTATGCGGTTTGACCAATAAAGATCCTCGTAGAATATGTAGGAGCCTATATGAGCATCCACGTTCCGCTATTGGTTATTGACCGGAGACATATCTCAGTCATGTCTACATAGTTCTCGAACCCGCAGGGTCCGCACCCTTACAGTTTGGTGACGATCGATATTATGAGTTTTTGTGTTTTGTTGTACCGAAGGTAGTTCGGAGTCCCGGATATGATGAAGGACATGATAAGGAGTCTCCAAATGGTCGAGACATAAAGATCAATATATTAGATGACTATATTCGGACACCAGAAGTGTTCCAAGTGGTTTTGGATATAAACCGGAGTACCGGGGGGGTTACCGGAACCCCCCGGGGAGTGAATTGGGCCTCATGGGCCTTAGTGGGAGAAGAGGAGGGGCGGCCAGGGCAGCCGCGTGTCCCCTCCCTCTCTAGTCTGAATTGGACAAGGAGGGGGCAGCACCCCCTGAGGGAGTCCTAGATTAGGGGGTCTCGAGACAGCCGGACTATATCCTTTGGCCGGACTGTTGGACTATGAAGATACAAGATTGAAGACTTCGTCCCATGTCCGGATGGGACTTTCCTTGGCGTGGAAGGCAAGCTTGGCAATACGGATATGTAGATCTCCTCCCTTGTAACCGACTCTGTGTAACCCTAGGCCCCTCCGGTGTTTATATAAACCGGAGGGTTTAGTCCGTAGGGCAATATACAATCATACCATAGGCTAGCTTCTAGGGTTTAGCCTCTACGATCTCGTGGTAGCTCAACTCTTGTAATACTCATATCATCAAGAATAATCAAGCAGGACATAGGGTATTACCTCCATCAAGAGGGCCCGATCCTGGGTAAACATCGTGTCCCCTGCCTCTTGTTACCATCCTCCTTAGACGCATAGTTCGGGCCCCCCTACCCGAGATCCGCCAGTTTTGACACCGACATTGGTGATTTCATTGAGAGTTCCACTATGCCGTCACCATAAGGCTCGATGGCCCCTTCGATCATCGGTAACGATGCGGTCCAGGGTGAGGTTTTCCTCCCCGGACAGATCTTCGTATTCGGCGGCTTCGCACTGCGGCCAATTCGCTTGGCCGTCAGGTCAGGTTCGGAAACTTAAACTACACCGCCGATACCCGCGAAGACTTTATCTTCGACAGATTCGAGCCCATGTCAGGTGCGCCGCATGATCACGACAAGCATGACGTAACTCTACCATTGGACAATGCTCGGGAGATCGCATCTGCAGCTACTCCGGCCTTCAATCCGGAGCAAATTGCGCCATCCGAGGACGGAGGGATAGACCCTGCCACGGAGGCCGCACTCCCAATGGTGATGGAGCCGCATAATGACTTCACCCCTTACGAGAGCCGTGTCGCCAAACCACTGGATTCGTCTCTAGCCACGGACTCCGAGCGCCTGCATCCATTCCTATCGAATCCGACTGGGCACCGATCATTGAGTTCACCTCCGCGGATATCTTTCAGCACTCGCCTTTCGGCGATGTGCTAAATTCATTAAGATCTCTCTCATTGTCAGGAGAACCTTGGCCGAACTATGTCCGGCTAGAATGGGACGGGGACGACGAAGAAATTCACTGCCCACCCAGCACCCACTTAGTAGCCATTGTCGATGATTTAACCAACATGCTCGACTTCGACTCCAAAGACATCGACGATATGGACGATGATGCAGGAGACGAACAGGAACCACCGCCCACAGGGTGCTGGACCGCCACCTCATCATATGATATATACATGGTGGATAACCCCAAAGAAGGCAATGACGACGAGACAGTGGAGGATGGCCCCTCCAAGAAGCAATCCAAGAGCCAACGTCAGTGGCGCCACTCTTATTCCCGCCACAGCAAAAGTAGTGATACCGGCACAAGAGACAGTAACACTCCGGATAGTGCCGAGGACAACCACAATCTGCTCCAGAACGATGTAGAGTGGGAGGGTGAACAAGCTAGCCCTCCAGAGCAGGCAGCAGATGAAAAATTGGAGGAGGACAATTACATGCCTCTCTCTCCGAAGACGAGGTGAGCCTCGCCAACGAAGAATTTATCGTGACTGAGGATCCCGTCGAGCAGGAGCGCTTCAAGCGCCGGCTTATGGCCACAGCAAATAGCCTGAAGAAAAAGCAACAACAGCTTCAAGCTGATCAAGACTTGCTAGCAGATAGATGGACCGAAGTCCTTGCGACCGAGGAATACGAACTCGAGCGCCCCTCCAAGTTTACCCAAAACGCAGGTTGTTGCCTCACCTCGAGGAGGAAGCATTGAAACCTCCATCACCAGTGTACGATGCGGCTGACCGGCCACCGCGTGGCCAAGCCAGAGAGGCGTTTCAGCCTGAAGTTCAACCTGCCCCCTGCCGCCACTCAATCAAAAATACCAAGGCCCGGGGCAACACACTGGACCTGCGAGACGTATTGGACAGCAGGGCAAAACATGCAAGGTCAATATACAGGTCACGGGGGCGCGCGCCAATGTGGGACGATGACCGTCGCGCTGGATACACTAAAAGTAAATCCGGCCGGGCCGAATACAGCAGACAAGACTCATATGAACTGCGTCGGGATATAGCCCGTTACAGAGGCACCGCACACTCCCTATGCTTCACTAATGAAGTTATGGATCATGAATTCCCGGAGGGTTTTAAACCCGTAAATATCAAATCGTATGATGGTACAACAGATCCTGCTATATGGATTGCAGATTTCCTCCTTCACATCCACATGGCTCGCGGTGATGATCTACATGCCATCAAGTACCTCCCACTAAAACTCAAAAGGACCAGCTCAGCATTGGCTGAATAGCTTGCCAGCAGACTGCAACGGCAATTGGGAGGATTTGGAAGACGCATTCCTTGACAACTTCCAGGGCACTTATGTGCGACCACCGGACGCTGATGACTTGTGCCATATAACTCAATAGCCAGGGGAATCGGCTAGGCAATTCTGGACACGGTTCCTATCTAAGAAAAACCAAATTGTCGACTGTCCGGATGAAGAAGCCTTAGCAGCATTCAAGCATAACATCCTAGACGAGTGGCTCTCCTGGCACCTCGGCCAGGAGAAGCCGAACTCTATGCCAGCCCTCACGACACGCATGACTCGCTTTTGCGTGGGCGAGGATAGCTGGCTGCCTTGCAGCAACAACACATCAAGGAATCCGGGTACTCTAGATACCAAAGATGCGAACGGCATACCACGTCGTAACAGACAAAAGCGCCGCAACAACGGAGATAACACCGATGATATGGCAGTCAATGCCGGATTCAGAGGCTCTAGATCCGGTCAGCAGAAAAAGCCATTCAAAAGAAGTACTCCGGGCCCGTCCAGTTTGGATCGCATACTGGATCGCTCGTGTCAAATCCACGGCACCCCCGATAAGCCAGCCAATCACACCAACAGAGAATGCTGGGTGTTCAAGCAGGCCGGCAAGTTAAATGCCGAAAACAAGGACAAGGGGCTGCATAGCGATGACGAGGAGGAGCCCCGGCCGGCGAACACGGGAGGACAGAAGAGGTTGCTCCCACAAGTGAAGACGGTGATCATGATATACGCAACACACATTCCCAAGAGGGAATGGAAGCGTGCACTAAGGGACATCTATGAGATGGAGCCCGTCGCCCCAAATTTCAACCCATGGTCCGCTCATCCGATCACCTTTGATAGCAGGGACCACCCCACTAGTATCCGTCATGGCGGATCCACTGCACTGGTCCTAGCAATTCGGCCCCCATCCCAGTCCGGGTCAAGTGACGAAATCTGTGCCGCGCGTACATAATTATGCACTGAAAATACCATGGGCATAGGCGGGGGCACGATCAGGGCACCTCTCGCAATGCGGCTTAAATGCCCTAGGGGTTGTATACCTTTATCATTTTTTCTCTTTCAGGACCTAACTTTCTGGAAGCCCTTTCCGGCAGTATGATTGCCGGACACATTACGGGAAGGAACATCCAAGGAGGCAAGAAGCTAAGATGTACACGGGAACCCCTAGGTGGTCTCTCATAATAATCGATATACCCGCTTTCTACTATCCATACGCAGCTTGCCCTTGGATAGGACATGTCAAATAGTCCGTTTTTTTGCTTATTGCACTACTTGTATCAGTATGCTTTGACGTATTATTTAAATAACAATGCATAGCATTAGTCTATTATTGCATTATTTATCCCTTTTCTTATATGTTCATTTAGGACAACTTGCTCCCGTGCATTCTGGTACGGTCAATACGCCAGGGGCTTTTGTTTACCCCATAATACGGTGTGAGAAGTCCGAACACTTTCGACAATGCGGCACCCCGAACTTATTGCATTATATGCATCAGCTCCGAATCATATCTTGGGTCAATAGTTGGGTTTGCCCGGCTCCCATGCTTTGGTACCTTACGTTCCGCTATATCGGCTAAGGTAGCACTGGGAGAACTACTGCGATTGTGTCCCGGTTGTTCCGGACGAGCACCTCAGTAGAGAAAGCCAAAAACTGACTGTGATGATAAGGCGAGAGTTGGTCGCCGTTCGAGAGGTCTCAAGTCCTTAAAGACTTTTTCTGCTTCGGGCAAGGAGTCGGCCTTGCCCGACTTAGGCATGTATAGTGCCCAAATTCGGCCTTCTGAATACTAGGGGCTTCGCCAAAATTTAAAATTGTAGACTTCTATGGCTAAGTGAGAGTGATAAAGCCTTATAGTTTGATCGCCTAGTTCGTTGTGCTGAACACCTCCCTCGAAGGACCCAAAATTGGGATAAAGAGTGCTTAGGTTTATCTCGAACACACCAGTACTAGTTACATGGGTGCAGAAGCCGATGACTGACCAACTCTCGTATTTTATAAACGGCCGCACAGAAGGTAATATTTTAAATTAAAAAAGTGTTGCATAGCGCAAATGAACTTGTTTCACATTACAAGATCACATGAGCATGTTCAGTCAAAAATTACTTCTCTGGCACATTCATCCGCCACAAGACGGGAACCCTTCAGGACACTGTCATAATACATTTCAGGGTTGCGATGCTCCTTGCCATCCGGCGGCCCCTCCTTCACCAGCTTCACAACGTCTAGCTTCGCCCAGTGCACCTTCGCCCGGGAAAATACCCTGCGCGCACCCTCGATGCAAACGAACCGCTTTATGACTACAAGCCGTGGGCAGGCATCCACAAGTGGCCTCACCAGACCGAAGTAGCTGCCGGGTAGGGGCTCGCCAGGCCACATCCGGACTATAAGACCCTTCATGGCCTATTCGGCCACCTTGTGAAGCTCGACCAATTGCTTCAGCTGGTCGCTCAAGGGCATTGGGTGTTCGGTCCCAGTACACTAAGACCAGAACAACTTTTCCGTCGAGCTCCCCTCCTTAGCTTGGTAAAACTCCGTGGCATCCAGTACACTGCAGGGAAGATATGTGAACGCTCCTGGAGAGCTCCGAACTCGGGTAAGTAAAAGGAAAGTTTCCTTCACATGCTTGCTTTGCATAATGAATGCCTTACCCACTGCTATCTTCTTCACCGCATCAATCTCCTGGAGGGCCTTGTGGGCTTCAGCCTTGGCGCTCCGGGAGCTTTCGAGCGCCTCCACAAGCTCGGACTCTCGCGTCTTAGAGTCAAGCTCCAAGGACTCGTGTTTCCTGCCGAGAGCCTCGAGCTCTTGCTGCACCTCGCGTACTCGGGCTTCTTGCTTTTCCCACTCAAGGCGCTCCTTGGCCGCTTTGTTTTCGGCCTCGGACAACGCCTTCTTCAGGGTCGCCACCTCGGTCGTGGCCCCTGGCAAATTCATGATGATCCTATTATTTTACAACTGAACTTCTTTTTAAAGCATAGACAAGGCATTGCTTACCTTTGCTCTCCTCGAGCTGCCTCTTGGAAAGGCCGAGCTCGTTCTTGATACGTCTCCAATGTATCTATAATTTTTGATTGCTCCATGCTATAATATCTACTGTTTTGGACATTATTGGGCTTTATTATCCACTTTTATATTATTTTTGGGACTAACCTATTAACCGGAGGCCCAGCCTAGAATTGTTGTTTTTTTGCCTATTTTAGGGTTTCGAAGAAAAGGAATATCAAACGGAGTCCAAACGGAATGAAACCTTCGGGAACGTGATTTTCTCACCGAACATGATCCAGGAGACTTGGACCCTATGTCAAGACACAAAAGAGGAGGCCACGAGGTAGGGGGCGCGCCTACCCCCCCAGGTGCGCTCTCCACGACACCCTCGTGGGCCCCCTGTTGCTCCACCGACGTACTCCTTCTTCCTAGATATACCTACGTACCCCCAAACGATCAGATACGGAGCCAAAACCATAATTCCACCGCCGTAACGTTCTGTATCCACGAGATCCCATCTTGGGGCCTGTTCCGGAGCTCCGCCGGAGGGGGCATCGATCACAGAGGGCTTCTACATCATCACCATAGCCCCTCCGATGAAGTGTGAGTAGTTCACCTCAGACCTACGGGTCCATAGTTATTATCTAGATGGCTTCTTCTCTCTTGGATCTCAATACAATGTTCTCCCCCTCTCTTGTGGAGATCTATTCGATGTAATCTTCTTTTTGCGGTTTGTTTGTTGAGACCGATGAATTGTTGGTTTATGATCAAGTCTATCTATGAAAAAGATTTGAATATTCTCTAAATTCTTTTATGTATGAGTGGTTATCTTTGCAAGTCTCTTCGAATTATCAGTTTGGTTTGGCCTACTAGATTGATCTTTCTTGCAATGGGAGAAGTGCTTAGCTTTGGGTTCAATCTTGTGGTGTCCTTTCCCAATGACAGTACGGGAAGCAAAGCACGTATTGTATTGTTGCCATCGAGGATAACAAGATGGGATTTTCATCATATTGCATGAGTTTATCCCTCTACATCATGTCATCTTGCTTAAGGCGTTACTCTGTTTTCATTAACTTAATACTCTAGATGCATGCTGGATAGTGGTCGATGAGTGGAGTAATAGTAGTAGATGCAGGCAGGAGTCAGTCTACTTGTCTCAAACGTGATGCCTATATACATGATCATACCTAGATATTGTCATAACTATGCTCAATTCTGTCAATTTCTCAACAGTAATTCGTTCACCCACCGTAGAATACCTATGCTCTTAAGAGAAGCCACTAGTGAAACCTATGGCCCCCAGGTCCATCTTCATCATATTAATCTTCCAATACTTAGTTATTTCCTTTGCTTTTATTTTACTTTGCATCTTTATCATAAAAATACCAAAAATATTATCTTATCATATCTATCAGATCTCACTCTCGTAAGTGGCCGTGTAGGGATTGACAACCCCTTATCGCGTTGGTTGCAAGGATTTATTTGTTTTGTGTAGGTACGAGGGTCTCGTGCGTAGCCTCCTATTGGATTGATACCTTGGTTCTCAAAAACTGAGGGAAATACTTACGATACTTTGCTGCATCATCCCTTCCTCTTCGGGGAAAACCAATGTAGTGCTCAAGTGGTAGCAAGAAGGATTTCTGGCGCCGTTGCCGGGGAGTCAATGCAAAATTCAATATACCAAGTACCGATCACAATCCCTATCTCCCACATTACATTATTTGCCATTTGCCTATCGTTTTCCTCTCCCCCACTTCACCCTTGACGTTTTATTCGCCCACTCTCTCTCTCTATCCTCCCTCTCTTTCTCTATTTGCCTCTTTTTGCCCACTTGCTTTTTGTTTGCTTGTGTGTTAGTTTGCTTGCTTGTCATGATGGCTCAAGATAATACTAAATTGTGTGACTTTACCAATACCAACAACAATGATTTTATTAGCACTCCGATTGCTCCTCTTACCGATGCTGAATCTTGTGAAATTAATATTGCTTTGCTGAATCTTGTCATGAAAGATCCGTTTTCCGTCCTTCCTAGTGAAGATGCCGCTACCCATCTAAATAGCTTCGTTGATTTGTGTGATATGCAAAAGAAGAAAGATGTGGATAATGATATTGTTAAATTGAAGCTATTTCCTTTTTCGCTTAGAGGTCGTGCTAAAGCTCGGTTTTCGTCTTTGCCTAAGAATAGTATTGATGCATGGAATAAGTGCAAAGATGCTTTTATCTCTAAGTATTTTCCTCCCACTAAGATCATCTCCCTTAGAAACGATATTACGAATTTTAAGCAACTTGATCATGAACATGTTGCACAAGCTTGGCAGAGGATGAAATTAATGATACATAATTGCCCTACTCATGGTTTGAATCCGTGGATGATTATACAAAAGTTTTATGCCGGATTGAATTTTGCTTCTAGAAATCTTTTAGATTCGGCCGAGGGAGGCACTTTTATGGAAATCACTTTAGGAGAAGCTACTAAACTCCTAGATAATACTATGGTTAATTATTCTCAATGGCATATTGAAAGATCTACTAATAAAAAGGTGCATGCGATAGAAGAAATTAATGTCTTGAGTGGAAAGATGGATGAACTTATGAAATTATTTGCTAATAAATGTGTTTCTTCTAATCCTAATGATATGACCTTGTCTACTTTGATTGATAATAATAATGAATCTATGGATGTGAATTTTGTTGGTAGGAACAATTTTGGTAATAACGCGTGTCGAGGAAATTTTAATCCTAGGCCTTATCCTAGTAATCCCTCTAATAATTATGGTAATTCCTACAAAAATTCTTATGGAAATTATAATAAGATGCCCTCTGATTTTGAATCTAATATTAAAGAATTTATTACTTTGCAAAAGAATTTCAATGCTTTGATTGAAGAAAGATTGCTTAAGATTGATGACTTGGCAAGGAAAGTTGATAGAATTTATCTTGATGTTGATTCTTTGAAACTTAGATCTATTCCACCTAAGCATGATATCAATGAGTCTCTCAGAGCCATGAGAATTTCCAGTGATGAGTGCAAAGAAAGAACCGCTAGGATGCGTGCTAAGAAAGATGCCTTTATAAGAGCTTGTTCTTCTAGTTCCTATGAAAATAAAGATGAAGATCTAAAAGTTATTGATGTGTCCCCTATTAAATATTTTTTTGCAATATGAATCTTAATAATGATGGGACTGATTGTGATCCACCTTTACCTAGAAGACGGTCCAAGAATTCGGAGTTTTTAGATCTTGATGCTAAAATTGATGAAAGTGGGATTGAAGAAATTAAAACCTTTGATGTTGCTAAACCCACTATTTTGGATTTCAAGAAATTTAATTATGAAACTTTCTCTTTGATTGATTGTATTTCCTTGTTGCAATCCGTGCTAAATTCTCCTCACGCTTATAGTCAAAATAAAGCATTCACTAAACATATCGTTAATGCCTTGATGCAATCTTATCAAGAAAAACTTGAATTAGAAGTCTCTATTCCTAGAAAACTTTATGATGAGTGGGAACCAACTATTAAAATTAAAATTAAAGATCATGAATTCTATGCTTTGTGTGATTTGGGTGCTAGTGTTTCCACGATTTCAAAAACTTTGTGTGATTTGTTAGGTTTCCGTGATTTTGATGATTGCTCTCTAAACTTGCACCTTGTAGATTCTACTATTAAGAAACCTATGGGAAGAATTAATGATGTTCTTATTGTTGAAAATAGGAATTATGTACCCGGAGATTTTATTTTTCTTGACATAGATTGCAATCCTTCATGTCATGTTATTCTTGGTAGACCTTTCCTTAGAACGATTGGTGCAATTATTGATATGAAGGATGGACATATTAGATTCCAATTTCCGTTAAGGAAAGGCATGGAACGCTTTCCTAGAAATAAAATAAATTAACTTATGAATCTATTAGGAGAGCCACTTATGGATTGCCTACCAAAGATGGCAATACCTAGATCTATCCTTGCTTTTTATGCCTAGCTAGGGGCGTTAAACGATAGCGCTTGTTGGGAGGCAACCCAATTTTATTTTTATTCCTTGACGTTTGCTCATCTTTAGTAATAAATAATTTATTTAGCCTTTTGTTTAGGTTGTGTTTTTTCTGTTTAATTAGTGTTTGTGCCAAGTAGAACCGTTGGGAAGACTTGGGGAAAGTCTTGTTAATCTTGTTGTAAAAAACAGAAACTTTAGCGCTCACGAAAACTGCTGCCATTTTTATTTGGAAAGTGCTATTTAGTTAATTATTTTTTCGGATGATTAATATATAAATTCCTCACTTCCAGCAATTTATTTTAGAATTTTTGGAGTTCCAGATCTTGCGCTAGCTAAAGATTACTACAGACTGTTCTGTTTTTGACAGATTCTGTTTCTCATGTGTTGTTTCCTTATTTTGATGAATCTATGGCTAGTAAACTAGTTTATAAACCATAGAGAAGTTGGAATACAGCAGGTTTAAAACCAATATAAATAAATAATGAGTTCATTACAGTACCTTGGAGTGGTCTTTTGTTTTCTTTCGCTAACGGAGCTCACGAGATTTTCTACTTTAAGTTTTGTGTTGTGAAGTTTTCAAGTTTTGGGTAAAGATTTGATGGATTATGGAACATGGATTGGCAAGAACCTAAGATTGGGGATTCCCTTGGAACCCCAAGATAATCTAAGGACACCTAAAAACCAAAGCTTGGGGATGCCCCGAAAGGCATCCCCTCTTTTCGTCTAATTCTATCGGTAACATTACATGGAGCTATATTTTTATTCACCACATGATATGTGTTTTGCTTGGAGCGTCTTGTATTATTTGAGTCTTTATTTGTTAGTTTACCACAATCATCCTTGCTGTACACACATTTTGAGAGCCCCATACACTACTAGGAAAAGGCCTACTAGTGGCGCACCAGTTTTGCCTACTAATCGCGCACTATTGGTGCGCCACTAGTACCACGCCACTAGTATTATATACTAATGGCGCACCATGTGGTGCGCCATTAGTATACCATTCGGTGCTCCACTGGTATTCCCTCCAGGTGCGCCACTAATAACCTTATAGGTGCGCCACTAGTAATAAAAGAAGGTGCGCCACTAATAAGGGCGTAAATGCACCACTAATAATGTATTTGGAAAACAAACAAAAATCTAAATTTACAGAAAACAACATATAAGGAAAAATAATTTAAAAACAAAAAATGAAATAGAATCATAATTTATATTATAGTTAGAATATTACAATGTCTTTACAAGTTTCTAATAAAAGGAAAATTGCAAGGAAATAAAAGAAAATCCTAAAACTAATCTTCTAATAATCTTTTCTTCTTTTCTTCACTTTATCCCACTTTCGACGAGTATTTATCTGACAGAGCTAAATAATCAGGGCATTTACCTTTTGATAATATTATTATACTATGCTACCAGTATACTACTCCACTTGGATTTTTTAGATGAGCAGATCTGAGATGGACATTTGTTCAAGTGGCTATAGGAAGGCTTGAAGAATTCTCATCGGTTCAAGTGGCTACAGATAGTCGCACAGCTGGAATATAGACTACTAGAACTATTTGAAAAGAAAACAAGAGTAAATCTGAACGTACTAGTCAGATCCGATCACATTGAGCTAGAAACAAAATTCATCAGGAAAAAGATGGCCGGTGACTTACTTCCAGACGTTGAGGATCTCGTTGTGCCCGGCGAAGATGCCGCGGAGCGCGTCGTGGATGGACTACTCATAGCGATAGCTGCCGCAGATGAACTCGTTGTCCTGAAGGTAGTCCAGCAGCCAGGATTTAAAGATAGGAGGGCTAGAACTAAAAGAACTAACATCTTAGAAAGCAACAGGAGATAATTCATATATTCAAAATACATATGAAGTGGTCTTCACCAAATTTGTTGAAACATGAACGAAATGTTTTAGCAGTACCAATGATACATGTCAAATTAATTGTTCCTGTCATGACAATGTAAAAGTAGTACTTGCATGCCAATGAAGACTTGCTAGTGTCAGATTCTATGAGATTCAGGACATGTGTAATTGTGCCAAGTTCACTTGTAATGCCATTATTCATGATCTGAACTTTATCCTCCACAAAATAAAATAACAGTTGATCCATGCGAAGGATACTTAATTTTGAAGCTATTGTTAATTTATAAACTGAATATAAAGTGAGTTTATAAATTCAGAAACAAAAAATTCAGTTAGGCTACTGTTAACTGAATTTTGGAGTGTATACTTAACAAACGATTCATTTGAATGTACAGTCAAATTAAAAAAATGTGTTCATGGGGCAGCAGCACTAAGAACTGAAAGAAAAAGGTGCAGAAAAAATATACTAAAAAACAATATTAAAGTAGGCTAAAAAAATTCAGTAGAAATTAACTTCTCTATGAGGCAGACTGAATTTATTTAGATTTTTATAAGTTCCAAAGTTTTCCATTAGTGGCATATTATATTAAACTAAAGAACCGAATCATCTGAATGAAAGCATGTTAGCATCAAATTAAAGCCGTCAGTTTGCATGCTTACTTATTGTCAAATCCTAAGTCCTAACTGAAGTAGATTCGCTGCAGTTTTAGTAAAGTGTTTTCAGACCAACAATTTCAGTACACAATTTTTTAGACCAAGTAACTAACAACTTCAGTGAGACAGACACAGTGTAGTGTGAATTTCAATTGGCTAAATCATATATAGAAATCAGTATCTTCTCTATGAACCTGAAACTGAGATGACTGGACTAATTTTGCACATTTGATTTATGAATTTATTCTTCTTCGACAACCAACTAAACTTCGGATCACCTTCTAAGCATCTGTACATACTACATAGGCTGATTAATCCAACAGCCACAATGCAAATATCGACTATTTCCATTCAACTTCTTCACTTACTCATTATTATCTAATGAAACCATTCATAACTGATGAAGCAGATTGGCTGAAGTTATTATCAAGTCCTAAGTCCTAATTGAAGCCGATCAACTGCACTTCAGTAAACTGTTTTTCAGACTGACAGCTTCAACGAGACAGGCACAATCTAATGTGAATTTCGATTGGCTAAATCATATAGAAATCAGTATCTTCAGTATGATACTGAAATTGGAATGACTGGACTAATTTGGCACTACTGTACAAGGTTGGTACAGTGAGGCATATTTGTGGAACTAGTTTGAGGGTAGGTCCAACAAGTGTCTGCTGGTGGTGGTTGTGATTATGCACCACCAACAAAAGTGGTGAAGCTGAAGCAAGAATGAGTGGGTGAAAAAAACTTGTTCATTAGTACACCTCATACAATATAAACTGAAGATAAAAAAGGGATTGCTTTATGTTGCTGCTACTACAGTTTTAATCAAATTATTAGGTTTGACCGTGCAGTTTTACTTGCAGTTCATGTGGCCTGGCTGTATAGCTGCAGGCGCAAGGAATCCTTCCTTGTCGGATCCCCATCGCTGGAGAGGCTCCTCTGGTGGGCCTGGCCGTGTGAGACCAATCTACATGGTCAGTGTCGGAGCAGCTTCTCCATGGCCCGCCCCCTTCCTTCAACTGCATTGCCTGCACACAACCACACGCATGCACGAACGCATCAGATCAGGGGAAGAAGAAGAAGCAGCAGCAACAGCAAGAGGAGGAAGAAGACAAGGCACTCACGTGTGCGTCAGATGCTCCTGAGATTTGGAGGGGATCCCGTGCTGCTGCCAGATTTAGGTTGGGCGCAACGGCGAGAGGTGGAAGGAGGCGTGCTTCGTGGTGGATAAGGTGGCGTTCCTCTACTGGTTGCCGAAGCCCGACCACGGCTATGGCCGTGGCGGCTGGATCTGGGGCCTTGGGGTGGCGGGGAGCTCCTCCTCCTGCAGCTCGGTGGCCTCCACACCCCGGAGCAACGCCGTCGCTGGAGGACGTGGTCACCAGCTCTCCTCAGAATCTGGTGAGGAGGGTTGGGGAAGGATCTCACCACGGCTCCATGCCCTGGATCTGGTGTGAGGGAGGGGGAAGGGGGCTCGCCATGGTCAGGAGGGAGAGGAAGAGGCAGGCGGCCGGGGCTTCCCGATCTAAATCGAAGTCAAGGGAGGTGGGTGGGTGTGTCAGGAGGAAGGTGAGGGGAGAGAACATGACGAGAGGGAGGGGATAAGGGGTGATAGCAATGGCACACTGGTAGGGGTGCTCCATACGTATAGATAGCAATGGCGCATCTCTTACTGGTGCGCCATTACTAGTTAAAACTAGTAATGGGGCACTATCCACTGATGCGCCATTACTAGTTAAAACTAGTAATGGCGCACTATCCACTGATGCGCCATTAGTATTTTTGAAAAAAACAATTTTTTTACTAGTGGCGCATCATGGATGTGGTGCGCCATTAGTATTTGGACACTAATGGCGCACCAACACATGGTGCGCCATTAGTATATAGTAGTGGCGCACCACTTGTCTGGTGCGCCATTAGTGTCAATTTCATCTATATCCCTTTTCCTAGTAGTGATACATGATTTGGAATGTGTTAGAATACTCTATGTGCTTCGCTTATATCTTTTGAGTTATATAGTTTTGCTCCAGGACTTCACCTATATCTTTTAGAGCACGGTGGTGGATTTGTTTTATAGAAACTATTGATCTCTCATGCTTCACTTAGATTAATTTGATAGTCTTAAATAGCATGGTAATTTTCTTAAATAATCCTAATATGCTAGGTATTCAAGATTAGTATAATAATCCTCGGAGTGTTTTGAATTCTAAGAGACGTTTGATGCTTGATGATTGTTTTGAGATATGGAGGTAATAATATCAAAGTCATGCTAGTTGAGTAGTTGTGAATTTGAGGAGTGCTTCTGTTGAAGTTTGAAATTTGAAACATGAGGTGTTTTTTGATTGTCTTCCTTATGAGTGGCCGTTGGGGATGAGCGATGGTCTTTTCCTACCAATCTATCCCCCTAGGAGGATGCGCGTAGTGCCCGAGGTTTTTGATGACTTGTAGATTTTTGCAATAAGTATGTGAGTTCTTTATGACTAATATTGAGTCCATGGATTATACGCACCCTCACCCTTCCATCATTGCTAGCCTCTTCGGTACCGTGCATTGCCCTTTCTCACATTGAGAGTTGGTGCAAACTTCGCCGGTGCATCCAAACCCCGTGATATGATACGCTCTTTCACACATAAACCTCCTTATATCTTCCTCAAAATAGCCACCATACCTACCTATTATGGCATTTCCATAGCCATTCCGAGATATATTGCCATGCAACTTTCCACCATTCCGTTTATCATGATACATTCATCATTGTCATATTGCTTAGCATGTTCATGTAGTTGACATAGTATTTGTGGCAAAGCCACCGTTCATAATTCTTTCATACATGTCACTCTTGGTTCATTGCATATCCCGCAACACCACTGGAGGCATTCATATAGAGTCATCTTTTGTTCTAGCATCAAGTTGTAATCATTGAGTTGTAAATAAATAGAAGTGTGATGATCATCATTTTCATGGTGCATCCGTTGCATGGCAATCCCTACTCCTTGAATTAACATCAATCGGTGGGCATCTCCATAGCACATTGATTAGCCTCGTTGATGTGAGACTTTCTCCCTTTTTGTCTTCTCCACATAACCCCCATCATCATATTCTATTCCACCCATAGTGCTATGTCCATGGCTCGCGCTCATATATTGCGTGAAAGTTTATAGGTTTGAGATTGCTAAGGTATGAAACAATTGCTTGGATTGTCATCGGGGTTGTGCATGATGAGAGCATTCTTGTGTGATGAAAATGGAGCATGACTAAACTATATGATTTTGTAGGGATGAACTTTCTTTGGCCATGTTATTTTGAGAAGACATAATTGCTTAGTTAGTATGCTTGAAGTATTATTATTTTATGTCAATATGAACTTTTATCTTGAATCTTTAGGATCTGAATAATTCATACCACAATTAAGAAGAATTACATTAAAATAATGCCAAGTAGCACTCGGCATCAAAAATTCTATTTTTACCATTTACCTACTCGAGGATGAGCAGGAATTAAGATTGGGGATGCTTGATACGTGTCCAACTTATCTATAATTTTTGATTGCTCCATGCTATATTATCTACTATTTTGGACATTATTGGGCTTTATTACCCACTTTTATATTATTTTTGGGACTAACCTGTTAACGGGAGGCCCAGCCCAGAATTGCTTTTTTTTTGCCTAATTTAGGGTTTCGAAGAAAAGGAATATCAAACGGAGTCCAAACGGAATGAAACCTTCGGGAACGTGATTTTTCTCACCGAACATGATCCAGGAGACTTGGACCCTACGTCAAGACACAAAAGAGGAGGCCACGAGGTAGGGGGCGCGCCTACCCCCCCCCCCCCCAGGCGCGCCCTCCAACCTCGTGGGTCCGGTGTTGCTCCACTGACATACTCCTTCCTCCTATATATACCTACATACCCCCAAACAATCAGATACGGAGCCAAAACCCTAATTCCACCACCGTTACTTTCTATCTCCATGAGATCCCATCTTGGGGCCTGTTCCGGAGCTCCGCCTGAGGGGGAATCGATCACGGAGGGCTTCTACATCATCACCATAGACCCTCCGATGAAGTGTGAGTAGTTCACCTGAGACCTACGGGTCCATAGTTATTAGCTAGATGGCTTCTTCTCTCTTTTTTTTATCTCAATACAATGTTCTCCCCCTCTCTTGTGGAGATCTATTCGATGTAATCTTCTTTTTGCGGTGTGTTTGTTGAGACCGATGAATTGTGGGTTTATGATCAAGTCTATCTATGAACAATATTTGAATCTTCTCTGAATTTTTTTATGTATGATTGGTTATCTTTGCAAATCTCTTCAAATTATCAGTTTGGTTTGGCCTACTAGATTGATCTGTCTTGGAATAGGAGAAGTGCTTAGCTTTGGGTTCAATCTTGCAGTGTCCTTTCCCAGTGACAGTAGGGGCAGCAAGGCACGTATTGTAGTGTTGCCATCGAGGATAGCAAGATGGGGTTTTCATCATATTGCATGAGTTTATCCCTCTACATCATGTCATCTTGCTTAAGGCGTTACTCTGTTTTCATTAACTTAATATTCTAGATGCATGTCGTAAAGCGGTCGATGAGTGTAGTAAGAGTAGTATCTGCAGGCAGGATTCGGTCTACTTGTCTCGGACGTGATGCCTATATACATGATCATACCTAGATATTCTCATAACTATGCTCAATTATGTCAATTGCTCAATAGTAATTCGTTCACCCAACGTAGAATACCTATGCTCTTGAGAGAAGCCACTAGTGAAACCTATGGCCCCCGGGTCTATCTTCATCATATTAATCTTCCAATACTTAGTTATTTCCTTTTCTTTTATTTTACTTTGCATCTTTATCATAAGAATACCAAAAATATTATCTTATCATATCTATTAGATCTCACTCTCGTAAGTGGCAGAGTAGGCATTGACAACCCCTTATCGCGTTGGTTGTGAGGATTTATTTGTTTTGTGCAGGTACGAGGGAGTCGCGCGTAGCCTCCTACTGGATTGATACCTTGGTTCTCAAAAACTGAGGGAAATACTTATGCTACTATGCTGCATCATCCCTTCCTCTCCGGGGAAAACCAACACAAGTGCTCAAGAGGTAGAAGTTCTCGGACCTCTCCAGGTCCTACTTCAGTGCAGAGACCTCCGCAGTACGTGCGGCAGCGGCCAGCAATGAAGCCTCCACATACACATAGACATATTCTGATTAGACTCCTGAGTCATCATTTGATCCTCTATTCGGCCTTTCTTCTAGAACGCTGACAGAGCATCAGATATTTTGATTGCTTTCCTCAAAGCCTGTTAGGAGGCTGGCGCAAGCTTCGGCCAGTCTATTTTTGGCGGACTAAACTTTCTCGATCACCGCACTCATGATAGTGCGGTGCTCTTTGTCGATGGAAGCACCGCGAAGCACTTCCAGCAAGTTTTCCGGTGCCTCTAGATGGACAGAGGACACCGGCATGGGCGGCTGGCCCCCCTTAACGGGGGATCGCCTGCCGGAGTCCGAAACCATCGAAGGTTCCGGCACAGTGTTCGGCTAGGGGCCGAACTCGGAGCCCGTGGGAGTTTTGCTCCCTTTGCGTCCAGGGTCCGAGAGGTCGCCTCGAGGCGCCTCCAGGACCACCTCCCCTCGGCTTGGTGCCTTTCGAGACAACACCTCGACATTGTCCGTAGGGAGAGGGGTGGAGGTGGTCAGAAGAGAACCGATGTTCATATCCGACGAGTCCAATGAACCGCTCGACGAAGATACGTCGAGATGAGCTCGGGACGGACTGCACAATCATGTTCGGCATGAGGAGAAGCAGTGGAATAAAACATACCATGAATTACTATGGTGTCCGGATACTTACGACTTCGCCAGGGGCTTGACCCTGGGTAGCCACTCGTCACCACTGTACGCGGCCATCGTGGAGCAGTCCGGAGGGAGGGTCCTTCCCTTCTTGGACCCTTCGGCCTCCCCGGTTGGTTCGGCCTTCCTTTTCTTGTCTCCCCGGGCTGGGGGGAGAACTTTCCTCCTCCTCCTCGTTTTCGTGGGAGGAGTGCACGTCGGAGTCATCGGACGATGAGTCCGATACAACCTTGGGCTGGAGACCCTTTCGGGTCCCCGTGGCCTTCTTCTTGGTCTTCTTCGTCGGCACCTCGTAAGGTGCCGGAGCCAGCATCTCCGTTAGGAGAGCATCTGCAAGATCTTCAGGCAGGGGGCTGGGCAATCAAGATCCTCCACTGTCTGTATCCAGTCCTATTAATGACATGGAAGCTTAGATCCCGCACGTGATTTAACTAGGGAAAATAAATACCCTGTAAGATATAAAAACTTACCGGATTGGCATGGCACTTTGCGCTGACTCCGCGGTCCTCGGTGAGGGATGGAAGTACCTCAGCACCCTTGAACAGCACCCTCCAGACGTCCTTGTGCGTCGTGTCGTAGAGCTCTCGCAGCGTCTGGTGCTTGGCCGGGTCGAACTCCCACAAATTGAATGCCCGTCGTTGACACGGGAGAATCTGCCGGAAGAGCATGACCTGGATCACGTTGACGATCTTGATTTTCTTGCTCATCATGTTCCTGATGCAGGTCTGGAGTCGGGTTAGCTCTACCGAGGAACCACATGATAGGCCCTTCTCTTTCTAGGAAGTGAGCCGGGTGGGGATTCCGGATCGAAATTTGGTGTCGTGCGGCTCGGTGATGTAGAACCACCCCGATAGCCACCCCTTTATGGTCTCCACATAGGAGCCTTCGAGCCAGGTGACATTAGGCATTTTGCCCACCATGGCACCTCCGCACTCTGCTTGCTGGCCAACCACCACCTTCGGTTTGACATTGAAGGTCTTCAGCCATAGGCTGAAATGGGGCCTGATGCGGAGGAAGGCCTCGCACACAACGATAAACGCCGAGATGTTGAGGATGAAATGGGGTGCCGGATCATGAAAATCCAGCTTGTAGTAGAACATGAGCCCGCGGACAAATGGGTGGAGGGGTGTGATGCCCCGATGATTAAGCTACAGTAATTCCCTCCTAATGATGCCACATCATCATGATTACTGTTGTTAAACTCACGTTGGTTCGAAACCTGTTCAAATTTCAAATTCAAATCCAAGTCCAAAATTCAAATTGCCAAACATGAAAACTAAAATGTTCAAAGTGTGGCAAATAATCCTTGGATATTTGTCATGTTGGAACTAACCTCATTTGAGTTCCCAAAATGCCCCTAGGATTTTATCTTGTGGTCCAACAATAATTAAATTGGCCTTTCAAGTTTCTAAAAATGGTTAGCCAACTCCTTCTGACCCCAAATTTGTTATGCAACTTCACTTTGTTCCTATCTATTTTTCTGCAAAGTGCCATATTTAACAAAAATAATTCAGTAGCTCTTTTAAATAGGATACAGAGGCAAATCAAAAAAATAAAAGAAAAGAAAAGGCCCCCACCCCCTAGTGGGCCATGTGGCCCAGCTGGCCATCCAGCTGGTCGGCCAGGCCATCCCACTTGCACCACCCACGCCGCCGAGGGGATAAGTCTCCCCCTCGTCCTCGTCAGCCCCAGATATCCCCCCCTCGCTCGGCTCTCTCCCTCTCGGTTCTCTCTACCGGAGCGCCGTCAGCGCCGTTGCCGCGGCCTCGACCCCTGCCTCACCATCGCCACTTGTCGTTGTCGACCCCCGCCGCCGCACGAGGACCCGAAGCCGCCTAACGCTGCCCCAACGTCGCCGCATCCCCATCCTCATCCCCACCGGACTGCGCCCGCCTTCCCGCCGCCGCGACGCCGCCCCGTCGTCCTCGTCTCCTTGCCGGACATGGCCACGACTCCTCCCTGAGCGCACTGCCCGAACCGCTACAACACCGGTGAGGACCCCGGTCCTCCTCTCTCCCTCGCCTCGCAGCCGGACCGCGCCCCGCGCACGCTCACCGTAACCGCCGCTCGGTTCGTTCCCCGCTCCGGCCGCTCGCTATCCCTGCGCGCTGCATCTCCTGCCCCGTTTCCCCGGTGGTGTTGCTCCTCCCAACGGCCTCCCGTGCGCCGCCCGACCCCGCTCCCCCTCGACGCTGCTCGTCGCCCGCGACTCGGGCCTCCCTTGCTCGCGCCCAGCTTGGCCTGCACCCGCGCGTGCCCACGCACTCCGCCCGCTCACCGTCCCAACCCTGCCGCCGCGCTCCACCGCGTGACCCCGCTCCTGGCCTTCCCCCCTCTCTGCCTCTCCTCGCACCGCTTCAGAGCGCGACCTCGCCGCCGACTCCCGCCCGCACCTTGCTCCAGCCCCGCTACTCCGCCTGCGACCCATGCACCCGCTCCCCCGCGCCCCGGCCACATCCCCTGCCGACGCCCGCGCCCATGGACGCCGTGTGCGCCCGCTCGCACATCCCCGCCTGCGGAACCACCGCACCTGGTCGTGCCTACTTCGGCCGGCCGCGCCTGCCCCACTCCGTCGCTCGCCTCGTGAAGCTCTGCTGGATCGGAGTTTGTGGGACGTTATCGAGTTGAACGTGTGCTGAACTCGGAGGTGCCATACGTTCGGTACTTGGATGGGTCGGATGATGAAGACGTACAACTACATCAACTGCGTTGTGCTAACGCTTCCGCTTTCGGTCTAAGAGGGTACGTGGACACACTCTCCCCGCTCGTTGCTATGCATCACCATGATCCTGAGTGTGCGTAGGATTTTTTTTTTTGAAATTACTACGTTCCCCAACAAAATGCCATAATAGGATACATTAGTCATAAAGAACTCACATACTTATTGCAAAAATCTATTAGTTATCGAAACAAAGTACTACGCGCATGCTCCTAGGGAGATAGATTGGTAGGAAAAGACCATAGCTCAAAACAATTATCAAGTATCAAACTTCTCATAGTATTCAATGCACTTATATGAAAGTTTTTATTATGCCGAAAGGCAAATTACCATGCTGTTCTAAAGGACTCTCAAAATAATATAAGTGAAGAATGAGAGATCAATTATTTCTGTAAAATAAAACCACCACCGTGCTCTAGAAGATATAAGTGAAGCACTAGAGGAAAAACTATATAGCTCAAAAGATATAAGTGAAGTACATAGAGTATTCTAACAAATTCTGAATCATGTGTGTCTCTCTCAAAAGGTGTGTACAGCAAGGATGATTGTGGTAAACTAAAAAGCAAAGACTCAAATCATACAAGACGCTCCAAGCAAAACACATGTCATGTGGTGAATAAAAATATAGCTCCAAGTAAAGTGATCGATGAACGAAGACAAAAGAGGGGATGCCTTCCACGGCATCCCCAAGCTTAGGATTTTTGGTGTCCTTGGATTTTACCTTTGGGTGCCTTGGGCATCCCCAAGCTTAGTCTCTTGCCACTCCTTGTTCCATAATCCATCAAATCTTTACCCAATACATGAAAACTTCACAACACAAAACTTAACAGAAAATCTCGTGAGCTCCGTTAGCGAAAGAAAACAAAACACCACTTGAAGGTACTGTAATGAACTTATTCTTTATTTATATGGGTGTAAAACATACTGTATTCCAACTTTTCTATGGTTTATAAACTCCATTACTAGTGATAGATTCATCAAAATAAGCAAACAACACACGAAAAATAGAATCTGTCAAAAACAGAACAGTTTGTAGTAATCTGTATCAAACGCATACATCTGGAACCCCAAAAATTCCAAAATAAATTGATGGACGTGAGGAATTTATCTATTAATCATCTGCAAAAATAATTAACTAAATAGCACCGCAGCAATTCTCGTGAGCGCTAAAGTTTCTGTTTTTTACAGCAAGATCAAAAAGACTTTCCCCAAGTTATCCCACCGGTTCTACTTGGCACAAACACTAATTAAACACAAAAAACACAACCAAAACAGAGGCTAGATAAATTAGTTATTACTAAACAGGAACAAAAATAAAATTGGGTTGCCTCCCTACAAGAGCTATCGTTTAACGCCCCTAGCTTGGCATAAAAGCAAGAATAGATCTAGGTACTGTCATCTTTGGTAGGCAATCCATAAGTGGATCTCATAATATATTCATATGGTAATTTAATTTTCTTTCTAGGGAAGTGCTCCATGCCTTTCCTTAACAGAAATTGGAATCTAATATGCCCTTCCTTCATATCAATAATTGCACCAATCGTTCTAAGGAAAGGTCTACCAAGAATAATAGGACATGAAGGATTGCAATCTATATCAAGAACAATGAAATCTATGGGCACATAATTCCTATTTGCAACAATAAGAAAATCATTAATTCTTTCCATAGGTTTCTTAATAGTGGAATCCGCAAGGTGCAAGTTTAAAGAATAATCATCAAATTCACGGAAACCTAGCAAATCACACAAAGTTTTTGGGATCGTGGAAACACTAGCACCCAAATCACACAAAGCATAGCATTAATGATCTTTAATTTTAATTTTAATTGTAGGTTCCCATTCATCATAACATTTTCTAGGGATAGAAACTTCCAACTCAAGTTTTTCTTCGTAAGATGGCATTAAAGCATCAACGATATGTTTAGTAAAAGCTTTATTTTGACTATAAGCATGAGGAGAATTTAGCACAGATTGCAACAAGGAAATACAATCTATCAAAGAGCAATTATCATAATTAAATTCCTTGAAATCCAAGATAGTGGGTTCATTGCTATCTAAAGTTTTAACCTCTTCAATCCCACTTTTACCAATTTTTGCATCAATATCTAAAAACTCCGAATTTTTGGGACGCCTTCTAACGAAAGTTGACTCATCTCCAGTCCCATCATTATCAAGATTCATATTGCAAAACAAGGATTTAATAGGGGGCACATCAATCACTTTTAGATCTTCACCCTTATTATCATGAAAACTAGAAGAACACACCTTCACAAAGAAATCTTTCTTAGCACGCATCCTAGCGGTTCTTTCCTTGCACTCATCAATGGAAATTCTCATGGCTTTGAGAGACTCATTGATATAATGCTTAGGTGGAATAGATCTAAGTTTCAAAGAATCAACATCAAGATAAATTCTATCCACGTTCCTAGCCAATTCATAAATCTTAAGCATTTTTTCTTCAATCAAAGCATTGAAACTCTTTTGCGAACTAATAAATTCTTTAATACTAGATTCAAAATCAGAGGGCATCTTATTATAATTTCCGTAAGAATTGTTGTAGGAACTACCATAATTATTAGAGGAATTCTTAGGAAACGGCCTAGAATTAGAATTACCTCAATACGCGTTGTTACCAAAATTGTTCCTACCAACAAAATTCACATCCATAGATTCATTATTATTCTCAATTAAAGCAGACAAAGGCATATCATTGGGATCAGTAGGAGTACTCTTATTAGCAAACAATTTCATAAGTTCATCCATCTTTCTACTCAAAACATTAATCTCTTCAATTGCATGCACCTTTTTACTAGTAGATCTTTCAGTGTGCCATTGAGAATAATTAACCATAATATTATCTAGGAGTTTAGTAGCTTCTCCTAAAGTGATTTCCATCAAAGTGCCTCTCGCGGCCGAATCTAAAATATTTCTAGAAGAAAAATTCAATCCGGCATAAAATTTTTGTATAATCATCCATAAAGTGATTGTGCAACATGCTCATGATCAAGTTGTTTAGAATTCATAATATCGTTTCTAAGTTGATGATCTTAGCGGGAGGAAAATACTTAGAGATAAAAGAATCTTTGCACTTATTCCACGAATCAATACTATTTTTAGGCAAAGACGAAAACCAAGCTTTAGCACGATCTCTAAGTGAAAACTGAAATAGCTTAAGTTTAATAATATCATTATCCACATCTTTATTCTTCTGCAAACACACAAATCTACAAAGTTGTTTAGATGGGTAGCGGCATCTTCACTAGGAAGACCAGAAAACGGATCTTTCATGACAAGATTCAGCAAAGCAGTATTAATTTCACAAGATTCTGCATCGGTAAGAGGAGCAATTGGAGTGCTAATAAAATCATTATTGTTGGTATTGGCAAAGTCACACAATTTAGTAGTATCTTGATCCATCGTGACAAGCAAGCAATCCAACACACAAGCAAACAAGCGAAGAAAAAGAGAATGGAAAGAGAGGGTGAAAGGAAAAGAGGGTGAATAAAACGGCAAGGGTGAAGTGGGGGAGAGGAAAACGAGAGGCAAATGGAAAATAGTGTAATGCGAAGGGTAAGAGTTTGTGATGGGTACTTGGTATGTCTTGACTTGTGCGTAGATCTCCCCAGCAACGGCGCCAGAAATCCTTCTTGCTACCTCTTGAGCATGCGTTGGTTTTCCCTTGAAGAGGAAAGGGTGATGCAGCAAAGCAGCGTAAGTATTTCCCTCAGTTTTTGAGAACCAAGGTATCAATCTAGTAGGAGACCACGCGCGAGTCACCTCGTACCTACACAAACAAATAAGAACCTCGCAACCAATGCGATAAAGTGGTTGTCAATCCCTTCACGACCCCTTGCAAGAGTGAGATCTGATAGAGATAATAATAATAAGAAAAATATTTTTGGTATTTTTATGATATAAATTAAAAGTAAGGAATGCAAAATAAAACAGATTGGAAACTTGTATGATGGAAAATAGACCCGGCGGCCATATGTTTCACTAGTGGCTTCTCTTAAGATAACATAAGTATTATGGTGGGAAACAAATTACTGTCGAGCAATTAATAGAATTGAGCATAATTATGAGAATATCTATGTATGGTCATGTATATAGGCATCACGTCCGTGACAAGTAGACCGACTCCTTCCTACATCTACTACTATTACTCCACACATCGACCGCTATCCAGCATGCATCTAGAGTATTAAGTTCATAAAAACGGATAATGCTTTAAGAAAGATGACATGATGTAGAGGGATAAACTCATGCAGTATGATATAAACCCCATCTTTTTATCCTCGATGGCAACAACACAATACGTGTCGTTTCCCCTATTGTCACTGGGATCGAGCACCGCAAGATTGAACCCAAAGCTAAGCACTTCTGCCATTGCAAGATAGATCAATCTAGTAGGCCAAACCAAACTGATAATTCGAAGAGACTTGCAAAGATAACCGATCATACATAAAAGAATTCAGAAAATATTCAAATATTATTCAGAGATAATCTTGATCATAAACCCACAATTCATCGGATCTCGACAAACACACCGTAAAAAGAAGATTACATCGAATAGATCTCCAAGAAGATCGAGGAGAACTTTGTATTGAGATCCAAAGAGAGATAAGAAGCCATCTAGCTAATAACTATGGACCTGAAGGTCTGAAGTAAACTAATCACACATCATCGAAGAGGCTATGGTGTTCATGTAGAAGCCCTCCGTGATCAATGCCCCCTCCGATGGATTGCCGAAAAAAGCCCCAATATGGGATCTCACGGGTACAGAAGGTTGCGGTGGTGGAATTAGGTTTTCGTGGTGCTCTCTGATGTTTTCAGGGTACGTACGTATATATAGGAGGAAGAAGTAGGTCAGTGCCTAGGGTGGAGGGCGTGCCTAGGGGGTAGGCGCACCCCCTGCCTCGTGGCTTCCTCGTTGGTTTCTTGACGTCCACTCCAAGTCCTCTGGATCACGCTTGTTCCAAAAATCACGCTCCCGAAGGTTTCATTCCATTTGGACTCCGTTTGATATTCTATTTCTGCGAAACACTGAAATAGGCAAAAAATAACAAGTTGGGCTGGGCCTCCGGTTAATAGGTTAGACCCAAAAATAATATAAAACTGTATAAATAAGCTCGTTAAACATCCAAAACATAATATATAATAGCATGGAACAATAAAAACTTATAGATATGTTGGAGACGTATCACGACCAAATTCAATTTATTCCTCACATGCACAACAATACAAAATTCTACCCACGACAATTGGACATCGCATTGCAGAATTGAACCAAGTAGTTAACTAAACACCACAACAAATGAACCAAACATTAACTGAGCAGCACATTGCACAATATAACATACTCCTAATGGAAGTTCAGACATCTAACCAAACCAAGCATGCTTGACAACTTGGAAATATAGCAATTGTGTTTGTATCTCATGCATTTAGTACAACCAAGTTCAATTTATTCCTCACATGGTATACAATAATAGAATGCACCCACAACAATTGCACATCGCATTGCAGAATAGAACCTAATAGTTAACGAAACACGACAACAAATGAACCAAACATTAACTAAGCACCACATTGCACAATATAATATACTCCTCATAGAAGATCAGACAGTTAACCAAACCAAGCATGCTTAACAACTTGGAAATATAGCAATTGTATTTGTTTCTCATGTATTTAGTACAACCAAATTCAATTATTTATCACATGGTATACAATAACAGAATGCACCCACAACAATTGAACATCGCAATGCAGAATTGAACCAAACAGTTAACTAAACACCACAACAAATGAACCAAATGTTAACTGAGCACCACACTGCACAATGTATAACATACTAGAAGATCAGACAGTTAACCAAACCAAGCATGCTTGAAAACTTGGAAGTATAGCAATTATATTTGTTTCTCATGTATTTTGTAAAGAAAAATTCAATTTATTTCTCACATGGAAGATACCCTGAAGAATTGAACATCACATTTGCAGAATTGAACCAAAGAGTTAACGGAACACGACAACTAATTAACCAAACAGTTAATAAGTGAGCACCACATTGCACGACATATAGAACATATACACTAGAGCAACAAATTGCATGGTAAAGGTAGATAGCACAATTCACTAGAATTTGTTATGGAAAGGCAGTAGCTAGCAAACTGAAAATGGGTGCTTATAGTGAGCTAATAATACAAGCTTCTCATCATTGTCGGAGATATCCATGACGATTGACTACTTGGACATGGAAGAGGGTGAGGCCTCCGCATCGTGGGTACCCTCGTCGTAGTGGTGAGTTGCCTGAGCCGCTCCAAGCACCAACCTGCTGGCTCTTGAGATGAGGTAAGCACGTGCATGCTGTGAAAACACCTCATAGGCTTTGTCGAACGCACCGAGGGTGGGCTTGAGAAAACGCCACGAACAGTCGTTTAAAGCAGCCAAACGCGTTGCGTCGTCAGCGCGCGAGGAGTCGACGATGGCCTCGACGACGAGGTGCTGCTCCAAGATCTAGAGGTTGGCACAAATGGCAGCCATCGCGACCTCATCTACGCATGCGGCCATGATTTGTTTCTCCGCTGGTAAATGCTCCTTGAGATCCTGGCTATACTGCGTGCACCATGGCTTAGGGCGGCGCTTATTTGGTGGAGGGGTCGGTGATTTGGGTGGAAGGTGTTGCGCCGGCGGTTGGGGCATGTGGGATGTGGAAGGAGGAGGAGGATGGGTGTAACGCCCTCGATGCGGTTATAGCTCCCACGTGTCGAGGCACGACTTAGAGGCATAACCGCATTGAAAGTAATGTCGCAAGTCAGGCAATCATTACAACATCCCATGTATAATAGAATAAAAGGGGGAGAACATAGTTGGCTTACACTCGCCACGTCACATCAGAGTACATAAATAACATCCATCAAACAAACACTCATGGCCCGACTACGGCGCCAAAATAGAAGAAAACCCAACATGCGACAAGGCCCTGAATCGAACCCCAACTAGGCACCACTACTGATCATCAGGAAAAGACACATAGTAACGCTGAGAGTCCTCGTCAAACTCCCACTTGAGCTCGTACTCATCACCTGGAGCGGAATCACCTAGACCTACATCTGAAGTTATAGTATCTGTGAGCCACGGGGACTCAGCAATCTCGCACCCTCGCGATCAAGACTATTTAAGCTTATAGGAATGGATAAGGCAAATATATGTGGAGCTGCAGCAAGCGACTAGCATGTATGGTGGCTAACTTATCCGCAAAAGAGAGCGAGAAGAGGGGGCAAAGCACGAGCGAGAATCTAGAGGAACAACCTGTGCAAGCATAACTCCAACACCGTGTCCACTTCCCGGACTCCGCCGAGAAGAGGCCATCACGGTAACACACTCAGTTGATTCATTTTAATAAATTAAGGTTCAAGTTATCTACAACCGGACATTAACCAATTCCCATCTGCCCATAACCGCGGGCACGGCTTTCGAAAGTTCAATCCCTGCAGGGGAGTCCCAACTTAGCCCATGATAAGCTCTCACGGTCAACGAAGGAATAGACCTCCACCCGAGACACACCGATCAGACTCGGTAACCCGGTACAACAAGACAATTCGACAGGTTAAAACAAGACCAGCAACACCGCCCGAATGTGCCGACAATTCCCGATAGGAGCTGCACATATCTCTTTCTCAGGGCACACTCAGATGAGCCAGACGTCGGGTAATCCAGCCCAGAGTTGCCCCTGGTAGCCTCGGACATCGCTCAGTGGGACCAACACTCAGAGGAGCACTGCCCCGGGGGGGTTAAAATAAGATGACCATTGAGTCTGCAGAACCCAAGGGAAAGAAAAAGGCTAGGTGGAAAATGGTAAGACCAATGTTGGGCATTGCTGGAAAATCTTTAATCAAGGCGAACTATCAAGGGGTTCCCATTATAACCCAACCGCGTAAGGAACGCAAAATCCGGGAACATAACACCGATATGACGGAAACTAGGGCGGCAAGAGTGGAACAAAACACTAGGCAAGAGGCCGAGCCTTCCACCCTTTACCAAGTATATAGATGCATTAAGATAACATGGCAATATAATGATATCCCAACAATTAAATAAAAGATGTTCCAACAAGGAACGGCCTCCAAACTTCACCTGCAACTAGCAACGCTATAAGAGGGGCTGAGCAAAGCGGTAACATAGCCAATCAACGGTTTGCTAGGACATGGTGGGTTAGAGGTTGACATGGCAATTGGGAGGCTGACAAGCAAATGGTAGGCATCGTAGCATTGGCATAGCAAGAGCGAGCAAACTAGCATAGCAAAGATAGTAGTGATTTCGAGGGTATGATCATCTTGCCTGCACAGTTGTCAGAGTTGACTGGATCCTCACAAGAAAACTCAACGGGCTCCTCGGTAGCGAACTCGTCTCCCGGCTCTACCCAAACAAGACAAACAAGCAACAAGGATACAATCAACCACGTGCAAGACAAAGCAATATGATGAAATGATGATATGCTATGCGGGATGCGATGCGGGATGCAAAATGCAAGATATGACAGGAAATGCATGAACCTGGCCGCAACTTGGAATTCCAAGGGTGCCACTGGATAGAGGGGATGAAATCGCTTGAAAACGATATAAAGATCATTGGAATCGGAGTTACGGTTTGGAAATGGCAAGCGTTTCAAAATTGACACCGGTCTGCGATTTACAGCAAGTAGGCATCTAAACGCAATGCAACAAACATGCTAAAGCCACCAAACATGACAACAAAATACATGGTAGGGATGCACACAAGATTCTTAACAAAAGACTAGCACTGAGCCACGGCCAATTCATCCATTATGAGGTTCAAACAAGCATGGCAAAAACGAATAAGCAAAACAGATTTCAGACTTAGTGACATTAACACTAGTCTGAAATTTCAGACCACGATGCTCTCTTTGGAGCAGCAAAAAAACATGATACATGACCGGATTATGACAAGTAAGAACATGGCATGGAGCTACTCAACAAGCTTATCAAAATACACAAAGTGACCTGGGGCCAAAAGGGTTCACAAAATATACTAACGGGCACACGAACATAGCTAAAACACAATCAGTTTTCAGACTTGGTGAAAACTGAGACATGCTGAAATATAACTCACGAAGGCATGTAAACGAGCTCGATGCACTCACCACGGTGCAAGTCATGGCAAGGCAAGCATACATCCATAAAGAAGGCATAAAATTCTAGCTAGAAATGGCAATAACAATGGCATAGCATGCACGGATCAACTACAATAACATCGGCAAAATCGCAAACGAGTTGACGATCTGCCCAGATTCACCACGAAGAAAAAGTAGAGCTCGATTTACTCAAGCTAGGGTGCTCCATAATTGCAAACAAAGTCATGGATGGATAGAGCATAACATGAATAACAAAACTCCTTTACTTATCATCCTCAAAAGAGGCACGGATCACTAGGAAACCAGCTGAACATATGGCATCATGAACTAAATAATCCCAGACTTAGTGAAAACAACTAAGTCCCTGAAAACAGATTTCCCTGGTGCCTCACTTTGCAAGCTTGCAAAAGTCACCACACACATCCTAAAAATGCATGGGTTGCACCTCCGGAAAGAAGACAAAATTCGTAACAAAACATATGAAGGACTCACAGACATATCATGCACACAATAATCATGGCAAAAATGACAAAAGTCTAAGATGAACTAGCAGATCTGACAATTAACTCATGAAGCCTCCTTCTAACAGCATTTTGGGAATCAAGATGTACTCAAATGACAATGATGCAATGGAATTAAATGATGTACCCGTCGAGACGAACATTTTGATATCCTATATGTCCAAAACGGAGCTACGGATGCAAAGTTATGGGCGGTCAAAGTAGGCATAAAAAATTAGGGTTCGGGGGAGAGATGTCAACCGGATCTAGATCTGGAATCACTGTTCATAGGCACTGTTCACCGACGCGGAAACCGAGGATGCCGGCGAGCTCGACGTCGCCGGAGATGGAGAAGAGGCCGGGGTGGACCGGCCGACGTGGAGGCGGCGGGGCATGGCCGGCTCGGGCGGCGGGCGGCGGCGAGCGCCGGGGAGGCGGCGAGGCGTCGGGCGGAGGAGGCGGCGAGCTCCGGCACCGGCATCAATGGCGCGGTGGTGGCGTGAGCTCCCGGAGCCGTGGAAGACGGGCGGCGCGGCGGCGGCTGGGACTGGCCCGGAGAGGCGCGGGAGCGGGCCCGCCTCGGGCTGGTGCGGGCCGGCGGGAGCGGCTGGCGGGGAAGTAGGCACGGGCGGCGGCCACTAGGCGGAGGCCACGTGGCGGCGGACGGGGAGGCCGGACATGTCCGTCGGTGCAAAATTTGTCCGGCGGGCGCGGTGCGAGTGGATCTAGGGTTTCGGGGAGAGGGAGAGATCCGAAAACGGAGTGGTGCATATATAGGAATAAGTGGAGCTAGGAGAGTCCAAATGAGGTGCGGTTTTTGGCCACGCGATCGTGATCGAACGCTCTAGGACATGGAGCAGAGTTTGGTGGGTTTTGGGCCAAATTGAAGGGGTGTTGGGCTGCAACACACACGAGGCCTTTTCGGTCCCTCGGTTAACCATTGGAGTATCAAACGAAGTCCAAATGACACACAGGCGGTCTACCGGTAGTAAACCAAGGCCGCTTGGAAAGACTCGGTCCAATCCAGAATTGTTTAATCCCCACACACGAAAGAAAGGTAGAATTGACCACCGGAGGAGAACGAAGCACCGGAATGCAAAACGGACAACGGGGAAAATGCTCGAATGCATGAGATGAACACGTATGCAAATGCAATGCACATGATGACATGATATGAGATGCCTGAAAACGAAAACAACACACGGAGACAAAGACCCGAACCCGAGAAATAAATATAACTTAACGCCGGAAACAGCAAGAGTTGGAGTACAAATAGGGAAAGTTACATCCAAGGTGTTACAACACTCCACCACTACGAAAAGATCTCGTCCCAAGATCTAGGACTGAAAGAACTCCGGGTACTCGGAACGGAGATGGTCCTTGCGTTCCCATGTAGCTTCACGGTCGGAATGATGAGACCACTTGACTTTGAGAAATTTGATTGACTTGTTGCGAGTCTTGCGTTCAGTCTCTTCAAGAATAGCAACTGGGTGCTCACGATAGGAGAGATCTTCTTGGAGCTCAATGTCCTCGAAGTTGACGGTGCGGTCAGGAGTCTTGAAGCACTTTCGAAGCTGAGAGACATGGAACACATCATGAACATTTGTAAAGTTTGAAGGAAGCTCGAGTTGATAGGCGAGGTCGCCTCTCTTGCTGACAATCTTGAAAGGTCCCACGTATCTAGGGGCAAGCTTCCCTTTGATACCGAAGCGACGAGTACCTTTCATAGGAGAGACACGGAGGTAAACATGATCTTCGATCTCGAAAGCCAAATCATGGTGCTTACTATCATAGTAGCTCTTCTGGCGGGATTGGGCTTCTTTGAGGTTATCACGAATGACTTTGCACATTTCCTCTGCTTCTGTGATTAAGTCATTACCCAGCAGCTGACGTTCACCGGTTTCAGACCAGTTGAGAGGGGTACGACACTTCCTGCCATACAAAATTTCAAAAGGGGCCTTGCCCGAACTTGCTTGAAAACTATTGTTATAGGAGAATTCAGCATAAGGAAGACAATCCTCCCACTTCATGCCGAAGGAGATCACACAAGCCCTGAGCATATCTTCAAGAATCTGGTTGACACGCTCGACTTGACCGCTTGTTTGAGGATGGAAAGCAGTGCTGAAGCGGATGTTGGTGCCCATGGCCTTCTGAAAAGAATCCCAAAACTTCGAGGTAAAGATGCTGCCACGGTCTGAAGATATCACTTGAGGAATATCGTGCAGAGAGACAATACGAGAGGTATAGAGTTCCGCCAATTGAGTTGCAGTGATCGATTCTTTGATAGGCAGAAAGTGAGCCACTTTGGTGAGCTTGTCGATGACAACAAATATAGCATCATTGCCACGCTTGGACTTTGGAAACCCAGTCACGAAGTCCATCTCAATGTGGTCAAACTTCCATTCTGGAATGGCAAGAGGTTGGAGGAGACCAGCTGGCCTTTGGTGTTCTGCCTTCACTCTTCTGCAGACATCACATTCATTCACGAATTGAGCGATCTCGCGCTTCATTCGAGTCCACCAATAAGCTTGCTTAAGGTCCTGATACATCTTCATGCTCCCAGAGTGGATGGAGAGGAGAGAATTGTGAGCCTCGTTCATGATCACTTTACGGAGTTCACCTTTGGGCACAACAATACGATCCTCGAAGAAGAGAGTGTCCTTGTCATCAAGGCGGTAGCACTTGTACTTGGACTGGCTCTTTGCAATCCCAATCTTCACCTTTTTCACCATAGCATCAAGAAGCTGGGCTTGGCGAATCTGGTCTTCTAAGGTAGGAGAGACTTGAAGGTTGGCGAGGAAACCTTGAGGAACAACTTGCAGATTAAGTTTGCGGAAAGCTTCACAAAGCTCGGGTTGATAAGGCTTGAGAATCAGACTGTTGCAGTAGGCCTTTCTGCTCAAAGCGTCAGCAATCACATTGGCCTTGCCTGGAGTATACTCAATACTTGGATTATACTCTTGAATCATTTCGACCCATCGAGTTTGCCTTAGGTTGAGATTAGGCTGAGTGAAGATGTACTTGAGACTCTTGTGATCAGTGAAAATGTCCACTTTTCTTCCCAATAGAAGATGTCTCCAAGTCAACAAAGCATGCACAACTGCTGCCAGCTCGAGATCATGAGTGGGGTAGTTCTTCTCATTAGGCTTCAACTGGCGAGATGTATAAGCAACAACTTTCTTCTCTTGCATCAATACTGCGCCAAGACCTTGGAGAGAGGCATCACAAAAGACCTCGTACGGCTTGGATTCATCTGGTGGAGTCAGAACTGGAGCAGTGATCAACTTTTCTTTCAAAGTGTTGAAAGCAATATCGCACTCCGGAGACCAAACGTACTTGACGTGTTTCTGAAGAAGATTAGAGAGAGGCTTCGCGATCTTAGAAAAGTTTTCAACGAATCTTCGGCAATAGCTTGCGAGACCGAGAAAACTGCGGAGTTGCTTCACGTTCTGAGGAGGTTCCCAATTCGCAATTGCGGAAACCCTCTCGGGATTCATGGAAATGCCCTTGGCAGAGATGATATGACCAAGATAAAGGACCTCATCGAGCCAAAATTCACACTTGGAGAACTTGGCGTAGAATTGATGTTCCCTGAGCTTATCGAGAACCAAACGCAAGTGCTTGGCATGATCTTCCTTGTTCTTCGAGAAAACCAGAATGTCGTCAAGATAGACCAAAACGAAGTCATTGGTGTAGGCGTTGAAGATGAAGTTCATCATGCGAGAGAACGTCGGAGGAGCGTTGGCGAGGCCAAAAGACATGACAGTGTATTCATATGAACCAAAGCTTGTTCTAAATGTTGTCTTGGGAATATCTTCTTCACGAATGTGAATCTGGTGATAACCCATACGGAGATCAAGCTTGGAGAAAACTTGAGCACCTTTGAGTTGTTCGAACAGCTCATTGATGTTGGGAAGTGGGTATTTGTTCTTGATGGTCTTCTTGTTCACTGGACGGTAATCAACACAAAGTCGGTCCGTTCCATCCTTCTTCTTCACAAAAAGAACACCACAACCCCACGGAGAAGTACTAGGACGGATGAGACCCATTCTTTCTTGCTCATCGAGTTGCTTCTTCAGCTCCTTCAACTCTTCAGATCCGAGCTTGTAAGGACGTTTGCACACAGGTTCCGTGCCAGGCTCAAGTTCAATAACGAATTCAACTGGCCGGTGCGGAGGCATTCCTGGGAGCTCTCCTGGAAAGACGTCTTGATATTCGCAAACGACAGGAATTTGCGAAATAGCGTCCAATTCACCCTTCTCATTGAGAGAAAACAGACGGATAGTATTATCCCGAGCGGCAAAGACAATTACATCCTCAGACGAATGAGTCAATTGAATCTGCCTGGCTGCACAATCAAGCTGAGCCTTGTGCTTAGAAAGCCAATCCATCTCGAGAATAAGATCAATATCCGAGTTACCAAGAACCACCGAAGAAGAGAGAAACTTACAATCGCCCAATGTGATAGAAACATCTGGGGCAAACGCGCTTGCATTCATAAATTTACCCGGAGAAACCACAGATAACTGTCTAGGCAAATCTTGCAAAGGCAACTCATGATTAGAAAAAAATGGCCTCGAGATGAAACAATGCGATGCACCCATGTCAAAAAGAACTTTAGCAGGAATATCATTAACAGGAAGGTTACCCATGATCACATCTGACGAATCCTCTGCCTGAGCTGCATTCAGCAAGTTGACCTTGGCGGACTTGGGGTTATGCTTGACCACAGCTGTACTTGCCGATCTCACAGGAGGAGGAGGAGGAAGACGCCTCTGGTTGAAACACTTGTTGGCATAGTGACCCTTCTGTTGGCACTTTTTGCACGTGACCTCTGAAAGCGGACGGTGATACGGAGCACTCGATCTTGGAGCTTGAGACGAAGTCTTGTTCTGAAAGCCAGGGTTGGGTGGGTGGGAAGAACCACTGCCTCCTTTGCTCTTCTGCTGATACGGCTGACGGAATGGAGGAGGAGGAAGCCAAAACTTCTTCTGCTTGGCCACTTGAGTAGAGGAAGAAGGAGTAACATCTCTGCCTCGCTTCCTGGAAGCATCACACCTCAACTGAGCAGCCTCTTGCTTCAGTGCCATGTTGTAGAACTCATCGCACCTCAAGGGCTCAAAGAGAACAAGAGCGAGCTGGATATCTTCTCTGAGATCACCCCTGAACTGATATATCATGCTCTTCTCATCAGGCACGTCCTGCTTGGCAAAGCGGGCAAGCTTCTAGAACAACTTGTTGTAGTCATAGACAGACAAAGAACCTTGCTTCAGATTGCGGAATTCCTCACGCTTGCTTTCAACCACGCTCTGCGGAATGTGATGAGCTCGGAAATCTCGACGGAAATCATCCCAAGTGATAACACATCCACCTCTGGAATCCTTGTACTGCTGGAACCATTCTGCAGCTTGATCTTTGAGTTGGAAGGAAGCGAACTTGACAAAGTCCTCAGGCCTGATGTTACTGCACTCGAAATGCTTACACAGATCCACAAGCCAATCGTCAGCATCGGTTGCCTCAACACAATTACTGAAAGTCTTTGGCCCATTAGCAAGGAACTGGTTGAGTGTAGCAAAGTGATTCTGATTGCTGCCTTGACTCCCTTGACTGCTTTGATTGCGCTCTTGGAGAATTTGCATGATCAGCTAAGTGTTTGCATTGGTTGCGGCCATCACAGCTTGCCATGCCTCTGGAGGAGGTGGAGGCGGTGGCGGATCTTGATTCTGATTCTGACTGGTGCTCTTAGCGGGAGCCATCCTGAAGAGGTTGACCACCATTAGCGCATTGATAGATAAATATTGAAGTTGAATCCAACGGAATGCAAATTGCAACATATAGTCTTCACATCTGAACAAAATGAACGAATGCATTCCTCTTCAAATGGTCACATATCCATAAATTGAGAAGCCACGTAGAATTAAGGTAGAGAAATAAATCAACAAGGTACGGATCAAGAACGAATAATCGGTAAGAAATCCCAATGTCAAACCAATATCCGTGGAAGAAGAACTAGAGCTACTAGAATTCCCACCTATGAAACTCCCGAACCTTTCCGGTTATGCAATCAGGTGTTGGGGATACAGGGGAAGCATAATATCTCACCCAAACTAGCAAATCCTACATCCAGCTGTATCCATCCTTCAACACATAACCAAGAAAACTTCGGAAACCATCTACCTCAACCTTCGAAAAGCATCCGTTATACAAGTTATGGCGATACTCCCGAACTCCCGCCCCAGTACTGGGTGGCGTCGAGGTTATCTCTCCAACGAACTGCATAAAAGAGATTTTCGATGTCGGCGAACATATCTCAAGTATTCCAGAATTGCAACGATAAAATTATGATGACAACACCTCAGAGCTCAACTCCCCGGGACACTTCCACTAAACCCCTGACAGGAGGCACCAAGACAGTATTCTCATCATAAGCCATCGGAACAAATCCAAGATACTCGCGTGATCCTAAATTTTTTTTAGTGAAATTTGAGAAGAGAAGAGTGAAAACTCTACGTCAGGATGCCTTACCAGAGCGATGAGGAGACTGGGAAGTAAAAAGAATTCCTAAGCTCTCCGATATATAATTCCTAAGTGACTCAAAACATTTTCCTAGACACAACTCGGCTGCTAAAAATGATCAAGCAATGGGGCTCCTAAGGTCGGGGAAGGATCTGATTACCAACTTGTAACGCCCTCGATGCGGCTATAGCTCCCACGTGTCGAGGCACGACTTAGAGGCATAACCGCATTGAAAGTAATGTCGCAAGTCAGGCAATCATTACAACATCCCATGTATAATAGAATAAAAGGGGGAGAACATAGTTGGCTTACACTCGCCACGTCACATCAGAGTACATAAATAACATCCATCAAGCAAACACTCATGGCCCGACTACGGCGCCAAAATAGAAGAAAACCCAACATGCGACAAGGCCCTGAATCGAAGCCCAACTAGGCACCACTACTGATCATCAGGAAAAGACACATAGTAACGCTGAGAGTCCTCGTCAAACTCCCACTTGAGCTCGTACTCATCACCTGGAGCGGAATCACCTAGACCTGCATCTGAACTTATAGTATCTGTGAGCCACGGGGACTCAGCAATCTCGCACCCTCGCGATCAAGACTATTTAAGCTTATAGGAATGGATAAGGCAAATATATGTGGAGCTGCAGCAAGCGACTAGCATGTATGGTGGCTAACTTATGCGCAAAAGAGAGAGAGAAGAGGGGGCAAAGCACGAGCGAGAATCTAGAGGAACAACCTGCGCAAGCATAACTCCAACACCGTGTCCACTTCCCGGACTCCGCCGAGAAGAGGCCATCACGGTAACACACTCAGTTGATTCATTTTAATAAATTAAGGTTCAAGTTATCTACAACCGGACATTAACAAATTCCCATCTGCCCATAACCGCGGGCACAGCTTTCGAAAGTTCAATCCCTGCAGGGGAGTCCCAACTTAGCCCATGATAAGCTCTCACGGTCAACGAAGGAATAGACCTCCACCCGAGACACACCGATCAGACTCGGTAACCCGGTACAACAAGACAATTCGACAGGTTAAAACAAGACTAGCAACACCGCCCGAATGTGCCGACAATTCCCTATAGGAGCTGCACATATCTCTTTCTCAGGGCACACTCAGATGAGCCAGACGTCAGGTAAGCCAGCCCAGAGTTGCCCCTGGTAGCCTCGGACATCGCTTAGTGGGACCAACACTCAGAGGAGCACTGGCCCGGGGGGGTTAAAATACGATGACCCTTGAGTCTACAGAACCCAAGGGAAAGAAAAAGGCTAGGTGGCAAATGGTAAGACCAATGTTGGGCATTGCTGGAAAAACTTTAATCAAGGCGAACTATCAAGGGGTTCCCATTATAACCCAACCACGTAAGGAACGCAAAATCCGGGAACATAACACCGATATGACGGAAACTAGGGCGGCAAGAGTGGAACAAAACACTAGGCGAGAGGCCGAGCCTTCCACCCTTTACCAACTATATAGATGCATTAAGATAACATGGTAATATAATGATATCCCAACAATTAAATAAAAGATGGTCCAACAAGGAACGGCCTCCAAACTTCACCTGCATCTAGCAACGCTATAAGAGGGGCTGAGCAAAGCAGTAACATAGCCAATCAACGGTTTGCTAGGACATGGTGGGTTAGAGGTTGACATGGGAATTGGGAGGCTGACAAGCAAATGGTAGGCATCGTAGCATTGGCATAGCAAGAGCGAGCCAACTAGCATAGCAAAGATAGTAGTGATTTCGAGGGTATGATCATCTTGCCTGCACAGTTGTTAGAGTTGACTGGATCCTCACAAGAAAACTCAACGGGCTCCTCGGTAGTGAACTCGTCTCCCAGCTCTACCCAAACAAGACAAACAAGCAACAAGGAAGGCTCGGCAAGACCAAGTGCAGGACCAAGCAATATGATGAAATGATGAAATGATGATATGCTATGCGGGATGCGATGCGGGATGCAAAATGCAAGATATGACAGGAAATGCATGAACCTGGCCGCAACTTGGAATTCCAAGGGTGCCACTGGATAGAGGGGATGAAATCGCTTGAAAACGATATAAAGATCATTGGAATCGGAGTTACGGTTTGGAAATGGCAAGCGTTTCAAAATTGACACCGGTCTGCGATTTACAGCAAGTAGGCATCTAAACGCAATGCAACAAACATGCTAAAGCCACCAAACATGACAAAAAAATACATGGTAGGGATGCACACAAGATGCTTAACAAAAGACTAGCACTGAGCCACGGCCAATTCATCCATTATGAGGTTCAAACAAGCATGGCAAAAACGAATAAGCAAAACAGATTTCAGACTTAGTGAAATTAACACTAGTCTGAAATTCAGACCACGATGCTCTCTTCGGAGCAGTAAAACAACATGATACATGACCGGATTATGACAAGTAAGAACATGGGATGGAGCTACTCAACAATCTTATCAAAATACACAAAGTGACCTGGGGCCAAAAGGGTTCACAAAATATACTAACGGGCACACGAACATAGCTAAAACACAATCAGTTTTCAGACTTAGTGAAAACTGAGACATGCTGAAATATAACTCACGAAGGCATGTAAACGAGCTCGATGCACTCACCACGGTGCAAGTCATGGCAAGGCAAGAATACATCCATAAAGAAGGCATAAAATGCTAGGTATACATGGCAAGAAAAATGGCATAGCATGCACGGATCAACTACAATAACATCGGCAAAATCGCAAACGAGTTGACGATCTTCCCAGATTCACCACGAAGCAAAAGTAGAGCTCGATTGAATCAAGCTAGGGTGCTCCATAATTGCAAACAAAGTCATGGATGGATAGAGCATAACATGAGTAACAAAACTCCTTTACTTATCATCCTCAAAAGAGGCACGGATCAGTAGGAAACTAGCTGAACATATGGCATCATGAACTAAATAATCCCAGACTTAGTGAAAACAACTAAGTCCCTGAAAACAGATTTCCCGGGTGCCTCACTTTGCAAGCTTGCAAAAGTCACCACACACATCCTAAAAATGCATGGGTTGAAACCTCTGGAAAGAAGTCAAAATTCTTAACAAAACATATGAAGGACTCACAGACATATCATGCACACAATAATCATGGCAAAAATGACAAAAGTCTAAGATGAACTAGCAGATCTGACAATTAACTCACGAAGCCTGCTTCTAACAGCATTTTGGGCATCAAGATGTACGCAAATGAAAATGATGCAATGTAATGAAATGATGTACCCGTCGAGGCGAACATTTTGATATACTATATGTCCAAAACGGAGCTACGGATGCAAAGTTACGAGCGGTCAAAGTAGTCATAAAAAATTAGGGTTCGGGGGAGAGAAGTCAACCGGATCTAGATCTGGAATCACTGTTCACAGGCACTGTTCACCGACGCGGAAACCGAGGATGCCGGCGAGCTCGACGTCGCTGGAGATGGAGAAGAGGCCGGGGTGGACCGGCCGCCGTGGAGGCGGCGGGGCGTGGCCGGCTCGGGCGGCGGGCGGGCCGGGCGGCGGGCGGCGGCGAGCGCCGGGGAGGCGGTGAGGCGTCGGGCGGAGGAGGCGGCGAGCTCCGGCGCCGGCGTCGATGGCGCAGTGGTGGCGTGAGCTCCCGGAGCCGTGGAAGACGGGCGGCGCGGCGGCGGCTGGGACTGGCCCGGAGAGGCGCGGGAGCGGGCCCGCCTCGGGTCGGTGCGGGCCGGCGGGAGCGGCTGGCGGGGAAGTGGGCACGGGCGGCGGCCACTAGGCGGAGGCCACGTGGCGGCGGACGGGGAGGCCGGACATGTCCGTCGGTGCAAAATTTGTCCGGCGGGCGCGGTGCGAGTGGATCTAGGGTTTCGGGGAGAGGGAGAGATCCGAAAACGGAGGGGTGTATATATAGGCATAAGTGGAGCTAGGAGAGTCCAAATGAGGTGCGGTTTTCGGCCACGCGATCGTGATCGAACGCTCTAGGACATGAAGCAGAGTTTGGTGGGTTTTGGGCCAAATTGAAGGGGTGTTGGGCTGCAACACACACGAGGCCTTTTCGGTCCCTCGGTTAACCGTTGGAGTATCAAACGAAGTCCAAATGATACGAAACTTGACAGGCGGTCTACCGGTGGTAAACCAAGGCCGCTTGGTAAGACTCGGTCCAATCCGGGATTGTTTAATCCCCACACACGAAAGAAAGATAGAATTGACCACCGGAGGAGAACGAAGCGCCGGAATGCAAAACGGACAACGGGGAAAATGCTCGAATGCATGAGATGAACACGTATGCAAATGCAATGCACATGATGACATGATATGAGATGCCTGAAAATGAAAACAACACACGGAGACAAAGATCCGAACCCGAGAAATAAATATAACTTAACGCCGGAAACGGCAAGAGTTGGAGTACAAATAGGGAAAGTTACATCCGGGGTGTTACAATGAGGGTCGGTGTGGATTGCCTGCCTGGATAGACGAGGCTGAGCAGCATGAAGGAGGATCATTGGCAAGGAGGTGGCGCTGCAAGCAAGGAGTGAAGGTTTCAGCTTGGAAAGGAAGGCGGAAATAGTGGAAATGTGGCTTTTGGTAAGGGGGAGCGGCAGGGAGGTAGATATTTCCACAGATGCCGAAAATTTGGATTCGGTTCAGCGAAAAAACTGGCGCCGAAGTTTCCCTCACGACGCGGGTCCATGTCCCCATCTTTCACCGGCAACGATTGAACGGTGAAATGATATTTGAGGAGCGAGCTAGTGTGCTTGACACACCAGTTGTGGACTGTAGCCTACGCACCTTCTCGCGTAAGTTGTATGCGTACTATACTCCAACAGTGCTCCAAGATATTTTGTGTTGCATCTCACATAGTTGGTGATAATAAAATGTGTGCGATCTACTTGATTTCTTGTCTTGATTTGAACTACATAATTCGGTCACAGTTGCAAAGCATGGTTTTTGAATTGCTAGAACTTTTATCTGTAGTGAACATGCAACTATATGTGTGTTGTCAAAAAAATTGGAATTATTCAGGGTTTGTTTGGGAATTTTATACATTAAGTTGGTTTTGTAGGCATTTCAGGTGCACAATTCAATTTGAACTACATGCACATGCTCCAGTGCATATAAACTGGTTGAAAAATCAAATGTGTGTCCTTGGTTGCAACTTTAGGTCCCATGCAAGAAATGGGAATGAATGTCAAACACCTTAGGCACCGTCGCTCGGCCGCTAACATTGAGATACATGGTTTTAAAATTCTAGTAAATTGAAAACCCATCTGAAATTCATGAAACTTGACATGCTATCATGTAACGACGTCAATATGCAATGGTAAAAATATTGTCCCATTTGAGGTAGGTTGGGGTATAAGGTTCTCACAAACCAGAGCTTCTCGCAACAAGCCTCATGGTTACGGAAGGGAATGTTTCACCTTTCTAGACGAAACGATATCCATTGCCTCTTCTGGATTTCAATTTTTTCTCTAGTGTCAACATAGAACAACAGGAGTGTTGTGTTAAATTTTGGAATTTTTCGGGCTGCGTTTGGATATTTTTATACATTAACTAGGTTTTCTATGCATTTTATGTGCATAATTCGGATTTGAAGTACATGCACATGCTCTAATGCATATAAATTGGTTGAAAAATAAAATCCTTGTCCTTGGTTGCCTGCTTAGGTCCCATGCAAGAAATGGGAATGAATGTCAAACACCCTGCCACTGTCAGTCGACCACAAAACATTGAGATACCTGGTTTTAAAATCTAGTAAATCCAAAACTTGTCTGAAATTCATGAAACTTGGCATGCTATCAAGGAGCGGCATCAACATGCGTGCTAAAAAATTTCTCCAATTTGGGGCAGGTTTGGGTATAAGCTTCTCACAAACCAGAGCTTCTCACAACAAGCCTGATGGTTTCGGTAGGGAATGTGCCACCTTTGGGGACGAAAAGATATCTATTGCCTCTTATTGCTTTCAAAAAGTTTCTAATGTCAACATAGAACAACATGTGTGTTGTGTTAAATTTTGGAATTTTTCGGGGTTCGTTTGGACATTTTTATCCATTAACTGGGTTTCTAGGCATTTTATATGCATAATTCAAATTTGAACTAAATGCACATGCTCCAGTGCATATAAATTGGTTGGGAAATCAAATCTGCGTCCTTGGGTGCATGATTAGGTCCCATGCTAGAAATGGGAATGAATTTCAAACACCAGGGCACTGTTGATTGCCGGCAAAATGTTCACATACTTATTTTAAAATTCTACAAATCTAAAACTCGTCTGAAATTCATGAAACTTGGCATGCTATCATGGAATGGCACCCGACTTGCTGTGGTATTTTTTGTGTCCATTTTGAGAGAAGGCGCACTTGAATAACAACCAACAAAGGCATTTTGAAACAAATAGCTGCCATTGTAACATCTCAAACGTTTTGTATAATTTAAATCGTGTGTGTTCTGTTAACCATTGACGTGACATCACGCCTCACTCTTTATTGGCAAGGAGATGCAGTGCAGACAGGTGCTTAACTAAACGGGTGGCGTGTGAGCTATACTGCAATGTGTAGGCTCACTGGGAATCGTGCGAACTGTATGCCGTGCAGGCTCACCGGGAAGTGAGCCCTTTGACTTCCATGGCCTCCTGCCTTGCTCGCATCACCTCCATTAATGGCGCCCAAGCTGCAGTTTAATACTGTTTTTAAATATAAAAAACTCATCGCAAACGTTTTAGCTAGAACACCCGTATGCAAACCAGGTGGATTTGTGCATCCCTTCAACTCAAACGGTTGTTGGACGACCCGTGCACTAGTTCGGCGAAGAGATGGTGATACAAGCGTAATATGGATAGTAGATATAGGTTTTTGTAATACAAAAATATAAAAACAACAAGGTACTAAGTGGTAAAAGTGAGCGAAAACGGTATTGCAATGCTTGGAAACAAGGCCTAGGGTTCATACTTTGACTAGTGCAAGTTCTCTACAATGATAACATAATTAGATTATATGGCAATCCCTCAACGTGCGACAGAAGTCACTCCAAAGTTCCTATCGTGGAGAACATAGGATGAAATTACTTGCAGGGTACGAAACCACCTCAAAGTTATTCTTTCCGATCAATCCATTGAGGTATTCCTATAAGTGTCACAAACAACGCTAGAGTTCATAGTAAAATAACACCATATGATACACATCAATCAACCCTAATGTCACCTAGATACTCCAATGTAGCCATAAGTATTCATGGGTCAATTATATGATATGCATAAAACAAATTCAGATTCATAATATTCAATCCAACAGAAACTACCTCAAAGGGTGCCCCAAGATTTCTACCAGAGAAACAAGGATGAAAACATGCATCAACCCCTATGCATAGATTACCCCAATGTCACCTCAGGAATCCGTGAGTTGAGTGCCAAAACATACATCAAGTGAATCAATAGAACACCCTATTGTCACCACGGGTATCCCACGCAAGACATACATCAAGTGTTCTCAAATCCATAATAGTATTCAGTCCGATAATAGAGAACCCTCAAAGGTAAAACTCAATTGATCACAAGAAGGTAGAGGGGAGAAACATCATATGATTCAATTATAGTAACAAAGCTCGCGGTACATCAAGATCGTGGCAAATCAAGAACACAAGAGAGAGAGAGACAGAGAGAGAGAGAGATCAAACACATAGCTACTAGTACATACCATCAGCCCACAGGGTGAACTACTCCCTCTTCGTCATGGAGACTGCCGGGATGATGAAGATGGCCACCGATGATGGTTTGCCCCTCCGGCAGGGTTTCAGAACAGGCTCTCGATTGATTTTTCGTGGCTACATAGGGTTGTGGTGGCGGAACTCCCGATCTAAGTTTCTTTCTGGGGTTTTTGGTAATTATAGGAATTTTTTGGCATTGGTCTCACGTCAAGGGGGTCCACAAGGCAGCGACAAGATAGGGGGCGCACCATCCACAAGGCCTCGGGACTCTTCTAGCCCAACTCTTGTGTTTTAGGGGTCTCTTTTGGTCGGCCGCCAATCATGTAGAAGGCATGTAGGACTCTAGTCAAACCCCTTGTGATGTTCGGACGCCAATCATGTAGTTTGAGAGGTAATCTTGAGTAAACTGCTTCAGGATCCACTGCAAAAGAAAAAAGATTCAAATATAGTCATCTAACACAACTCATTACGGGTAGTAAAAAGAAGGCTACAGGGTTCCTACATACCATCCTGTAGTTCACTGTTGTCTTGCATAAAGTGTAGACAAATAGTTCGATTGACAGCTTTTGACCCATTTTAGTAACAATCTTTATCAGTTTCCTCACTTGATGCTGGTTCATGAATATCTCATAGCCCCATGCGCAGAAAGGGTCGAAGTGTGGATCTTTGGCAATGATATATGTACCTAAAAGCACCAAGTTAATATTAGAAGCTAAACAACAATTGAAAAATGATGTAGTACAACAGTACATCCATCCCATTATATAAGATTTTATTACATGTATATCTAGACATCATCAGAACATTAAGGTAACACTCTTCCTTGTTGCTATGTAGCCTGGGATTGCATATTTAGTCATTCAGTACAATGCATGTTGCTAAACAACAACTGGAAAACGAAAAGGCATGTTAACTGCAATATCCTTAACAACAACCAAATATCATAATTCATAGTGGTATTGTTGAAACCGTTATCGATGAAATTGAACTGCACGGCAAATAGTTGCACACATAGAGCATCACATTGTGAAGAACTGAAATAAACAAGTCATAAGGACATCTCTAGGCGATCCTTAAAAAGTTAAAGGACTAAAACCCTTAGTGGATATATATATATACTCCATCATTTTTTGGCCTTTTCTAGTCGATCCCCTAAACCTAAGGTTGTAAACTTCAATTTGATCAAGTTCAAAGCAGGTTCAACCGAAAGTAGCATGAATTCAAACATAAATATATATAGTTTTGCATAACCGAACATAAAACATAAATTTAAACTAAGCTAAACTACTTTCGGTCGAAGTAGAGGTCGAGCGAATCCTTCCTCGTCATGTACACTGTGCCGCGAGACGGGTCCGGGCCAGTACCGTCGTCGGGGTCGTTGGGGAAGGCACTCCTCCACTCGTCGACGTCGATCTCCTCGTCCTGTGGGCCCACCTCGACGCCCTCCGTGCTGCCGTCACCGCCGCCTTCGACCTCGTCATTAGAGGAGAGCGCGATAACCTCGCCGCCGTCCTCGCCGCCTTCGACCTCATCATTGGAGGAGAGCGCGATAACCTCACCGCCCTCCGCACCGTAAAATATCGCCTGCTCCGCCTCCACGAGCTCCGGGTGCTGCCAGCGGAGATCTTGCGTGTCGGCCTCGTTGGCAGCGTCGGCCTCGAGATGCCTCCATGCCTCGCGGTCCACCCGCGCCATAGCTGAGCTCACCATCCCTGGCTTCGGTGGAACAAGGTGGACCGGACGTGTGCCGAAGGGGAAATTGAGCCTAGCCGCTGCACCGTGGTAGCGGACCTGCCAGCAGTCGTACTCCATGGCCACAAGCTCAGCCGTGTGGAAGCTACCGAGCCACCGGCGGGTGTGGGTCTCTCGATCTATAATCTCGGTCACCCGCGTCCCCCCCCCCCCCCCCCCGCCGTCGCTGCCGGACCCCGAGGTAGGACTTCGTCGGCTGCCGGGTCCAGGGGAGGACGGGGAAGTCCTCGAATCCGCGTAGGGGCACGACGGCGGGCGGATCGGGGACCGGCATCGGGGGACCGGCATCGGCGGATCGGGCCCACGGAGGACGACGAGGACAACTCGGCAGCCGCCTCGCCGGCGCCGGGCGAAAAGGCTGCGATAAACCTCTTTTTGGCCATTGGCTAGTCGAGCTCCCCGGCACATGTGCAGAGGTTGAGGATGGAGGCGCCGGCGATGGCGGCGACCTACCAATGGTTTCGAGGGTTGTGTGTGTCTGTGTGAGCGGAGGTTGTGTTTGAGGAAATACTGCGGCAACTGAAAATTTTACTAGGCGGGAGTAACAAGGCGGGGCTACTGAAAATTTGGAACAAGGGCGAGTACATATTTTTGAGAATGCGAGGGATGCAAAGGCGGGTGTAAAATGTCGGGGCTACTGAAAATTTGATTCAAGGGACTGAAGGAGAGAGGGATGGAGAGGCGGGATTTTTGGGGGAGCGAACTAGTGTGCTTGACACACTGGCTGTGGACTATAGCCGACACACCTTCTCGCGTTAGCCATAGCGTACTATACACCGATGGTGCTCAAAGATATTTTGTACTACATCTCACACGGTTGGTGAGAATAAACTGTGTGGGATCTACTTGATTTGAATTACAAAATTGGGTCACAGTGGCAATGGACGGTGTTTTAATTGCTAGACCTTTTATCTGTAGTGAACATGCAACTTTATATGTGTCGTAGAAGAATTGGAATTATTCAGGGTTCGTTTGGACATTTCATACATTAAATTGGTTTTCTAGCCATTTCAGGTGCACAATTAAAAATTAAACTACATGCACATGCTCCGGTGCATATAAATTGGTAGAAAAATCAAATCTGGGTCCTTCAATGCATGCTTAGGTCCCATGGAAGAAATGGGAATGAATTTTTCGGGGTTCGTTTGGCCTTTTTATACATTAACTGGGTTTTCGAGGCATTTTATGTGCATAATTCAAATTTGAACTACAAGCACATTCTCCAATGCACCAAAGTTGGTTTAAAAATCACATGTGTGTCCTTGGGTGAATTTCTAGGTCCCATGCAAGATATGGGAATGAATTTCAAACACCATGGCACTTTTGATTGCCGGCAAAATATTGAGATGCATGGTTTTTAAATTCTAGTAAATCCAAAACTCATCTGAAATTCATGAAACTTGGCATGCTATCATGGAGCGGTATCAACATGTCGTGGTGAAAATTTTGTCCCATTTGGGGTAGGTTTGGGTATAATCTTCTCACAAATCAGAGCTTCTCACAACAAGCATGATGGTTTCAATAGGGAACGTACCACCTTTGGAGACGAGACGATATCCGTTGCCTCTTATTGCTTTCGAAAATTTTCTAGTGTCAACATAGAACAACAAGAGTGTTGTGTTCAATCATGGAATTTTCTGGGGTTCGTTTGGCCTTTTTTATACATTAACTAGGTTTTGTAGACGTTTTATGTGCATAATTCAAATTTGAACTACAAGCACATGCTCCAATGCACTAAAGTTGGTTGAAAATCACATGTGTGTCCTTGCATGAATTTCGTGGTCCCATGCAAGAGATGGGAATGAAATTCAAACACCAAGGCACTATTGATTGCCGACAAAACATTGACATGCGTGGTTTTTAAATTCTAGTAAATCTGAAACTCGTCTGAAATTCATGAAACTTGGCAAGGTAAAAAATTTGTCCCGTTTGGGGCAGGTTCGGGTATAAGCTTCTCACAAACCAGAGCTTCTCACAACAAGCATGATGGTTTCGATAGGGAGTGTCCCACCTTTGGGGACGAAATGATATACATTGCCTCTTATTGCTTTCAAATATTTTCTAGTGTCAATTTTTGTGATTCGGGGTTCGTTTGGACATTTTTTATGCATTAACCGGGTTTTCTAGGCATTTTATGTCCATAATTCCAATTTGAACTACAAGAACATGCTCCAATGCACTAAGGTTGGTTTAAAAATCTACCTTATGTCCTTGGGTGAATTTCTAGGTCCCATGCAAGAGATAGGAACGAAATTCAAACACCAGGGCACTGTTGATTGCCGACAAAACATTGAGATGCCTGGTTTTAAATTCTAGTAAATCCAAAACTCGTCTGAAATACGTGAAACTTGGCATGCTATCATGGAGCGGCATCAACATGTCATGTTAAAAAATTTGTCCCATTTGCGGAAGGTTTGGGTATATGCTTCTCAGAAACCAGAGCTTCTCACAACAAGCATGATGGTTTCGGTAGGGAATGTCCCACCTTCTCACAACATTGCCTCTTATTGCTTTCAAAAAATTTCTCATGTCAACATAGAACAACAGGAGTGTTGTGTAAAATTTTGGGATTTTTAGGGTTCGTTTGGACATTTTTATGGATTAGCTGAGTTATCAATGCATTTATGTACATAATTCAAATTTGAACTACATGCACATGCTCCAGTGCACATAAATTGTTTGAAAAATGAAATATGTGTCCTTGGGTGCATGCTTAGGTCCCATGCAAGAAATGGGAATGAATTTCGAACACCAGGGCATCGTTGATTGCCGGCAAAACATTGAGATGCCTCATTTTTAAATTCTATTAAATCCAGAACTTGTCTAAAATTCGTGAAACTTGGCATGCTTTCATGGAGCGGCATCAACATGCCGTGGTAAAAAATTTATCCCATTTAGGGCAGGTTTCGGTATATGCTTCTCACAAACTAGAGCTTCTCACAACAAGCATCGTGGTTTCGGTAGGGAACGTCCCACCTTTGGGGACGAAACGATATCCACTGCCTCTTATTGCTTCCAATTTTTTTTTCATGTCAACATAGAACAACAGGAGTGTTGTGTCAATCTTTGTGATTTTGGGGTTCTTTTGGACATTTTTATGCATTAACTGAGTTTTCAATGCGTTTATGTACACAATTTAAATTTGAACTACATGCACATGCTCCAGTGCATATAAATTGGTTGAAAAATCAAATATGTGTCCTTGGGTGCATGCTTAGGTCCCATGTAACAAATGGGAATGAATTTCAAACACCAGGGCACCGCTCATTGCCGACAAAACATTAAGATGTCTGGTTTTTAAATTCTAGTAAATCCAAAACTCGACTGAAATTCATGAAACTTGGCATGCTATCATGGAATGGCGCCCGACATGATGTGGTATTTCTCGTGTCCATTTTGAGAGAAGGCGCACTCGAATAATGACAGCCAACAAAGGCATTTTGGAAAAATAGCTGCCACTTAATATCTGAAATGTTTGTATAATTCAAAACGTGTGTGTTCTGTTAACCATTACGTGATGCCACGTGTCTTGGTTTTAATGGCTGTAGGAGGTGCCGTGCGGACAGCTGCTTGACTTGATTGAACGGGAGGCGTGCGAGCACAGTCCGGTGCGCAAGCTGACCAAGAGGCGTGCAAGATGTCCTCCCATGCGCAGGCTCACCGGGAAGTGTGTGAGCTTTACGATGCGCATGCTCACTGGGAAGCTAGCCCTTTGACTTCCATGGCTGCCCGCCTTCCTCTCCATTAATGGCGCCCGAGCCACTGTTTAACACGGGCGTCCTTACTGTTCGCCTCCCATTCCCCTCTCCCCGCAGACCTCCACCGCCATGGCGCATAATGATCATCTACCACTAGTCTTCAAGTTTGGTGAAGTCGACTCCGAGCCGGAGGATATAGAAAATAAGGAGGAATGGGTCCTCGTGGACATGGCCCAGAACAAGCTGGCCGGGGCGGTCGCTGCCCCGCTCCCATCCCAGCTCCCATCCACGCGCCCGCGCCAGCGACGATCCCCATAGCATGGACGGGCTGGTCGCCAAGCACTATCGCAGAGCTAGAAGCCGCGGGCGTCAGCCAGGTCTCCGCGGACGCGCGCGAGCTCGTGTACATGCCAGCGCTAGCGCCCGTGCCCGTGCCCGTGTGCGCCCCTCCACCCACCGTGCCGCTGGACCCCATGCGTTTGGCTGCATCCGCCGCGCCCGTGCGCACCGCTCCACCCACCGCGGCGCCGGTTCCCATGTGTTTGGCTGCACCTGCCACGCCCATGCCCATGACGTGCGCCCCCATCAGCAACATGGGATGCTGTCGTCGTCCGCTACCTCTCAGTGGCGCCAGTTGCCATCCTCCCGCGCCCTGCCCATTGATCGCGCGACGACATGATGTTTGATTTACAAGTGAAGAACATTTTGTGTTGCCTTGAAGACTTCAACAACGGTGTCCCGGTGGACGACAACGACAACAATGGCGCGGCATGCCGCCTCCGCCGCCACAGAAAATAGTTTTTTTGGGGGTTTAATACTATATCTCGAATTCTGGATCATATGAATATAAATTCGTAGTGTGACTGAATGAAAGATATGGTTTGAACAAACTTGCGTTTTTCTCTCTTAATGTACAGACTTTTCAGACGATTTTCTTTTGAAAAAAACGTCAACAGTTTTTAAATAAAACACTTATCGCAAACGTTTTAGTTAGAACACTTGTATGCAAACCGACTGCTTCCCCAGGAAGCCAAGGGAAAATGCGCCGAGTAGGAATTCTGCATTCCCTTCAATGCAAACAGTTGTTTTGCATGACCCGTGTGCAACCACGTACAAACAATTGGGTAAGATTTGCATATCTGTCATTTTGGGTATGTTGCCATTTCTCAAACTGGAAAGATTGACATTTGTTTATCTAGTGACATTGCCAATTGTCAACCTTGTAACACTGCGATTTGTCAAAATATGCAGCTACAAATCACTAGCACTATCTAATTTTTGCAACTAAAATCACCAGCACTGTTCATATGGACACCACTAGCAGGCGTGAGTTCATGGACGCATATGCAAATGTACCATTGATTACATACAACAAGTCATCAACCCACAACGACAACAAGGATACATGTTGGATTATAGATCATTTCCAACAAAACATTCCAGTAAAGTTTTTCTCACACAACAAATAACAAAGCGATGAAATGAACTTCAGCTCAACTACTCGTCGGTGTTGGAAATGAACTTCAGCTCAACTGATCATCCAGGCTGAAGCGGCCTATTTCAATACCCATATTGGGACAATAGGGAAGCATAGTAATGTCTGAGTTATAGATATAGTTTCTTCTCATAAATGGTAGTAACGTTGTGTCAACAGCAGCTGGATCTCCTTCCACCATCATTGGATCGTTTTGTCCAAGGAAGAGCGAGTTTCCTCCAAGACATTCAATACTGAACCAGGGAGAAGGTGTTGGCGCTAGTACACCAATATCCATCCCGAATACCCTGCAATGGATGTTGGAATAGGTCCGGAGAGTGCGACCATACGAGAAAACACCTTCTTCCTTAGTAACATCAGCAGTGCCCCGTATACAGACAAGAAGAGGTGATCCGTCAGAATAAGTTGCCAGGCGCCACTGAGTATATGGGTCCTGCTCATCCTCATGCTCGTGAATAAAATTTTCAAGTATAGGTGGTGGAATGTACACAGGACCTTGGAAACACAAGAAGGTTAATTAGTAAAGGGAAAATAGCTAACCCACATGCATGTGGATGAAACAGTTATAATTACGGTGGAAGAGAAACATACTGAAATCATGAGGATTCCATGCAAAAAATAGTGCCACGAGTGGTGGCAGCAAACACAAGATCCTCATATTGAATTGCATCACAGTACTCATCCATGTATAGAAACTGATTTTTGAGCAATATCCATCGAGGCGTGGAAGTAAGGAAGGCAACAAGCTTGTCGAAGATAGCAACAACTTCATAGTTCGTGTAATCCCAAGAGAAGTTGGGAACTCGACAAATTGATATCTTTAGTAGATGACAGTTACCATGATCGTATTTGAACTCACATAGACCATCTGTGTGCTCAACCTCTGGGCAGTCTGAGATTTTTCGAACTTGAACCCGGTGACGAGTGTACACATTCAGAAGTTCCCACTCGCAGTTGTACCCAATATAAACAACCCAATCTCCACTTGCGCCTGCCCAAGCCTTGCCATCAAGCGATGACATCTTAACATCATACGTATCATTATCAAGCGGCATCAACTTACACAAAGCCAGGCTTCCCTCGTCCCCGCGCAAGTCAGTAGGGCCACGACAAAGAAGATAGGGGAGATCAATGAGTTCCTACACCACATCATCATTCAGATCGGGGCAAGAAAACACATGGTCGTTTCTGGCTTGATCCCTCCATCGAGAAGACGATCAAACAATGGCAGAAGGAAGAGTGAAGGCAAATGGAGGAGGGAGGAAGAGCTAGCGTGCAACAGTAGTTCCAAATCGACAGGGAAAGGCGAAGAGTCAGCGGACGGTTGCCACGGTACACGAAGAGGCGCCTGGGGAGCGAATAGTTGCCACAGAGGTCACACACTAACGACAAGGGCCGAGTGAACCGCATGCAATCCCATCTCACAACACACACGTCTTGTTAAGTTGAACCGTTTCTGTACTCTTGTGTCAACGCAAACAGTTCATCCGAGTGAACCACATGCCGTATATCCCACACACCTTGATCTGGTTGACCGTTTCTTTTGTGTTGCCTAATCACAAACAGTTCATCCGGGTGAACTGTATGCTGTATATCGCACACACCTTCATCTGGCTGCCAGTTTCTTTTGTGTTGCCTAATCACAAACAGTTCATCCGAGTGAACCGTATGCTATGTATCGCACACACCTTCATCTGGCTGCCCGTTTCTTTTGTTCCTCCTCAACGCAAATAGTTAATTGAACTGAACCATATGCCCTTCATCGCACACGCAACTAAAACCTGAATCGTGTTTGATGCATCCGTCATCGCAAACGTTTTATACGTTTCTGACGGTTTTCATACAACACCGTTTGCGATTATGGCATCGCACACAGTTTCTCGAAGGGTCTCTGATCGAAGTGTCGCGTTAGCAGCAGCCTGCAGTACTGTATCTTGTGGTGAATAAAAATATAGCCTCAAGTAATTTTACCGATGGATTGAAGACAAGAGATGGGATGCCATACGGGGCATCCCCAAGCTTAGTTGCTTGGGTATTCCTTGAATATTACCATGGGGTGCCTTGGGCATCCCCAAGCTTAGGCTGTTGCCACTCCTTATTCCCTAGTGCATCGAAACTTCACCCAAAACTTGAAAACTTCACAACACAAAACTCAACAGAAAACTTGTAAGCTCCATTAGTATAATAAAGCAAATCACCACTTGGGTACTGTTGTGAACTCATTCTAAATTTATATTGGTGTTATATCTACTGTATTCCAACTTCTCTATGGCTCATACTCTCCGATACTACACACAGATGCATCAAAATAAGCAAACAACACAATGAAAATAGAATCTGTCAAAAACAGAACAGTCTGTAGTAATCTAGAAACTTCGTATACTTCTGAAACTCCAGAAATTCTGAAAACTCGGGACAACCTTAGAAATTCATATATAAATCTCTTGAAAAAAGAATCAGGATTTTATCACGCTTCTGTAGAAAATGAAAATTATTTCACTAGGCGCAAACGTTTCTGTTTTTCAGCAAGATCAAATCAACTATTGCCATAGGCCATCCCAAAGGTGTTACTTGGCACTTTATTGAAACAAAATCTATAAAACATGATTAATGCAGTAGCCTAATCATGTTAACACACAAAAAAGTAGGGGTAAATATTGGGTCGTCTCCCAACAAGCGTTTTCTTTAATGCCTTTCTAGCTAGCCATGATGATTTCAATGATGCACTCATAAAAGATAAGAATTGAAACATAATGGTAGCATCATGAAGCATATGACTAGCACATTTAAGCCTAACCCACTTCCGATGCATAGGTATTTTGTGAGCAAACAAATTATGGGAGCAAGAAGCAACTAGCATAGGAAGGTAAAACAAGCAAAACTTGATATTATTGCAACTCCTACAAGAATATATTCTTCCCTCATAATAATTTTCAGTAGCATCATGAATGAATTCAATGATATAACCATTACATGAAGCATTCTCTTAATGATTCATAAGTATAGAAATTTTACTACTCTCCACATAAGAAAAATTCTTCTAATTCATAGTAGTGGGAGCAAACTCAACAAAATAACAACCATGTGAGGCATAATCTAATTGAAAATTAAAATCATGACGACAAGTTTCATGGTTATCATTATTCTTTATAGCATACATGTCATCACAATAATCATCATAGATAGCAACTTTTTTCTCAAAATCAATTGAAACCTCTTCCGAAATAGTTGATTCATCCGTAAATAAAGTCATGACCTCTCCAAATCGACTTCCATAATTATTAAAATAAGAATCAACACCCTCCAAAACAGTGTCATCATTAGTACCTAGTGTTGACACTCTTCCAAACCCACTTTCATCAATATAAACATCATAAATAGGAGGCATGTTTTCATCATAATAAATTTTTTCATCAAAACTTGGGGGACAAAAAATATCATCTTCATCAAACATAGCATCCCCAAGCTTATGGCTTTGCATATCATTAGCATCATGGATATGCAAAGAATTCATACTAACAACATTGCAATCATGCTCATCATTAAAATATTTAGTGCCAAACATTTTATTGACTTCTTCCTCTAACACTTGAGCACAATTTTCCTTTCCATCATTTTCACAGAAGACATTAAAAAGATGAAGCATACAAGGCAACCTCAATTCTATTTTTTGTAATTTTCTGTTATAGACTAAACTAGTGATAAAACAAGAAACTAAAAGATTCAATTGCAAGATCTAAAGATATACCTTCAATCACTCACCTCCCCGGAAATAGCGCCAGAAAAGAGCTTGATGTCAACTACGCAACCTTCTACTTGTAGACTCATGTTGGCCACCAAGCGCAAAGTTTTGTAGGACAGTAGCAAATTTCCCTCAAGTGGATGACCTAAGGTTTATCAATCCATGGGAGGCGTAGGATGAAGATAGTCTCTCTCATTCAACCCTACAACAAAATAACAAAGAGTCTTTTGTGTCCCCAACACACCTAATACAATGGTAAATTGTATAGGTGCACTAGTTCGGAAAAATATAAAAATAGCAAGGTAGTAAGTGCTAAAAGTGAGCGAAAACGGTATTGCAATGCTTGGAAACAAGGCCTAGGGTTCATACTTTCACTAGTGCAAGTTCTCCCAACAATGATAACATAATTTAGATCATATGGCAATCCCTCAACGTGCGACAAAAGTAACTCCAAAGTTCCCTTAGCCCCGAGGGTGAACTACTCCCTCCTCGTCATGGAGACCACCGGGATGATGAAGATGGCCACCGGTGATGGTTTCCCCCTCCGACAGGGTGCTGGAATGGGCTCCCGATTGGTTTTTCAGGCTACAGAGGCTTGCAGCGGCGGAACTCCTTGTCTAGGTTTCTTTCTGGGGGTTTTGGTATTTATAGGAATTTTTGGCATCGGTCTCACGTCAAGGGAGTCCACGAGGCAATGGAAAGAGAGGTGGCGCGTCCTCCACCCTTGTCGTTGCCTCGTGACTCTTCTGGCCTAACTTTTGTGCTTCGGCGTTCTCTTTTGGTACATAAAACATTACCGTAAATTTTCATCCTATTCCAAGAACTTTTATTTCTACGTAAAAAACAACACCATGGTAGTTCTGCTAAAAACAATGTCAGTTCGGGTTAGTTCTAATCAAATCATACCAAAATCATATAAAACTGTTGTAAACATGGCATGAATATTTCATAAATTATAGATACGTTGGAGACATATCAAGATTACACCTGCTTCATGTGCAAAAAGCCATGACATTTCATTTCGGACTGACCTCTCTAGGAAGCTGAAATTCGTGCCAGTGGAAGATATGATTCAGGAAACTATCATGGCAAGGGCAAGAGAAAGAATTACGACTTCGATGATGAGAAGAAAATGAACAAGTTCTTGAATAAGAAGGACAGCTCCGCCTCCAAGTCTTCGTCAAGATCTTCCTCAAGGAATCCTTTCAAGTCCTCCTCCAACCGCAAGAATACCTCTCGCAAGGCCGAGGCATACATCGACAAGGAAATGGACTCTGATGAAGAAGAGTCATCCGACTCCGAAGAATCTAATGAATATGATGAGGATTCTGACTCTGGCATGGATGGTATAGCATTTGCCTCCACCCCTGTGTCAAACTTCTTTGAGAATCATTCAAGCAACAACGAATCTCCTACCTACTGCTTCATCGCCAAAGCTAAGAAAGAAAAGGTATCCTCCAAACATCACAAGGTTCTCTCAAGTTATAAATATACTTCTGATGTGGATGACCATGCTAAGCTTCTCAAAATTGCCAATATACAAAAAAACTCTCTTGAGAAAATTGAGAAAACCCTCAGGAAATCTGAAGGGTTGTTGGTTCAAGAGATGGAGAAAAATTAGTCGTTAACCGAAGAGTATTCTACTCTCAAGTCACGAATGGAAGAACTATCAACTCGTCAGCATTTTCTCTCAGCCGACCATGAGAGATTGACTTATGATTACCTGAAAAGGAAACATGAACTCAAGTCGCTGAGAGAGGCTCATGATGATTTGATCATAGAAAATTCTCTTCTCACCCAACAACTCAAAGAGAAACCTGAAGTGTTCATACCTCCTTGCTTAAAATGCATTGAACGTAGTAATGCTGAATCAAATGCTGAATCTTCTATGAATGCTAACCCCTCTGTCAAGAAAAAAGGTTTTGTGTCTGATGAGAATGCTAGGTTGAAGGATCTTCTTTAGAAATGAATGTTCTAACCTCTCAAAGGGCATCAAACCCTTTGTGATGCTCCGAAGAAATCCATTCTTAAAAACACTCAATTTTGAAAGGAAACTGGATGAATATGGCTCTTACTGGGAACTTGATCAATATCCTCGCACCATGCGCGTGCCTGCCTAGAGAAAAACACTCGATCCAACTTTGCTTTCGGGATATGACTCTCCTATCTCTGAATACTCTCATGATGATTCTCTGGACAACTACAGGTGATACATCTCCAACGTATCTAAAATTTATGAGGTATTCATGCCATGTTTGCAAAAAAAATATATGGTTTTGGTATGATTTTGTGAGAACTAACCTGTACTGACGCTATTTTCAGCAGAACTACCATGGTCTCTTTTTTTGCAGAAATAATTGTTCTCGAAATGGGATGAAATTTTATGGTGATTTTTTATGGACCAGAAGAGACCCCTGAAGCACCAAGCTGGGCCAGGAAGTGACCGAGGAGGCCACAAGCGTAGGGGCGCTCCCACCCCCTTAGGGCAGGCCCCCTCGCTTGTGGGCCCCTTGGGCACCCCCTGACTTGTTTCCAATGCCAAAGATTCCTATAAATATAGAAACCTCCAAAATGAACCCTAGATCGGAAGTTTCGCCGCCACAAGCCTCTGTAGGCATGAAAAACCAATCGGGAGCCCATTTCGGCACCCTGTTGGAGGGCGGAAACCTTCACCTGAGGCCATCCTCATCATCCCGACGGTCTCCATGTCACAGAGGGAGTAGTTCACCCTCAAGGCTGAGGGTATGTACCAGTAGCTATGTGTTCAATCTCTCTCTCTCTCTCTCTTTCTCTCGTGTTCTTGATTTGGCACAATCTTGATGTACCGCGAGCTTTTTTACTATAGTTGGATCATGTGGTGTTTCTCCCCCTCTACCTTCTTGTGATGAATTGAGTCTTGCTCTTTGAGGTCTTGTTATGTTGGATTGTCTATTGGATTTGGGAACACTTGATGTATGTCTTGCAATGGGATATCTGTGGTGACAATGGGATGTTCTATTGATTCACTTGATGTATGTTTTGGCACTCGACTCGTGGATTCTCGAGGTGACATTGGGGTAATCTATGCATAGGGGTTGATGCATGTTTTCGTCCTACGTTCTCTGATAGAACCTTTGGAGTGATTCTTTGTTGCACGTTGCTGATTGTTATATGATTCAATTATGTTATAATTGTTGAGAGACTTTTCACTAGCGAAAGTTTGAACCCTAGCCCTTGTTTTCAAGCATTACAATACAATTTTTGCTCACTTCTGTTACTAGTTAGCTTGCTGTTTTTATATTTTCAGATTACAAAAACCCATATCTACTATCCATATTACACTTGTATCACCATGTCTTGGCCGAACTAGTGCACCTATATAGTTTACCATTGTATTGGGTGTTTTGGGGACACAAGAGACTCTTTGTTATTTGGTTGCAGGGTTGTTTTAGAGAGACCATATTCACCCTACACCTCCAACGGATTGATAAACCTTAGGTCGTCCACATGAGGGAAATTTGCTACTGTCCTACAAAACTCTGCGCTTGGAGGCCCAACACGAGTCTACAAGAAGAAAGGTTGCGCAGTAGACATCAAGCTCTCTGTTGGCGCCGTTGTCGGGGAGGTGAGTGCTTGAAGGTATATCTTTAGATCTTGCAATTGAATCTTTTAGTTTCTTGTTTTATCACTAGTTTAGTCTATAAAATAAAACTACAAAAAATGGAATTGAGGTTGCCTCATATGCTTCATCGTTTAATGTCTTTCATGAAAATGATGGAAAGGAAAATTGTGCTCAAGTGTTAGAAGAAGAAGTCAATAAAATGTTACACATTGAATCTTTGAATCATGAGCATGATTGCAATGTTGTTGGTATGAATTCTTTGACTATCCATGATGCTAATGATATGCAAAGCCATAAGCTTGGGGATGCTATGTTTGATGAAGATGATATTTTTAGTCCCCAAGTTGCGATGAGAAAATTGATTATGATGATAGCATGCCTCCTATTTATGATGATTATGTTGATTAAAGTGGGTTTGGAAGAGTGTCAACTCTAGGTAACGATCCCACTATTTTGGAGGGTGTTGAATCTTATAATATTTATGAAAATGGACTGGGAGAGGTCATGATTTATTTAGTGATGAATCCACTATTTCGGAAGAGGTTTCAATTGATTATGGGAACAAAGTTGCAATCAATTATCATTATTGTGATGACATGTATGCTCTAAAGAATAATGATAACCATGAAACTTGTCATCATGATTTTAATTTTCAATTGGATTATGCCTCACATGACAGTTATTTTGTTGATTTTGCTCCGACTACTATGAATGAGAAGAATTTTGATTATGTGGAGAGTAATAAAATTTCTATGTTTGTGGATCATGAAAATAATGCTTTATGTGATAGTTATATTGTTGAATTCATTCATGATGCTACTGAAAATTATTATGAGAGAGGAATATATGCTTCTACGTATCTCAATAATATCAATTTCCTTTCTACGTGTTGAAAATCTTGAAGTTTTCTTGCTTTACCTTCCCATGCTAGTTGATTCTTGCTCCCATAAATTATTTTTCCACAAAATCCCTATGCATAGGAAGTGGGTTAGACTTAAATGTGCTAGTCATATGCTTCATGATGCTCCCATTATGTTTCAATTCTTATCTTTTATGTGAGCTTCGTTGAAATCATCATGCCTAGCTTGAAAGGCATTAACAGAAAGCGCTTGTTGGGAGACAACCCAACATGTAACCCTACTGTTTTTGTGTGTCCACATGATTAAGATATTGTACTAATCTTGTTTTATAGCTTTTCTTTTAGTAAAGTGCCAAGTATGACCCTTTGAGATGATCTATGGTGATAGTTGATTTGATCTTGCTGAAAAAACAGAAACTTTCACGCCCATTGCCAGAAATTTAGAATTTCACAAAATTATGATTTTGATCTGAATTTCTTACACTCGATAAACAAATTGCCAAGGTAGTCCTAGTTTTTCAGAATTTTCGGGGTTACAGAAGGATACAAAGTTTCCAAATTACTACAGACTATTCTGTTTTTGACAGATTCTGTTTTCATTGTGTTGTTTGCTTATTTTGATGAATCTATTGGTAGTATCGGATGGTATGAACCATGGAGAAGTTATAATACAGTAGATATAACACCAATATAAATTCAGAATGAGCTCACAATGATACGTCTCCAACGTGTCTATATTTTTTGATTGTTCCATGTTGTTATATTATCATTCTTGGATGTTTTACAATCATTTTATAGCAACTCTATATCATTTTTTTGGACTAACCTATTGACATAGTGCCTAGTGTCAGTTGTTGTTTTTCGCTTGTTATTTACCTCACAGAAAATCAATACCAAACAGAGTCCAAACGCAGCGAAACTTTTTGGAGAATTTTTTTGGACCAGAAGACACAAGATGGGCCGAAGAAGTACCAGAGGGGTGCCCCGAGGGGGGCACAACCCGCCTAGGTGCGCCCGGGGGCCAGGCGTGTCCTGGCGGGTCGTACCCACCTTGTTCGCCACCAGCACCACCTCTTTGCTCTATAAATACCCCGAAAATACAAAAATCCTAGGGGAGTCGACGAAACACAATACCAGTTGCCGCAAGTTCCAGAAACCATAGATCCAATCTAGATACCATCACGGAGGGGTTCATCATCCTCATTGGTGCCTCTATGATGTTGCGTGAGTAGTTCATTGTAGACCTACGGGTCCGTAGTTAGTAGCTAGATGGCTTCCTCTCTCTCTTTTGATTCACAATACAATGGTCTCTTGGAGATCTATTTGATGTAACTCTTTTTGCGGTGCGTTTCTTGGGATCCGATGAACTTTCAGTTTATGATCAGATCTATTTTATCCATGAAAGTTATTTGAGTTTTGATCTCTTATATGCATGATTACTTATAGCCTCGTATTTCTTCTTCGAATCTTTGGTTTAGTTAGGCCGACTAGATCAAGTTTTCTTGCCATGGGAAGAGGTGCTTTGTGATGGGTTCGATCTTACGGTGCTCAGTCCTAGTGACAGAAGGGGACATGACACGTATGTATCATTGCTATCAAGGATAACAAGATGGGGTCTACTCCTACATGAATAGATCTTGTCTACATCATGTCATCGTTCTTATTGCATTACTCTGTTTCTCCATGAACTTAATACACTAGATGCATGCTGGATAGCGGTCAATGTGTGGAGTAATAGTAGTAGATGCAGGCAGGAGTCGGTCTACTAATCTTGGACGTGATGCCTATGTAATGATCATTGCATAGTGTCGCGGGATATCCGCGGCCACCTACAGGACCGGGCAGCCCCTTGCTAGTTCAGCGGGGGACGTCACATTGCACAAAGAGCAGACCAACGTGCGGCAGCACTACAGAGAGCACACAAGCAATTTAGCTAGGTTTGTGCGGCCGCGAGGCATATGTCCCTACTCCTGCTTTGGTGGATTGATGGTGGAAAAGAACATGGTGGTGCATGGTACACATGCCCAGCAAGACCCGCCTGAGGGCTACGATGACCACAAGCGTACGATGGCTTGGGTTTGTCAAGTTTCCAACCCTCTAACCCCCTCCTACGATTGCCATGGGCCTCCTTTTATAGATTAAGGGGTCACACAGTGGAAAAACAGTCATTACCCACTGATACGATAGCAAATAGTGCTATCATACCTAACTTTACGGGCTGGTAGGATGCATTAAATGCACTGCTCAGTGTGACATCACTAGCTGCCCGGCAAGGCCTATCGGGCTTATCTCGCCAGCTCCGCACCTGTTCTCTTGACACATTGCTGGACGGGTGTCACTTGTGGGTTTCTTGTGTAGGAGATGGATGCCATGTGGCAAATGCTTCCACTTAATCGCCTTGCGGCTTGACACTGCACTGATTGACGACGTGGGTCGTACTTGTGCTATTTGCAGAGTGGTTCAGGCCCCGCAAGCACCGGCAGGCGCTGCCGGGGAGTCTTAGTTGCTTGCTTCTGGTGGTGGCCTGGCACCTTGCCGGGCTCGCCTGCCAGGCGAGGGAGGCCCTTCTCTTGCCAATATCCAGTTCCTGTGGCTCGATCTCGATCTCTCTGAACTTCATGTTGGTTCTTCAACCTCTGACTTAAGCTGGTGCTCCAATCTTGATCTTGTGCCTATGCACAGTTGGGCAATATACCTGGGGTCTATTGCACCGACAAAAGCTCCCGGGCCTGCCCCGATCGCGCCGCAGAGCGTCTGTGGGGTAGGGCGTAATAAGTGCACGGGCAGGGCTGCTGAAGGGGTTGGGCCCTTTGAAGTTTTCCGTTGCTGCTTCATTAGTCTTGATCTTTGGGGGCGGTTTCCTATTTCCGCGTGTGTGGTGCGTGGTGTCGTGGAAGAACTTGGAACGTGGCCCGCGGATTCTCGTCCCCTCATGATCACGTGGAAAAAACTGCCATCCCACTAGCCCAAGAACTACCTCCTAAGGAGAGGTGTTCTTAAGCTCGGTGAGTTGGTGCGTGTGAGGGTGGAATGGATTTGATCCCAGCCCTCCTCCTATGGTGGAGGCTAGTCCTATTTATAGAGGCCCTGGTCCTCTTCCCAAATATTAGGCGGGAAGGGATCCCACAACGGCCAATTCGAAGGGGGACAACTAGTACAAGCTACCCTGACAAAAGGTGATCTTCGCCTGCCAAAGGCTCTGGTGGTGACCTCCGTCCTGCCGTTGTGGGCTCCACGATGACCTCCGTCCTGCCGTCCTGCTGGTCTTGGTCTTGTTGCATCGATATGGAAACATTTTCCTGATGCCTCAGGACTCCTCCTGTGCGCCTGCTCCTCTAGCACCAAAGAGCAACTGGTTCTCTACCGCGGAGAAGGGAAAGGCTCGCCAAGAGGGGCCCGGCTCTCCTCCGCCCAAGAGGGGTTGTGGTCGCCCTCGCAACACGCCTCGACCCCCGCCGTGGCTCCCCGTGGTCGAGGACGGATCTCTTCGGGGTCCGTGCCACTCCGTACATAAGAGGCGGCATTTCTCCTCCTGATGGAAGTCGCTTGAGGCATGTCGGTCCCGTCGATGAGGGGAGGCGCGCCATGGTCGCCAACCTCCCCGATAATGCTTCCACTCGGCGGAGGTGCCGTCGGGGTTCGCTGTGTGGTCGGAGAACCCCGACCAGCACCTGGCTCCTGCTTCCGCGCTTCTTTGCCAGAGAGCTGGTGAATTCGGGTCCCGGTGGCATCTGGCTGCAGGCGGCCAGCTGCTATAGCAAGGCCTTATGGGTCGCGGTGGAGATCTCCGTCGCGGGCAACGTAGCCCTGGCCCGCGGCTGGCAGACGTTTTCTAGCGCGCGTGGCCTGGGCAGGCGGTGCGTCCTCCACTTCAAGTACGACGGCGCTACGACCCTCTTCATGAGGGTGTTCGGCGAAGATGGTCGCCGCGCTGGGTGCTGCCCTAAAGACAACAACGGCGACGAAGTGCTCGGCCTTGGGATGGCCGTGATGAGGACGAGTGCGAGCTCGCCCTCGGTGATGGCCGTGACTCGTCCAGCACCGGCGGCTCCTCCTCAAGTGAAAGCTCCAGCGGCGGCTACGACCGGCCGACCCGTCGCCGGGCTCGCTTTGAGGACGATGGTGGGTCGTCCCGCCGCCACGCCCCGGTGAAGCGCGAGGAGGGCTGTCGGTGTCAAAACCGGCGGATCTCGGATAGGGGGTCCCAAACTGTGTGTTTGAGGTTGATGGTAACAGGAGATAGGGAACACAATGTTTACCAGGGTTCGGGTCCTCTCGATGGAGGTGAAACCCTACGTCCTGCTAGATTATTATTGATGAGTATGGGGGCTACGAGAGTTGATCTACCACGATATCATAATGGCTAAAACCCTAGAAGTCTAGCTGATCTGATTATGATTGTCCCTATGAAATAAACCCTCCGGTTTATATAGAGACCAGAGGGGACTAGGGTTGTACAAAGTCGGTTACATAGAAAGGAAATATTACATCCGAACGCCAAGCTTTCCATCCACGCCAAGGAGAGTCCCATCCAGACACGGGTGAAAGTCTTCGGTCTTGTATCTTCATAGCCCATCATTCCGCCCACGTCCAACACGCCGGACGCCCGAGGACCCCTTAGTCCAGGACTCCCTCGGTAGCCCCTAAACTAGGCTTCAATCATGAGTTGTCTGGCGCGCAGATTATCTTCGGCATTGCAGGGCGGGTTACTCCTCCGAATACTCCAAAATAGTCTTCGAACACAAATAATTTGTTCGGATCTACAAAGCAAGTACCACACACCACCACAGAGAATATAATATTTCACGAGTCCAATCTGCTGACAATTTTTGATAATGTGACACCACGTCATTACCCGGTCATTATTTTGAACCATTTTTCGGCCTGCCACTTCAAGATCCGGTCCCATCGGTACATCTTATCAAAGAAGAGATCAGTCCCCTTATTATGGGATTCTCATCAATACGGGCGTGGGTAATCCAACCGTGCCGTTTGCACAGCCCTTGCAAAAATGCGAGTTTTAAGGTGAGTGGGGAGGCGTTTGATATTCACTGCCTTTATGAGGAGATTAAGATTCATCTCTTCCACCCACACCTTCTCTCTTTCCGCGTACCCACTCTCGAGCTCCGGCGCCCAAGTTCTCATCTTTCTTGCCCCAAGAAAGCACTCCAACTATGTCCGGAGCGCAGGGCAAGTGGATGGCCTCCACCATTAAGGAGAAGGACATCACCCAACTTTGGGAGGCCAGATATTTGGCCAAGGAGGTCGCCCATCGGCTTCCGACCGAGGGATAGATCATCCCTACCGCGGATCCCCATGAGAGAGTAGTTTTCATCCCCCACTTTGTACGAAGACTCATGTTCTACTATGGGCTAGATTTCCATGATCTGGCCCCAAATTCCTTCCTCACTATCTCAGCGTTCATCGTCGTGTGTGAGGCTTTCCTCCGCATCCCCCCCCCCAATTCTGACTGTAGCTGAAGACCTTTAATGTGAAGCCAAAGGTGGTGGGCGGCGAGCACGCGGAGTGCGGGGTGCCATGGTCAGCAAGATGTCCAATGTACCGTGGCCCAAAGGCACCTTCATGGAGACCGTCAAGGGGTGGAAAAAATTGTGGTTCTACATCACAGAGCCCCGCGACACCACCTGGGCCGCGGCTCCCGAAATCAAATCAGGGGCCCCAATGCGGCTAACCTCCTGGCAGGAGAAGGGCCTGGATTGATCTTCGTCGGACGAGCTGACAGCGCTCCAGACGTGCATCAGGAGTATGATGGACAAGAACGTCAAGCTTGCCGATGTGATTCAAGTGATGCTAGTCCGGCGGATCCTTCCATGCCGGAGCCGGGCTTGCCACCTATGGGAGTTCAATCCGGCCGAGCACAAGATCCTGCAGCGGTTCTTCGAAACTATACACGAAGATATCTGGAAGCTGCTCTTCAAGGCCAACGAGACGTGGCCAAAGACCACCGAGGATCATGGGCATTACCTGGCTCATTGCGCCAGTTCGGTAAGTTTTCCGTTGTTTCAAGTTGTATTCCTTACTTTCTTATTCAAGGAGGGTGTCTAAACTTTCCCATTTGTTATTTCAGGCTTGGACGAAGAAGGCGGAGCGGATTCAGTGTCAGGCTCCACTGCCCGAGGATCCAGCCATCCTGCGTCTGACAAGGATGCTAGTTCCGGCACCCTACAAGGCGCTGGAGAAGAAGGCCAAGGGACGAGAGGTGGCCTCTGTCCCAAGGGTACTTCGAACGTGGCGTCCGAAGACACCGAAACTCACTCCGCCACCGAAGACAACGAGGAGGAGGAAGAGGAGGAAGAGAGCAACTTCCCCCTCCCTGAGGGGGAAGGAAGAGGGCGGCCTCCACAGATCTGGAAGCGGAGGCATCCAAGAAGGGAAAGGCTTCCCTCATAGATAGCTCCGCGTGGGACGTCGATAGCAGCCCAGGATGGCGCCCTCGAAATATACCCCTGGACGAATCGTGAGTATCCGAAGAGCTTGACGCATTCATATATCTGCCTCTTTTACCTCATAATTTTAACACGTCAAATCGTGTATTTGCAGTCCGTCTCGTTCCGCCCGTGAGTGATCCTCGTCTTTGGGGAACTCGCTGGACCCGAAGGTGATGGACAGCGGGTCCCCCTCGACGGCCTCATCTCCCAGGGCCATGGATGACACCGAGGTGTTGTCCTGAAGGACCCCTGGCAAGGGAGAGACATAGGAGGCCGTCAGGACGGCGCCCGAGGGCGAGACCTCGGCCGCCGAACAAATGAGGGAGCAAATCCCCATGGAGACTGGCGATGGGGGCCATGTCCAATTCCCCCCCACAGCCGAATACGGTCCCGGAGACCTATACGGCTCCGGAATCCGACCAGCAGCCTCCTTCATCAGAAGGAGGTGTGCCGATTCCGCTAGTGACCTCTGTCCAATCAAAGGCGCTGGATACTCTACTGGAAGCGCTGCGAAGCGCTTCCATCATTGAGGAACACCGTACCCTTATGGGTGTGGTGATTCAGAAGATTTAGTCTGCAAAAAGCGGACCGACTGAAGCCTGCGCGAGCCTTCTAATAGGCTTTGAGGTAAGCCCTCTATTTATGTGAAAAGGAAGTTACAGTATAGACAGTAGCCCCTGAAACTCTGTCCGGTGTTTAGAAAGAAAAGCCGAACGGAGGGTCAAACAGGTTGTCACACGAGACTAATTATATATGTCTTTGTGAATAAGCAGGCGGCGTTGCTACCCGCAACTTCTCATGCCGCCGAAGTCTCCAGACTAAAGTAGAGGCTCGAGCAGACCAAGGAAGATCTCGGTCATGCGAAAAGGCAGCTTGTGGACAAGCAGGGTATGCAACGACCTAGTCAAATATAGCACGATATGAATTGCTTGTGTTGATCGTGTGATAATTTGTAGAGGCGGCGTCCGAGGTGGAAACCCTCCAGGAAGCGCTAGCCAAAGCCCAGAAGAGAGCGGCAGACGAGCAGGCCGCCCGCAAAAAGCACGAGGCCAGGGTCGGCGAGGTCCAGCAGGAGCTGCAGGACGTCGTGAAGAAGTGCGAGGCCTTGGAGCGCAAGAATGAGGACGAAGAGTCAGAACTTGCCCAGGCTCGTCGAAGTGCACAAGAGGCCCGGGTCGAAGCCTAGGGCGCCCTCCCGGAAATCCCGGAGGCCAACAAAATTGCGGCGGGCAAGGCTTTTATTATGAAGAGCAAGTATGTGAAGAAGAGATTTCTCATGCTAAACCGGATTTGGAGTTCTCCAGGGGCATTTGCGGATCTGCCCTGCAGTGTTTCTGATGCTGCAGCATTCTTCCGAGCTGAAGAGGGAAGCCCAACTGAGAAGGTATTCTGGTCGCAATATCTTGCGGCAGAACATCTGGTGGCTTTTAGCGACCAGCTGAAGCAGCTGGTCGAGCTGCATAGGGTGGCCGAACTGGCCATGAAGGATTTAATAATACGGTTGTGACTTGCAGAAGCTATACCCGGCAGCTACTTTGGCCTCGTGAAGCGGCTGGTGAATGGCTGCCCTCGGCTTGACGCTATCAAGCGGTCGATCTGCATAGAAGGTGCGCGGGTGGCCTTCGCCCATGTCAAGATACAATGGGCAAAGATGGACGGCATCAAGCTCGCGACTGAAGGAACGCCCGCGGGCAAGGAGGAGCGCACACCTAAGTGGTATTTTGAAGATGTTCTGAAGGGATCCCGCATTGTGGCGGATCAATGTGCGAAGGACAATATTTTTGAATGAATACATTCATGTAATCCTGTCCTGTATAATGAAAGCAAGGCTTGATACGTAATGTAATGCTTTGCTGTTTGTTTATTTAAAGTTTTGCCTCCCGTGCGGCCGTTTCATCAAGTCTGAGAGTTGGCCAGTCGTCGGCTTCAGCCCCCACGTAGGTAGTACATGGGTGTTCGGGATGAATCTAAACACTCTTTATCCAAGAGTTTGGTCCTTAAAGGAGGTGTTTAGCGCAACGAATCAGGCAATCAGACTATGTGGCTTTATTACCCTCACTTAGCCATAGGAGTTTGACAATGAAAATGTAGGCGGAGCCCCTGGTATGCAGACTAGGGTGCTGTAAACACCTGATCGGATAAGAACCAATTCATCGCATAATGCGGGTAAAATCGCTAAAGATTTGAAACCTCTGAAGAGCTGACCGGCTCACGCCGCATCATGACAGTCTGTTTTGGGCATTCTCTACTGAGGTGCTCATCCGGATAAACCAGGACACAATCACAGTAGTTCTCCCTTTGCTACCCTAGCCGATATAGCGGAATGTAAGGTAGTAAGCACAGGATCCGGGCAACCCAATGATTGACCAAAGACATGATTCAGAGCCAATGCATATAATGCTAAATTCGGGGTACCGAACTATACTATAAAAGTGTTCGGACATATTGCCATAGTGTGGGCAGCGATATAGCCCCTGGCGAATTGTGGCGTACCAAGGTGTACGGATGCAAAATAAAATAAAAAGGAAGAAGCTAGTGCCACATATGTTGGGCCGCAAACTGTTTCCATTATAATTTTAATTAATACGTCAAAGCGTACTTGAACAAAAAGTGCAATAAGAAACAGTGGCTATTTAATATGCCAAGACCAAGGGGGAGCTGCGTACGGGTCCTGAAAACAGGTAGAATGATCGCCAAGGACGTCTGGAGATTCCCCCATACGTCTGTGCTACTTGTCACCTTGGTGTGTCCGTTCTTCGAAGGGACCAATTTATCCGGCCGTCAGGAGGGGCCTGTGAAAAGGAACCTGAAAAAAACGGATAAAAGGAATAGTAAGCGTATTTGTGTTCCGGGAAGGTCGAGCCGTCTTGTGGATCACAGTATGGTTATGCCTCCGTCTCTGCCCATGGTATTTTTAGTGCGTAGTTATGTACGCGCGGAACGTATGCCGTCACTTCGTCGGGGCTGAGACGGAGGTCGAATTGCTAATGGAGCTCCTGAGGAGCTGGACTATCCTACCGCAGAGTAGTCCGGACTCGTTTGATAGTGTCTCGGAGCATGGCTGCCGAATTAAGGTTCTTCTTGTGAAGGCCGCTGTGTACCTCTGCTGCCAGGGCAGCGGTATGCTCCTCGGTACGGAGGGAGCGCTCCGTGTTTCCATTGACTATTATGACACCGCGTGGTCCGGGCATCTTGAGCTTGAGATAAGCATAGTGTGGCACCGCATTGAATCGGGCAAACGCAGTTTGTCCGAGCAGTGCGTGACAGCCACTGCGGAAGGGGACGATATCGAAGATTAACTCCTCGCTATGGAAGTTGTCCGGAGATCCGAAGACGACCTCCAAGGTGATTGAGCCCGAGCAGCGGGCCTCTACGCGTGGTATAACTCCATTAAAGGTAGTTTTGGTGGGCTTGATCCTTGATGGATCGATGCCCATTTTGTGCACTGTATCCTGGTAAAGCAGGTTGAGGCTGCTGCCGCCGTCCATGAGGACTCGTGTGAGGTGAAATCCATCAATTATTGGGTCGAGGACCAGTGCGGCTGACCCGCCATGACGGATACTGGTCAGATGATCCCTACGATCGAAAGTGATCGGGCATGACGACCATGGGTTGAATTTTGGGGCGACAGGCTCTATTCCATAGACGTCCCTAAGCGCGTGTTTGCGCTCCCTCTTAGGGATATGGGTGGCGTATATCATGTTCACCATTTGAGGAGGAAACTTCTTCTGTCCCCCTGTGTTCAGTGGACGGGGCTCCTCATCGTCGTTCTTGCTTTGCGACCCCTTCTCCTTGTCTTTGGCATTTAATTTGCCGGCCTGTTTGAAGACCCAACAACTCCTGTGGGTATGATTGGCTGGTTTATCAGGGGTGCCATGGATCTGACGTGGGCGATCGAGTATGTGGTCCAGGAAGGAAGGGCCTTGATTATTTCTTTATATGGCTTGTTCCGATGTCCGGACTTGGAGCCACTGAATCCGGCGTTGACCGTCGTGTCATCGGTATGATCACCATTGCTTCGATATTTGTGTATGTTGCGCCAGGGCTTGCCATTGCTATTTTTGGCTTCCGAAGTGCCAGGTTCACTTGTGTTGTTATTGCTACGGGCCAGACAACTATCTTCTCCCGCGCAAAAGCGGGTCATGAGTGTCGTGAGGGCTGCCATGGACTTCGGCTTTTCCTAGCCGAGGTGTCGGGCGAGCCGGTCGTCCCGGATGCAATGTTTAAATGCCGCTAGGGCTTCGGCATCCGGACAGTTTACGATCTAGTTCTTTTTTGTTAGGAATCTAGTCCAGAATTTCCTGGCTAACTCTCCGGGCTGTTGGATTATGTGACTTAAGTCATCGACATCCGAAGGTCGAACAAATGTACCTTGGAAGTTGTCAAGGAAGGCTTCTTCCAAGTCCTCCTAGCTACCAATGGAGTTTCCAGGCAGGCTGTTCAGCCAGTGACGGGATGGCCCCTTGAGTTTTAGGGGGAGGTATTTGATGGCATGAAGAGGTGGCCCCTTGAGCAGTTTTGTCTATGTCTTTACGGCGAGGTGGTACGGGATGGTGTTCGGCTTGGGTTGCCGCTTTATCCCGACCACGTGGTGATCGGTCACCCGCATTGTGCACTGATGGCACGGGCTCCAATGCCTCGTCATCGAATTGAGGTAGTAATTTGCGCTTCGGGTAACTTTTGAGTGGTCGCTTGAGGCCGTACTCCTCGGCTTCCAGGACGTTAGTCCATCTGACATTGAGCAGATCTTGAATAGCTTGAAGCTGTTGCTGCTTATTTTTCAGGCTCCTTGAAGTGGCTATTAGCCGGCGCTTGAAGCGCTCCTGCTCGGGAGGTTCCTCAGGCACGATAAAATCCTCATTGCTGAGGCTCGCCTCATCCTCGGAGAGTGGAAGATAATTGTTGTCCTCCAAGTCTTCGTGCGCGGCCTGTTCATTAAGGCTGATTCGCCCATCTTCCCATTCATCTTGTTCGGAAGTTGCCTCAATGGGTCTTCATTGTCTTCGGCACCGTCCGGAGTATTATCTTCTCCTATGCCGGTGTTGCTGTCTTTATTGTGGCGTGATTTAGAGCAGCGTCGCTGACGCTAGCGTTTTGGTTGTATGTTAGGAGGTTTATCCTCAACTGGATCTTCCTTGTCATCGCCACTATTCTCTTTTGGTGCATATACCATGTATACATCGTATGAGGAGGTGGTCGTCCATCGTCCGGTGAACGGTGGGTTTTCGGCCTGCTCCTCCAGCATCGTCGTCCATACTGTCGATGTCTTCAGAGCCGTAATCGAGCATGTCGGTTAAGTCTTTGACAGTGGCTATTAAGTGGGTGGGGGTGGGAAGCGGAACTCTCTGTCATCAGCCTCCAATTCAAACCGGATATAATTCGGCTGAGAGTCCCCCACTAAGGATAGTTTTTTTAATGAGTTTAGTACGTTGCCTAAAGGCGAGTGCCGAAAGATGTCCGCGGAGCTGAATTCGACGATCGATGACTGATCAAGATCGTCGTGCGCGGACGCACATGCTTCGGAACTTGTGCCAGAAACGGGTCTGCGGTTCCGGTGACACGGATCCCACTCGAGGTTGGGTCGGTGTGCGGCTTTGACCCCGCTGAGCCTCCCGTCCTCGGATGGCACAATATGCTCCGGATCCAGGGCCGAAGTAGTTATAGGCGCTATCCCCTGGGCATGGTCCGATGACATATTTAAGTCATGTTCATCGTGGCGGCGGGGAGCGGCTGCCATGGTCTCGAATCCGTCGAAGATCAAGTCTCCGCTGATATCCGTGACATAGTTAGAGCTTCCAAATTTGACCTGACGGCCAGGAGCGTACCTATCGACCTGCTCTAGATGGCCACGCGAGTTGGCTCGCAATGCGAAGCCGCCGAATGCGAAGATCTGTCTGGGGAGGAAGGTTTCTCCGTGGACAACATTGTTGTAGATGGTTGACGGAGCCATCGAACCTCCTAACGATGACATAGTGGAACTCTCAATGAAAGCACCAATGTCGGTGTCAAAACCGGCGGATCTCGGGTAGGGCGTCCCGAACTATGCGTCTGAGGTTGATGATAACAAGAGACAGGGAAGAAAATGTTTACCCAGGTTCGGGCCCTCTCGATGGAGGTAAAACCCTACGTCATGCTAGATTAATATTGATGAGTATGGGGTTTACAAGAGTTGCCGATATCCAGTTCCTTTGGCTCGATCTCACTCTCGATCTCTCGGAATTGCATGTTGGTTCTTCAAGTATCTTGGTTCTTCAACCTCCGACTTAAGCTAGCAATGCAATCTTGATTATTTGCCTATGGACAGTTGGGCAACATACTCGGAGACAAGTCATTGTTTGTCGACACCAACTTAACTGCTTCATCTAGGAAATATATTACTTTTGGAGACAACAACAAAGGAAAGGTAATTGGGTTAGGTAAAGTTGCTATATCCAAAGACAACAACATTGATGTTGTTTTACTTGTTCAGTCTCTCTGGTGCGGAACATGTCCTTGTGGACCTACGAAGTTCAGTAGCAACTTGATCTGAAGTTTCATGATCATCATCATTAACTTCCTCTCTAGTCGGTGCAGGCACCTCAGGAACATTTTCTTGAGCTGCGCCACTCTCTGGTTCAAGAGGCAATACTTCATCAAGTTCTACTTTCCTCCAACTTACTTCTTTCGATAGAAACTCTTTCTCTAGAAAGGATCCATTCTTGGCAACAAAGATCTTGCCTTCGGATCTGAGGTAGAAAGTATACCCAATAGTTTCTTTAGGGTATCCTATGAAGACGCATTTTTCCGACTTGGGTTCGAGCTTTTCAGGTTGAAGTTTCTTGACATAAGCATCGCATCCCCAAACTTTTAGAAACGAGAGCTTGGTTTCTTCCCAAACCATAATTCATACGGTGTCGTCTCAACGGATTTCGACGAAGCCCTATTTAAAGTGAATGCGGCAGTCTCTAAAGCATAGCCCCAAAATGACAGCGGTAGATCGGTAAGAGACATCATAGATTGCACCATATCCAATAGAGTGCGATTACAACGTTCGGACACACCATTACGCTGAGGTGTTCTAGGCGGCATGAGTTGTGAAACTATTCCACATTTCCTTAAGTGCGTGCCAAATTCGTGACTCAAGTAGTCTCCCCCACGATCTGATCGCAAGAACTTGATTTTCCTGTCACGTTGATTCTCAACCTCACTCTGAAATTCCTTGAACTTTTCAAAGGTCTCAGACTTGTGTTTCATTAAGTAGACATACCCATATCTACTCAAGTCATCAGTGAGGGTGAGAACATAATGATAGCCACCGCGAGCCTCAACACTCATTGGACCGCACACATCAGTATGTATGATTTCCAATAAGTTGGTTGCTCGCTCCATTGTTCCTGAGAACGGAGTCTTGGTCATTTTACCCATGAGGCATGGTTCACACGTGTCAAATGATTCGTAATCAAGAGACTCCAAAAGTCTATCTGCATGGAGCTTCTTCATGCGTTTGACACCTATGTGACCAAGGCGGCAGTGCCACAAGTATGCGGGGCTATCATTATCAACCTTACATCTTTTGGTATTCACACTATGAATATGTGTAACATTACGCTCGAGATTCATTAAGAATAAACCATTCACTAGCAGAGCATGACCATAAAACATATCTCTCGTATAAATAGAACAACCATTATTCTCGGATTTAAATGAGTAGCCATCTCGAATTAAACAAGATCCTGATACAATGTTCATGCTCAAAGCTGGCACTAAATAACAATTATTGAGGTTTAAAACTAATCCCGTAGGTAAATGTAGAGGTAGCGTGCCGACGGCGATCACATCAACCTTGGAACCATTCCCGACGCGCATCGTCACCTCGTCCTTCGCCAGTCTCCGCTTATTCCGCAGCTCCTGCTTTGAGTTACAAATGTGAGCAACCTCACCAGTATCAAAACCCAGGAGCTACTACGAGTACTGGTAAGGTACACATCAATTACATGTATATCACATATACCTTTAGTGTTGTCGGCCTTCTTGTCCGCTAAGTATTTGGGGCAGTTCCGCTCCCAGTGACCACTTCCCTTGCAATAAAAACACTCAGTCTCGGGCTTGGGTCCATTCTTTGGCTTCTTCCCGGCAGCTTGCTTGCTGGGCGTGGCAACCCCCTTGCCATCCTTCTTGAAGTTCTTCTTACCCTTGCCTTTCTTAAACTTAGTGGTTTTATTCACCATCAACACTTGATGTTCCTTTTTGATCTCCACCTCCGCTGATTTCAGCATTGAATATACCTCAGGAATGGTCTTTTCCATCCCCTGCATACTGAAGTTCATCACAAAGCTCTTGTAGCTCAGTGGAAGCGACTGAAGGATTCTATCAATGACCGCGTCATCCGGGAGACTAACTCCCAGCTGAGTCAAGCGGTTATCCAACCCAGACATTTTGAGTATGTGCTCACTGACAGAACTATTTTCCTCCATCTTACAACTGAAGAACTTGTCAGAGACTTCATATCTCTCGACCCGGGCATGAGCTTGGAAAACCATTTTCATCTCTTCAAACATCTCATATGCTCTGTGTCGCTCAAAACGCTTTTGGAGCCCCGGTTCTAAGCTGTAAAGCATGCCGCACTGAACGAGGGAGTAATCATCAGCACGTGACTGCCAAGCGTTCATAACGTCTTGGTTCTCTAGGATGGGTGCGTCACCTAGCGGTGCTTCTAGGACATAAACTTTCTTGGCAGCTATGAGGATGATCCTCAGGTTCAGGACCCAGTCCGTATAGTTGCTGCCATCATCTTTCAGCTAGGTTTTCTCTAGGAACGCGTTGAAGTTGAGGGCAACATTAGCGTGGGCCATTTGATCTACAAGACATAATGTAAAGATTTTAGACTAAGTTCATGATAATTAAGTTCATGTAATCAAATTATTCAATGAACTCCCACTCCGATAGACATCCCTCTAGTCATCTAAGTGAAACATGATCTGAGTCAACTAGGCCGTGTCCGATCATCATGTGAGACGGACTAGTCAACATCGGTGAACATCTTCATGTTGATCGTATCTTCTATACGACTCATGCTCGACCTTTCGGTCTTCCATGTTCCGAGGCCATGTCTATACATGCTAGGCTCGTCAAGTCAACCTAAGTGTATTGCGTGTGTAAATTTGACTTACACCCGTTGTATTCGAACGTTAGAATCTATCACACCCGATCATCACGTGGTGCTTCGAAACAATGAACCTTTGCAACGGTGCACAGTTAGGGGGAACACTTTCTTAAAATCATTACGAGGGATCATCTTATTTAAGCTACCGTCGTTCTAAGAAAATAAGATGTAAAACATGATAAACATCACATGCAATCAAATAGTGACATGATATGGCCAATATCATTTGCTCCTTTTGATCTCAATCTTCGGGGCTCCATGATCATCGTTGTCACCGGCATGACACCATGATCTCCATCATCGTGTCTTCTTGAAGTTGTCTCGTCATCTATTACTTCTACTACTATGGCTAACGCTGTAGCAATAAAGTGAAGTAATTACATGACGTTTATGTTGACACGCAGGTCATAAATAAATTAAAACAACTCCTATGGCTCCTGCCGGTTGTCATACTCATCGACATGCAAGTCGTGATTCCTATTACAAGAACATGATCAATCTCATACATCACATATATCATTCATCACATCCTTTTGGCCATATCACATCACACGGCACATGCTGCAAAAACAAGTTAGACGTCCTCTAATTGTTGTTGCAAGTTTTTACGTGGCTGCTATAGGTTTCTAGCAAGAACGTTTCACCTATGCCAAAACCACAACGTGATATGCCAATTTCTATTTACCCTTCATAAGGACCCTTTTCATTGAATCCGATCCGACTAAAGTGGGAGAGACAAACACCCGCTAGCCACCTTATGCAACTAGTGCATGTCAGTCGGTGGAACCGGTCTCACGTAAGCGTACGTGTAAGGTGGGTCCGGGCCGCTTCATCCCACGTTGCCGCCGAATCAAGATAAGACTAGTAACGGCAAGTAAATTGACAATATCGACGCCCACAACTGCTTTGTGTTCTACTCGTGCATAGAAACTACGCATAGACCTAGCTCATGATGCCACTGTTGGGTAACGTAGCAGAATTTTAAAATTTTCTACGCATCACCAAGATCAATCTATGGAGTCATCTAGCAACGAGGGAGAGGGGAGTGCATCTACATACCCTTGTACATCACGAGCAGAAGCGTTCAAGAGAACGGGGTTGATGGAGTCGTACTCGTCGTGATCCAAATCACCGATGACCTAGCGCCGAACGGACGTCACCTCCACGTTCAACACACATACGGTTGGGAAGACGTCTCCTCCTTCTTGATCCAGCAAGGGGGAAGGAGAGGTTGATGGAGATCCAGCAGCACGATGGCATGGTGGTGGAAATAGCGGTGATCTCGGCAGGGCTTCGCCAAGCTCAGCGAGAGGGAGAGGTGTCACGAGAGGGAGAGGGAGGCGCCAGGGGCTAGGGGTCCGGCTTCCCTCCCTACCCCCCACTATATATAGGGAACCTAGGGGGGCGCCGGCCCTAGGGGATCCAATCTCCAAGGGGGGGCGGCGGCCAAGGGGGGTGGCTTGCCCCGCAAGCCAAGTGGGGCGCCTCCCACCCCTAGCGTTTCCAACCCTAGGCGCAGGGGGAGGCCCAAGGGGGGTGCACCAGACCACCAGGGGCTGGTTCCCCTCCCACTTCAGCCCATGGGGCCCTCCGGGATAGGTGGCCCCACCCGGTGGACCCCCGGGACCCTTCCGGTGGTCCCGGTACAATACCGCCGACCCCCGAAACTTTCCCGATGGCCGAAACTGGACTTCCTATATATAATTCTTCACCTCCGGACCATTCCGGAACTCCTTGTGACATCCGGGATATCATCCGGGACTCCGAACAACTTTCTGGTTACCGCATACTAATATCTCTACAACCCTAGCGTCACCGAACCTTAAGTGTGTAGACCCTACGGGTTCGGGAGACACGCACACATGACCGAGACGACTCTCCGGTCAATAACCAACAGCGGGATCTGGATACCCATGTTGGCTCCCACATGCTCCTCGATGATCTCATCGGATGAACCACCATGTCGAGGATTCAATCAATCCCGTATACAATTCCCTTTGTCAATCGGTACGTTACTCGCCCGAGACTCGGTCGTCGGTATCCCCATACCTCGTTCAATCTCGTTACCAGCAAGTCACTTTACTCGTATGGTAATGCATGATCCCGTGATCAACCACTTAGTCACATTGAGCTCGTTATGATGATGAAGTACCGAGTGGGCCCAGAGATACCTCTCCGTCATACGGAGTGACAAATCCCAGTCTTGATTCATGCCAACCCAACAGACACTTTCGGAGATACCCGTAGTGCACCTTTATAGTTACCCAGTTACGTTGTGACGTTTGGCACACCCAAAGCACTCCTACAGTATCCGGGAGTTGCACAATCTCATGGTCTAAGGAAATGATACTTGACATTCGGAAAAGCTATAGCAAACGAACTACACGATCTTTGAGCTATGCTTAGGATTGGGCCTTGTTCATCACATCATTCTCCTAATGATGTGATCCCGTTATCAATGACATCTAATGTCCATAGTATGGAAACCATGACTATCTTTTGATCAATGAGCTAGTCAACTAGAGGCTCACTAGGGACGTGTTGTGGTCTATGTATTCACACATGTATTACGATTTCCGGATAACACAATTATAGCATGAACAATAGACAATTATCATGAACAAGCAAATATAATAATAACCATTTTATTATTGCCTCTAGGGCATATTTCCAACATTCAGGAATAAGCAAGATGAAAATGACATTGTTGTGAGAAACAAAGCATGTCTTGTCGCTTAACGGTATACACAGGTAGAATGTATTGATTTTGGTGAAACATATGCTCCTATTGCTTGCCTTGACGCAATCCATATTCTTCATGCTTATGCAAACTACAAAGATATCTTGCTTTATCAAATGGATGTGAAAAGTGCTTTCCTTAACGGTGAAATTGATGAGGAAGTATATGTTAGGCAGCCACCTGGCTTTGAACATCCTAAGAAAGTTTCCAGGATGAAAAAGGCTCTATATGGGCTGAAGCAAGCCCCTCAAGTTTGGTATGACATCTTGAAGAAGTTTCTGCTCAAAAAAGGGATCAAGCCAGGATCCACTGATTCCACTCTTTTCACATGTGCTATTGATGGTGATCTATTCGTGTGCCAAATTTTATGTGGATGATATTATTTTTCACTCTACTAACTATGCTTGCAGCATGGAGTTCGGGCGAATGATGTCCAAGAAATATCAAATGTCTATGATGGGTGAACTTAAGTTCTTTCTCAGACTGCAAATACGTCAACATGACAATGGAATTTTCATATCTCAGGAGAGATACCCAAGAGACTGTATGAAGAAGTTAAAAATGCAAGATTGCAAAATAAAGTGCTACAAAAATCCTATGCCCCCGTATGGTAAGGATTACAATAAGAAGCCTTATCATTCGATGAATGGTTCTTTGCTCTACCTATGTGATCCAGACCTGATATTATGTTGAATGTTTGTATGTGTACCCGCTATCAAGTTGCACCGAAAGAATCACATCACCAAGCGGTCAAGCATATTCTGAGATATTTGGCTCACACCCCACCTTAGGTTTATGGTATTCTTAGGGAGCACAATTTGATCTCGTTGGATATTCAGACTCAATTTATGTAGGTGACCTGGTTGGCAGGAAATCTACTTCGGGCATCTACCATTTCCTCGGTAAGTCATTGGTATGTTGGTCATCAAGGAAGTAGAATTGTGTGTCTCTCTCTACGGCTGAGGTCGAATATATTGTTGCTGGCGCGTGTTGCACTCAGTTATTATGGATGAAGCAGACTCTAAAGGATTATGGCATCAAGGTCACAAAGATTCATGTATATTGCGACATTGAGAGTCTGACCAAAATTGCACACAATCTAGTGGAGCATTCTCGCACCAAGCATATTGCCAAGAGAGATCATTTTATTCATGATCAAGTTGCTCGAGGACATATTGTTATCGATCACGTCAATACCGAAGACAATCTCGCTGATATCTTCACCAAGCCCCTTGATAAGGAAAGATTATGTGCATTACGGTGTGAGCTAAATATCCCAGATTTCGCAAATGTGTGGTAAGCTGGACTCGGTACCCGTACCAACACTTCCACATATTAAAAGGAATGGGTGCACAACACTCGAAGAGTTTGAAAATTTTGACAAAGTGAAACTTTCCTTTTGAGAGTGAATATATAAACGAAGAAGTAGACCAACACTACAAAAAAAGACACTTCCATGATGATACATGTTTGTCACAGAAGGTCACGTTTTCTGTCATGCATGTACATCCATGACGATTTTATGACAGAATCAAGATAGTCATACCTGTGCTGTCGTAGAAGTGTTCCATGACATTACCAAAATTATCATCACGGATGTGTCCACTTCCATGACGATAAATCGCGCATCATAGAAGTGCTTTCATCAAGGGTGACCGACACATGGCATCCACCGTAACAGGTCGCCATTACGCTATCGAGTCCGGTTTTGGATCCGATAACCCGTTAACAGCTCAGACCAATGAGGATTTTCAACATGTAAAATTGTCATTGGCCGGAGGAAACACGTGTTGTCTCACCGTTGGGACAGATGTCATCCATTTATTGGACATGAGGTGCCTATGATACGTCAACACGTGGCACGGCCCAACAGAGGCCCATTCCGGTGAAAAGGCCGGCCCCTTTGACTTTGTCAAAAGGTAACGGGCCGGCCCACGAAAAGCTTGTTAACGACATGTTCGTATATAGCCCATTTATGGCCCGCTAACTCACCGCCCGTTATGGCCTATCAGAATTAATCCCAGTAGCTTCATCTGGGCCGTCCAATATGATTCCAGCCCATTGTAACTTTTGGCCCATGTACGGCCCATGATATCTTTCGGCCCATACGATGCCATTTGTAACTCTTGGGCCATTAACGGCCCGTGGTGAATCAAGCAGGTTTCAAATCTAGCCCGTTTACAGCCCATAATGCGGTCTGTTATTGGCCCATGTTTGGCCGATCGATCATACGGCATGTAGAAGGCCCATTGTTTCTACGGCCAGTAGGAGGCCCATGGTAAATATAGTAAATATGTAGCCCATGGTTATTTTGGCCTAGTTTTAAAAAATAGGTTATTGTGGCCACTAGCAAACCGCGGAAAAAGAACTGCACTGACTACAAGCAAACAAATAAACAAGACAACAAGGAAATAAATAAGCAAGCAACATACTCTAGGCTATCACGGCTATTACACATATTACATCCATTGGGCATCAAAGTTCGCCACAAGTGCAAATATAGGGAACAAAGCCGCATATCATTTACACTGGTTGTCGAAGTTGGTGACCAGTGCAAATAAACGCCGCAGCAAAACAAGTCCAGAACTGAAACCACTTCAGAAGAGCTCAAGAAACAATATCCTGGGTACCCATAATGCTGGCAAGGCAAGTGTGGGAGTCCTGGTTTAGGGGGTGTCCGGATGGCCGGACTATACCTTCAGCCGGACTCCTGGGCTATGAAGATACAAGATTGAAGTCTTCGTCCCGTGTCCAGAAGGGACTTTCCATGGTGTGGAAGGCAAGCTTGGCGATACGGATATGTAGATCTCCTACCATTGTAACCGACTTTGTGTAACCCTAACCCTCTCCGGTGTCTATATAAACCGGAGGGTTTTAGTCCATAGGACAACATACAGAACAACAATCATACCATAGGCTAGCTTCTAGGGTTTAGCCTCTCTGATATCATGGTAGATCTACTCTTGTACTACCCATATCATCAATATTAATCAAGCAGGACGTAGGGTTTTACCTCCATCGAGAGGGCCTGAACCTGGGTAAAACTTCGTGTCCCTTGCCTCCTGTTACCATCCGGCCTAGACGCACAGTTCGGGACCCCCTACCCGAGATCCGCCGGTTTTGACACCGACATTGGTGCTTTCATTGAGAGTTCCTTTGTGTCGTCGCCGTTAGGCTTGATGGCTCCTACGATCATCAATAGCGATGCAGTCCAGGGTGAGACCTTCCTCTCCGGACAGATCTTCGTCTTCGGCGGCTTCGCACTGCGGGCCAATTCACTTGGCCGTCTGGAGCAGATCGAAAGCTATGCCCCTGGCCATCAGGTCAGATTTGAAAGTTTAAACTACACGGCTGACATCCGTGGGGACTTGATCATCGACAGATTCGAGCCACTGCCGAGCGCGCCGCACTGTCGTGACGAGCATGATCTAGCTCTGCCGCCGAACAGTGCCCTGGAGGCCGCACCCGCATCGGCTTCGACCCTTAATTCGGAGCCAACTGCGCCGATTGAGGATGGGTGGTTGGACGCCGCCTCAGGGGTTGTGTTCCCAACGGCGATCGAGCCGAACACGAGCCCCACACTCTGCGATACTCATGACTCCAAGGAGCCGGAATCCTCTCCGGACTCCGAACCCTCCGCTCCCCTGCCGATCGAATCTGATTGGGCGCCGATCATGGAGTTTACTGCCGCGGACATCTTTCAGCACTCGCCTTTCGGCGATATTCTAAAAACACTAAAGTCTCTCTCTTTATCAAGAGAGCCCTGGACGGACTACGGTCAGCAAGGTTGGGATACAGACGATGAAGAAATTCAAAGCCCACCCACCACCCACTTTGTAGCCACTGTCGACGATTTAACCGACATGCTCGACTTCGACTTCGAAGACATCGACGGTATGGACGCCGATGCAGGAGGCGATGAAGAACCAGCGCCTACGGGGCCCTGGAAAGCCACCTTGTTGTATGACATATACATGGTGGACACCCCAAAAGGAGATGGCGATGGAACAGCGGAGGATGACCCCTCCAAGAAACAGCCTAAGCGCCGGCGTCAGCGGCGCCGCTCAAAATCCCGCCAAAACAAGTACGATGACTCCAGCACGGGAGATAATAATACTCCGGAGAGCGTCGAAGAAAACCCCCTCCAGCAAGATTCAGCACAGGAGGATGGAGAAGCCAGCCCTCACGAGAGAGCGGCAGACAGAGAGATCGAGGACGATAACTATATGCCTCCCTCCGGTTCGTCGTGCCAGAGGATCCTGTCGAGCAAGAGCGTTTTCAACGCAGGCTTATGGCCACGGCAAGAAGCCTCAAGAAAAAACAGCAACAACATAGAGCTAATCAAGATTTGATAGTCGACAGATGGACTGAAGTCCTTGCGGCCGAAGAGCATAAACTCGAACGCCCCTCCAAGAGCTACCCAAAGCGCAGGTTGCTACCCCGATTAGAGGAGGAAGCACTTAAACCTACATCACCAGCACTTGATACGGCCGGCCGACCACCTCGTGGCCGCGACAGAGAGGCCTCTCGGCCCTCAACTCAAGCCGCACCCCGTACCAAGGCACGGGAAAATGCGCCAGACCTGCGAGATATGTTGGAGGACAAGGCAAGGCAAACAAGATCGATCTACGGATCGCGTGGGCGCCCCATGACTCGAGACAGTAACCGTCACGCCGGACACAAATCCGGTAGGGCCGAACACAGTAGACAAAGCTCATTGGAGCTACGTCGTGATATAGCCCAGTACATAGGCACCGCACACCCACTATGCTTCACAGACGAAGTAATGGATCATCAAATCCCTGAGGGTTTCAAACCTGTAAACATCGAATCATATGATGGCACAACAGATCCTGCGGTATGGATCGAGGACTATCTCCTTCATATCCACATGGCCCGCGGCGATGATCTCCATGGTCGAGGACTAGATCGGCATTGGCTTAACAGCTTGCCAGCAGGATCAATCAGTTGTTGGGAGGACCTGGAAGCCACATTCCTCGACAATTTCCAGGGCACTTATGTGCGACCACCAGACGCCGATGACCTAAGCCACGTAATTCAGCAGCCAGAGGAATCGGCCAGGCAATTCTGGACATGGTTCCTAACAAAGAAAAATCAAATAGTCGACTATCCGGATGCTGAGGCCCTAGCAGCCTTCAAGCACAATATCCGTGAAGAGTGGCTTGCCCGGCACCTTGGATAGGAAAAGCCAAAATCTATGGCAGCACTCACGACATTCATGACCCGCTTTTGCGCGGGAGAAGATAGCTGGCTTGCTCGTAGCAACAATATGACCAAGAACCATGGTAATTTGGATACTAGGGACAGTGGTGGCAGGTCGCGTCGCAACAAGCAGAAGCGCCGCACTAACGGCGAGAATGCTGAGGATACGATAGTTAATGCCGGATTCAGAGGCTATAAATCCGGTCAGCGGAAAAAGCCATTCAAAACAAATCCTAGGGGCCCGTCCAGTCTGGACCGAATACTCGACCGCTTGTGCCAGATACATGGCATCCCCGAAAAGCCGGAATCACACCAACATGGATTGTTGGGTGTTCAAGCAGGCAGGCAAGTTAAATACCAAAAATACAGACAAGGGGCCGCATAGCGATGACGACGAGGAGCCCTGGCGGCCAAACAACAGTGGACAGAAGGGTTATCCCCCACAAGTGCGGACGGTGAACATGATATACGCAACCCACATCCCCGAGAGGGAGCGGAAGCGCGCGTTAAGGGACGTATACGCGATAGAGCTAGTCGCCCCAAAGTTCAACCCATGGTCCTCCTGCCCGATCACCTTTGATCGAAGGGACCATCCCACTAGCATCCGTCATGGCGAATTCGCCGCATTGGTTCTAGACCCAATTATTGACGGATTTCATCTCACTAGAGTCCTGATGGACGCCGGCAGTAGCCTGAACCTGCTTTACCAGGATACAGTGCGGAAAATGGGCATAGATCCCTCGAGGATTAAGCCCACCAAAACAACCTTTAAAGGCGTAATACCAGGTGTAGAGGCCAACTGTACAGGCTTAGTCACACTTAAAGTGGTCTTCGGATCTCCGATAATTTCCGAAGCGAGGAGCTAATCTTTGACATAGTCCCATTCCGCAGTGGTTATCACGCACTGCTCGGGCGAACCGCATTTGCCAAGTTCAATGCGGTACCGCACTATGCATACCTTAAGCTCAAGATGACAGGCCCTGCAGGAGAAATTACGGTCAATGGAAACACCGAACGCTCTCTCCGAACGGAGGAGCACACGGCGGCCCTTGCTGCGGAAGTACAAAGCAGCCTCTCCAGGCAGTTCTCCAGTCCGTCCATTAAACGTCCGGACACCGTCAAGCGTGCCCGGAGTAACCTACAACAAGACCGCCTAGCACATTCCGAGCAGGCGTAGCAATGCGGCCCCAACCCCAGCCCTCGCAAAAATGCAAGACCAGTACTTCGCGTACATAACTACGCTCTAGAAATACCATGGGTGTAGGGGGAGGGGCACCATCACGGCACGCCCGAAACATGGCTTAAACCGCACCAGGGGATGCCGATTTTTTAATTTTCTCTTACTTTCAGGACTCCACTCTTCTGAAGGCCTGTTCGGCAGTTCAATTGCCGCACAAACGATGCAAGAACCAGGGAAGCAGACAGGCCATGCCGCATTACGGAACTCCCAGGTGGTCTCTATCACGAACAGTATACCTGGTTCGCTTACCATTCCGCAGCCTGCCCCTGGAACGGACATGTTAAATAGTCCAACCTTTTGCTTATCGCATTATTTGTATTGTTCTGCTTTGATCGCAGCCCTTTTTAATAAACAATGCATAGCTTCTGTCTATTTTTGCATTACCCCTTTTTTTATAAATATATGTTCCTTAACGACATGTTGCACCCGTACACTTTGGTATGGCCAAAATACGCCAGGGGCTTTAGTACCCCTCAATATGGTGTGAGAAGTGCGAACACTTTAACAAGTGCGGCACCCCGAACTTATAGCATTATATGCATTGGCTCCGAATCATGTCTTGGGTCAATAGTTGGGTTTGCCCGGCTCCTATGCTTTTGTGCCTTACGTTTCGCTATATCGGCTAAGGTAGCACTAGGAGAACTACTGCGATTGTGCCCCAGTTGAGCTGGGTCAAGCACCTCAGTAGAGAAAGCTAAAACTGACTGTCATGATGAAGCCAGAGCTGGTCGATGTTCGAGAGGTTCTTCGAGTCCTTAAAGACTTATGCCGCCTAGAGCGAGGAGTCGGCTCTGTCCGGCCAAGGCGTGGATAGCGCCCCGAACTCGGTTTTCCAAATACCAGGGGCTTCGCCGAAATTTAAAATTATAGAATTCTATGGCTAAGTGAGAGTGTTCAAGCATTATAGTCTGATTGCCTTGTTCGTTGTGCTGAGCGCCTCCCTCGAAGGACCCAAACATGGGAAAAAGACCGCTCAGGTTTATCCCCGAACACCCCACCACTAGCGGCACGGGGGCAGAAGCCGACGACCATCTCTCAGAATTGATAAACAGCCGCACAGAAGGTAATATTTTAAATTCCAACAGCATTGCTTAGCGCATATGAACAAGTTTTCAGCGCATAGGACAAAATGAGCGAGTTTTACTCAAAAATTACATCCCTGGAACACACATCCGCCATAAGGCAGGCATCCTTCAGAACATCCTTATAATAATTCTTGGGCTTGCGATGCTCCTTCCCCGGCGGTGGCCCGTCCTTCACAAGCTTCTCAGCATCCAGCTTGCCCCAGTGCACCTTAGCACGGGCAAGGGCCCTACCGGCACCTTCAATGCAGGCGGAGCGCTTGATGACTTCGAGCCTTGGACAGGCCCCCACAAGCCGCCGCACCAGCCCGAAATAGCTCCCAGGCAGAGCCTCTCCAGGCCACATCCGAACTATGAGGCCCTTCATGGCCTGTTCAGCCGCCTTGTGGAGCTCGACCAGTTGCTTCAGCTGGTCGCTCAGGGGCACGGGGTGTTCGGCCTCAGCATACTGAGACCAGAACACCTTCTCTGTCGAGCTGCCCTCCTCGTCTCGATAGAATGCGGTGGCATCGGACACGCTACGGGGAAGATCTGCGAATGCTCCTGGAGAGCTCCAGATTCGGGTAAGTAACAAGTAACTTACGTTTACGTGTTTGCTTTGCATAAAGAATGCATTACCCGCCGCTATCTTTTTCACCTCATCCAACTCTTGGAGGGTCTTCTGGGATTCGGCCTTGGCAGACCTGGCATTTTCAATAGCCACCGCAAGCTCGGACGCTCGCGTCTTTGAGTCAAGCTCCAAACTCTCATGTTTTTCCATGAGAGCTTGGAGCTCTTGCCGCACCTTGCCAACCTCGGCCTCATACTTCTCCCGCTCGGTGCGCTCCGTGGCCGCCCTCTTCGCGGCCTCGACCAGTGCTTGCTTAAGGCTCGCCACATCAGACGTGGCCCCTACAATAGCCACGATGATCCTGTCATTTTTTGCAATTGCACTTTTTTATATATATATTTAAAACAAGGTATTTCTTACCTTCCTTCTCCTCGAGCTGATTCTTGGCACGGCCGAGCTCTTGCTCGGACTGCTCGAGGTTCTGCTTTAGTGTGTCCACTTCCGCAGTCAGTACGGCGGACGCCTGCAGAGAAGCCTGCATACGCATATTCACTCCTTTTTGTTAGACTCCTGCGAGTTTCATTTTGATCCTCTATTCGGCTTTTCTTCCCGAATGCCAAACAGAGCATCAGGGGCTATTGTCTATGTGGTAATATTATTTACACATTTTTACTTACCTCAAAGCCTGTTAAAAGGCTAGTACAAGATTCAGTCAGTCCGCTCTTGGCGGACTGAACCTTCTGGACCACCGCACTCATAATGGTGCGGAGCCCCTTGTCGATGGAGGCGCCTTTGAGCACCTCCAACAAATTGTCCGGCGCCTCCGGTTAGACGGGGGTCCCCGGCATGATGGGCTTGCTCCTCTTGGAAGGAGGTCGCCTGCCGGACTCTGGAACCTTTGAAGGTTCTGGAGCGGTGTCCGTCCTAGGGCCGGACTTGGAGCCCTGGGGGGTTCTATCCCCTTCAGCCCTGGGGTCCGGGAGGTCGCCTTGCGGCGCCTCCAGGACCACCTCCTCCCGGATTGGAACCTGTTGGGACAACACTTCGGTGTTGTCCGTAGGGCGGGGGGAGGAAGCCGTCGGAAGCAAATTCACATCTGACGAGTCCAGTGAACCGCTCGACGACGCGTCAAGCCGGTCTTTGGGTGGGCTGCATAAACATATTCGACATAAGGGAAAGCCGTGCAATAAAGGAATACTATGAAATTACTCGGGTATCCGGATACTTACGATTTATCTAGGGGCTTGGCCCTGAGAGGCCACTCCTCTCCGCCGTCGTCGGCGTCGGTGGAGTAGTCCGGAGGAAGGATTTTCCCCTTCTTGGACCTTTCGGCCTCCGCAGTTGGGGCGGCCTTCCTTTTCTTTCCTTCCCCCGCTGGAGGGGGAGGGGTCTCTTCTTCCTCCTCCTCGTCTTCATGGGAGGAGTGCGTCTTGGAGTCATCGGATGAGGGATCCGACACCTCCAGGTGCCGGGCACTCTTTCGAGTCCCCGTGGCCTTCTTCTTGGCCTTCTTCTCCGGCACCACATGGGGTGCCAGAACCAGCAGCTTCGCCAAACGAGCGTCCGCTGGGCCTTCGGGCAAAGGAGCTGGACAGTTGATCTGTCCGGACGTCTCTTGCCAATCCTGTCAAAGGTAAGGGAGCTTAGATCCTGCATGGAGTCAAACTATGAAAAACTGGTACCCTGTAAAAGGTAAAAACAGCTTACTACATGAGCGTGACGTTGCGTACTGAATCCGCGATCCACGGTAGCGGATGCAGGGGCCTCGGCGCCCTTGAAAAGCACCTTCGAGGCATCTTCGTACGTCGTGTCGAAGAGCCTACTCAGAGTTCGGTGCCGTGCCGGGTCGAACTCCCACAGGTTGAAAGCCCGTTGTTGACATGGAAGGATCCGGCGGATGAGCATAACCTGGACTACGTTGACAAGTTTGAGCTTCTTGTCCACCAGGGTTTGGACGCATGTTTGGAGTCCGGTCAGCTCTCCTTTTTTACCCCACGACAGGCCCGTCTCCTTCCAGGAGGTGAGCCGCGTAGGGGGTCCGGATCGGAACACGGGAGCTACGATCCATTCAGGGTCGCGCGGCTTGGTGATGTAAAACCACCCTGATTGCCACCCCTTCAGGGTCTCCACAAAGGAGCCCTCGAGCCATAAGATGTTGGGCATCTTGCCCACCATGGCGCCTCCGCACTCCGCCTGGTTGCCGCGCACCACCTTCGGCTTGACGTTGAAAGTCTTGAGCCATAGGCCGAAATGGGGGCGGATGCAGAGGAAAGCCTCGCACACGACGATAAATGCTGAGATGTTGAGGATGAAGTTCGGGGCCAGATCGTGGAAATCCAGGCCATAGTAGAACATCAGCCCCCGGACAAATGGGTGGAGAGGGAAGCCCAGTCCGCGGAGGAAATGGGGGAGGAACACCACCCTCTCATGGGGCCTAGGGATGGGGACGAGCTGCCCCTCTTCAGGAAGCCGGTGCGCAATGTCGTTAGACAAGTATCCAGCCTTCCTTAGTCTTTTGATGTGTCCCTTCGTAACGGAGGAGACCATCCACTTGCCTCCCGCTCCGGACATGGCTGGAGAAGGTTGAGGTGGGGAGTGCGGACTTGGGCGCTGGAGCTCGGGTGCGCAAGAATGGATAGGCAAAGGAGGAAGAAGGCGTATTTGAAAAGGTGGATCCTTATCCCCTTATATGGGTGGATGCAACTATGTGTCCCCACCAGCCTGGTAAAACTCGCTTATCCCCAAGCGCCATAATCAATGGCGCGGTTGGGTTACCCACTCCTGTATTGATGAGAATCCCGGAATAAGGGGACACGATCTCTGCTTCGACAAGACGTGCCAAGGAAACCGCCTCGCATGACATGCTAAGGTGGGATAATAAAACAATTCGAATAAAGGCTTGGCTGTAGTGAGCCACACTATGGAATACGTCAGCAGATTAGATTTGTGAAAATATTATTCTCTCTATGGAAATATGTGGAAACTTATTTTGCAGAGCCGGACACTATCTTTGTGTTCAAAATATTCTATGAAGTACTTGGAGGAGGAACCCGCCTTGCAATGCCGAAGACAAACTGCGCGCCGGACTCGTCGTCATTGAAGCCTGGTTCAGGGGCTACTAAGGGAGTCCTGGATTATGGGGTGTCCGGACGGCCGGACTATACCTTCAGCCGGACTGCTGGGCTATGAAGATACAAGATTGAAGACTTCGTCCCGTGTCTGGAAGGGACTTTCCTTGGCGTGGAAGGCAAGCTTGGCGATACGGATATGTAGATCTCCTACCATTGTAACCGACTTTGTGTAACCCTAACCCTCTCCGGTGTCTATATAAACCGGAGGGTTTTAGTCCGTAGGACAACATACAGAACAACAATCATACCACAGGCTAGCTTCTAGGGTTTAGCCTCTCTGATCTCGTGGTAGATCTACTCTTGTACTCCCCATATCATCAATATTAATCAAGCAGGACGTAGGGTTTTACCTCCATCGAGAGGGCCCGAACCTGGGTAAAACTTCGTGTCCCTTGCCTGCTGTTACCATCCGGCCTAGACGCATAGTTCGGGACCCCCTACCCGAGATCCGCCAGTTTTGACACCGACAGCAAGCTTATTAACTTTCTCTTGTTTGGCGCTTAAATCCTCCAGCACATGCTATTGCACTAGAAAGTATGCATCTGAATTCTGCAAGGACTTCCTCTATCCTTCGGCTTCTTTCGCGTAACATCTGATCGATGTCTTTCAACTTGAAGTTGAGTCTCAAGAAGCCGAACTGATTCAGGCAACGAGTTCGAAGAGCTGGTGCCAGCAGTAGTAGCCAGTAACTCGAACAGTACATCAAGACAGGACTTCGGGGTTGTCTAAGTGTCTTCAATATAGTTTTTATCAGCTTTCTTGGAGACCAACAGGGATGTCTCACTATCTTGAGCCTTATCTGCATTACATCCTTTACCATTGCATAACGGGGTACTCTTCTCCAACATTTTATCCGCGTTCTAAAAGAGAAACAAACAAACACATCACAAGTTTACCATGTTGTATATGAAACTCATTTTGGTAAAACAGTTCAATAGTAAGGTGGACATGATAACAACACAAAACAAATATATATCACTATAAGAAATATGTCAACTAGTGACCTTCTGGCAGTGAACCTAGAAGAATTGGTCATAGATCTATGACCATTTGAGACCAATTGGTCAAAAGCTGTTCAGGGGGCTCCAAACACTATACTATATCGACCATTTTGGTCAAAAAGGTCGTAATTTCCTTACATGAAACGGTCATAAAGCAGACAGCATTGATCCGCTGCCTTATTTCTAGCTGGTCATGACCAATATAGATGGTCATAACCTTGTAAGTTGTGGTGGATTTCTATGACTAGGCACCACCTCATCAGTTTTGCCAATGTGCCATGTCCATTTGTCAATTTTTACCCTAGGTTGTGACGCAACCTATATTTCTGTCATTCCAAAAATTCCCAAAAAAATTGGGCATTCTTTACTATCCAAATCATTGCCTCATGACAATATTCAACTCCATTTTCCTGGTAAATCTACCTCAGCAAATTACCAAAGTTTTTGTTCAACTCGAACTGTTGTGAAGGAAGTACTAGCTAGGCATATCCTAATGAGCTGAATTTTTTCCACATCTTCTATATTCCAAAATCGTTGCTCTCCACAAAATTTGAGCCCCATCTAACAATACATGTGAGTGTGGCTTCAACATTCATATTTATGTCCAATGTGGTACGTTGCAAAGCAAGTGACACCTAGGCTCCTCCATTTGAGCTGCAAATTTTCCAAGATAGTGTCCTTAGTAGATGATCATCCTCAGCCAAAACTCAGACCATTGGCCATGTGCATTTCCCGTACCACTAATCAACAACTTGGGTGCTAATTCATGTTTGAGCATGTTTGGTCCCCTCGTGAGATTCTTCTATTGTTATTTTCTTCCAAGCATCTACCCGGGGAGTGCCGAACCTACTAGACATGCCTAGGCTTCCCATAACGCATGGCAACGCCACGGTCACGCGGTGACCATGCGGCGAGCATGTGAGTCTACGCGCTTTGGAGTTGGGGCCCTGGGCCACCGTCCAAACCTCAACGTATCACCACCAAACCATGTATTTATTCTTAAAGAGATACTTATGTACCTAGAAATGATTTTTGGAAAAAATAAAGAGCAAACTATAAGGTAGCTGCACTTCAAATTTGGCCCGCTTCCTACTGAATTGGTGGAAATTTGTCTTTTTCACCAGAGATGGATCAAATATTTTCACACCCAACCATTTTTTCAATTGTGCATTACATATGGCCTAGTATTTTAGAAAATTGATTTGGCCCAATTTTGCAACAAATATATGGTAGGGCCTTCACAAAAAAAACTCATTTCGGGCACTCGGAAAATGGAAAATGAATTTTCCGTGCAAAGAAAATGAAAACTCCCTTAGGCAACATTGTTTGGAATTCCAAGATGCACCCTTTTGCACAATATGAGATCATTTGAACAAACTATGCCATGAATGTGGTCATAAGATTGATCATTTCGCTTAAAAGCCATGAATCTTCACAAATCATAGCTCGTTTCTGAGAACACTTTTTTTAAATAATTCCCGTATTACAAGTTTATTATTTTTCCTGGAAACTTGGTCACATATGATGACACAATGCGAAGGTTTTCCAATTTTTTGAATTTTTTATGCCCGTTTCAAAATGCGGTCAAAACGGTGGGCTTGACCGTTCCTAGCTAGTGGTTGAATCTTGGAAAAAATTGGATGTTTCACTTATTAAATAGATACTTATGTACCTAGAAATGATTTTTGGAAAAAATAAATAGCAAACTATGAGGCAGCTACAGTTCAAATTTGACCCGCTTCCTACTGAATCGGCCGAAATTTGTCTTTTCACCAGAGATGGACCAAAGCTTTTGACACCCAACCATTTTGTTAATTGTGCATTAAATATGGCCTAGTATTTTAGTAAATTGATTTGGTCCAATTTTGCAACAAATATATGGTATGCCCTTCACAAAAAAACTCATTTCGGGCACTCGGAAAATGGAAAATGAATTTTCCGTGCAAAGAAAATGAAAACTCTCTTAAGAAACATTGTTTGGAATTCCAAGATGCACCCTTGTGCACAATATGAGATTACTTGAACAAACTATGCCATTAATGTGGCTATAAGATTGATCATTTGGCTTAAAAGCCATGGATCTTCATGCATGATAGCTCGTTTCTGAGAACACTTTTTGAAAAAAAATTCCGTATTACAAGTTTATTATTTTTCCTGGAAACTTGGTCACATATAATGAAACAATGCGAAGGTTTTCCAATTTTTTAATTTTTTTAATTTTTTATGCCCGTTTCAAAATGCGGCCAAAACGGCGGGCTTGACCGTTCCTAGTTAGTGGTTGAATCTTGGAAAAAATTTGATGTTTATCTTATTAAATAGATACTTATGTACCTAGAAATGATTTTTGGAAAAATAAATAGCAAACTATGAGGCAGCTACAGTTCAAATTCGACCCGCTTGCTACTAAATCGGACGAAATTTTTCTTTTTCACCAGAGATAGATCAAAGCTTTTGACATCCAATCATTTTTTCAATTGTGCATTAAATATGGCCTAGTATTTTAGAAAATTGATTTGGTCCAATTTTGCAACAAATATATGGTAGGTCCTTCACACAAAAAACTCATTTCGGGCACTCGGAAAATGGAAAATGAATTTTCCGTGCAAAGAAAATGAAAACTCCCTTAGGCAACATTGTTTGTAATTCCGAGATGCACCCTTGTGCACAATATGAGATCACTTGAACAAACTATGCCATGAATGTGGCTATAAGATTGATCATTTGGCTTGAAAGCCATGAATCTTCACGCATGATAGCTCGTTTCTGAGAACACTTTTTAAAACTAATTATCGTATTACAAGTTTATTATTTTTCCTGGAAACTTGGTCACATATAATGACACAATGCAAAGGTTTTCCAATTTTTTTTGATTTTTTGATTTTTTTATGCCCGTTTCAAAATGTGGTGAAAAGGCGGGCTTGAACGTTCCTAGCTAGTGGTTGAATCTTGGAATTTTTTTGATGTTTCTCCGATTAAATAGATACTTCTGTACCTAGAAATGATTTTTGGAGAAAATAAATAGCAAACTATGAGGTAGCTACAGTTCAAATTTGACCCGCTTCCTCCTGAATCGGCGGAAATTTATCTTTTCACTAGAGGTGGATCAAGGCTTTTGACAGCCAACCATTGTGTCTATTGTGCATTAAACATGGCATAGTATTTTATAAAATTGATTTGGTACATTTTTGCAACAATTATTTGGTAGTTCCTTCACAAAAAAACCTCATTTCGGGCATTCGAAAAATGGAAAATGAATTTTCCGTGCAAAGAAAATGAAAACTCCCTTAGGCAACATTGTTAGGAATTCCAAGATGCACCCTTGTGCACAATATGAGATCATTTGAACAAACTATGCCATGAATGTGGACATAAGATTGATCATTTCGCTTGAAAGTCATGAATCTTCACAAATCATAGCTTGTTTCTGAGAACAATTCGCTTGAAAGAATTGCTGTATTACAAGTTTATTGATTTGGTCTAATTTTGTAACAATTATATTATAGGCCCTTCACAAAAAACTCATTTTGGGCACTCGAAAAATGAAAAATGAATTTTTCATCATTCGAGGGGATGTCATCGGTGCTGTGTTGGAGCTTTTTCATGCTTCGTGATGTCGTGACATATTGATGTGATCAAATGAATACCAATGCGCAGATCGGGCGGCTGCTAATGGATGATTTCTAGACAAAATCATCTGGCTGACAGGTAGCACCTATTGTTAATCAATTACGACCAATTTAGAAGGTCATAACGTCATTAAAGCATGCACTTCATTCTGATTGGTCTACGTGCATGTCACGTGGATCAAGCATCGGAGACCGTCGGATACTGCCAGATCCAATGACCCACATCCCCACCCTCTCACCCACCCACCACGAGATACCCTAAAAAATAAAAAACAAAAAAAGAACAAACCCACCGCACAGCGAACCGTAGCCCCCGCACACCACTCCTCGCTTCCAGATCACAGCCGCCACCTCCTCCTTTCCAGATCGCCGCCTCCACCTCCCTTCGGCCGAGCTCCCTACCGTCCATGGCCTCCCCCATGCCCTCCTCCTCTCTCCCATCCCCTTCCCTCACTGCGAGCCCTTCTCCCCCGCAAGCCCTCTCTCTCCCTCCCGCGACTCCTCTGCTCCACCCGATTCCAGCGAGTTGAGGTGGCTCTCGCTGGCGCAGCTCTTTCTTCCCCTCCCGTCAGATTCGTCTCTCGCACCCTCTAGTGCAAGCCCGCAACATCACCCGTGGCTAGGGTTTTGCCCCTTTTCCATTTCTCTAGAGGTCGGGCATGGCGCGCGCGGGCCAAGCACCAGCGACGAGGGCGCCGGATCCGAGGGCAGGGCCCCCTTCTCCTCATGCTGCATCTGCCGGCCTCCTCCTACTCGAGGAGGATGAGCAGGAGTAGGTGGGGCACACCTAGCCCCCAAGGTCGCCACCGTCGAGGGCTACTACGACCTGGATCCCGACCTCCATGGCACCGTCTTCCATCAACTCAAGGTCAAGGTGCTCTCCCTTCTCTGTTTGATTCCGTCCGACAGCCGTGGATGTGGATGTGGGTTCCTCATGCCTCTCAGTCTGCCCTATTCATGATGTGCTGCAGGTCAACTCCACTCACACAATGTGCCCATCCATGGAGAGGAGCAGCAGCTCAAGGTCGATTTTCCCCTCCACTCCTCTCTCGTTTTGAAATCCTAGGCTAGGTTGGGTTACCTAATGTGCTTACTTGCTTCCCTGTTTGCTTGCTTGCTGCTTCTCTTACTCATGGCCATCTAGATTAGGTAGCGTGCTTAGGCAGCCTATGGTGGTCACTATTTTTCTCATGTGATTCAACTCTACAAATACTCTACCTGTTTAAAATCTGAAACAAATTGCTTGGTGTGCTGCTGGTCTGAATCCACTCACATGCTTGACAGAACAACTTGCTGCTATTACTGTCACCCCCTAGTGGAATGATCATGTAGGAAGTAGGTACCATAAATATACGAAAGGCTATAATCCTTGAGAGAACTTGGCTCTACTTTTGCAAATGTTTAGTTTACTCATGATATGGTTTCTGTAGCTATGTGACGCCACATTAAACATCTTTTTGATGTAAATAGTGATCTCAGTTATGATAGAAGCAAAATGCAACGCCTAGCTCTTAATTACCTATATATAATTGATTCTTGATCGGGACTCTGATAATACCGATGGAACGAAGTATAGCTATTAGTAGATGATAACTGTAAAATCATGTAATTTCCAACGTTTGCCATATTCGTCATTGATGTTTGTGCCCTGTTATTTCCATACTAAAGATAGGATTTCTGTGTTAAACCTAGGCCTGTTGTTCTTTGTTTATCTTCATTGTTTCCTAGGTAGCTAGTTATCTCTCTGACTCCATTTCCTATCAAAATCTGTTGTTCCACCAATATTTTTTGCACAATACTTCATGTATCAAGTTTTGATATAAATCTGTCATGCAGGTGTATGGAAGCACAAGAAGAGTGATGGCCATGAAGACTATGGTCTCCTTGTTAGCTAGCCAGCCAGGATGTATGCCATAGTCAAAGAGCTTGATAGTTCTATTACTTTGAAGGATGGGATAGTTGTCCTGCAATTCGAAGTTAGGCTTCAGAATGGCCATACTGTGATTGGCTTACTCTTCATGCCTTAACTTGTTTCTATGCTTAGTGTAGCTGTATTAGACGGTTGCTTGTGTAGCTGTATTCCCGATCTGAACTCTATGGTTTTGTGGCAGTCATGTCTGCACCACATAAGCTTAGCTCTGTTAGTTTCGTGATCAACTTGTCCATGCAATCCAAGCCTTCTAAACTATGACTGGCTCACTGTCCATGTGTTGATGTGATTCTATGCTTAAAATGGTTTGCTAGTTAGACTAATCTCGATCTAAACTGTGTGTTTTTGTGTCCAATAGTTCTACACTGCATGAGCTATATTTTGTTGTCCATTAGCATGGTTGACTTGTCATTTATGTGGACGTTTGTTAGTAATGTGATTAGTAGTGTATGTAATGGTATGTGCAAGGCTGCACTGCTTAACCAGCTTGCTTAGAATTGGGATATTTCTGTATTAATAATTTTATCATTCCTGAACTCAGCTTGTTTCAGATCTGTACTGTTAGCACTGGGATAGATCTATGCTTCTTGTTGTATATATGACCTTAATTTAAATATGAGTGACGTCCCAGTCATTTTAACTATGATTAGTAATAGCACTTCTGATTTGATGGTGAAATCATTAAACTGATACCGTGCTTTTGTTAACTGTATATTCTAATGCTATCATATGTAAGAAATGAATGGATTTCGTCCTTACTGATTGATGCTCTCTTTCATTCAATAATACATGCATGCCTTTATGTTCTGTGTTCATTGCCTGATTTTATAATAGTTCTGGCCTCTTGCAAATAAACATTATACCTGTTTGCACACTGCTGCCTTGGAACAATAATAAAATATGAATATGTGCTACTTGCTGGCAGTCCTTCTCTTTCCAATATACATAAAAGTTCAGAGACTATCAATCCGAAAATATGAATATGTAAATTTTGTTCTCATTTCTCAGTTTTCACGCCTCTCGTTGATGCAGGTGCGCATGATTGTTATTGAGGACATGGTCTTGTTTTTGGCGCGCCCAAGTATTGGGTGATGCTTGCCTGCATGGTTACTTTAGCTCCAGTTCAGGTGGGCGCTCTAACTCTTCCTCATGCCCTACAAGCAGGTACACCCTTCCACTAGTACCTACTTGGACACACAAAATATTAGTAGATACAATTGACTTCTGCTTATATTATGTTGCCAGCTTCATCTGTTTTGATCATTAGAATATTGCCTTCATACTATCTAATTTCTGCAGTTAAGATGCTCTTGACTAACCAAAAAGTTTCTTTTGAGTTCCATACGTTGAGTAAAACATTTCAATCTGTCATTGAGTTAGCTATATAATTCCATGATACCATTTCTGTACTGTGATAGTTTCTCATATTTTTGTATTATACAGGTATACATCATTTATATTTGAAGTCATCAACTGAGATTTTGCAAACATTCCCGCCATGTGCTGATTCCTTTTTCAAGCTTTGCTACTAGATCATTTGCTTGAACTGAGATTGTTGGTGTATTTGTGCTTATAATTATGCTTCTATGTGGTTGTTGCAGCATGACCCAACCAAATAAACATTTGTGCCTTGATCAAGCTCTAAAAGTGTGGTGTTTCCTCCCTTTACAGGAGCTCCGGGCTGAAGAAATTTGAAGAAGCTTAAAGCTCGACAAAGTATAGAGTAGCTAGTTATAATGTGGTGCTAGTTATGTTGTACAGTGGCCAGCATATCTGGTTGTATAAACACTATGTAAATATTGTAATTTCGTACGATGTATAGTAGTCAGCATATTTGTTGCTAATTTTGGCTATCATTTTAATAGTTTCCTATGTTCTCTTGCCAGTTGAAATATTTTTCATTTGTTTATTGTGAAAGTGTGAGAAATAGAAAGATGACCAGTGGGACAAACGAAAAGGCAAAGGACCAAAAAGTAGATGGTCTGTAAAAAGGCCGAGGCCCAAAACAGAACTGGACTATAAAAATGTTGATGATGAAAAAATGGACTATATAAAAGGCAATGGACCAGAAATTTAAAAGGCTGAATAGTTGGGCCAGGCCCATATAGCTAACAAAAGTAATAAGAAAAAAAGGCTGAATTATTGGGCTCGGCCCATGTAAAACACCTAATCGGACCGGGCTGAATCTTGTCAGTGACCTTTTCAATTGGTCGCAATTTTGCCACGTCAGATCCGACATGGCCTGGGCAGATAGCCAGTGACCAAAACAAAAGGTCATGGTTTCAACGACCTTCTATTTTGGTCGTAAACGTCTACGACCTTCTCACAGACAAGGTTGTTAATTTCAGTTTACGACCACCAGCTTTTGACCTTCTGTTTTTGGTCACAAAAAGGTTGCAAATGGAAAAAAATGACCTTCCAGTGACCAATAGTCAAGGTCACAAGTTGACATATTTCTTGTAGTGTATCTATGTAGTATGATCACTGTATGGTCTACATCATTCGAGTTTATGTTGCCAAATCAAGATAGAGACAGTTCGAATCATATCTATTTAATACAAAGCAGCATAGACAGAGTATAAGTGTGGGAAACTAGACAATAATAACAACACTTGTAATGTGCATGGCATGAGAACATAACTGTTTATTCAATTGAAACTAAAATCAACATAGAGCAAGTTACAAAAGCAAACATGTTAAAGAAACAGGTTTAAAACATACATGTTGCACCGTTGGAATTTCAATTGCATCCTTCAAATTTGAAATTAGTTGTTATGAGTAAATACAGTAATGCAAGAGGAAAGTAGTATGAACCATAGCTACGGAACCTGACTTGAGAACAATTCTTCTTTTGCTTTATGCATTGACTTGGGGTTCGGAGTGGTGGTCCTCCTGCTTTGGGCACTGTAGTTGCCTTACTAACTGGTCGTGTTCGGGTGCTCTGTGGTGGAGACGGTGTTGTGTCAACTGGAACTGGGTTACTATCTACTGGGGTTGGGGTTAGAAGGGGTGCAGCTGATTCTCTGTGTAACTGGGTAGGGGTACAATCTGCATGAGTCTAGGTTATGTGTGGTGGGGCTGGTTCTTGGGAAAGTACAACCATGGTTCTAGCTACATCGACAGGTAGCACGATCTTTTCTAAAGACTGTGTTTTTACACCCACAGATACTGCCATCAGCCCCTCCAATTGAAATGGCTGATAAACAAGAAAAGTAATTGAATGTACAGACATTATAAGATAGACAGGTGCAATGGACAGTAGGGAAGAAAACAGGGCATGAAATAATTCACATTTATGTTGTCTAACCAAACAGAATAGTAGGACATAGTTTCACATATATGATGGCTAATTAAACAGGACAGGATGACACAATTTCACATGTATGATGGCTAACTAAACAGGATAGAATGACATACTTAAAAAAATGATGACTATGTTACAGGATGACATGATATAACTATACGATGTGTCTATTAAAGTGGTTGGCGTGCCATAAATCACAAACATGTCGTCGATGGAAACATGATGGCATGATATAATTCCTGGATAGAATGACATAATTAAAAATATGATGACTATGTAAACAAGATGACATGATATAACTATATTATGTTTTTAGAAAATGGGTTGGCATTCCATAATTTAGATAAATGCTGTCTATGTAAACATCATGGCATGATATAATTCAAATATATGATTTATATACTAAGCAAGTGAGCAGATGGCAATCACATATATGATGTGTCAACTAAGGAGATGGCATTCAATATTGTGTATAAGATGTAAAAACTAAGCATTGCAATACAACATATGCATCATATGAGTAATGTAACCCTACCAAGTTTGAGCATACACCTCAGGAGGATAATAGGACTGGTCATCTGCCTCTGAATCCTCCTCTGAAGAGCTATCTGTAACCAGCAAGATATCTGTTTTAGCAGGTAGCATTGTCTGCTCTGAAGACCTTGTTTTCACTCTAGATTTCTCCATCACCAATTCAAAAGGCTGGTGCATAGGAAGAGCAGTTGGATATACAAACATTGTCGACAAATGCAACGAGAAATACAAAAAAGGACGACAAGATACAATTCACATATATGACGCTTGGCTAAACTACATGGCATTGCAGAATTCATATATATAATGCCTTGCAACAAGGTAGCATTGCATAATTAACATATATGATGTCTTGCAACAAGATGGCATTGCATAATTCACATATATGGTAATTAGACACTAAACAGGTGGCATTCACACAAAGCATGTCTAAACTAAGAAAATGACATAGCAATGCAAGATACCATATGCACGATATGAGCAACATAACCCTGCCATGTTGGAGCATGCACCTCGGGGGGGGGGGGAATAGGACTGGTCATCTGTCTTTGAATCCTCCTCTGGGGAGCTATCTATAACCAGCAAGACATGCGCTTTGTCACACAACATTGTCTGCTCTAAAGACCTTGTTTCCACTCCAGATTTTTCCATGACCATGCTGAATGGCTGATGCACAGGAAGAGTAATTGAATGTACTAAAATTGCTGAAAAATTTGACACATAATAAAAAAAATGATGGCAAGATATAATTCACATATAAGATGACTAGATAACCAGGGTGGCATTGCAAAATTCACATATATGATGCGTGGCTAAACAAGATGGCATTGCATGATTCACATATACGATAAAGAAACTAAACAGATGGCATTCACACAAAGCATGTCTAAACTAAGAAGATGACATATTTGATGTATAAAGTAAGCAATGCAAGGCACCATATGCATGATATTACCAACATCAGCATGCCAAGTTAGAGCGAAGACCACAGGGGTTAAATAAGAGTGGTCTTCTCCGCTGAATCCCCCTCAGAACAGTTATCTTCCTCTTGATTACAATCCAAAATGGGTGGAGGGGGTCTGCCTTTGTGCCTACCATGGAGCAACGTCTGCATGAAATTTTATTTCCACGCAAGGCTCGTCTCTTTTGCTCTGCATGTTCAGTTCCATTGTGTACAATAACTAACATGCATAGGAATGAAACATAGTGAGATTATGTAAGGAGTACATGCACAAATCCACAATGCTGGTAGCAAACTATAGATAGCCCCAAAACCAATGATAGCAGGAAGATAATAGCTTTAGTTAAAAAATATAGATAATGGCTCCTTTAATGTTTGTTTGAGCCCAACATGAAACTCATAGTAGACACTCGAGATTAACCAGATAGTAGATAGATAGTACTGATTGCTGCTCCAATATGTACCCCACAACCATTTAAAAACTCAAGTTTTAGCATTAGTTTGGACCTGAATTAGAGTCTAATAGGTGAACACAACGAAAAAGTAGCATGTCATCATATTAAGTGATGCATAACATAAGCAGACACGGAAGAGTGCAACCTCTCTTGCGGACCCGTGTAGTCCTCAAGGCCATCTGCTCAGTTGATGATGGTAATGCAGTTGTCGTGGCTGCCGGCGGCGGGGAAGAAGATCTGAGGCGGCAAAAGAAAGTCTGGAGAGCAGATCCCTTCTGTGGTGAACATTTCTATCATTGGAGCAGCTGAGCTGGGGTGTAACACAACGCAACAGGAGCAGGATAAACCACACAAGGTTTTCTTTGACACATATTTTTAATAGAAGTAATTGTGTAAGGGCTTGTTTGAATTTGACGATTCTAACAATGCAGGGATAGGAAATAGGATAGGAATGCATGTGCCAAACAGAGAATTTAAAAACACAAGATTTCTGCCAATCTGGTTGTTTGGTTCACAAGAATTGGAAGATCACATGATGCAAAGAAGCATGGTGAGATTAAGTCAAACCACAAGAAAATGTACGGTTATAATGTTATTATGCTACTATCTCTTAGTCTTGTGCTTCATGAATAGGGATTTGAAAAGGAGGACAAGTGGAAATTAAAATTCCTATGGTTTTTCTTTCAAGGAGAAACTAAAGGAACAAATTCTATGGTTTTCCTTTGCTCCATTCCTTTGAACCAAATGCATGAATATTAGTACCATAGGAAACTTTCCAATTCCTATGTTTTTCCTTCACTTTTCCTTTCAAGCACTTGCGATTCTAGTAGGCAGGCTTGATCAAGGAAAAGCCTACACTCAAAAAATGTTTTTGTGCTACTTCTACTACTTTGGACCCAGGCCACTGCCCTACTAGCTCAACTCCCAGGCCCATCGACGAATGCAGAGCTCAAACGCGTAGAGATAAATAATAATGGCGTTCAAGAGAGTCCATCATGGATAGCTAAGTTTCCTGGTACCTCACTGCTTGTCATAGAGTAGGATAAAATAATCGTATTTCACGTTACTACGTGTGCTCAGTGGACAATATATATAACATTTAGAGTAAAAAAGAGATGCAACAAGTGTACAACCTCTTTGGCGAAGCCATATCGATCTCAGTGTGATTGGGTTGGTCGGTGAGGATGCTCCGGCTGACTTGGCTGTCGGAGGAGGGGAAGAAGATCTTAGGCGTCTAGAGATGGAGCCCGGGGTGCTGCAACGCTGTGACGGAGGGTTTCAGCATTGGAGCAGCTTCGGTGAGTTGTACGACATCGATGCTGAAGCAGGACAAGAGAGACAATGTTAACCTAAGTGGAATTCTAATAGCATCTCCAATATATGACGTAAAATACCTAACCACAAAGTGCTAGATGTAAAATACATCAGCCACTCATCTCTGAACTTAACTGTCAAAACTAAATTTAACTATCGAAACTGAAGTTAACTATCGAAACTGAACTTTGCTGTCGAAACTGAACGCACTAGTAGAAGAAAAGTAGTAGTAGCAGCGCGTGCATGAGCCGAGGCAGCTGGTCGTGTAGTAGTTCATCTTCAACGTCCACCCCCATGAGCCGCCAGCCATCACCGGCCAAACCGCCGCCACTCGCCGCCCGCGACCGGCGGTGCACCGCCTTGCCCGCCCCGATACCACTCCCCACCGCCAGTCCGCCACAGCCCCAGCCATCCCTCTAGCCCCCCCCGGTGCGGAGCTTTTTCTCCGGCGATCCCGATGCCACCGCCCCACCACCATCGGTGACCACCGCCCCACCCTGAACCGGTGGGGTACCTCTCCGGTGAGCCGCCCTCCCTGCTGCGGCTGGTTATTCCTTAACTCTGGCGAGCCCCCCCCCCACCCCCTAAAAATCGACTGACCCAAAAGTTGATTCAGTCGACTGAAGTGTAGCCAAATCAGAGTAGCATCGCAAGGAAGAGCAAGAGAAAGAGCAGCAACGCGAGCAAGGGCAGACCAGGCAGGGGACCGAGAGCAAGAGTAGAGCAGCGGTTCAAGCGAGAGCTAAAGCAGCAGCAGACTGATCTGGACGTTGCCGCCGAGGGAGTGATGACGTGGAGGAAGTGGCCGGCAACGCCGCCGTGGATTGTGCCGCACCATGTCAGCTCAGGACCAAGCGCCGGCAGCACCATGAGATCGAATGAAGAAGGAAATGTGGCGATTAGTGTACAACCTCTTTGGTGGTGCCGATTAGGCCTCAACTTCATCTAAGGAAATGGTGATGATGTTGCTCTTCCGGTGGTGCAGGTGAAGACGGCGGTATGGGAATGGAGGTGGCGCAAAAGATGAGGAGAACGTCGGGGCGGCTCCATGGAGGTGGAGGATGGGGTGGCTGAACCGGCGGGACGACGAGATCGACGATGGATCCTCATCCAGTACGGTGAGTGAGGGACGTTGAGGTGTTTATGTGGACGATGTGTTCGGGGAAGAGGCTCCGGCTGGGCAGCGATGAGGTGGAGGACGAAGGAGGGTGGGGTTTCACGGCTGGAGTGGATAGGTTATGGTGGTCTGGTATTTCGAATGTCGAAAAGGAGGCGATGGGAGGGGGAACCATGGCTTATGGACACGCTTGTCTGAAATGTGGGGTAAGTTACGAAAGTACCCCCATCGATTTGAGCTAGGCGGTTCTTTCATTTCACGGGTATCACGGGCATTTTGCATGTCGGGATTTCGCAGGAAGTGGTAGTTTTCGCGCGCGTTGTAATTTTTGAATAGCAAGGCGCAGGTTGAGATGGAGGGAGTTGTCAGAGCACAACAAGACAAAGATATATCTTAAATATTTTGGGGTAACAATGGGTGGGTTGAAGAGGCGGGTGTTTCGCAAGGAGCGGCTTGAAATCTCGGGAGAACAAGCTTAACATGTACCCAAAAAAACAATTTGCACCTCATCACTAGAGAAAGCCATGTCCCGTTTTACTATATTACTAGAAATGCATTCAAATACAACAACAAAAACTAAAAGAATCGAGACAACAAACGTAACGTGTACAGTACCAAAACAATTTGCACTTCCCTCAACAATAAAAACAATGTGTGTTGTCTAGCATATGGACTAATTAAATTTGAGTACATTTTCCCTGTTTGATTGGGATTGTACTCGGGTTAGTTATACAACCATCTTAATATTATCTTCACAACACATGACATGAATATAGGAGAAGCAAATTCCTATATAAATACGAACTACATGTACATACGATCTCAAATTCAAATATATGTATCCATTTTGTGTTGAATTCAAATCATAGTACATGTATGCTCTAGCTAGATGTTCAGAATCTAAACCATGTATGATACTACGTACAATGTATTTAACACGCATAACACACACACAAAGACCATTTAGACTGGTAAGGTACACGTGCATTGCACGCATAAGATTTGGCAACCAAATTATGAATAAATGCAACATTATAGCATGTAAGCTTTGAGTCATATATGCATGATGTAGATGTTCGTTTAATTATTATAGTTCATTTCATTCAAAATCATCTAGTTTTTATAAGAAAGCTAATCTATTTCAAGATTCATGGAATTGTGCGTGGTAAAGCATAAATTAAAAAAAATGGCGAATCAAGTAGAAGAACATTTGGGTAATTCTGATACGGAAGATTCCAGAAAAAAGAATAAGTGCTTGTGTTTTGAGGTTTGTGCATTATGCTTAAGTTCAACCATCGAGTCTTCTAGATTGTACATGTGGCAAAATCTTGTGGAATCTAGATGATATCCAACGGCCAGTAGTGCTCAAATTTGCCATCTGTGCACCATCGGATAGGCTTCATCCAACAACCATCTTTCAAAGTTAAAGTTGTCCGCACACTATATAAAAAATATAAAATATAAAATATAGGGGTATAGATATAGATATGTGATGCCAAAGCCAACCATCATCTCCAATTAGAATAGTGTGTCCATGCATGGATGCAATGTGGCCAAATGATGTCTTCCATCGGTATCTGAAATTCAAATCAGTCCGATCTTGTTCAATGTGTATACAGTACAACATGCTCGTTTCCAAACCACACCACACATATCTCAGTTATATTCATCCATGCATGGGTTTCAAACATCATGATCTCTTATTCAAATATTTGACTTCAACTTTACATTGATTATGACCTCACCTAGTCTTTTACACCCACACAGTAGTCTTCTCTTTACAATTGTACTACTAACTTCCTCCCATGCATGCATGCACACACACTACTAGTCGGCATTATCCATCGCACACATGCAATCCTTTTCTTCTGGTCGGTCTCCCATGCATGCACACACACACCTCCCCCTCTCCATCATATCAGGCATTCTTTATCTCTCACGTGCATGCACAAAGATCGATGTTCCTCTAAATGGTTTAAGTTGATGAATCAGCCCTCCTCATAAAGGATTAGCAATGCTTGGCCCCCTAGCTCATTTATTTTTCATGACTCCGCAACTGCGCGCAATAGCGCATGTTGTCGCCCCCTCTCTTTAAATATCGATCTCGCACATGTGCACTCCTTCATAGTCTCCCTCCACTTGGACCCTCGCACCATCTTCTAGCCCCGCACCGGATTTTTCCACATGTACAATCTAGCAGACTCCATGGTTGAACTTAAGATAAATGCAGAAACCACAAAACACAAGTGCTTCTCCTTTGTTCTAGAATTTTCCGTATCATAACTGCCCAAACTTTTTTTCTAGCTGAATTGCCATTATTTGTTTTTTACTTTATGCTTTACAATGCACAATTTCATGAATCATAAAATAGATTAAGGGCTTCTTTGATTCAAAGGATTCTCAAAGGAATTTTGGAGGATTCTAATCCTTACGAATTTTTCCTACCTTGGTTGTTTGATTTAACACGGTGCGTTAGGCTATCTCATGTTGGCATGTCATACATAGTCATCACTTAGTCAGTCATACAACAAGGTTAGCTATAAGAGTAATTTTTTTACTTCTCTCTATCTCTTTCTTCATAGTATTTATTGCATTTGCCAAGGAGTGACCTCTTCCAATAAAATGGTAGTCTCAAGTCATTAAAAGCATGCACACCCCACATCTCTTATTGGTTGATATGTCATGAAACAAGAAACGATGTATGCACCGTGCGTAAGTGTTTTGGGATTCTTTGGTTTTCGTAAGATGACTTGCACACCTAGACGGAGGGAGTAATTAACTTGCCACATTAGACTTTATGCCTATGTGGCAGGCTTAGCACCTATACGAGCAAGCACAATAGTGGGCTATAAGCCCGCTTACAAGGCATTTTTGCATATGTGGAGGAAAGAGGCAAGGAAAAAGTGGAGGAGTGGGCTGTCATGGAAGAGCCAACCTTTACATGGTGGAGCATTGGGAGAGGCACCTGTATACCATGGAGGTGGTCAGGAATCGGGAGACTCACACCGGTTGTAGCGTCGCAGTTAAAATGATAAAATGGCAAGTAAAATCACGCGGCCCCACCTATCCAGCAGTAACTCGCCGTCAAATCACACAGCCCTACGTTTGCAGCAGCCTAGTCCCTCATCTTCTTGCATCTCTGTCGAACCGACTAGGGGGAATTGCCCCGCCCTCGACTTTTAAATAGTACAGTATACTAATTTTGTATCCATGGATTGCCCCGCCCTCAAGAAAACGGCGGTACACATGTACGGAGTATACAGCACGCCCATCATGTTCGCGTCCACCCCAGACGGTCGGTCGGTCTAGCACGCCGCTCTCCGAACGGAACGTGTGTCATATTGCGTTTGCACACACATGTGGGACCACAATCGAGAACCAACCTTAGGCACACTCCCTGGCCCCACAAGTCGGATGAGTTAATAGAAGAGAGAGACGAGTGATAATACTAGAGAAGTGTTGTATAGACGTTTGCGCCTGGACGATCCCTGCATGACATGGAAGATCAGTTGCTCCATGCATGTGACCATACTCCAGCATACACGCCTGGATTGGCTATCGTCTACATATCGTGCAGGCTGTGTTGTACAGGGCTGTAGTTCCGATGAGAAATCTAAAAAAAGGTTTCTTGTCATCTCGCAATATTAGGTGTCATGTGCTTGGGATCACTGCGAGGGTTAAACAGCGACAACTGAGTTCCTCCAAGGCGCTGGTCATTGGGGGGGCACATGAATGAAGACTACTCGGCTGCCATCTAGGTCAAGCCGGTTATGTTAATTAGGACATCTATCGATGGACCCCTTTTCTACGAGTTTATCTTTAATTTGAGCTTTGATCCTCGTCTAGTTTGTCCGTCGAGATTCATGTTGTCTCCTTTGGGCACTGAGGTTATGGTTTCTTTTCATGTGGCATTTTTTCGTGTTATATGTTATAATCCGATGCTTCATATCAAAATGACGATAACTGCACCTTCGGGGCACGTGCATGAAGACTTCTCGACAGTCATTAACGAGGTCAAGCCGGCTCCGATAGATAAAAGAAAACTAGTAGTCCACTATATAGGCAAGAGCCTCCACGCTTGCTTGCTTGCTAGTGTTGGTCTCTTCACACTGTCTCGTCCTCTCCAGATCTAAACACGACAGTGGTGGCAACACACTCCCTCTCTGCTCACCGCTGGTCATAGATCCAGCCGGATCCTCTCCGCCCGGGAAGGTGAGAAGGTGCAACGTTCATGCGTTCCTCCTCGGCGACGACTCTTACCCACTGCCGGCGTGTTCCAGTCAGCGTGCCTTGCCATTCTCTCCCAAGCACCACTGGCTAGGGAGGGCCTCCGACCCCTTCTTCCGCGCTGCCGTAGTGTGGGCAGATCCGGCCTCCCGCTTCCCACCTAGCGACATCCCGGCAACCCTGAGGTATAACTTCCTGCTAAACCGGCCTTGCTCTACTTCCTGAGCTCCTAACGTCGCTGCATTTGTATCTTTTACTATTTCCTAGGCCCCCTCATAGATAGGATCGATCGGATGTTCGAAAGCCACCTAAATTTTGACTGTTAAGAGGGAAAAGTAGTTCATGCACTCGAATCTAGTACTACTTGGTTCATGCAAGGAAGAAAGGGGGTGGGGTGGGGGAAGATCTGTTACCTGAATCAAATAATGGGTGCGAAAAGTAGCAGAGACTGGCTATCCAACTGGTCTCTTGGTCTAATAGAGAAATAAAGGGAAACGAGTAGAAACTCAATATAAACCCGATCTATTGGTTGAAAAAGGAAAGAAAGTGGGGACTGGGGGACAAGTCAACAGACTAAGTCCAGCACTAGATTTGCTAGCCTCACACAGTATAAGGTGGCTATACCAAACAAAAATGGGACCAAACCAGATATCCTATTCTGATGTTTGTTGGCCCGAGCCACTCTTATGTAATGCCACTTGTGAAATGTAGCAGTCGCTGAAGGAAATATGCCCTAGAGGAAATAATAAAGTTATTATTTATTTCCTTATTTCATGATAAATGTTTATTATTCATGCTAGAATTGTATTAACCGGAAACATAATACATGTGTGAATACATAGACAAACATAGTGTCACTAGTATGCCTCTACTTGACTAGCTCATGAATCAAAGATGGTTAAGTTTCCTAACCATAGACATGAGTTGCCATTTTATTAATGGGATCCCATCATTAGAGAATGATGTGATTGACTTGACCCATCCGTTAGCTTAGCACGATGATCGTTTAGTTTATTTCTATTGCTTTCTTCATGACTTATACATGTTCCTATTACTATGAGATTATGCAACTCCCTTTTACCGGAGGAACACTTTGTGTGCTACCAAATGTCACAATGTAACTGGGTGATTATAAAGTTGCTCCACAGGTGTCTCCGAAGGTACTTGTTGAGTTGGTGTATTTCGAGATTAGGATTTGTCACTCCGATCATCGGAGAGGTATCTCTGGGCCCACTCGGTAATACACATCACTATAAGCCTTGTAAGCATTGTAACTAATGCTTTAGTTGCGGGATGATGTATTACGGAACGAGTAAAGATACTTGCCGGTAACGAGATTGAAATAGGTATTGAGATACCGACGATCGAATCTCGGGCAAGTAACATATCGATGACAAAGGGAACAACGCATGTTGTTATGCGGTTTGACCGATAAAGATCTTCGTAGAATATGTAGGAGCCAATATGAGCATCCAGGTTCTGCTATTGGTTATTGACCGGAGACGTGTCTCGGTCATGTCTACATAGTTCTCAAACCCGTAGGGTCCGCATGCTTAACGTTTGGTGACGATTGTATTATGAGTTTATGTGTTTTGATGTAGCTAAGGTAGTTCGGAGTCCAGGATGAGATCGAGGACATGACGAGGAATCTCGAAATGTTCGATACGTAAAGATCGATATATTGGACGACTATATTCAGACTTCGAAAAGGTTCCGAATGATTTGGTTATTTTTTCGGAGTACCGGATAGTTACGGGAATTCGCCGGGGAGTAGATGGGCCTTATTGAGCTTTAGGGGAAAGAGAGAGGAGAGGATGCACGCCCCCAAGGCCTAGTACGAATTGGACTAGGGGGAGGGGCGGCGCCCCCTCCTTCCTTCTCTTCTCTTTTCCCTTTCCTTCTCTCCTACTCCTACTACTTGGAAGGGCTCCTAGTTCTACTAGGAAAGGGGGAATCCTACTCCCGATGGGAGTAGGACTCCCCTAGGGCGGGCCATAGAGAGGGCCGGCCCTCCCCCTCCTCCACTCCTTTATATATGGGGAGGGGGGCACCCCTTGGAGACACAACAATTGATCATTGATCTCTTAGCCGTGTGCGGTGCCCCCCTCCACCATAATCCACCTCGATCATATCGTAGCAGTCCTTAGGCGAAACCCTGCATCGGTAGTATCATCATCATCGTCACCACGCCGTCGTGCTGACAAAACTCTCCTATGAAGCTTTGCAGGATCGGAGCTCGCAGGACATCATCGAGCTGAACGTGTGCTGAACGCGGAGGTGCCGTACGTTCGGTACTTGATTGGAACGGATCGTAAAGGTGTACGAGTACATCAACCGCATTGATAAATGCTTCCGCTTACGGTCTACGAGGGTATGTGGACAACACTCTCCCCTCTTGTTGCTATGCATCACCATGATCCTGTGTGTGCGTAGGAAATTTTTGAAATTAATACGTTCCCCAACAGTGGCATCTGAGCTAGGTTATTGCGTAGATGTTATATGCACGAGTAAAACACAAGTGAGTTGTGGGCGATACAAGTCACACTGCTTACCAGCATGATATACTTTGGTTCGGCGGTATTGTTGGATGAAGCGGCCTAGACCGACATTACGCGTACGCTTACGCGAGACTGGTTCTACCGACATGCTTTTCATATAGGTGGCTGGCGGGTGTCAGTTTCTCCAACTTTAGTTGAACCGAGTGTGGCTACGCCCGGTCCTTGAGAAGGTTAAAACAACACTAACTTGACGAACTATTGTTGTGGTTTTGATGTGTAGGTAAGAATGGTTCTTGCTCAGCCCGTAGCAGCCACGTAAAACTTGCAACAACAAAGTAGAGGACGTCTAACTTGTTTTTGCAGGGCATGTTGTGATGTGATATGGTCAAGACATGATGCTATATTTATTGTATGAGATGATCATGTTTTGTAACGGAGTTATCGGCAACTAGCAGGAGCCATATGGTTGTCGCTTTATTGTATGCAATGCAATCGCCCTGTAATTGCTTTACTTTATCACTAAGCGGTAGCGATAGTCGTAGAAGCGATAGTTGGAGAGACGGCAACGATGTTACAATGGAGATCAAGGTGTCGCGCCGGTGATGATGGTAATCATGACGATGCTTCGGAGATGGAGATCACAAGCACAAGATGATGATGGCCATATCATATCACTTATATTGATTGCATGTGATGTTTATCCTTTATGCATCTTATTTTGCTTTGATTGACGTTAGCATTATAAGATGATTGGGTGTGATAAGCTCAACTTCCATCTACATCGGGTGCAAGCCAGTTTTACACACGCAGAATACTCGGGTTAAACTAGCTGAGCCTAGCATATGCAGATATGGCCTCGCAACACTGATACCGAAAGGTTGAGCGTGAATCATATAGTAGATATGATCAACATAGTGATGTTCACCATTGAAAACTACATTTCACGTGATGATCAGTTATGGTTTACTTGATATGGATCACGTGATCACTTAGATGATTAGAGGGATGTCTATCTAAGTGGTGTTCTTAAGTAATTTGATTAATTGAACTTAAATTTATCATGAACTTAGTCTTGGTAGTATTTGCATATCTATGTTGTAGATCAATAGCTTGCGTTGTTGCTCCCCATTTATTTTTTGATATGTTCCTAGAGAAAATAAAGTTGAAAGATGTTAGTAGCAATGATGCGGATTGGATCCATGAACTGAGGATTATCCTCATTGTTGCACAGAAGAATTATGTCCTTGATGCACCGCTAGGTGACAGACCTGTTGCAGGAGCAGATGCACATGTTATGAATGTTTGACAAAGCTCGGTATGATGACTACTTAATAGTTTAGTGCACCATGATTTACGGCTTAGAACCGGGACTTCAAAAATGTTTTGAATGCCACGGAACATATAAGATGTTCTAAGAGTTGAAATTGGTATTTCATACTCATGCCCGTGTCGAGAGCTTTGAGACCACTGACATTACTTTTGCCTACAAGATGGAGGAGAATAGCTCAACCATTGAGCATGTGCTCAGATTGTCTGAGTACTACAATTGCTTGAATCAAGTGGGAGTTAATCTTCTAGATAAGATAGTAATTGGTAGAATTCTCTAGTCACTATCACCAAGTTACTGGAACTTAGTGATGAACTATAATATGCAAGGGATAACGGAAACGATTCCCAAGTTCTTCGTGATGCAGAAATCGACGAAGATAGAAAACAAGAAAAGCATCAAGTGTTGATGGTTGACAAGACCACTAGTTTCAACAAAAGGACAAAGGGAAGAAGGGGAACTTCAAGAATAACGGCAAGCAAGTTGTTGCTCATGTGAAGAAGCCCAAGTCTGGACCTAAGCCTGAGACTATGTGCTTTTACTGCAAAGGGACTAGTCACTGGAAACGGAACTACCCCAAGTATTTGGCAGATAAGAAGGATGGCAAAGTGAACAAAGGTATATTGGAAATACATGTTATTGATGTGTACTTCACTAGTGTTTATAGAAACCCCTCGGTATTTGATACTAGTTCAGTTGCTAGGGGTAGTAACTTGAAACGGAAGTTGCAGAATGAACAGAGACTAGTTAAAGGTGAAGTAACGATGTGTGTTGGAAGTAGTTCCAAGAATGATATGATCATCATCGCACACTCCCTATACTTTCCGGATTAGTGTTGAACCTAAACAAGTGTTATTTGGTGTTTGTGTTGATCATGAATATGATTTGATCGTGTTTATTGCAATATGGTTATTCATTTAAGTTAGAGAATAATTGTTATTCTGTTTACATGAATAAAACCTTCTATGGTTATACATCCAATGAAAATGGTTTGCTGAATCTCGATCGTAGTGATACACATATTCATAATATTGAAGCCAAAAGATGCAAAGTTAATAATGATAGTGCAACTTATTTGTGGCACTGCCATTTAGGTCATATTGGTGTAAAGCGCATGAAGAAAATCCATGCTGATGGGCTTTTGAAATCACTTGATTATGAATCAGTTGATGCTTGCAAACCATGCCTCATGGGCAAAGATGACTAAGACTCCATTCTCTAGAACAATGGAGCGAGCAACTGACTTATTGGATATAATACATACTGATGTATGAGGTCCGATGAGTATTGAGGCTCGCAGCGGGTATCGTTATTTTCTAACCTTCACAGCTGATTTGAGCAGATATAGGTATATCTACTGGAAGAAACATAAGTCTGAAACATTTGAAAAGTTCAAAGAATTTCAGAGCGAAGTGGAAAATCATCATAACAAGAAAATAAAGTTTCTACGATCTGATCGCAGAGGCGAATATTTGAGTTACGAGTTTGGTCTTCAATTAAAACAATGTGGAATAGTTTCACAAACTCATGCCACCTGGAAGACCATAGCGTAATGGTGTGTCCGAACATCATAACCATACTTTATTTGATATAGTGCAATCTATGATGTCTCTTACTGATTTACCACTATCATTTTGGGGTTATGCATTAGAGACAGCTGCATTCACATTAAAAAGGGCACCATCTAAATCTGTTTAGACGACACCATATGAACTGTGGTTTAGCAAGAAACCTAAGCTGTCATTTCTTAAAGTTTGGGGTTGCGATGCTTATGAGAAAAAGTTTCATCTTGGTAAGCTCAAACCCAAGTCGGAAGGTAACTGTTGGGTACACCTTCTATCAAAGATCCGAAGGCAAGATATTTGTTGCTGAGAATGGATCCTTTATAGAGAAGGAGTTTCTCTCGAAAGAAGTGAGTGTGAGGAAAGTAGAACTTGATCAGGTAACTGTACCTGCTCCCTATTGGAAAGTAGTTCGTCACAGAAACCGGTTCCTGTGACACCTACACGAATTAGTGAGGAAGTTAATGATGATGATCATGAAACTTCAGATCAAGTTACTACCGAACCTCGTAGGTCAACCAGAGTAAGATCTGCACCAGAGTGGTAGGGTAATCCTGTTCTGGAGGTCATGTTGCTAGACCATGATGAACCTACGAACTATGAGGAATCAGTGATGAGCCAAGATTCCGCAAAATGGCTTGAGGCCATGAAATCTGAGATGGGATCCATGTATGATAACAAAGTGTGGACTTTGGTTGACTTGCTCGATGATCAGCAAGCCATCCAGAATAAATGGATCTTCAAGAAGAAGACAGACATTGATGGTAATGTTACTATCTATAAAGCTCGACTTGTTGTGAAAGGTTTTCGACTAGTTCAAGGAGTTGACTACGATGAGACCTTCTCACCCGTAGCGTTGCTTAAGTCCGTCTGAATCATGTTAGCTATTGCTACATTTTATGATAATGAAATTTGGCAAATGGATGTAAAGACTGCATTCCTCAATGGATTTCTGGAAGAAGAGTTGTATATGATGCAACCTGAAGGTTTTCTCGATCCAAAAGGTACTAACAAAATGTGCAAGCTCCAGTGATCCATCTATGGACTTGTGCAAGCATCTCACAGTTGGAATATACGCTTTGATGAGTTGATCAAAGCATATAGTTTTATACAGACTTATGGTGAAGCCTGTATTTACAAGAAAGTGAGTGGGAGCACTACAACATTTCTGATAAATATATGTGAATGACATATTGTTGATTAGAAATAATGTAGAATTTTCTGGAAAGCATAAAGGAGTATTTGGGAGGAGTTTTTCAAATAAAGACCTCGGTGAAGCTACTTACATATTGAGCATCAAGATCTATAGAGATAGATCAAGACGCTTGATAAGTTTTTCAATGAGTACATACCTTGACAAGATTTTGTAGTAGTTCCAAATGGAACAGTCAAAGAAAGAGTTCTTACCTATGTTACAAGGTGTGAAATTGAGTAAGACTCAAAGCCCGACCATGACAGAAGATAGAAAGAGAATGAAAGTCATTCCCTATGCCTCAGCCATAGTTTCTATAAAGTATGCCATGCTGTGTACCAGATCTATTGTATACCCTACACTGAATTTAGCGAGGGAGTACAATAGTGATCTTGGAGTAGATCACTGGACAACGGTCAAAATTATCCTTAGTGGAATAAGGATATGTTTCTCGATTATGGAGGTGACAAAAGGTTCGTCGTAAAGGGTTACGTCGATACAAATTTTGACACTGATCCAGATGACTCTAAGTCTCAATCTGGATACATTTTGAAAGTTGGAGCAATTAGCTAGAGTAGCTCCATGTAGAGCAGACATAGAAATTTGCGAAATACATACGGATCTGAATGTGGCAGACCCGTAGACTAAACTTCTCTCACAAGCAAAACATGATCACACCTTAGTACTCTTTGGGTGTTAATCACATAGCGATGTGAAGTTGATTATTGACTCTAGCAAACCCTTTTGGTGTTGGTCACATGACGATGTGAACTATGGGTGTTAATCACATGGTGATGTGAACTATTGGTGTTAAATCACATGGAGATGTGAACTAGATTATTGGCTCTAGTGCAAGTAGGAGACTAAAGGAAATATGTCCTAGAGGCAACAATAAAGTTATTATTTATTTCCATATTTCATGATAAGTGTTTATTATTCATGCTAGAATTGTATTAACCGGAAACATAATACATGTGTGAATACATAGACAAACATAGTGTCACTAGTATGCCTCTACTTGACTAGCTCGTGAATCAAAGATGGTTAAGTTTCCTAACCATAGACATGAGTTGTCATTTGATTAACGAGATCACATCATTGGAGAATGATGTGATTGACTTGACCCATCCATTAGCTTAGCATGATCGTTTAGTTTATTTCTATTGCTTTCTTCATGACTTATACATGTTCCTATGACTATGAGATTATGCAACTCCCGTTTACCGGAGGAACACTTTATGTGCTACCAAACATCACAACGTAACTGGGTGATTATAAAGGTGCTCTACACGTGTCTCCGAAGGTACTTGTTGAGTTGGTGTATTTCGAGATTAGGATTTGTCACTCCGATCGTCGGAGAGGTATCTCTGGGCCCACTCGGTGATACACATCACTATAACCCTTGAAAACATTGTAACTAATGAGTTAGTTGCGGGATGATGTATTACGGACCGAGTAAATAGACTTGCTGGTAACGAGATTGAACTAGGTATTGAGATACCGACGATCGAATCTCGCGCAAGTAACATACCGATGACAAAGGGAACAATGTATGTTGTTATGCGGTTTGACCGATAAAGATCTTTGTAGAATATGTTTGAGCCAATATGAGCATCCAGGTTCCACTATTGGTTATTGACCGGAGACGTGTCTCGGTCATGTCTACATAGTTCTCGAACCCTTAGGGTCCGCACGCTTAACGTTCGGTGACGATTTGTATTATGAGTTTATGTGTTTTGATGTACCTAAGGTAGTTCGAAGTCCCGGATGAGATCTGGGACAGGACGAGGAGTCTCGAAATGGTCGAGGCATAAAGATTGATATATTGGACGACTATATTCGGACATCGGAAAGGTTCCGAGTGATTCGGGTATTTTTTTGGAGTACCGGAGAGTTACAGGAATTCGCTGGGGAGTAGATGGGCCTTATTGGGCTTTAGGGGAAAGAGAGAGGAGAGGCTGCACGCCCCCAAGTCCCAGTCCGAATTGGACTAGGGGGATGGGCGGCGCCCCCTCCTTCCTTCTCTTCTCTTTTCCCTATCCTTCTCTCCTACTCCTACTACTAGGAAGGGCTCCTTGTTCTACTAGGAAAGGGGGAATCCTACTCCCGTTGGGAGTAGGACTCCCCTAGGGCACGCCATAGAGAAGGCCGTCCCTCCCCCTCCTCCACTCCTTTATATATGGGGATGGGGGCACCCCTTGGAGACACAACAATTGATCATTGATCTCTTAGCCGTGTGTGGTGCCCCCTCCACCATAATCTACCTCGATCATATCCTTGCGGTGCTTAGGCGAAGCCCTGCGTCGGTAGCATCATCATCACCGTCACCACACGATCGTGCTGACAAAATTCTCCTATGAAGCTTTGCTGGATCGGAGCTCGCGGGACGTCATCGAGCTGAACGTGTGCAGACCGCGGAGGTGCCGTACGTTCGGTACTTGCTCAGGACGGATCGTGAAGGTGTACGACTACATCAACCGCGTTGATAAATGCTTCCGCTTACGGTCTACGAAGGTACGTAGACAACACTCTCCCCTCTCATTGCTATGCATCACCATGATCCTGCGTGTGCGTAGGAAATTTTTGAAATTACTACGTTCCCCAACAGCTGCACTCTTAAAAGTAAGGACGCGTTAAACCAATGTTGTTTCTGCCTCTAGTAATGTTAATCAATGGCACTTTTTTTCATGTCCTGCTAAATTTCCCATTAAGATAAGTTGCTTCTTTTCGTTAGAAATGCAACTGTCCTAGTCCACCTACTCTCCCGTGAACAAGTATCGAGTCTGTAGCAGCTGTTAATGTAATGTTGCTAGTAAAATGAAGCAATGGCACCATTAATGTAATGTCGTATTTAACAATTGTCATAGTTAATCCTAATGCCCACACTAATATCTAGCAATGTTGCTGCTTTAGAAATTGCTACTGTCCTCGTGGAATTGCCATTCAGATAAGGAACATGCTTCTTTTCATTTGATGTATGTTTCATCACCTGTTTGTCACCCTCCTTTCCACATTTTTTGTGCAAACAGAGACATACATTTCACGCTTGATCTTAGTTGAACTTCACAAATGATATCCAAATTATAGTTAAACATTCCAGGAGCTTCACAACTAACCTTGATGTTGCTCAATTTTATTACAACTAATGAAGAAGAAGCTCTGTGTGTTTCGTTTTCTGATGGAAATGGAACCGGGGCTGAAGCCCTTTTGTTAAAAAATGAAGAAGAAGCTGCTAGCTCATGGGACATTGCTTCATTTTAGGTGAACTGCACCAAAAGGTTCCATGAATTGAATCATCCATGTTGGTGACTGGTGTCATCCCTTCTACGATGGCGTTGACTGCAGCTATGGTTCCTCTCATGAGGTATGTGGATTTTTGGTCTGACCATTTGCCAAAGATATTGCATGTTGAGTCTGCTATTGTGCTACTGTTTTGGCACTAGCATGATAAAGTAGTAATGTTATTATTTTGCACCTTAATCTAGTGGCACTATTAATTCGAGGCAATGTTTCGGCACCGCTAGTGCCACTGATTTTTATATATATCGAAAGAGGGGGTTTCCTCCGATTTCATTAAAGAAACCCTACCATAGAGAACCATTATCCGACAACATCTCAGTGTAAACAGGCAGTTATGCAACTACTACTAGACTGGACTGAGTACTAGCAGGAGACAACTTTGCCACATAAGCTAGGCAGGTAGGGGAATGCAGCACTAGCTCGACCAAGTTTGGATTACAACCAAAATGCTACCATAGGAACATCAGGGGGGAAGATAGAGCCATCTTCAGCATCCTAGTCTAAGCATCCCCGACCTCCATCCTTGCGACGCATGGTACACATCGTTTGCCACCTGCTCGACCCTAGTGCCACTGATCAAGTGAAGTAATAATACAGTTAAAGTAGAGCGAGTGTCCTCTCTCTCATTTCATTTCCAATGTAGATAAAGAAAGTGCTTATCTTTGTTAGTATATGTTTCATCAACTAGTCCCATAGTTAATTTTTAAGCATTTTTGCAAACTAGTGTGCTTAATTTTAGTTGATCTGCACAAAAATAGAGATTGGAATGTCTCAAGGCCCATCCTTGTACTACCGCTGTACACTGATGTTCATCACTGGTAGAAGGTGTATCGGAGAGACTTGGGTCGATTTCCAGTATGAGGCGTACCGTATGAGGCGTACTGTATGAGGCGTCGCATGGCCCATCTCGCCCTCGCAGCATGGCATACTATGATACTATCGCAATGTTTTCTTCTATTTATTAGTGTATGTATCATCAACTAGTGCCACTATAATGTAATCATGCTTTTTCATTATCTATGCAAACAGGGTTATTCAGTTGCATTTTGGTGGAACTGCACAAATGTACGGACGGAACCGGCATATATGCAGAGTGCGAGGTGCCAAGTAAAAATTACAGACACCAACCCTGCTCCATCTAAGCATTGGCATCCGCCACCACTAGTGGGATGTGTGGCGCTCACTGTGGATGGATCTTTCTAGGCAGCAAATCCTCTAACCAAATACTAGTAGCTTAGACTTCAAAAAAATACTAGTAGCTCATATTCGGAGTTTTCTAGGGAGTACTCTTTTCTAAAAGAAGCACCAATCTTTTTTTCTTTATTTGTACACAGTGTCACAACTTTGACCCAAAGGTCCAGAGCTATTTTAGGATAATTGGCGTAGTACTCTGAGACTGATTGTAAGAACGATTTTTATTAGCTGTGACACTGATTGTAAGCATGAGCAGATGAAAGATTAGGATAGTGCAAAACTTACCTTAAACCCTACCGACGCTGTTGAAACGAGGCGAGCACCGAGGGAACCATAGAGAACGGTGGGAAAGGGACGTCACACCATCCGACCTCCTATTTGCGGTGGTAGAACGAATACTCATGTGGCTCCGCCTGGCTCTGCACCCTCACGAACGACACACCGTACTTGATCGATTCATTATCCTTTGGGTGCTCGATCTTCGACCTGTATGCCCACCACCTCCACCTGACTTTCGCCTCGGGCGAATTTGTTTGTTCCATCACCTGGAGGAGATACTTGATGAACTTGAAGGACTATGGCGTGACTGCCACCGAGGAGTACATCGCCGCCCTCATCGCTGTCGTATCGCTCTTCCGCATACATTGCCACATTGCCCTCACCGTCCTCGAAATCTCCCACTCATTGTCAAACCATGTAAGGATCTCCCTCAACCTGGCTAACTTTGCCTGGTTGCCGCCAGCGATCTGCCTGATTCGTTGCTGCATCCTCTCCATAGATGTCCTTCTGAGTGGTCCGGTGCTAGCTTTGGAAGATGGGGGGAGAGACGGTGATCTTGCAATAGAGAAGAGGGAGAGGCTGGTTTTGGAATGGAGATGATGGAGAGGAGATGGGTGGTTTTGCAATGGAGAAGAGGGAGAGGCGAGACAGTGTTTTGGTTATGGAGATGATGGAGAGGAGAGGTTTCCCTGCCTTTCGGTCGCTGACAGGTGGGCCCTGCGCTTGTTGGGACCCATGTGTCAGTGTCTCAATGGCAGGATGGGCTACGTCAGGGGATCCTCGTCCGAGGAGAGAGGAGGTGGTTTTGCAATGGGGAAGAGGGAGAGGCGAGGCGGTTGTTTTGGAATGGAGATGATGGAGAGGGGAGGAGGTGGTTTTGCAATGGAGAAGAGGGAGAGGAGCTTTGGGTTGTCAGTATTTGCAGGTTGTGAATTGTGCTTTGTGTTGTGTATCCTGAGAGTACTTTCAGATATGAATGTCGTTTGAATTTCAGATTTGCAGTATTGAGCATATGATGTATTTTATGAATTCTAGAGATCTATTTTTAGCACTTAAAAAATGTAGTTTAAAAGGAGTATAAAATGCAGACAATGTGATTCTCAGAGAAGAAACTGCAAGTTTTAGTTTCAAATAAGAAACTGCAAGTTTAGTTTCAGATAAGAAAGTACAACTTTCAGAGGCAGAGCATTTATATTAACACGGCCTTTTGAAACAGGGTTAACATCATGTTTGAAGTTTTATTCATGGTCAAAAATGGAACTACCAGCCAGTTAACATCATGCTGATCAACATTCATGCATAGCACATCTTCATATGATGCACAGTCAAAAAGGTATGCTATTTTCAAAATGCCCACACAATGTCGAGTGTGCGAAAAACAAAGAAAACGAGGGACGAAGTTTTGGCAAGTGTTGGACGTGGTGTGCGTAGATGACAATGGGGACCCACATGTCAATAATGGCGGAGGCAAAAAATTTGGAGATATTTTCCCTGCATCAGGTGGAATCGAACCCATGCGGAAGAGCTGTCGCCTGTCGGGTAGTGTCACTTGGCCACTGGGCTAGTTCACTAATTTCGTTACAAATAGGGCACTGCCTAAGGTGGTCCGATGTCCTCCTGCACCTTTGAGCGCTCGCCGCGGCACCACTGTCTATCGTTGTGAACATGTTGAACAAGCTAGAGGAATCTGGAGAGGACTGTACAGTCGGGACCCACCAGGTCTATGGCCGTACATAAGCAAGTGCCTCATCAAAAAAATTATTCCTCCTAATGCTATACTAACATTGGGGCTCACAGGTTTGTCAACATAGTTACATTTTTAGGTGCTTCAACGTAGTTACTATAGGAGATAAACTCACAACGAAGCCAGGGAGCTAGCAAGTATCATTTATGTAACATCCAAATTTTCAATTTGGATGTTATACATAGGTCATCATATCATATTTTATTTTCATATTTGGTTGTGATCCTAAAAATCTTACGCATATTTGGTTGTGATAAAGAGGATCAAATGCGGAGAGTTGGGGATTTCACAAATTTTCATATTTGAATTTTCTCAAATTTGAAAAGAGGATCAATTTGATTTTAATATTTTTCTCTCCAATTATTTCCAATATTTAAAATAAAAGAGAGAAGATAATATGACATCTTCAAAAGAGAGGAATATTGGAGAAGAAAAATTAAAATCAAATTTATATTTTATTTGGATTTTATTTGCTATTTTATTTGAATTAGAAAAAATATGCATTTTTGAAAATTGCATTGTTTAGGCCAGACAAATGTTCACTTTGTCCTAAATAATAGGTTTAGACGACGAAAATTGTTTGTGGTATTTTTAATTTTTTTATAATTTATTAGGATTTTTCTTCCGGCGAAATTTTATTTATTAAAAAAAGAGCTGGACCGAACTAGGCCAACGGCCCAGCCGGCCCTGATACGTCTCCAACGTATCTATAATTTTTGATTTGTTCCATGCTATTATATTATCTGTTTTGGATGTTTAATGGGCTTTAATATACCTTTTTATATTATTTTTGGGACTAACCTACTAACCAAAGGCCCAGTGCAAATTGCTCTTTTTTTGCCTACTTCAGTGTTTCGCTGAAAAGAAATATCAAACGGAATCCAAACGGAATGAAACCTTTGATAGAGTTATTTTTGGAAAAAACGCAATCCAGGAGACTTGGAGTGGACGTCAAGGAAGAAACAAGGCGGCCACGAGGTAGGAGGGTGTGCCCAGGGGGGTAGGCGCGCCCCCCACCCTCGTGGGCCCCTCGTGGCTCCGCTGACCTACTTCTTTCGTCTATATATACTCATATACCCCGAAAACGTCCGAGAGCACCATGGAACCCTATTTCCACCTATGCAACCTTTTGTACCCGTGAGATCCCATCTTGGGGCCTTTTCGGTGCTCCGCCGGAGGGGGAATCGATCATGGAGGGCTTCTACATCAACACCATAGCCTCTCCGATGGTGTGTGAGTAGTTTACTGCGGACCTTCGGGTCCATAGTTATTAGCTAGATGGCTTCTTCTCCCTCTTTGGATCTCAATACAAAGTTCTCCTCGATTCTCTTGGAGATCTATTCGATGTAATTCTTTTTGCGGTGTGTTTGTCGAGATCCGATGAATAGTGGGTTTATGATCAAGATTATCTAAGAAAAATATTTGATTCTTCTCTGAATTCTTTTATGAATGATTTAATATCTTTGCAAGTCTCTTCGAATTATCAGTTTGGTTTGGCCTACTAGATTGATCTTTCTTGCAATGGGAGAAGTGCTTAGCTTTGGGTTCAATCTTGCGGTGTCCTTTCCCGGTAACAGCAAGGGCAGCAAGGCACATATTGTATTGTTGCCATCGAGGATAAAAAGATGGGGTTTATATCATATTGCTTGAGTTTATCCCTCTACATCATGTCATCTTGCCTAATGTGTTACTCTGTTCTTATGAGATTAATACTCTAGATGCATGCTGGGTAGCAGTCGATGTGTGGAGTAATAGTAGTAGATGCAGAATCGTTTCGATCTACTTGTTCTGGACGTGATGCCTATATACATGATCATGCCTAGGTATTATCATAACTATGCGCTTTTCTAACAATTACTCGATAGTAATTTGTTCACCCACCGTAGAATTCACTATCTTGAGAGAAGCCACTAGTGAAACCTATGGCCCCCGGGTCTATCTTCCATCTTATTATTTTCCTATCAATTTTCTATTTCTCTCATTTTTTATTTTGCAATCTTTATTTTGCAATCTATACATTAAAAATACCAAAAATATTTATCTTATTATCTCTATCAGGTCTCACTTTCGTAAGTGACCGTGAAGGGATTGACAACCCCTTTTTATCGCGTTGGTTGCGAGGTTCTTGTTTGTTTGTGCAGGTACTAGGGACTTGTGTGTTACCTCCTACTGGATTGATACCTTGGTTCTCAAAAACTGAGGGAAATACTCATGCTACTTTGCTGCATCACCCTTTCCTCTTCAAGGGGAAACCAACGCATGCTCAAGAGGTTGCAAGAAGGATTTCTGGCGCCGTCGCCAGGGAGGTTGCACCAAGTCAAGTCAAGATTTGATCTCCCATCAACAAGCCATTTATGGCGCCGTTGCCGGGGAGATCTACGCACAAGTCAAGACATACCATGTACCCATCACAAACTCTTATCTCTCGCATTACATTATTTTCCATTTGCCTCTTGTCTTCCTCTCCCCCACTTCACCTTTGTGGTGTTCTTCGCCCCTCTTCCGTTCGTCCTTCTGTGTGCTCGTGTTACCATGTGCCTTCTATTTGCTTGCATCTTCACTTGCTAAAAGTCTATTGATATGGATCCGCATCCTCTTGCTAATTTTTTTTAAAGATCCAATTATGATGAACCAATTGCTAGTGAGTTGAGTGCACTGGATTATCTTTATGAGGTTTTTCTTGAAATTCGTGAATCCGAAAATTGTGATGACGTCCTTTATGAAGTGATTCACGATAGATCGTTGAAAAGAAAGCATGATTGCAATGATGTCATTATAAATCCTATTAACGTCAATTGTGCTAATAATATGCAAAACCCTAAGCTTGGGGATGCTAGTTTTGCTATGTCCACTACTTATTGCAATGATCATGATTGGAGTGATTCTTCTTATAATCTTGAAAATTTATTTAAGCCCCATGATGAATATGAGATTGATAATAGTGTTTGCAATATTATTGAAAGTGGGTTTGGAAGAGTGTCAACTTTAGATCCCACATATTTGGAGAATGTTCAATCTTATGAAATTTTTGATAAAAGTGGGTTTGGAGAGGTCATGACTTTAGTTAATGTTAATCCTGCTATTTTGGAAGAGTCTCAACTTTGGATACATGTGGATCGTGTTAAGAATACGTTTTGTGATAGCTATATTGTTGAATTTTCTTATGGTCCTACATGTAATTACTATTAGAGAGGAAAATATGGTTTTAGAAATTTTCAAGTTACTAAATTACCTCTCGTTATGTCGAGATTGCTATTGTTTCTTTCCGCTTCCTTGCATATGCTAGTTTTTGCTTGCCTTGATAATTTGTTTGACTCTAAGATGCCTATGCATAGGAAGTATGTTAGACTTAGATGTGTTTGTCACGTGTTTCATGATGCTCTCTTTGTGCTTCAATTCTTGTCTTTCATGTGAGAATCATTGAAATTATCAATGCCAAGCTAGGGGCGCTAAACGATAGCGCTTGTTGGGAGGCAACCCAATTTTTTTATTCCTTGCTTTTTATTGCTGTTTAGTACTCCCTCCATTCTACTATATAGTGCATATGGTTTCACGCACAGATACCAATCAATGACCTGGCGCTCAGTTTTGGACGATGTTACCCCCGCTCGTCTTCCTACAGCCCATGTGCGTGTGGGTGTACTTTGTGGTTAGTGGAAAGCGGAACCAACACGCCACCACGGGACCATCACGCCACCGTGGGATAGCAGGTCGCGTGAGTCGCCACAGTTGGCGACGACGATACCGCCGCTCCCAATGACGGCCACCATGGCAGTGGACCAAGGATACGGGAGTGCGACTCTCCGGCGGCGGCATCCGCGGCTGTGGTGGTGCCCTCGGCAACCTTGCCATCCGTCCACCTGCGCACACCTGCTCAGCACAGCCATCCCGTCTCCTCCGCGAGCATCACATATGCATCGGCTTCCCGCACGTCTCCGCCACACACAGCTCCCCATGGCTGTCGTACATCGCGAAGAAATACTCGCAGCCGCTGCCTTTGTCCCCTCCTCCATGCGCCACCGGAGAGGATGACATCCACACCTTGAGCTCCTGCTGCTCCCCTCCTCCTCTGCCACACAGGAGGTGCCCGTGGCCTCCAGATCTGGGGATAGAACGAGGGGCCGTGGTTGCCTACATCAGACGGGGTGGACATGGAGTACTAGTCCACTTGGTGTTTCTGGCACCGGAGATGTTTGCTAGGGATGAGATGGACGCGGGGATGCCAACAGCCGATGCAGTGACGACGGTGGCCGCCCGTGGACACGGAGATGTCGGTGGCTGACGTGGAGATGCCGGAGATGCTGGATGCGGATGTGGCGATGCCGGAGACGCTGGATGCAGATGTGGCGATGCCGGAGAGGCCGGCCGTGCACATGGCAATAGCATCAGCAGACGCGGACACTACTAGGAAAAGGGCTATAGATGAAATGGACACTAATGACGCACTAGACATGTGGTGCGCCACTACTATATACTAATGGCTCACCATGTGTTGGTGCGCCATTAGTGTCCAAATACTAATGGCGCACCACATCCACGGTGCGCCATTAGTAACAAGATTTTTTTATTTTTTTTTCAAAACTAGTAATGGCGCACCAGGGGATAGTGCGCCATTACTAGTTTAACTAGTAATGGCGCTCCACATCCACGGTGCGCCATTAGTAAAAAAATCAAAAAAAAATTTCAATTTTTTTTCAAAACTAGTAATGGCGCACCAGGGGATAGTGCGCCATTACTAGTTACCACATCCAAGGCGCGCCACTAGTAATTTTTTTTCAATTTTTTTAAATTTTTTTGAAAACTATTAATGGCGCACCGTGGGAGTGGTGCGCCATTACTAGTTCAACTAGTAATGGCGCACCACTCCCACGGTGCGCCATGACTAACTTGGCCCAAAAATTCCCTTGCATGCACCCCCCGTGTGGACCGCCTTTTCAGTTTAAAAATAAATAAAAGAAAATGATGAAAATGTCAAAAAAATAAAAGAAAATAAGTTTCCCATGTGATATGTGATCTAGTTGTTGGGAAAATTTACAAATATGAATTTCGACTTTATTTGCAAAATCTCTCTGGAATTTGTAAAATGGGCATAACTTTTGCATACGAACTCGGATTAAAAAGTTTTCTATTTGAAAAATCATCTGCTCGAAAAGTTACATCCGAATTTAACTGGGGGAACCCCGTTAAACATTGTCAAAATCCTCAAAAACCTAACAGAACAAAAGTTATGGGGCTTTTAAGATCCGGAGGCAAAAAAATTCAAAAAATTTCAAACTTACTAGTGGCGCACTGTATGCTAGGTGCGCCACTAGTAACAGAAAAAAAATAGTTTCGAATTTTTTTTCGGGAATTTTTTTTCAAAATATGATACGTAATATGAATGGAAGTTTGAAATATTTTTTCAAAATTTCATCACACTCATGAACATGAACAAAGTCCTAAACATCAACAAGGTTTAATAGGATTGATATGCTAGATGTATCAACAAGTGCTTGTGAAGTGAGCTGGTGTTGGGGTTGGATAGAACTCTCAAGTTAAGCGTGCTTGGGCTGGAGTAGTGTGAGGATGGTTGACCTTTTGGGAAGTTTGACCACGGAGTGCAATTTGACCTGAGTTTAAGCATATTGACACGAGATTAAGCCATAGTGACCCGAGATTAAGAAAAAAATTAAAAAAATGATTTTTTTAAAGATTAAAAAAAACTTTTTGAAAAAATATTTGAAAAAAATTATTACTAATGGCGCACTTCTATGTGGTGCGTCATTACTAAGTTAGATAGTAATGGCGCACCTCTAGGCATACTAATGGCGCACTACAAGTGCGCCATTATTATCTTGTATACTAATGGCGCACCAGTGGTGCGCCATTAGTAAAAAAATACTAGTGGCGTGGTACTAGTGGCGCACCAGTAGTGCGCCATTAGTAGGCAAAACTGGTGCGCCACTAGTAGGCTTTTTCCTATTAGTGGGAGATGCCAAAGACGACAGCAGCAGAAGCGGAGACCATTGTTGAGGAAATCGTTAAGTGGTAGCTGCTCGGTCGGCTGGTGAGTAGGGGATTAATAGGCTAATCGGCAAGTTAATCGGCCATTTAATCAATTAATCGGACGATTTATCAGGTAATCGGCTACCCGGGACCCTATGAGTAGGGATTAATCGGCAAGTTAACTAGTTAATCGGATGAATTCTTGAACAAGGGCGGAGACACCGGACTCTATCTCAAATTTCCGCTGCCGCGGGTCGAGTCCTGGTGCCACTTGTCCAATCCGTTTGTGCTGGGGGAAGGGGATAAAGGCGTACGGTCCATGTGCGGGTGGACTTGCTGCGGGGTTAGTTTCGTCCAAAAGCGCACAAAGTAACTAATCACTACATTTCGGAATAACGCCAAAAAAACTATGCGCATTACATTGAGGAACAGAGGGAGTAATAAATAAATCATCTATTATCTGTTATGATTGTGTTTTTTATGTTTTAATTAGTGTTTGTGCCAAGTAGAACCTTTGGGAAGACTTGGGAGAAGTCTTTGCGATCTTGCTGTAAAAAACAGAAACTTTAGCGCTCACGAGATTAGCTGCCATTTTTTACTGGAGAGCGCAATTAGGTTGATTATTTTTGCAGAAGATTAATAGACAAATTCGTCATGTCTACAAATTTATATCAGAATTTTTCGGGTTACAGAAGTATTTCAAACCTACAGATTGCTATAGACTGTTCTGTTTTTGACAGATTCTATTGTTTGTGTGTTGTTTGCTTATTTTGATGAATCTATGGCTAGTATTGGGGGGTATGAACCATATATAAGTTATAATACTGTAGGTTTAACACCAATATAAATAAATAATGAGTTCATTACAGTACCTTGAAGTGGTGGTTTGTTTTCTTATACTAACGGAGCTCGTGAGATTTTCTGCTGAGTTTTGTGTTGTGAACTTTTCAAGTTTTGCATAAAGATTTGATTGATTTTCGAATAAGGAGTGGAAAGAGCCTAAGCTTGGGGATGCCCAAGGCACCCCACGGTAAATTCAAGGACAACCAAAATCCTAAGCTTGGGGATGCCCCGGAAGGCATCCCCTCTTTCATCTTCGTCCATCGGTAACTTCACTTGAGGCTATATTTTTATTCACCACATGATATGTGTTTTGCTTGGAGTGTCTTGTATGATTTGAGTCTTTGATTTTTAGTTTACCACAATCATCCTTGCTGTAAACACATTTGGAGAGACACACATGAATCAGAATTTATTAAAATACTCTATGTGCTTCACTTATATCTTTTGAGCTAGACAATTTTGCTCTAGTGCTTCACTTATATCTTTAAGAGCACGGTGGTGGTCTTATTTTATAGAAATTACTGATCTCTCATGCTTCACTTATATTGTTTTGAGAGTCTTTTAGAACATCATGGTAATTTGCTTTGGCTATAAAATTAGTCCTAATATGATAGGTATCCAAGATGGGTATAACAAAAACTTTAATAAAAAGTGCATTGAATACTATGAGAAGTTTGATACTTGATGATTGTTTTGAGATATGAAGATGGTGATATTCTAGTCATGCTAGTTGAGTAGTTGTGAATTTGAGAAATACTTGTCCTAAAGTTTGTGATTCCCGTAGCATGCACGTATGGTGAACCATTATGTGATGAAGTTGGAGCATGATTTATTTATTGATTGTCTTCCTTATGAGTAGCGGTTGGGGACGAGCGATGGTCTTTTCCTAGCAATCTATCCCCCTAGGATCATCCGCATAGTACTTTGTTTCGATAACTAATAGATTTTTGCAATAAGTATGTGAGTTTTTATGACTAATGTTGAGTCCATGGATTATACGCACTCTCACCCTTTCACCATTGCTAGCCTCTCTAGTACCGCGCAACTTTGGCTGATACCATACACCCACCATATATCTTCCTCAAAATAGCCACCATACCTAACTATTATGGAATTTCCATAGCCATTCCGAGATATATTGCCATGCAACTTACCACCGTTCCGTTTGTTATGACACGTTACATCATTGTCATATTGCTTTGCATGATCATGTAGTTGACATCGTATTTTTGGCAAAGCCACCTTTATAATTCTTTCATACATGTTACTCTTGATTCATTGCATATCCCGATACACCGCCAAACGCATTCACATAGAGTCATAATTTGTTCTAGTATCGAGTTGTAATTTTTGAGTTGTAAGTAAATAAAAGTGTGATGATCATCATTATTAGAGCATTGTACCAAGTGAGGAAAGGATGATGGAGACTATGATTCCCCCAACAAGTCAGGATGAGACTCCAGACGAAAAAAAGAGAAAAAAGAGGCCATAAAAAAGAGAGGAAGAGGCCCAAATAAAAAAATGAGAGAAAAAGAGAGAAGGGACAATGTTACTATCCTTTTACCACAATGGTGCTTCAAAGTAGCACCATGATCTTCATGATAGAGAGTCTCCTATGTTGTCACTTTCATATACTAGTAGGAATTTTACATTATAGAACTTGGCTTGTATATTTCAATGACGGGCTTCCTCAAAATGCCCTAGGTCTTCGTGATCAAGGGATTTTGATGCACACCCACTTAGTTTATTTTGTTGAGCTTTCATACACTTATAGCTCTATTGCATCCGTTGCATGGAAATCCCTACTCACTCACATTGATATCTATTGATGGGCATCTCCATAGCCCGTTGATAGGCCTAGTTGATGTGAGACTATCTTCTCCTTTTTGTCTTCTCCACAACCACCACTCTATTCCACCTATAGTGCTTTAGTATACCTTTTTATATTATTTTTGGGACTAACCTACTAACCAAAGGCCCATTGCAAATTGCTGTTTTTTTGCCTATTTCAGTGTTTCGCAGAAAAGGAATATCGAACGGAATCCAAACGGAATGAAACCTTCGGGAGAGTTATTTTTGGAACAAACGCAATCCAAAAGACTTGGAGTTGACATCAAGGAAGAAACGAGGTGGCCACGAGGTAGGAGGGCGCGCCCAGGGGGTAGGCGCGCCCCCACACTCGTGGGCCCCTCGTGGCTCCACCGACCTACTTCTTTCTCCTATATATACTCATATACCACGAAAACATACGAGAGAACCACGAAACCCTATTTCCACCGCCGCAACCTTCTATACCTGTGAGATCCCATCTTGGGGCCTTTTCCGGTGCTCACCCGGAGGGGGAATAGATCATGGAGGGCTTCTACATCAACACCATAGCCTCACCGATGATGTGTGAGCAGTGTACCGCAGACTTTTGGGTCCATAGTTATTAGCTAGATGGCTTCTTCTCTCTATCTAGATCTCAATACAAAGTTCTCCACGATTTTCTTGGAGATCCATCTGATGTAACTCTTTTTGCGGTGTGTTTGTCGAGATCCGATAAATTGTGGGTTTATGATCAAGATTATCTATGAACAATATTTGATTCTTCTCTCAATTCTTTTATGCATGATTTAATATCTTTGCAAGTCTCTTCGAATTATCAGTTTGGTTTGGCCTACTACATTGATCTTTCTTGCAATGGGAGAAGTGCTTAGCTTTGGGGTCAATCTTGCAGTGTCCTTTCCCAGTGACAGCAGGGGCAGCAAGGCACTTATTGCATTGTTGCCAACGAGGATAAAAATATGGGCTTTATATCATATTGCTTGAGTTTATCCCTCTACATCATGTCATCTTGCCTAATGCATTACTCTATTCTTATGAGCTTAATACTCTAGATGCATGCTGGATAGCAGTCGATGTGTGGAGTAATAGTAGTAGATGCATAATCATTTAGGTCTACTTGTCGCAGATGTGATGCCTATATACATGATCATTCCTAGATATTATCATAACTATGCGCTTTTCTATCAATTGCTCGATGGTAATTTGTTCACCCACCGTAGAATTTGCTATCTTGAAACCTATGGCCCCCGGGTCTATCTTCCATCATATTATTTTCCTATCAATTTTCTATTTCTCTCGTTGTTTATTTTGCAGTCTTTATTTTCCAATCTATACAATAAAAATACCAAAAATATTTATCTTATTATCTCTATCAGGTCTCACTTTTGTAAGTGACCGTGAAGGGGTTGACAACCCCTTTATCGTGTTGGTTGCGAGGTTCTTGTTTGTTTGTGCTGGTACTAGGGACTTGCGTGTTACCTCCTACTGGATTGATACCTTGGTTCTTAAAAACTGAGGGAGATACTTACACTACTTTGCTGCATCACCCTTTACTCTTCAAGGGAAAACCAATGCAGGCTCAAGAGGTAGCAGCCCACGCGCGCGCCGCCTCCGCCCGAGTCCACCCCGCACACGACAGCGCCACCGCCGGAGAGACCGAGGCGGACTCCTCGGCCTCGGCCCCTCCCCCAAGCCACCGAGCCACGCCCCCCTCCTAGTAGGAGCCACCGCCGCTGCCCCCTCTCCCCACCAAAGCCGCCGCCGCCCGCGCCGCCGCCCATCTGCGCCGCCAGAACCGCCGCCTCGCCCGAGTTCTGCCGCCGTCGTTGACCGTCGTCATCGTGAATCGGTATAAAACCACCCCAGTTCACCGATTCGTTTCGGTTTTTTTAGATCAGTATCATTTTAGGGTTATGGTTTCTCTCGGTTTTTCCGGTTAGATATGAATTGCGGACGTTTGTCCGTTAACACTCGGTAGCAAACGTTTTCGTTCGTTACGGTTTCATAGCGAACGTTCATTCGATAGGTTTTTTCTTTTTATTCTTTTTTCGGCCAGGGACCTATCCGTGATTTCTTTTATCATAGATTAGTCCCAGATCTTCAAACTCTCACAACTTTTTGGTCGTTTGTCCAAATCCAGGGAAACCAACGCCCAAATCTTTGTCTTGTTCTCCTCTTTCCAGATTATCAACTTGAACATTGTTTTGACAATCTAAAATTTGGTTTCAAGCAGATTTGTATTTCAACTTCTTTTAATCGTAGTTTGACTTTCGTAGCTCCGATTCAGTTGATTCTCTATGCAAATCGAAACTCTTTAGTTGAACTTTCAGTTTGGATCTTTTCATTTTGAGTTTTACCCTTGCATATTATGCATGAGTGCTTATGTTTGTTATTGTTTGTTCATGATAGAATTTCCGGAGTGCAAAAGGTGCTACTAGGAGTCACTAGGGTTTTCAGATCGTCAGCAAGGCAAATAGCACTTTGATCATATCCCTCAAACACTGCATGGTTAGGACTTGATAACATGTGGGTACTGGGAAGTAGTTGATGAGGTATAACCTATTGTCTTTATTTACAAATCGTGGAGTTACATATACGTTATGCTTATGTCGCTATGCTATGCTCGTAGACCTTGTTTGGTTTGCGAGATCCATGACAGATGTGAGAGTTATCATTTACTAATGGTTATACTTAAGGTGGCTACCTAAATACACATCTGGGTGGATTGGTTGAGGCACCATGGAGCACCCAGTGGTTGTCTGGGCACCTGGAGCAATCAATGTTGTCCTGGGATATCCCGGAGTACCTGTGTGATCATCCTACGGTTTGCCACCCAGGCTCAAAGGGATCAGAAGATTATTCATGCCAGAAACTTCCATGTGAAGTCACAAGACATTATGGGCTCTTTCATAGTTGAGTAAGTTCTGTGACCTCTTTCAGTGGTAGGCTTGCAGATGTAGGGGATGTAGGTGGTACTATCTACCTAGAGTAAAGAGTTAATGCTTCTGAAAGACTGTGTCTCGGTCATCCGTTTCTCAAACATCATGTAGTGCGAGAAATCCAACGAAGGATATCGAGTCTTGTGGGGAATAGTGTGCAATCCTCTGCAGAGTGTATAAACTAATCATGATTAGTCGTGTCCCCGGTTTTGGACATCTTGAGTATCTAGTACTTGAATTATTGATTTGATCTCATTACTCTATTTAATTAATTTGTTGGTTTGATGATTATTAATTTGGGGTTGAGTTGGAGGAACCTTCTCAATGTTTTCAACAAACTTTGTTGTTAAATAAAATATATTCCTTTGTTGTAGGGAAAAACTAGCTTTCTGCAAAAATAACCATAGAGCCTCCACCAGCCAAATATAAATATAGCTATAGTTGTCGGCGTTCTAGGAACGGGGGTCCCCAGACTTGCCTGCCTGCGGCGTGGCTCAGGTGGGGGCCTAGTGCGGCCCATCTTCATCAGCCCAAGCTCAAGACCCTCGCGAGGGGCCAAGCCTCGCGGGACGGACGACAGGAAGCTTCCTCAAGAGGGGCCTCATCAGGCAGGCTCGCGAGGAGGCGAAGAGATCAATGCAAGGGGACCTCGCGAGGATCCCATGACGCAAGCCATGACGATCAAGGCCAGGCGGGCGCCAGGCGGGCGCAGGGTCCTTGTTTCCCCTTTGGTGCAAAGTGGGCAAGCACATGCCAAGGTATCAGGCAAAGGTTACCATTCCGGTGCAACGAGACCAAGACCAGCCAGACGGCCGGACGGAGGTCACCATGGAGCCCAAGACGGCGTCATCACCAGTGCTTTTGGCAGCCGAAGACCACCTTTGGTCAGGATAACTTGTACTAGATGTTCCCCTTCAAAATGGCCAATTGTTGGCGCCTTTCCCGCTCAATTATTCAGGGAGAGGCCCAGGGCCTCTATAAATAGAGCTAGCCTCCACAAAGAAGGGGGGGAGGAAAAAACCCAGTAGAGACTAAGTAGAACACACCGCACCAGCTCAAGAACACCCATCGCGAGGTTGTTCTTCCCTTGTACTGTCCATCATCAGCCCAAGAGGCAATCCACCACACCACACACTGCAGTAGGGTATTACACCACAACGGTGGCCCGAACCAGTATAAACCTCGTGTCTCCTATGTTGTTCATCATTTTCATCTTAGTTCAAACGAGAGGATCGGACGTAGATCGGTAGGTGAGAGATCTTCGCGCGCACCCCAGTGTTCGAACCTCAAGGGTCTTCCGGAACCCGAAATCCGACAATAGTTGTTACATGTTCATTGCTCTATAGTGTTATTTTCCCAGCATATTCCATATGCTGACCTACAGAGGCTGCAACGTATTATGTTGCAGAGTTTTCAGCCAAAGAGTAAGGTGTGCTAGGTCGTTGTCATGCACTCAGCTATGCCGTTGGAGTTGATGGACTCAATTACCTTTGAAGCTTTCGCAGTTATCTTATTTAGATGGCCATCAACCATATTATTTTAATAAGTACTCTCTTTTGAGAAATTCGATGTAATAAGTGTGTGATTAAACTCTGTTATAAATCCTTCAAATACTGTGTGTGTCAGCATTACCGATCCAGGGATGACACTTATACACAGAGATTTGACCGTTTGTGGTCGAATCGCTACAAGATGGTATCAGAGCACAAGCTGACTGTAGGACGCCACCACTAAGATAAACCATAGGACCCTCTTATCTACTCGTTTCTGACTCTTCTCCACTTTGTACTCTATAGATGGCGGAGCCAAGGAACAAGTTTGCTCAACCGGATGAAGACACCCGCCAAGAAGGATCTAAGTGACAATACTTGTTTCATGTGCGGGAAGACCGGACACTACGGCACCGAGTGTCCTGAAGCCAAGAATGGAAACGTCAATGGAAGCTTTGGGAAGAAGCCCAACCCTTTCACCAGAGGACAAGTGAACCACATTAACGTGGAGGAGGTTGAAGAATAGCCTGACGCGGTGATCGGTAAGTTTTTGATTACGTCATTTACCGCTCTCGTTCTTTTTGACACTGGAGCATTGCATTCATACATATCAAGGGGATATGTGGACAACTTTAAGTTGCCAACCCTAGCCCTTAGGCCAGCCAATGGTGTGATCGGTTACCCATAACCATTGGTAGCCACATTTTCCCCTCAGACCTAGTGATTTTGGAGTCACAAGGATTGGATATAATACTAGGCATGGATTGGTTATCGAAGTATGGAGGAAATATGATTGTGCTAGTAAGTCAATTCTACTCACCACCCCGAAGGGAAAAAGGATCAAGTATGTATCACGACATGCACCAAGGAGGACCCAAGAAAATTCTCTCTCGGGAGTTGTTCAGGAAGAAGTGCATGTTGTGAAGGATTACCCGGATGTATTTAGAGAGGAATTACCAGGCATGCCACCTGATCGAGACATAGTATTTTTGATAGAGCTGTTGCCAGGCACCGGACCAAGATCGAATAGACCATATTGGATGGACGCAAATGATCTAGAGGAAAATTAAGAAGCAGATTAAGGAGTTACCAGAGAAAGGTTATATCCGACCAAGTTCATCACCATGGGGAGCCCAGTGCTCTTAGTTGAGAAGAAGGATGGATCTTTGAGAATGGTTGTCGATTATCGGGCATTGAATTAAGTGACGATCAAGAAGAAATACCCACTACCGATGATCAATGATTTGTTTGACCAGCTACAGGGAGCCAAAGTATTCTCCAAGATCGATCTTCGATCAGGATACCACCAGCTGATGATCCGAGAATAGGATACACCTAAGACAGCTTTTACCACAAGGTATGGGCTATATGAGTACACGGTCATGTCCTTTGGATTGACTAATGCCCCCGCCTATTTTATGAGTATGATGAATTAGGTATCCATGGTGTTTTGGGACAAGTTTGTTCTAGTGTTCATTGATGATATATTGGTGTACTCCAAGAATGAAGAGGAACACAAGGTGCATTTGCGCTTAGTTCTCGAGAAGCTCAGGGAACATCAGCTTTACGCCAAGTTCAGCAAATGTGAGTTTTTGTTGAAAGAAGTTGGATTTCTTGGACATGTTATATCAGGAGAAGGTATAGTAGTAGACCCTACCAAGGTACAGTTTGTCACTGAGTGGTTGGCACCCACCTCAGTTGGAGAGATCCACAGTTTTCTAGGACTCGCAGGATATTATAGGAGGTTCATTGAGAATTTCTCCAAGATTGCGAAACCCATGACAGAGTTATTGAAGAAGGACACCAAGTTCAAATGGACCGAGGAAAGTGAGGCCAGTTTTCAGGAGTTGAAGAAACGTTTGGTTACAGCCCCAGTGCTGATTCTTCCGGATATATGCAAGGATTTCCATGTGTATTGCGACGCTTCTCGCCTAGGACTTGGAGGTGTATTTATGCAAGATGGAAGAGTTGTTTCATACGCCTCACGACAGCTTCGACTTCATGAGCTAAATTATGCCACACATGATTTGGAGTTAGTAGTCATAGTGCATGCGCTCAAGACCTGGAGACACTTTCTTATTCGAAATCATTGTGATGTATACATGGATCATAAGAGTTCGAAGTATATCTTCACGCAGAAGGAGTTGAATCTCAGGCAGAGGAGATGGTTGGAACTCATAAAGGATTATGATATGAAGCTGCATTATCATCCTAGAAAGGCCAATGTCATAGCAGACGCTTTGAGCTGCAAGAGTTATGTCAATACCCTCGTATGCGGAGGATTACCGCAGGAGTTAGTCGACGATATCAAGGAACTTTGTTTGGAGATAGTCCCAAGAGGTTTTGCTGCAGCAATTGAGGTTCATTCTACATTATTGGGAAAGGTTCCAGAAGTTCAGAAGGATGACAAGGAAATTGCTGAGATAAAGGAGAAAATGAGAAAAGGAAAAGCCAAGGGTTTTCGTGAGGATGAGCACGAAAGTTTATGGTTTGAGGATCGTGTATATGTGCCCAATAATGCGGAGATCAGGAAGTTAATACTTTTGGAAGCTCATGACCCGTCATATTCGGTACACCCCGGAAACACCAAGATGTATTTGGATTTGAAGGAACGTTTCTGGTGGACAGTTATCAAGAAGGATATTGCCAAGTATGTAGGAGTATGTGATGTATGTCAGAAAGTGAAGGCAGAGCATCATATGCCAGCAGGATTACTTCATCCTATGCCGATACCTGACTGGAAGTGGGACAAACTTGGCATGGATTTCATCACCGGATTACCCAGGACACAATCGGGATATGATTCTATCTGGGTAGTAGTTGATCGCTTGACCAAGATAGCTCACTTTATCCTAGAGAAAATCACTTATACGAGCGCGAAGTTGGCCAAGATATATATGACCAGGATAGTATGTCTGCATGGAGTTTTGAGGACCATTGTATCAGATAGAGGGACATAGTTTACCTGGAAGTTTTGGAATCAGTTGCACCAGACTTTTGGTACTAGGCTAGACTTCAGTACAGCCTTTCATCCGTAGACAGATGGACAGATCGAGAGAGTCAATCAGATTCTGGAGGACATGTTGAGAGCTTGTGCGCTAGATTATGAATCTAGTTGGCACGATAATTTGCCTTACGCAGAGTTCTCCTACAACAATAGTTGTTAGGCTAGTTTGAAGATGGCACCTTTTGAAGCTTTGTATGGAAGGAGGTGCAGGACACCGTTTAATGTGGGATGAAGTCGGAGACCGTCAGTTGTTCGGACTAGATTTAATTAAGGAGTCTGAAGAGAAGGTTAAGTTGATTTGAGATAGACTGAAGGTAGCTCAGTCCTGGCAGAAGAGTAATGACGTTACAAAACGCAAGGAGTTAGTCTATGAAATCGGAGATAGAGCATATCTTCGTGTGTCACCACTCTGACGAGTTAAACGATTTGGAGTTAACGGAAAGTTAGGCCCGAGAGTTTTAGGACCGTTCCAAGTTTTGGAACGTATGGGAGAGGTGGCCTATAAGTTGGAGTTACCCAAAAGTTTGTCAGGAGTTCATGATGTGTTTCACATTTCCCAGCTGAAGAAGTGCCATGTTGAGATGGCTGATATTCCTCTAAGAGATACAGTGCCCCTGGAAGCAATTCATTTGGAAAGTGATGTGATCTAAGAGGAGAAACCCGTCAAGATTCTTGAGTTTGCCAGCCGAGTTACCTGCAGCAAGGTTATCAAGTTTTGTAAAGTTCAGTGGAGCCACCATATTGAGGATAAAGCCACCTGGGAGCGAGAAAAAGACCTACGGAAAGACCGCCCACACCTATTTTCTAGCCAACCCGAATCTTGAGGGCGAGATCCATCTTAAAGGGGGTAGGTTTGTAACATCCCAATTTTCAATTTGGATGTTATACATAGGTCATCATATGCATATCAGATTTTATTTGCATACTTGGTTGTGAACCTAGAAATCTTCAGCAACTCAAGGACCCAAGGAGAGAGTTGGAGATTTCACAAATTTCCATATTTGAATTTTCTAAAATTTGAAAAGAGGATCAATTTGATTTTAATATTTTTCTCTCCAATTATTTCCAATATTTAAAATAAAAGAGAGAAGATAATATGACTTCTTCAAAAGAGAGGAATATTGGATAAGAAAATTTAAAATCAAATTTATAATTTATTTGGATTTTTTTTGCTATTTTATTTGAATTAGAAAAAATATAATTTTTTTAAAATTGCATTTTTAGGCCAGAAAAATGTTCACTTTGTTCTAAATAATAGGTTTACAAGGTGAAAATTGTTTATGGTATTCTTAGATTTTTTTTCATAATTTATTAGGATTTTTCTTCGGGCGAATTTTTATTTATTTAAAAAAAGAGTTGGACCGAACTGGGCCAATGGCCCAGCCGGCCCACGCGCGCGCCGCCTCCGCCCGAGTCCGAACCTGCGCACGGAGAGACCGAGCCGGACTCCTCGGCCTCTCCCCCAAGCCGCCGAGCCCCCCCCCCCCCCTTGTCGGTGTCAAAACCGGCGGATCTCGGATAGGGGGTTCCGAACTGTGCGTCTAAGGCGGATGGTAACAGGAGGTAGGGGACACGATGTTTTATCCAGGTTCGGGCCCTCTTGATGGAGGCAAAACCCTTCGTCCTGCTTGATTATTCTTGATAATATGAGTAGTACAAGAGTTGATCTACCACGAGATCGGAGAGGCTAAACCCTAGAAGCTAGCCTATGGTATGATTGTATGTTGTCCTATGGACTAAAACCCTCCGGTTATGTAGACACCGGAGGGGGCTAGGGTTACACAAGGTCGGTTACAAAGGAGGGGATATACATATCCGTATTGCCTAGCTTGCCTTCCACGCCAAGTAGAGTCCCATCCGGACACGGGACAAAGTCTTCAATCTCGTATCTTCATAGTCCAATAGTCCGGCTGTCCGGAGACCCCCTAATTCAGGACTCCCTCAGTAGCCCCTGAACCAGGCTTCAATGACGATGAGTCCGGCGCGCAGTGTTGTCTTCGGCATTGCAAGGCGGGTTCCTCCTCCAAATACGCTACAGAAGAGTTTGAATACAAGGATAGTGTCCGGCCGTGCAAAATAAGTTCCACATACCACCGTAGGGAGAATAATATTTCCACAAATCTAATCTGCTGACACGTTTTGGCAGCATGACATCACTCCACGGCCCGGTAATTATTTGAACAATTTTTCTTTAACCAGCCCCGCACATAACGCGAGGCGTTTTCTTGACACTTCTTGTCAAAGCAGAGATCGTGTTCCCCTTATCACGGGATTCTCATCAATACGGACGTGGGTAACCCAACCGCGCCACCAATTACGACGCTTGGGGGATAAGCGAGTTTTACCAAGCTAGTGGGGGGCGCATAGTTTCGTCCGCCCTTATAAAGGGATAAGGTCTCACCTTTTTCTACCCACGCCTTCTTCCTCCTTGCTCATCCATTCTCGCGCACTCGAGCTCAAATGCCCCAGTCCACATCCCTCTCCTCAACTCTCTCCAAACATGTCCGGAGCGGGAGGCAAGTGGATGGCCTCCTCCGTCACGGAGGGACACATCAAAAAGCTACATGGAGCCGGATACTTAGCAGCGGATATCATGCACCGGCTGCCAGCCGCGGGGCAGGTCGTCCCTACACTGCAACCTCACGAAAGGGTGGTTTTCCTCCCCCACTTCGTCCGTGGACTGGGGTTTCCCCTCCATCCATTTGTTAGCTGCCTCATGTTCTATTATGGGCTTGTACTTTCATGATCTGGCCCCGAATTTCATCCTCAACATCTCGGCGTTCATCGTCGTGTGCGAGGCTTTCCCCCGCATCCGGCCCCACTTCGGCCTGTGGCTGAAGACCTTCAATATTAAGCCGAAGGTGGTGGGCGGCCAACAAGAGGAATGCGACAGAGCCATGGTGGGAAAAATGCCCAACGTTATATGGCTCGAGTGCTCCATCGTGGAGACCATAAAAGGGTGGCAATCGGGTTGGTTCTACATCACCGAGCCGCGCGACACCAACTGGGTGGCGGCCCCCGAGTTTCGATCCGGAATCCCCACGCGGCTCACTTCCTGGAAGGAGAAGGGCCTGTCCTGGGGCTCATCGGTGGAGCTGGACGGACTCCAGAAGTGTATCCGAAACATGACAAGAAAGAAACTTAAGCTTGTCAACATAGTCCAGGTCATGCTCTTCCGCCGGATCCTCCCGTGTCAACAACGGGATTTCAACTATGTGAGTTCGACCCGGCCCAGCACCAGACTCTAAGCGACCTCTTCGACACGAGGCATCAGGATGTCTGGAGGGTTCTGTCCTAGGGCACCGAGGTCCCTCCTTCCCTTACCGAGGACCGCGGGGTAAGCGCAAAGCGCTCTGCGAATCCGGTAAGTTCTGTACATCTGGTAGGGTATTTATTTCTCATAGCTTAACCATGGGCGGGGTCTGAGCTCCCATGGCTTTGACAGGACTGGGTGGAGACATCGGAGCAGATTAACTGTCCGGCCCCTCTGCCCGAAGACGCTGCAGACGGTCTCCTGGCAGAGATGCGGACTCCGGCTCCTTATGAGGTGCCGGAGAAGACCAAGAAGAAGGCCAAGGGAACCCGAAAGAGTTCCCGGCACCAGGTGGTATCGGACTCATCGTCCGATAACACCGAGACGCACTCCTCCCGTGAAAACGAGGAGAAGGAAGATGAAGATTCTCCCCCTCTAGCCGGGGGAGACAAGAAAAGGAAGGCTGCCCCAACCGGGGAGGCCGAAGGGTCCATGAAGGGAACGAATCTCCTTCCGGACTGCTCCACCACCGCCGCCGATGGCGAAGACGAGTGCTCGCTCAGGGCCAAGCCCCTGGCGAAGTCGTAAGTATTCGGACACCATAGTAACTCATAGCATACCTTTGTCGCACTGCTTCTCCTAACGTCGAATATGATTATGTAGTCCGCCCCAAGCCCGTATCGACGTATCATCGTCGGACGGTTCCTTGGACTCGTCAAGCATGAACAGTGATACACTTCCAACCGCCTCCTCTCCTTGCCCTACGGACAATGTCGAGTTATTATCTCAAGGGGCACCGAGCCGGGGGAGACAGTCCCGGAGGCGCCTCAAGGTGACCTTCCGGACTGTAGGAGAAAAGGGAGCAAGGCTCCCGGGGGCTCCAAGTTCAGCCCTCAGCCGAACACCGCGCCGGAACCTCCAGTGGTTCCTGACTTGGGCAGGTGGCCCCCTTCCAAAAGGGGCAAGCAATCCATGTCGGTGAACTCTGTCCATCCAGAGGCACCGGATGACCTGCTGGGAGCGTTTCGCGGCGCTTCCATCGACGAAGAGCACCGCACTATTATGAGTGTGGTGATCAAGAAGGTTAAGTCCACCAAGAGCGGACTGACTGAAGCCTGTGCCAGCCTTCTAACAGGCTTTGAGGTAAGTATTTAAAATATAGGAAAATATTACCGCATAGACAGTAGCCCCTGATGCTCTGTTTGGTGTTCACAAAGAAAAGCTGAATAGAGGATCAAATAATATCTGCAGGAGTCTAATATAAGTATGTCTGTATGCGTATGCAGGCTTCGCTGCTGACCTCTGCCGCACTGACTGTGGAGGTCGCCGCACTGAAGTAGGACCTCGAGGGGTCCGAGAAAGAGCTCGGCCTTGCCAAGAGGCAGCTCGAGGAGAACAAAGGTAAGTAATACCTTGTCTATATAAAAGAAGAAAATGTGGTTGCGAAATGACAGGATCATCATGAACGTGCCAGGGGCCACGACCGAAGTGGCGACCCAGAAGCAAGTGTTGTCCGAGGCCGAGAACAAAGCGGCCAAGGAGCGCAGCGAGCGGGAAAAACAAGAGGCACGCGTGGGCGAGGTGGAGCAAGAGCTCCAGGCTCTCGTGAAGAAGCACGAGGCTTTGGAGCTTGACTGGAAGACGCGAGATTCCGAGCTTGCCGCGGCCCTCGAGAGCACAAAGCATGCCAAGGTCGAAGCCCAAAAGGCCCTCCAGGAAATTGAGGTGATGAGAAAGATAGCGGCGGGTAAGGCATTCAATATGCAAAGCAAGCATGTGAAAGTAAATTACTTGTTACTTACTCGAGTCCGGAGCTCTCCAGGAGCATTCGCAGATTTGCCCCGCAGCATGTCGGATGCCGCGAAGCATTACCAGGCCGAGGAGGGAAGCTCGACGGAGAAGTTGTTCTGGTCTCAGTATACTGGGACCGAACACCCGATGCCTATGAGCGACCAGGTGAAGCAACTGGTCGAGCTACACAAGGCGGCCGAATAGGCAATGAAGGGCTTTATAGTCCGGATGTGGCCTAGCGACTCCCTTCCCAGCAGCTACTTCGGCCTGGTGAGGCGGCTTGTGGATGCCTACCCACGGCTGGAAGTCATCAAGCGGTCCGTCTGTATCGAAGGTGCCCGCCGGGCTTTTTCCCGTGCAAAGGTGCATTGGGCCAAGATGGACGCCGAGAAGCTGGTGAAGGAGGGGCCGCTGTAGGGCAAGGAGCATCGCCACCCCGAGATGTATTATGAGGGTGTCCTGAAGGGTGCCCGTCTTGTGGTGGACGAGTGTGCGAAGGATGTAAGGATGTAATTTTTGAATAAACTTGCTCGTGTGATCCTGTATTATGAAAACTTGTTCATGTGCGCTATGCAATGCTTGTTTGAATTTAAAATATTACCTTCTGTGCGGCTGTGTATCAAATCTGAGAGATGGCCAGTTGCCGGCTTCTGCCCCCATGCCACGGGTGCTGGGGTGTTCGGGATAAACCTGAGCACTCTTTTTCCCATTGTTGGTTCCTTCGAGGGAGGTGCTCAGCACAACGAACAAGGCAATCAGACTATAATGCTTTATCACTCTCACTTAGCCATAGAAGTCTACAATTTTAAATTTTGGTGAAGCCCCTAGTATTCGGAAGGCAGAATTCGGGGCACTATACACGCCTTAAGCCGGACAAAGCCGACTCCTCGCTCTAAGCGACATAAGTCTTTAGGGACTCGAGACCTCTCGAATAGCGACCAGCTCTCGCCTTATCATGACAATCAGTTTTAGCTTTCTCTACTGAGCTGCTTAGCCCAGATGAACTGGGGCACAATCGCAGTAGTTCTCCCAGCGCTACCTTAGTTGATATAGCGGAACGTAAGGTACAAAAACATGGGAGCCGGGCAAACCCAACTATTGACCCAAGACATGATTCAGAGTTGATGCATATAATGCTATAAGTTCGGGGTGCCGCACTGTCGAAAGTGTTTGGGCTTCTCACGCCATATTATGGGGTACGCTTAAGCCCCTGGCGTATTGGCCGTACCAGAGTGTACGGTTGCTGAGTGTCATGAATGAACATATGTATATATACATATATATATATATATATATATCTAAGAAGAATGCGATAATAGTCTAGTGCTATGCATTGTTTATTCAAAAAGGTGCATCGAAGCAGAATGATACAAGTAGTGCGATAAGCAAAAAAGTAGGACTATTTGACATGTCCCCTCCAAGGGCAAGCTGAGGAATGGTATTTAAAGTAGGTATTTCACTCGTTATCAGAGACCACCTGAGAATTCCTTGATGCAACGTAGCTTTCTGCCTCCTTGGTTGTTGTATCGTGTGCCCAGCCATCGTACTGCCGGACGGGGCTTCCAGGGATTAAAGTCTTGAAAGAAAGAAAAATAACAAAGAGGGAAGCCCCTAGTGCAGTTGAGCCGCGTCTTGGGGCATGTCGTAGTCGTGCCCCCTCCCCACCTGTGCCCATGGTATTTTCAATGCTTAATTATGTACGCATGGCATGGATTTCGCCGTTTGGCTGGGACTGGGGTGGGGGCCGCATTACTATTCGAGCTCGGAACGTGCCAGATGGTCTTGTTGCCGATTACTCCGGGCGCGCTTGAAGGTGTCCGGGTCCTTAATCGCCGAACTGGTGGATTGCCTTAAGATGCTGCTTTGCGCTTCTTCTGCGAGGGCCGCAGTGTGCTCCTCCGTGCGGACAGAGCGCTCTGTGTTTCCATTGACTGTGATGACCCCCCGTGGTCCTGGCATCTTGATCTTGAGATATGCATAGTGCGATACCGCGTTGAATCTTGCAAATGCGGTTCGCCCGAGCAGTGCATAATAGCCACTTCGGAACGGGACTATATCAAAGATTAACTCCTCGCTTCGGAAGTTATCCAGGGATCTGAAGACCACTTCCAGTGTGACTGAGCCTGTGCAAGAGGCATCTACACCTGGTATGACACCTTTGAAGGTCATTTTTGTGGGTTTGATCCTTGAGGGGTCTATACCCATTTTGCGCATTGTGTCCTGATAAAGCAGGTTTAGGCTGCTGCCGCAATCCATAAGGACTCGAGGGAGGTGAAATTTGTCAATGATTGGGTCTAGGACCAGTGTGGCGAATCTGCCATGACGGATACTAGTGGGGTGGTCCCTGCGATAGAAGGTGATCGGACAGGAGGACCATGGGTTGAACTTTGGGGCGACTGGATCCAATGCATATACGTCCCTTAGCAGACGCTTCCGCTCCCTCTTGGGGATGTGGGTTGCGTATATCATGTTCACCGTTTGCACTTGTGGGGGGAACCTCTTCTGTCCTCCGGTGTTCGGCTGCCGGGGCTCCTCCTCGTCATCACTATGTGACCCCTTATCTTTGTTTTTGGGATTTAAATTGCCGGCCTGCTTGAACACCCAACATTCCCTGTTGGTGTGGTTAGCTGGCTTGTCGGGGTGCCATGTATTTGGCACGAGCGATCGAGTATTCGATCCAAACTGGACGGGCCCGGAGTGCTTCTTTCGAATGGCTTTTTCTGCTGACCGGGTTTAGAGCCTCTAAATCCGGCATTGACTGCCGTATCCTCGGTATTGCCGTTGTTGATGCGGCGCTTGTGTTTGTTGCGACGTGACCTGCCATTGTCATCCTTGGTATCCGAAGTACCATGGTTCTTTGATATATTATTGCTGCGAGCCAGCCAGCTGTCTTCTCCCGTGCAAAAGCGGGTCATTAGTGTCGTGAGGGCTGCCATAGATTTCGGCATTTCCTGGCCAAGGTGCCGGGCGAGCCACTCGTCGCAGATGTTGTGCTTAAAAGCTTCTAGGGCCTATGCATCTGGACAGTCGACGATTTGATTTTTCTTTGTCAGGAACCGTGTCCAGAATTGAATGGCCGATTCCTCTGGCTGCTGAATTATGTGGCTCAAGTCATCGGCATCTGGTGGTTGCACATAAGTGCCCTGGAAGTTGTCGAGGAATGCGGCTTCCAGATCTTCCCAATAGCCAATGGATTCTACTGGCAGGCTGTTGAGCCAATGCTGAGCTAGTCCTTTGAGCTTGAGTGGGAGGTATTTAATGGCGTGTAGATCGTCACCGCGGACCATGTGGATGTGCAGGAGGAAGTCCTCGATCCATACCGCATGATCTGTTGTGCCATCGTATGATTCGATATTTACAGGTTTGAAACCCTCTGGGATTTGGTGATCCATTACTTCATCTGTGAAGCATATGGGGTGTGCGGCGCCAACATAGTGGGCTATGTCGCAGCGCAGCTGGAATGAGTCTTGTCCGCTGTGTTCGGCTCGGTCGGATTTACTTTTACTGTATCTTGCGTGACGATTGTCATCTCGCATAGTGGCGCGACCCCGTGATCCGTAGATCGATCTTGCGTGTTTTGCTTTGTCCTCAAATACGTCTCACAGGTCTAGCGTGTTTCCCCGTGCCTTGTCATTTTTATTTGAGTGGTGTCGGGGTGCGGGCTGAGTTTTTGGCTGAAATGCCTCTCTGTCGCGGCCACGAGGTGGCCGATCAGCCGCATCATATGCTGGAGATGTAGGTTTTAATGCTTCCTCCTCTAGTCGGGGTAGCAACCTGCGCTTTGGGTAACTCTTGGAGGGGCATTCAAGTTCATATTCCTCGGCCGCAAGGACTTCCGTCCATCTGTCAGCTAGCAAATCTTAATCAGCTTGAAGCTGCTGCTGCTTTTTCTTAAGGCTATTTGCCGTGGCTATAAGCCGATGCTTGCAACACTCTTGTTTGACGGGATCCTCAGGCATGACAAATTCGTCATCATCGAGGCTTGCCTCGTCTTCGAAGGGAGGCATGTAATTATCATCCTCCGCCTCTCCATCTGCCGCTCTCTCGGGAGGGCTGGCTTCTACATCCTCCTACTCTAAATCTTGCTGGAGGGGATTGTTGTTATCTTCAGCACTGTCCGGAGTGCTATTATCTCCTATGCCGGTATCATCGCTTTTGCCTTGGTGAGACTTAGAGCGGTGCCATTGACGTCGGCGCTTGGGTTGCTCCTTGGAGGGGTCATCCTCCGCTGTCTCGTCGCCATTGCCTTCTTTGGGTGTGTCCGCCATACAGATATATATCATATGATGAGGTGGCTGTCCAGTGCCCTGTGGGCAGTGGTTCTTGTTCGCCTCCTGCATCGTCGTCCATGCCGTCGATGTCTTCGGAGTCGAAGTCGAGCATGTTGGTCAAATCGTCGACAGTGGCTACTAATTGGGTGGTGGGTGGGCGGCGAATTTCTTCGTCATCTGCATCCCAGTCTAGCCGGACATAGTTCGGCCAGGACTCTCCTGACAAGGAGAGAGACCTTAATGAGTTCAGTGTGTCGCCCAAAGGCGAGTGCTGGAAGATATCGGCGCCCAGTCGGATTCGACAGGAACGGGCGCAGGCGGTTCGGAGTCCGTGGCCGGGGAAGAATCCGGTAGTTCGGCGTCATGGCTCCCATGAAGGGTAAGGTCGATCCTCGGCTCGATCGCCGCTGACAATACAGCCTCCATGGCGGGGTCTATCCACCCGTCCATGGATGGTGCAATTGGCTCCAAATTAAGGGTCGGAGCGGTTGCCGGTGCGGTCTCCTAAACACTGTCCGATGGTAGAGCTAAATCATGCTCATCGTGACCGTGCGGCGCACTCGGCAGGGGCTCGAATCCGTTGAAGACCAAGTCTGCGCGGATGTCAGCCGTGTAGTTTAAGCTTCCAAACCTGACCTGGTGGCCAGGGGCATAACTCTCGATCTGCTACAGATGGCCAAGCGAGTTGGCCCGCAGTGCGAAGCCACCGAATACAAAGATTTGTCCGGGGAGAAAAGTCTCACCCTGGACTGCATCGCTATCGATGATTGAAGGAGCCATCAAGCCTAATGATGACAACACAGAGGAACTCTTAATGGAAGCACCAATGTTGGTGTCAAAACCGGCAGATCTCGTGTAGGGGGTCCCGAACTGTGCGTCTAATGCGGATGCTAACATGAGGCAGGGGACACGATGTTTTACCCAGGTTCGGGCCCTCTTGATGGAGGTAAAACCCTATGTCCTGCTTGATTATTCTTGATAATATGAGTAGTACAAGAGTTGATCTACCACGAGATCGGAGAGGCTAAACCCTAGAAGCTAGCCTATGGTATGATTGTATGTTGTCCTATGGACTAAAACCCTCCGGTTTATGTAGACACCGGAGGGGGCTAGGGTTACACAAGGTCGGTTACAAAGGAGGGGATATACATATCCGTATTGCCTAGCTTGCCTTCCATGGCAAGTAGAGTCCCATCCGAACACGGGACGAAGTCTTCAATCTCGTATCTTCATAGTCCAACAGTCCGGCCAAAGGATATAGTACGGCTGTCCGGAGACCCCCTAATCCAAGACTCCCTCACCCCTCCTATAAGTAGCCGCCGCCGCCCCCTCTCCCCACCAAAGCCGTCTCCGCCGCCGCTTCTTGCCGCACCAAGCCACCGCCCGCGCCGCCGCCCCATGCTGCCGCGCTGCTTGCCGCCACCGCACCACAGTGCCGCCCCGCCCCGCGCCGCCGGATCCGCCACCTCTTTGGAGTTCTGCTGCTGTCGTTGACTGCCGTCGTCGTGAACCGGTATAAAACCACCCTGGTTCGCCGGTCCTTTCATTTTTTTTGGTTTAGATCGGTTTATTTTTAGGGTTAGGGTTTCTCTCAGTTTTTTCGGTTGGATCTAAATTGCGGATGTTCGTCCGTTAACACTCGGTAGCGAACGTTTTTGTTCCTTAGGATTTCATAGTGAACGTTCGTTCGATAGGTTTTTCTTTTTATTCTAGTTTCGGCCAGGGACCTATCCTCAATTTCTTTGATCACACATTAGTCCCTGATCTTCAAACTCTCACAACTTTTTGCTCGCTCGTCCAAATCCAGTGAAATCAACGGCAAAATCTTCGTCTTGTTCCCCTCTTTCCGGATAATCAACTTAAGCATGGTTTTGACAATTTAAATTTGGTTTCAAGCATATTTGTATTCGAACTTCTTTTGATCGTAGTTTGACTTTCATAGCTCTGATTCGATTGATTCTTTTTGCAAATCGAAGCTCTTCAGTTGAAGTTTTAGTTTGGATCTTTTCATTTGAGTTTTAGCCTTGCATCTTATGCTTGAGTGCTTATGTATGTTATTGTTTGTTCATGATAGATTTTCTAGATTGCGAAGCATGCTACTACGAGTGACTAGGGTTTTTAGATCGTCGGCAAGGCAAGTAACACTTTGATCATTTCACTTATTACCCAGTTTTATGCATTAGTTTCAAGTCACAAACACTACATTGTAAGGACTTGATAACATGTGGGTACTGGGAAGTAGTTGATGAGCTAAAACCTATTGTCTTTCTTTGCAAACCCTGGGAGTTACTTCTACGTCATGCTTATGTCGCTATGCTATGCTCATAGACGTGGTTTAGTTTGACAGATCCATGACAGATGTGAGAGTTATCATTTACTAATAGTTAAACTTAAGGTGGATACTTAAATACACATCTGGGTGGATTGGTTGAGGCACCCTGGAGCACCCAGTGGTTGTCTGGGCACCTGGAGCAATCCAGCGTTGTCCTGGGATATCCCGGAGTACCTGTGTTATCATCCCACAGTTTGCCACCCAGGCTCAAAGGATCATAAGATTATTCATGTCGGAAACTTCCGTGTGCAGCCACAAGGCATTATGGGCTCTGTCATAGTTGAGTAAGTTGTGTGACCTCTTTCAATGGTAGGCTAGCAAATATAGGGGATGTAGGTGGTACTGTCTACCCAGAGTAAAGAGTTCATGCTTATGAAAGACTGTGTCTCGGTCATCCGTTTCTCAAACATCATGTAGTGCGAGAAATCCAGCGGAGGAGATCAAGTCTTGTGGGGGAAAGTGCGCAATCCTCTGCAGAGTGTATACACTAATCATGATTAGCCGTGTCCCAGTTATGGACATCTTGAGTAGCTGGTACTTGAATTATTGATTTGATCTCATCACTATAATTAATTAATATGTTGGGTTGATGATTATTAATTTGGGATTGAGTTGGAGGAACCTTCTCAATGTTTTCAGCAAACTTTGTAGTTAAATAAAATCTATTCCTTTGTTGTAGGGAAACACTAGCTTTCTACAAAATTACCATAGAGCCTCCACCAGCCAAATATGCATATAGCTATAGTTGTTACATGTTCATTGCTCTATAGTGCTATTTTGCTAGCATATTCCATGTGCTGACCTACACAGGCTGCAACGTATTATGTTGCAGAGTTTTCAGACGAAGAGTAAGGTGCGCTAGGTCGTTGTCATGCACTCAGCAATGCCGTTGGAGTTGATGGACTCATTTACCTTCGAAGCTTCCACAGTTATCTTATTTAGATGGCATTCAGCCATATTATTGTAATAAGTACTCTCTTTCGAGACATTCGTTGTAATAAGTGTGTGATTGAACTCTGTTATAAATCCATCAAGTACTTTGTGTGTCAGCATTACAGATCCAGGGATGACACTTATACACAGTGATATGACCGTTTGAGGTCGGATCGCTACAATTTATTATCACTGGGCAGCAATTATCATCTGTGTTTTGGGTTACCCCGTCTAGGCTTTCTTTTTTAACATGCGTAGCCCACGACAAGTCGGTTTCTATTTTTTCGAGGGCCATCATGTATCAACCGGCCTATGGGCCTCCCATCCGAGATTTTATTTTTCCTGAAACATCGACCCAATTTATGTATTTTAAAAAAAAACGTAGAGGTATGTTCTATTTTTCTATATAAGAATAGAACGCCTGGTCCAACTTTTGTTTCCCTTCTAACTATATTATTTATATTTAAATTATTTTATATGTTTTTATATATTATTTTTAATGTCATCATATATTTAACAGATACTTACATATGTAAGAAAACATTATCCCACATCTTATTAAATTATAAAAATAATTTCTTAACAATAAAATCCTGGATTTTTTGGCAACGAAAATCCTGGTGATTGTGTACAAAAGCTTGGTAAGATTTAAGGACCAATGTAATAATAAATCACTTATTATTTAAATATATTTATAACAGAATGCTCAGCCCCTGTTTATTTTTTGATATCATTGTTGCGTCCAACCCAACATTATAATTTGAATCAGCCCAGCAAAATCGTGTATATCGAGAAAGTGCAAAAGGCCTGTAATTTTTTTGGAAAAAATAAATGGGCCGCATGGACGCTATATTATTTGTTCACCCAGCCAGCAAATGGACTGTAATTCTAAAAAAAGAGATCTAATTGACTGTAAATTCTGAAAAAATGGGTTGAATATGTGCCACATTTTTGGAGGCTAAAATGTGGGCCAATAGGTCGAAGCCAATGCAAGTCCTTGTCAACTTAGTCAACAAATGATTCTGACATCGTTAGCCATTGGATTTACATCCAACGACCGACATCCATCTTCAATCTCTCATCTTCTTCCTCCAGCGCCCCCGGGACTACCTCCTCCTGCCTCATGCTGCTAGCAGCTCTGCTTAGCACGCTTCATTGTGAAGCGCTACCCCACCGTTGGCCAAGAAATCCCTCCACCCTACTGACAGGTCGGACCCACTAGCTATATCTTCGTAAGCAAGGAAGTGCCTCCTTATTACGCACAAAAAGATGAATACCCCCTGCTAGTTCGGACCCACCATTGTGGGAGGCTGACTTGTGGGCCTACTAAGTTGACGGGGACCGAGGGCTTTGTCAATTTAGTCAATATGAACGATTCTAGCTCTAGTGACGATACGATGTCCATCCAACGGCTCTAGTGCTTATTCTACCTCTAGTCTTGTTGCTCCAGCCACCCAAACCAGCACCCATCGTGCCGCATGCTCCTGCCTCCCATGGCCGGCTGTGATGTCAGGGAGGCCTCACCGTCCCTACTACTCCCACTGCTGGTCCAGTCATCCTTCTACTCACCCACACCCCTTGTTATACTACGGCGACGGCATCCTCACACCACTGCCGAACCAGCGAACCCTCGTACTCCTCTCCCCGTGCGCATCCACTGGAGCGTCTTCCCCGGCTCCGCGTCGTCCCCTTCCTAGGCCTCGCCGTCATCCATTGCCCAGCTGTTCTCGGTGCGGCGTGGTTAACGTGGTCAAGGAACGACTTCCATCGGAAGAGTACTATACATGGAGAGGCAAACAACTGGGTCCATGGCCGGAGCAAGGAAGTGCCTCCTTATTACGCGGAAAATAATGATTCATCCACCTGACAACAAGGACCCACTGGACGGGCCACCATATTTCGCAAAAAATAACGCTTCCCCCCTAACTGCTGGGACCCACCAACTACATCTTCGCACGGCAAGATGTGCCTGATAGTCGGGACCCACCTGGTCGAAGCATACATAGCATTGTCATTCTGGTCGTGAACGTGTACGTTCATACTTGTAATGCCCCGAGACCGATGTGCCAGGTGTCGTCCAGTTTTTCGCTGTTGTTGTCTTGTCATTCGCTTGCCTGTTGCATCTTGTCATGTCATCATGTGCATTGCATCATCATATTTTCAAAACTTGCATTAGTCCGGGTCTCCCAGTTCCGTCCGTTTCCGTTCTGAACCCAGACACACTTGCACGCACCCGCGGCATGTCCGAAATAGTATTTTATAAGTGGCCAAAAAATGTTCTCGGAATGGGTTGAAAGTTGGCGTGCGGTCTTATTTTAGTGTAGGTAGACCGCCTGTCAAATTTCATCGCGTTCGGATTTCGTTTGATGCCCCAACGTATAACTATAGCGGCATTATAGCCAGTCAAACGTCGGACGTTTTCGGTCTCCGGAAACACTTGGCGGGCCTTTCTCTCTTCTCTTTTCTCATGCCGAGGCCTTCTGCACAGTCCACTACCTACCGCCAGGCCAACCTAACCTCTCTCGTCAGCCCGCAGCCCTCCTCGCGCGCGCGTCCGAAAGCTGTCCCGGACCTGACCCGGACAGTCATTTTCAATGGGTCCGGATCAACACCTAACAACCTCCAAGTATCTGTGTTTTCTTTGTTGGACTTCTTTAACCCATTTTTTCTCTTTCTTTCTTTTCCAATTGCTAGTTTGCGATCGGATGATTCTGAAGCCCCCTCAGACATCAAAACCTAGCCCTCCATTCTATAAAAGGAAGGCCTAGGCCTCTAGTTTTGGAAACCCTACCCTCCTCCTCAAAACCCGCGCCGCCGCCAGCCTCTTTCCACGCTCGGTCGCCAGGTCCCTCCTCTCCATGCGCGGGCCCTCTCAGCCCAGATCCAGGCCCACTCAGGCCCAGTTCAGTCGCCGCCGCCAGGGGGTTCTCGCAGCCTCCCGAGCTATGGAGGCAAGCAACCGTGCGCTCCTCGACCCCGTTGCCTCACCGCCGCCTCCTCCGGCTAGCGGTTCACGCCGAAGCACCATCGACTCAGGCCGACCTAGCCTCTAACCTTTCTTCCTCGTGGCTCTCTCTCTCGCCTCTCACATCTTCCTCTCCCTCTCTCAATTTTGCTCACAGGAGACCTCCATGGCCGCTCCAGCTAGCTCCGTCGTTGTCGTTTCATGCCGGGAATGGGTGGATCCAGGCTCCCCGCACCTAGATCGGACACTGCTGCGTCATTCCGGCGCGCCGCCGCATCTTTGCCCTCTGGGACGGCATCGAACAGCAAGCAGCCGCTTCCCCGCTCACCGTTGAACGCGTCCCCCCGAACCGGTCTTCCCCGCTCGCCGTTGACCGCGTCCTGCTGCGTGGGCGCCTCCAGCGCCCTCCTGGCCGCGTCTCGCTTCGTGGCCCAGTCCCTATAGATCCGGCCTACTCGACCGCACCCCCTGGGCCGCCTCCACCGACTAGCGCCAAGGCCTAGTCGCCCGTGCCCTGCTGCAGCCTTAGCCTACCAGATCCGCTAGCCCAAGGCCCGCGAGGTGAGCACAAGCTAGCCCATCCCTGCTTGCTTATGTGACGCCCTGGGCGCTGAATAATATCCTGTGCTCAGCCAGATTCGGCCCATGTCATGTTTTTTTCCCGTCCTACGAATTTGCTATTTAATCAGAGAACTGCAGTTTTTCAGAAAAACCCCTAGAATTCTTGCATATCATAACTCACCAACCGTGCATCGGATCTAAATAAATTATATATGAAAGTTGCTTAGAATTTTGTCTAGTTTAAGAATATTCAACTTTCATGCATGTTTGAAATATTTAAAATGTTGTTTGGTTAAATTTTCTCAAATAACTTGTTAAAATGTTTTAATTCATAACTAAATAACCGTAACTCGGATTTTAATAAACTTTATATGTAAATGGGGTGGAAAAATGCCTAGTTTAACATGGTGCACTTTTCTTGCATGTTTAATAATCTAAAATATGGTTTAGGGCAGAACAGTACCAAACCTTAAAATATGCATATGGGATTTTACCGGAATTGTTGTTCGTTGTTTCCGGCCTCATTTAAACTTGCCTAGATAGGTAGTTTTGTTGTGCTTCACCCCTTGCCATGTTAATCAACATTTAATATTGTTGGTTACATAAACGAGATCGAACTAAATAACTTATCATGGTGTTTCGTCAATATGCACCGTTGCATATTGAGCTCCACTTAATTTGTAGGATTGCTTGTGCACTTTGCCATGCCATGCGTATTAAACCGGACATGCATCATAATTGTTTGCGCATCATGCCATGTTTATGTGGTGGTTGTTTACTATGTTGTGTGCTTCTTTCCGGTGTTTGCTTCGTCGGGTTGGTTCCGGTAACGTCGCGTTTGTGAGGACCCGTTCGTTTCATGGACTCGTTCTTCTCCTTTGTGGGATTTCAGGCAAGATGACCATACCCTCGAAATCACTTCTATCTTTGCTTGCTTAGTTGCTCGCTCTTTTGCTATGCCTATGCTGCGATACCTACCACTTGCTTTTCATGCCTCCCATATTGTTGAACCAAGCCTCTAACCCACCTTGCCCTAGCAAACCGTTGTTTGGCTATGTTACCGCTTTGCTCAGCCCCTCTTATAGCGTTGTTAGTTGCAGGTGAAGATTGAAGTTTGTTCCTTGTTGGAACATGGAGATGTTGTTCCTTGTTGGAACATGTTTACTTGTTGGGATATCACTATATATCTTATTTATTTAATGCATCTATATACTTGGTAAAGGGTGGAAGGCTCGGCCTTATGCCTGGTGTTTTGTTCCACTCTTGCCGCCCTAGTTTCCGTCATATCGGTGTTATGTTCCCGGATTTTGCGTTCCTTAAGCGGTTGGGTTATAATGGGAACCCCTTGACAGTTCGCTTTGAATAAAACTCCTCCAGCAAGGCCCAACCTTGGTTTTACCATTTGCCACCTAGCCTTTTTTCCCTTGGGAGTCGCGCATCCCGAGGCTCATCTTTATTTTAACCCGTCGGGCCAGTGCTTGTCTAAGCGTTGATCCAAACTAGAGCCCCTTGCAGCGCCACCTCGGGGAAACTCGAGGGCTGGTTTTAGTTGTACAGATTGATTATCCGGTGTTGCCCTGAGAACGAGATATGTGCAGCTCCTATCGGGATGTCGGCGCATCGGGTGGTCTTGCTGGACTTGTTTTACCATTGTCGAGGATGTCTTGTAGAACCGGGATAACGAGTCTGATCGGAATGTCTCGGGAGGAGGTCTATTCCTTCGTTGACCGTGAGAGCTTGTCATGGGCTAAGTTGGAACACCCCTGCAGGGATCTGAACTTTCGAAAGCCGTGCCCGCGGTTATGGGCAGATGGGAATTTGTTAATCTCCGGTTGTAGAAAACCTGAAGTTGACCTTAATTAAAATACATCAACTGCGTGTGTAACCGTGATGGTCTTTTTCCGGCTGAGTCCGGGAAGTGAACACGGTGTTGGAGTTATGCTTGACGTAGGTTGTTTTAGGATCACTTCTTGATCATACTTTTATCGACCGTGCTTTTCCTTCTCTTCTCGCTCTCATTTGCGTATGTTAGCCACCATATATGCTAGTCGCTTGCTGCAGCTCCATCTCATACCTTTTACCTTACCCATAAGCTTAAATAGTCTTGATCGCGAGGGTGTGAGATTGCTGAGTCCCCGTGACTCACAGATACTTCCAAAACCAGCTTGCAGGTGTCGATGAGTCCGTGCAGGTGACGCAACCAAGCTCAAGGAGGAGCTCGATGAAGATCTTGTCCTTTGCGTTGTTCCGTTCTAGTCGATTAGTAGTGGAGCCCAGTTGGGGTCGATCAGGGACCTTGTCGCTTTTGGGGTTCTTCTTTTATTTTGGTTCCGTAGTCGGACCTTGATTGTATTGGATGTTGTAATGCTTTATTCATGTATTTGTGTGAAGTGGCGATTGTAAGCCAACTATGTATCTCTTTCCCTTATGTATTACATGGGTTGTGTGAAGATTACCTCACTTGTGACATTGCTTTCAATGCGGTTATGCCTCTAAGTCATGCTTCGACACGTGGGAGATATAGCCAGTCGAGGGCGTTACAATACTGGTGATGTACATGCGCGCACGTGTCGTAGTAGAGGTGCACACGTAGCATGTACACATACGTACGACGGTCAGTGTGCCAGAAAGAAAATACGGTCATGTACGTACATACGGGCGGGGTCTCGAACGCCTACTCAGGCATATGTACGGCCAGGGCTCGTGTCCATCGCTGGGTCAGAACGGAGAAGCTGCACCATTGTTGTGTTCATGGGGAGGCAACCGGCTGGGTCTGAACGGAATGCGTCATCGTGTTCATCGAGAGCCAACCGGCTTGGACGGAACTAGTGATGGAAATGAGTCCTGGCGTACCGCAGAACGGAGAATGGCCTTGTGTTCGACCGGCCACGGTCGAAACGGGATCCTGTTTATCGGAAGGGGTCTGGTGCTACCTCTTGAGCATGCGTTGGTTTTCCCTTGAAGAAGAAAGGGTGATGCAGCACAATAGCATAAGTATTTCCCTCAGTTTCTGAGAACCAAGGTATCAATCCAGTAGGAGATAACACGCAAGTCACCTAGTACATGCACAAACAATCAAGAACCTCGCAACCAACGCGATAAATCGGTTGTCAATCCCTTCACCGTCACTTACGAAAATGAGATCTGATAAAGATAATAAGACAACTATTTTTGGTATTTTTGTTTTATAGATTGTAAAATAGTAAACGAGATGCGATAATAAAAAGAGATGCAATATAAGAAGGAAGAGACCCTGTGGCCATAGGTTTCACTAGTGGCTTCTCTCATGATAGCAAGTATTACGGTGGGTGAACAAATTACTGCCGAGAAATTGATAGAAGAGCGCATAGTTATGAGAATATCTAGGCAATGATTACTAAATAAAGGCATCTACTACTATTACTCCACACATCAACCGCTATCCAGCATGCATCTGGAGTATGAAGTTCATAAGAACAGAGTAATGCTTTAGGAAAGATGACATGATGTAGAGGGATAAACTCAATCAATATGATATAAACCCCATCTTTTTATCCTCATTTGCAACAATACAATACGTGCCTTGCTACTCCTACTGTCACTGGGAAAGGACACTGCAAGATTGAACCAAAATCTAAGCACTTCTCCCATTGCAAGAAAGATCAATCTAGTAGGCCAAACTAAACCGATAATTCAAAGAGACTTGCAAAGATATCAAATCATGCATGTAAGAATTCAGAGAAGAACCAAATACTGTTCATAGGTAAACTTTATCATAAATCCACAATTCATCGGATCTCGGCAAACACACCGCAAAAAGTATTACATTGAATAGATCTCCAAGAACATCGAGGAGAACTTCGTATTGAGAACCAGAGAGAGAGAGAGAAGAAGCCATCTAGCTAATAACTATGGACCCAAAGGTCTATGGTAAACTACTCACACATCATCGGAGAGGCTATGGTGTTGATGTAGAAGGCCTTCGTGATCGAATCCCCCTCCTGCAGATCGCCGGAAAACACCACGGATGGGATCATACGGGTACAGAAGGTTGCAGCGCTGGAAAAGTGGTTTCGTGGCTCTCCTGGATGTTTTCAGGGTATAAGAGTATATATAGGCGAAAGAAGTACGTCGGTGGACCTACGAGGGGCCCACGAGGGTGGGGGCACGCCTACCCCCCGGGTGCGCCCTCCTGCATCATGGCTGCCTCTTTGCGTCTCTGACTTCCACTCCAAGTCTCCTGGATTGTGTTTGTTCCAAGAAAGGTCCTCGCGAAGGTTTCATTCCGTTTGGATTCTGTTTGATATTCCTTTTCTGCGAAACACTGAAATAGGCAAAAAACAGAAACTGGCACTGGGCCTCCTGTTAATAGGTTAGTCCCGAAAATAATATAAAAGTGCATATTATAGCCCATTAAACATTCGAAACAGATAATATAATAGCATGGAACAATAAAAAATTATAGATATGTTGGAGACGTTTCAGCATCCCCAAGCTTAATTCATGCTCGTCCTCGAGTAGGTAAATGTTAAAAACAGAATTTTTGATGTGGAATGGTTCGTAACATAATTTTCAATGTAATTTTCTTTATTGTGGCATGAATATTCAGATCCAAGAGATTCAAGACAAAAGTTTAATATTGACATGAAAATAATAATACTTCAAGCATACTAACCAAGCAATTATGTCTTCTCAAATTAACATAGCCAAAGAAAGCTCATCCCTACAAAATCATATAGTTTGGCCATGCTTCATTTTCGTCACACAAAATGCTCCCATCAAGCACAACCCCGATGACAAGCCAAGCAATTGTTTCATACTTTATTATTCTCAAACTTTTTCACCTTTCACGCAATACATGAGCGCGAGCCATGGACATATCACTATAGGTGGAACAGAATATGATGATGGAGGTTGTGTGGAGAAGACAAAAAAAAGAAAGTCTCACATCGACGCGGCTAATCAACGGTCTATGGAGATGCCCATAAATTGATGTCAATGTGAGGAGTAGGGATTGCCATGCAATGGATGCACTAGAGCTATAAATGTATGAAAGCTCAATAGAAGAAACTAAGTGGGTGTGCATCCAACTTGCTTACTCATGAAGACCTAGGGCATTTTGAGGAAGCCCATTGTTGGAAGATACAAACCAAGTTCTATAATTAAAATTCCCACTAGTATATGAAGGTGACAAAATAAGAGACTCTCTATCGTGAAGACCATGGTGCTACTTTGAAGCACAAGTGTAGAAAAAGGATAGTAGCATTGTCCCTTCTCTCTTTTTCTCTCATTTATTTGGGACTTCTATTTTTTTTATTTTGCCTTTCTCCCCTTTTTTTATTTCCTCACACGGGACAATGTTCTAATAATGATGATCATCACACTTATATTTATTTAGAACTCAAAAATTACAACTCGATACATAAACAAAATATGACTCTATATGAATGCCTCCGGCGGTGTACCGGGTTGTGCAATGATTCAAGAGTGACATGTATAAAAAATTATGAGCGGTGGCTTTGGCAGAAATACGATGTCAACTACATGATCATGCAAGGCAATATGACAATGATGAAGCATGTCATAATAAACGGAGCAGTGGAAAGTTGCATGTCAATATATCTCGGAATGGCTATGGAAATGCCATAATAGGTAGGTATGGTGGCTGTTTTGAGGAAGATATAATGAGGCTTATGTGTGATAGAGCATATCATATCACGGGGTTTGGATGCACCGGCGAAGTTTGCACCAACTCTCGAGGTGAGAAAGGGCAATGCACGGTACCAAAGAGGCTAGCAATGATGTATAATCCATGGACTCAACATGAGTCATAAAGAACTCACATACTTATTGAGAAAATCTACAAGTAATCAAAACCAAGCACTACGAGCATGCTCCTAGGGGGATAGACTGGTAGGAAAATACCATCGCTCGTCCCCGACCGCCACTCATAAGGAGGACAATCAAAGATACACCTCATGCTTCAAATTTCTTACACAATGGTTACCATATGTGCATGCTACGGGACTTGCAAACCTCAACACAAGTATTTATCAAATTCACAAATACTCAACTAGCATGACTTTAATATCACCATCTTCATATCTCAAAACAATCATCAAGTATCAAACTTTTCATAGTATTCAATGCACTCTATATGAAAGTTTTTATTATACCTATCTTGGATGCCTATCATATTAGGACTAATTTTATAGCCAAAGAAAATTACCATGATGTTCTAAAAGAATCTCAAAATAATATAAGTGAAGCATGAGAGATCAATAATTTCTATAAAATAAAACCACCACCGTGCCCTAAAAAGATATAAGTGAAGCACTAGAGCGAAATCATCTAGCTCAAAAGATATAAGTGAAGCACATAGAGTATTCTAATAAATTCCGATTCATGTGTGTCTCTCCCAAAAGGTGTGTACAACAAGGATAATTGTGGTAAACTAAAAAGAAAAGACTCAAATCATACAAGACGCTCCAAGCAAAACACATATCATGTGGTGAATAAAAATATAGCCTCAAGTAAAGTTACCCGTAGACGAAGACGATAGAGGGGATGCCTTCCGGGGCATTCCCAAGCTTAGGCTTTTGTTTGTCCTTGCATTTTACCTTGGGGTGCCTTGGGCATCCCCAAGCTTAGGCTCTTGCCACTCCTTGTTCCAAAATCCATCAAATCTTTACCCAAAAACTTGAAAACATCACAACACAAAACTTAACAGAAAATCTCATGAGCTCCGTTAGTATAAGAAAACAAACCACCACTTTAATTTACTATAATGAACTCATTAGTTATTTATATTGGTGTTAAACATACTGTATTCCAACTTCTCTGTGGTTCATACCAACGATACTAGCCATAGATGGATCAAAATAAGCAAACAACACACGAGAAACAGAATCTGTCAAAAACAGAACAATCTCTAGCAATCTGGAGGTTCCGAATACTTCGGCAACTCCAAAATTTCTGAAAAATTAGGACGACCTAAATAATTTTTATATTGATCTACTGGAGTTGGAATTGGTATTTATCGCTCTCTCGTAAAAAATGAAAAATATTTTCATGAGCGCATACTTTCTGTTTTTATGAGCAAGATCAAACATCAATCACCCAAGAAGATCCTAAAGGATTTACTTGGCACAAACACTAATTGAAACATAAAAAACACAATCATACGAGAGGATATATGATTTATTTATTACTAAATAGGACAAAAAGCAAGGAACAAAAATAAAATTGGGTTGCCCCCAACAAGCGCTATCGTTTAACACCCCAAGCTAGGCATAAAAGCAAGAATAGATCAAAGTATTGTCATCTTTGGTATGCAATCCATAAGTGGCTCTCATAATTGATTCATAAGTTAATTTAATTTTCTTTATAGGAAAGTGTTCCATGGCTTTCCTTAATGGAAATTGGAATCTAATATTTCCTTCTTTCATGTCAATAATTGCACCAATCGTTCTAAGGAAAGGTCTGCCAAGAATAATAGGACATGTAGGATTGCAATCTATATCAAGAACAATGAAATCTACGAGCACATAATTCCTATTTGCAACAATAAGAACATTATTAATCCTTCCAGTAGGTTTCTTAATGGTAGAACCCGCAAGGTGCAAATTTAAGGAACAATCATCAAATTCACGGAAACCTAACACATCACACAAAGTTTTTGGAATCGTGGAAACAGTAGCAACCAAATAACATAAAGCATAGCATTCATGATCTTTGATCTTAATTTTAATAGTAGGTTCCCACTCATTATAAAGTTTTATAGGGATAGAAACTTCTAGTTCAAGATTTTCTTCATAAGATTGCCTTAGACCATCAACGATATGTTTACTAAAAACCTTATTTTGATCATAAGAATGAGGAGAATTTAACACGGATTGCAATAAGGAAATACAATCTATCAAAGAGAAATTATCATAATTAAATTCCTTGAGATCCAAAATAGTGGGTTCATTGCTATGTAAAGTTGTACCTCTTCAATCCTACTTCTATTAATTTTAGCATCAAGATCTAAAAACTCCGAATCATTGGGACGACTTTTAACTAAAGTTGACTCATCTCCAGTGCCATCTTTATCAAGATTCATATTGGAAAACAAAGAATTAATAGGAGACACATCAATCACTTTTAGATCTTCATTTTTATTATCATGTAGATCCTCCGGTTTAGCGGCCATCTTATTAACTAAGGTGGCTTGCTTATCCAAAATTTGACCCACTAAATTTTGAAGATGAGAAAACTGAGAGTTCAAACCATAAAATTATTTAGACATATCATCGAGCTCTTTATTCATGTATTCCATAAAACCTTTTTGTTGTTTAAGCTCGTTTCTGAAGAAATTATTATGCTCAAATTGCACAGACATAAAGCTTCTAACATTGTTTTCAATTTCTTCCAACCTTCTAAGGTGAGGATCAATGCTTTTAGGCAAGGCCATCAGGGCAAACAGGCACACAAGAGGCAAGCGAAAAGAGGTGCATGGAAAAAGGGGCGAATAAAACGGCAAAGGTGAAGTGGGGGAGAGGAAAACGAGAGGCAAATGGCAAATAATGTAATGCGAGGGAGAAGATTTTATGATGGGTACTTGGTATGTCTTGACTTGAGCGTAGATCTCCCAAGCAACGGTGCCAAAAATCCTTCTTGCTACCTCTTGAGCATGCGTTGGTTTTCCCTTGAAGAGGAATATGTGATGCAGCAAAGTAGCGTAAGTATTTCCCTAAGTTTTTGAGAACCAACGTATCAATCTAGTAGGAGATAACACACAATTCACCTAGTACCTGCACAAACAATCAAGAACCTCGCAACCAATGTGATACAGGGGTTGTCAATCCCTTCACGATCACTTACGAAAATGAGATATGATAAAGATAATAAGATAAATATTTTTGGTATTTTTGTTTTATAGATTGCAAAATAGTAGACGAGATGCGATAATAAAAAGATATGCAACATAATAAGGAAGAGACACGGGGGCCATAGGTTTCAGTAGTGGCTTCTCTCATGATAGCAAGTATTACGGTGGGTGAACAAATTAGTGCCAATCAATTGATAGAAGACCGCATAGTTATGAGAATATCTAGGCAATGATTATGAAATATAGGCATCATGTCTGTGTTAAGTAGACCGAAACGATTCTGCACCTACTACTATTACTCCACACGTCGACCGCTATCCAGCATGCATCTAGAGTATTAAGTTCATAAGAACAGAGTAATGCTTTAGGCAATATGACATGATGTAGAGGGATAAACTCAAGCAATATGATATAAATCCCATCTTTTTATACTCGATGGAAAAAATACAATATGTTCCTTGCTGCCCCTACTATCACATGGAAAGGACACCGCAAGATTGAACCCAAAGCTAAGCACTTCTTGCAACACCCTCGATGCGGCTATATCTCCTATGTGTCGAAGCACGACTTAGAGGCATAACCGCATTGAAAGCAATTTCGCAAGTAAGGTATCGGAGCATAGGCATAGCAAAAGAGCAAGCATCTAGCAAGCAAAGATAGAAGTGATTTCGAGGGTATGATCATCTTGCCTGCAAAGTTGTCAGAGTTGACTTGATCCTCGTAAGCAAACTCAACGGGCTCCTTGTTAGCGAACTCGTCTCCCGGCTCTACCCAAACAAGACAAACAAGCAAAAGGAACACAATCAACCACGTGCAATGCTCGAACAACATGATGCAAACATGGTATGCTATGTGGGATGCGATATGTGATGCATATGCAAGATTTGGCAAGGAATGATTGAACCTGGCCTCAAATTGGAAATCCAAGAGTGCCACTGGGAAAGGTGGGGTGATTTTGGTTGAAATCGATATAAAGATCACCGGAATCGGATGCAAGGTTTGGAAATGGCAAGCAAAACAAATATGGCACCGGTCTACGATAATCAGCAAGTAGCCATCTAAATGCATCAAGATAAATATGCTACGACACTCAAACATGACAACAAAATACATGGCAGGGATCCAGTCATGATGCTTGACAAAAGATGAACACTGAGCTACGACCAGTTCATCAATTAATAGGTTCAAACAAGCATGGCAAAAATGCAAATGAAAACAGGTTTCAGACTTAGAGCATGGCATGACAAACTAAGCATACACCCATAAAGAATACATGGCATAGAAGCTAGAAATGGAAAGAACAACATCATAACATGCACGGATCAATAGCAACATCCTCGGCAAAATCGCTAACATGTCAACAATCTGCCAGGATTCACGAAATAGCAAAAGTAGAGCTCGATTGACTCAATCTAGGGTGCTCCATAAATTCAAACAAACACATGGATGGATAGAGCACCACAATGCTAACAAATAATCCTTACTGAACATCCTCAAAATAGGCATGGATCACTAGGAGAGAACATGAACATAAGGCATACTGACAAAATCAAGACAAGGACTTAGTGAAATTCTAAGTCCCCGAAATCAACATTACCGATTACACTACTTTGCAAGATTGTGCTAGTCACCACACATATCACAAAAATACATGGTAAGCACCTCTGTAAATATGGCATGGCATATAACAAAACTCATGTAGAGCTCAGGAGCATATCATGCACACATTAACCATGGCAAAAATGACAAATAACTATTTGATGAAACAGATCTGGCAATTTTATCACATAGCCCTCTTCCAACCGCATTTCGGGCATCAAGATGAGCTCAAAATAAAATAATGCAATGATATGAAATGATGTACTCTCTGAGACGAACATTTTGATATGCTACACGCACAAATCGGAGCTACGAATGCGGAGATACGACATGCCAAAGTTTGCAAAATAATTAGGGTTTCGGGGGTGAACAAGTCAACCCGCGGGAAACGGATCTGGATCTGGAGCTCGAGCACTATAGCACGTACATGCCTCCCGAGGTTGAACGTCACCGTAGTCGAGGTTGGAGATCGCCGGAGACGTTGCGCCGGCGGGGCGGTGAGGAGGCGGCGCCGGCGCGGCGAGGTGGCGCGGGCGGAGCGGTGGCCGGCGATGGCGACCACGGCGGCGTCGGGCGATGGTAGGCCGGCGACGGAGGAGACGGGGCGGCGCGGCGGCTGCCTCCCGCAGCTCGGGCGGCACGGCGGATGGGCCGAGGAGGGCCCGCGGCAGGCCTCAAGGGCTGGCGTGGATCGTGGCGATGTGGGCACGGGCGTCGGCCAGTGGAAGGAGGACACATGGCGGCGGACAGGCGGAACGGATGTGACTGGCCGTCCAGATCTCGTACGGCGGCGCGAGGAGGGGATTTTTTAGGGTTTCGTCCGTGATTTCGAATGGGGGCTCTTTAAATAGAGGTAGAGGGAGCTAGGGAGCTCCAAATGGAGTGCGGTTTTCGGCCACGCGATCGTGATCGAACGCTCTAGACGATAGAAGGGTTTTTGGTGGGTTTTGGGCCAAATTGGAAGGGTGTTGGGCTGCAACACAAACGAGGCCTTCTCGGTCCCTCGGTTAACCGTTGGAGTATCAAACGAAGTCCAAATGGCATGAAACTTGGCAGGCGGTCTACCGGTAGTAAACCAAGGCCGCTTGGCAAGTCTCGGTCCAATCCGGAAATGTTTAACCCCCACACACGAAAAGAGGTAGAAAGGACCACCGGAGGAGATAGGAGCGCCGGAATGCAAAACGGACAACGGGGAAAATGCTCGGATGCATGAGGTGAACATGTATGCAAATGCAATTCACATGATGGCATGATATGAGATGCATGACAAAGGCAACAACACATGGAGACAAAAACCCGAACCCGAGGAAAATAAAATAACTTAGTGCCGGAAACGGCAAGAGTTGGGATACATATAAGGTAAATTACATCCGGGGTGTTACAACACTCCACCACTACGAAAGGATCTCGTCCCGAGATCTAGGACTGGAAAAACGCCCGGTACTCAGAACGGAGGTGATCCTCGCGTTCCCAGGTAGCTTCACGGTCGGAATGGTGTGACCACTTGATTTTGAGGAATTTGATTGACTTATTGCGAGTCTTGCGTTCAGTTTCTTCAAGAATAGCAATGGGGTGCTCGCGATAAGAAAGGTCTTCTTGGAGATCAATGTCTTCAAAGTTGATGGTGTGGTCAGGGGTTTTGAAGCAATTGCGGAGCTGAGAGACATGGAACACGTCATGCACATTTGCAAAGTTGGGAGGAAGCTCGAGTTGATAGGAGAGATCGCCTCTCTTGCTGACAATCTTGAAAGGGCCCATGTATCTAGGGGCAAGCTTCCCTTCGATACCGAAGCAACGAGTACCTTTCATTGGAGAGACGCGGAGGTAAACATGGTCTCCGATCTTGAAAACCAAATCGCGATGCTTACTATCATAGTAGCTCTTCTGGCGCGATTGCACTGCTTTGAGGTTATCACGAATGACTTTGCACATCTCCTCTGCCTCAGTGATCAAGTCATTTCCAAGAAGTTGACGTTCATCGGTCTCTGACCAGTTAAGAGGAGTACGACACTTCCTGCCATAGAGAATTTCAAATGGGGCCTTACCCGAACATGCTTGAAAACAGTTGTTGTAGGAGAACTCAGCATATGGAAGACAATCTTCCCACTTTATACCGAAAGAGATAACGCAAGCCCTGAGCATATCTTCAAGAATCTGATTGACACGCTTGACTTGACCGCTAGTTTGAGGATGAAAAGTTGTGCTGAAGCGGATGTTGGTGCCCATGGCCTTCTGAAAAGAATCCCAAAACATGGAGGTAAAGATGCTGCCACGGTCTGAAGAGATCAACTGTGGAATGTCGTGCAGAGAGACAATCCGAGAGGTATACAGCTCCACCAATTGAGCTGCAGTGATAGACTCTTTGATAGGCAGGAAATGAGCCACTTTAGTGAGTTTGTCGATGACAACGAATATAGCATCATTGCCACGCTTGGATTTTGGAAATACTGTCACGAAGTCCATCTCAATGTGGTCAAACTTCCATTCTGGAATGGCAAGAGGTTGGAGGAGAACAGCTGGTCGTTGGTGTTCTGCCTTCACTCTTCTGCAGACATCACATTCATTCACGAACTGAGCAATCTCGCGCTTCATTCGAGTCCACCAATAAGCCTGCTTGAGGTCCTGGTACATCTTTGTACTCCTAGGGTGGATGGAGAGGAGTGAATTGTGAGCCTCATTCATAACGACTTTACGAAGGTCACCTTTAGGCACCACAATGCTATCCTCGAATAAGAGAGTATCCTTGTCATCAAGGCGATAGCACTTGTACTTGGGTTGAATCTTGGCAATCCCAATCTTCACCTTCTTCACCATAGCATCAAGAAGTTGAGCCTCGCGAATCTGATCTTCCAAAGTAGGAGAGACTTGAAGGTTTCCGAGGAAACCTTGAGGAACAACTTGCAAATTGAGTTTGCGGAAAGCTTCACAAAGCTTGGGTTGGTAAGGCTTGAGAATCAGACTGTTGCAGTACGCTTTCCTGCTCAAAGCGTCAGCAATCACATTGGCCTTGCCTGGAGTATACTCGATACTCGGATTATACTCTTGAATCATTTCGACCCAACGAGTCTGCCTGAGGTTGAGATTAGGCTGAGGGAAGATGTACTTGAGACTCTTGTGGTCAGTGAAGATGTCCACTTTTCTTCCCAATAAGAGATGTCTCCAAGTCAAAAGAGCATGCACAACTTCCGCCAACTCGAGGTCATGAGTGGGGTAGTTCTTCTCGTTGGGCTTCAACTGGCGAGAGGTATAAGCCACAACTTTCTTCTCTTGCATCAACACTGCACCAAGACCTTGAAGAGAGGCATCGCAGAAGACCTCGAACGGTTTGGATTCATCAGGAGGAGTCAGAACTAGAGCAGTGACTAATTTCTCTTTTAGGGTGTTGAAAGCGATGTCACATTCAGGAGACCAAACGTACTTGACGTGCTTCTAGAGAAGGTTGGAAAGCGGCTTCGCGATCTTTGAAAAGTTCTCAACGAACCTTCGACAGTAGCTTGCAAGACCAAGGAAGCTGCAGAGTTGCTTCACGTTCTGAGGTGGTTCCCAATTCACAATTGCAGACACCTTCTCAGGATTCACCGCTATGCCCTTGGCAAAGATGATATGCCCAAGATAGAGAACCTCATCGAGCCAAAACTCGCACTTTGAGAACTTGGCGTAGAACTGATGTTCCCTGAGCTTATCGAGCACCAAACGCAAGTGCTTGGCATGATCTTCCTTATTCTTTGAAAAGACCAGAATGTCATCGAGGTAGACCAAGACAAAGTCATTTGTGTAGGGGTTTAAGATGAAGTTGATCATGCGAGAGAAAGTCGGCGGAGCGTTGACGAGGCCAAAAGACATGACAGTGTATTCATATGAACCATAACTTGTTCTGAAAGCCGTCTTGGGAATATCTTGCTCACGGATTTCAATCTAGTGATAGCCCATACGAAGATCAAGCTTGGAGAATACTTGAGCACCTTTGAGTTGTTCAAACAGTTCATTGATGTTGGGAAGTGGGTACTTGTTCTTCATAGTCTTCTTGTTCAATGGACGGTAGTCAACACAAAGTCGGTCCATTCCATCCTTCTTCTTCACAAAAAGTACTCCACAACCCCACGGAGAAGAACTAGGTCGGATGAGACCCATTCACTCTTGAATATCGAGTTGTTTCTTCAGCTCCTTCAACTCTTCAGGTCCAAGCTTGTAAGGACGTTTGCAAATAGGTTCCATGCCAGGCTCAAGATCAATGACGAATTCAACTGGCCGGGGCGGAGGCATTCCTGGAAGCTCTTCTGGAAAGATGTCTTGATATTCGCAAACGACTGGAATTTGAGAGATGGCATCCAGTTCACCCTGCTCATTGAGAGAAAACAGACGGATGATATCATCACGAGCGGCAAATACACTTACATCCTCAGACGAATGAGTCAATTGAATCTGCCTGGCAGCATAATCAAGATGAGCCTTGTGCTTAGAAAGCCAATCCATTCCGAGAATAAGATCAATATCCGAGTCACCAAGAACATTTGGTGAGGACAAGAACTTATAGTCACCCAATGTGATTGAAACATCCGGAACGCATACTCGAGATGTCATTTGACAGGCCAGAGAGACAATAGCCAACGGTTTCGGCAACACTTGAGTAACAAAATCATGCTTAGATGCAAAAGGTCTCAAGATGAAACAATGTGATGCACCAGTGTCAAAAAGAACTCTTGCAGGAATATCGTTAACAGGAAGGTTACCCATGATGACATCTGACGAGTCCTCTTCCTGAGCTGCATTCACCATGTTGACCTTGGCGTACTTGGGGTTATGCTTGACCACAACTGTACTTGCCGATCTCATAGGAGGAGGAGGGAGATGCCTCTGATTGAAGCATTTGTTGGCATAGTGACCCTTCTGTTGGCACTTGTTGCACGTGACCTCTGAAAGCGGACGGTGATACGGAGCACTTGATCTTGGATCTTGAGACGAAGTCTTGTTCTGAAAGCCAGGGTTGGGTGGGTGGGAAGATCCACTGCCACCTTTGCTCTTCTGCTGATAAGGTTGACGAAACGGAGGAGGAGGAAGCCAATACTTCTGCTGCTTAGCCACTTGAGTTGAGGAAGAAGGAGTAGCATCTCTGACTCGCTTCTCGGAAGCATCGCACTTCAGTTGAGCAGTCTCTTGCTTCATTGCCATGTTGTAAAACTCATCGTACCTCTTAGGCTCAAAGAGAACGAGAGCTAGCTGGATTTCTTCTCTGAGACCACCCCTGAACTGATATATCATGCTCTTCTCGTCAGGGACGTCCTGCTTAGCAAAACGGGCGAGCTTCTGAAACATCTTGTTGTACTCATACACAGACATAGAGCCTTGCTTCAGGTTGCGGAATTCCTCACGCTTGCTTTCAACCACGCTCTGAGGAATATGATGAGCTTTGAAGTCTTGACAGAATTCATCCCAAGTAATTACACGGCCTCCTCTGGAATCTTTGTACTGCTGAAACCATTCTGCAGCTTGGTCTTTGAGTTGGAAGGAAGCGAACTTGACAAAGTCCTCAGGCCTGACGTTACTGCACTCAAAATGCTTGCATATGTCCACGAGCCAATCATCAGCGTCTGTTGCCTCAAAACAATTGCTGAAGGTCTTTGGCTGGTTAGCAAGGAACTGGTTGAGTGTAGCAAAGTGATTCTGATTGTTGCCTTGGCCCTGGTTCCCTTGGTTGCGCTCTTGAAGAAGTTGCATGATCGGCTGCATGTTTGCATTGGTAGCGGCCATCACAGCTTGCCATGCCTCCGGAGGTGGAGGTGGTGGTGGCGGATCAGGATTCGGAGTCGCGCGCGTTGGAGGAGCCATCCTGAAGAGGTTGACATCCATTAGCACATTGACAGACAAATATTGAAGATAAATCAAACGGGTTGAAATTGCAACATATAGTCTTCACATCCGAACAAAATGAACGAATGAATTCCAATTGAAATGGTCACATATCCATAAATTGAGAAGCCACTTAGAATTTAGGTAGAAGAAAAACAACAAGGTACGAAACAAGAACGAATACTCGGTAAGGATCACCCAGTCTCAAACCAAAATATCCGCGGAAGAAGAACTAGAGCTACAAGAATTCCCACCTATGAAACTCCCGAACCTTTCCGGTTATGCAATCAGGTGTTGGGGATACAGGGGAAGCATAATATCTCACCCAAATCTAGCAAATCCTACATCCAGCTGTATCCATCCTTCAACACATAACCGAGAAAAACTTCAGAAATCGTCTACCTCAACCTTCGAAAAGCATCCGTTATACAAGTTATGGCAATACTCCCGAACTCCTGCCCCAGTACTGGGTGGCGTCGAGGTTATCTCACCAACAACTGCATAAAAGAGATTTTCGATGTTGGCGAAACTAAACTCAGGTATTCCAGAACTGCAACGATAAATTTGTGACGACAACACCTCGGAGCTCAACTCCCCGGGACACTGCCACAACTCCTAAATGATAGGAGGCACCAAGAACAATGTTCTCATCACAAATCGATCGGAATGATTCCAAGATACCCGCGTGATCCTAAAAGAAATTAGTGAAATTTGAGAAGAGAAGAGTCAAAACTCTACGTCAAGATGCCTTACCAGAGCGATGAAGGGACTGGGGAGTAGAAAGAAGTCCTAACTCTCCGATATATATAATCCTAAATGACTCAAAACATTTTCTAGACTCAACAGCACTAGCTATTCGATCAAGCAGGGGGGCTCCTAAGGTCGGGGAAGGCTCTGATTACCAACTTGTAACACCCTCGATGCGGCTATAACTCCTACATGTCGAAGCTTGACTTAGAGGCATAACCGCATTGAAAGCAATGTCGCAACTAAGGTATTAGAGCATAGGCATAGCAAAAGAGCGAGCATCTAGCAAGCAAAGATAGAAGTGATTTCGAGGGTATGATCATCTTGCCTGCAAAGTTGTCAGAGTTGACTTGATCCTTGTAAGCAAACTCAATGGGCTCCTCATTAGCAAACTCGTCTCCCGGCTCTACCCAAACAAGACAAACAAGCAAATGGAACATAATCAACCACGTGCAATGCTCGAACAACATGATGCAAACATGGTATGCTATGCGGGATGCGATATGTGATGCATATGCAAGATTTGGCAAGGAATGATTGAACCTGGCCTCAACTTGGAAATCCAAGAGTACCACTGGAAAGGTGGGGTGATTTAGGTTGAAATCGATATAAAGATCACCGTGATCGGATGCACGGTTTGGAAATGGCAAGCAAAACAAATATGGCACTGGTCTGCGATAATTAGCAAGTAGCCATCTAAATGCATCAAGATGAATATGCTACAACACTCAAACATGACAACAAAATACATGGCAGGGATCCACTCATGATGCTTGACAAAAGATGAACACTGAGCTACAGCCAATTCATCCATTAACAGGTTCAAACAAGCATGGCAAAAATGCAAATGAAAACAGGTTTCACACTTAGTGAAATAAACACAAGTCTGGAATTTAACATCAGGTAGCACATTTTAGAGAATGAAAACTACATGCTACAGGAAGTTAACATGGAAAAGAAAGGCATGACATGAAGCTACTCAAAGCACTTAGCAAAAGTCCCTTAGTGACCTTGAGCCAAAAGGGATTGGAAAATACAATTGCAAGCATGTGAACATGGCAAAAACATAAACAGATCTCAGACTTGGTGAAAAACTGGAGCATACAAAACAGTTAACGAGCAGGCATGTTTACGAGATCGATGCACTCACTACACAGCATGGCATGACAAACTAAGCATACATCCATCAAGAATACATGGCATAGAAGCTAGACATGGCAAGAACAACAACATAACATGCACAGATCAATAGCAACATCCTCAGCAAAATCGCTAACAAGTCAACAATCTACCAAGATTCACGAAATAGCAAAAGTAGAGCTTGATTGACTCAAGCTAGGGTGCTCCATTATGCAAACAAATACATGGATGGATAGAGCACCACAATGCTACCAAATCATCCTTAGTGAACATCCTCAAAAGAGGCACGGATCACTAGGAAACAACATGAACATAAGGCATACCGACAAAATCTAGACAAGGACTTTGCAAGCTTGTGCTAGTCAGCATTACCGATTACACTACTTTGCAAGCTTGTGCTAGTCACCACACATATCACAAAAATACATGGTAAGCACCTCTGTAAATATGGCATGGCATATAACAAAACTCATGTAGAGCTCAGGAGCATATCATGCACACATTAATCATGGCAAAAATGACAAATAACTATTTGATGAAACAGATCTGGCAATTTTATCACATAGCCCTCTTCCAACTGCATTTCGGGCATCAATATGAGCTCAAAAGAAAATGAGGCACTGAGATGAAATGATGTACTCTCTGAGACGAACATTTTGATATGCTACACGCGCAAATCGGACCTACAGGTGCGGAGATACGACATGCCAAAGTTTGCAAAAATAATTAGGGTTTCGGGGGTGAAAAAGTCAACCCACGGGAAATGGATCTGGATTTGGAGATCGAGCACTGTAGCACGTACACACCTCCCGAGGTTGAACGTCACCAGAGTCGAGGTTGAAGATCGCTGGAGACGTTGCCGGGGTCGAGGGAGGCCGGGCGACGTGAGTCGCCGGCGGGGCGGCGAGGAGGCGGCGCCGGCGCGGCGAGGTGGCACGGGCGGAGCGATGGCCGGGCGAGGCGGCGGTGGCCGGCGATGGTGACCATGGCGGCGTCGGGCGATGGCAGGCCGGCGATGGAGGAGACGGGGCAGCGCGGCGGCTGCCTCTCGCGGCTCGGGCGACGCGGCGGATGGGCCGAGGAGGGCCCGCGGCGGGCCTCTAGGGCCGGTGCGGATCGCGGCGATGTGGGCACGGGCGTCGGCCAGTGGGAGGAGGACATGTGGCGGCGGACAGGCGGAGCGGACGTGTCCGACCGTCTGGATCTCGTCCGGTGGCGCGAGGAGGGGATTTTTTAGGGTTTCGTCCGTGATTTCGAATGGGGGCTCTTTAAATAGAGGTAGAGGGAGCTAGGGAGCTCCAAATGGAGTGCGGTTTTTGGCAACGCGATCATGATCGAACACTCTAGACGATAGAAGGGTTTTTGGTGGGTTTTGGGCCAAATTGTAAGGGTGTTGGGCTGCAACACAAACGAGGCCTTCTCGGTCCCTCGGTTAACCGTTGGAGTATCAAACGAAGTCCAAATGGCACGAAACTTGACAGGTGGTCTACCGGTAGTAAACTAAGGCCGCTTGGCAAGTCTCGGTCCAATCCGGAAATGTTTAACCCCCACACACGAAAAGAGGTAGAAAGGACCATCGGAGGAGATAGGAGCGCCGGAATGCAAAATGGACAACGGGGAGAATGCTCAGATGCATGAGGTGAACATGTATGCAAATGCAATGCACATGATGACATGATATGAGATGCATGACAAAGGCAACAACACACGGAGACAAAAATCCGAACCCGAGGAAAATAAAATAACTTAGTGCCGAAAACGGCAAGAGTTGGGATACATATAAGGTAAATTACATCCGGGGTGTTACACTTCTCCCATTGCAAGAAAGATCAATCTAGTAGGCCAAACTAAACCGATAATTTGAAGAGACTTGCAAAGATATCAAATCATGCATATAAGAATTCAGAGAAGAACCAAATAGTGTTCATAGATAAACTTGATCATAAATCTGTAATTCATCGGATCTCGGCAAACACACTGCAAAAAGTATTACATTGAATAGATCTCCAAGAACATCGAGGAGAACTTTGTATTGAGAACCAAAGAGAGAGAAGAAGCCATCTAGCTAATAACTATGGACCCGAAGGTCTGTGGTAAACTACTCACACATCATCGGAGAGGCTATGGTGTTCATGTAGAAGCCCTCCGTGATCGAAACCCATTCGGCAGATCGCCGGAAAAGGCACAGATGGGATCTCACGGGTACAGAAGGTTGCGGCGGTGGAAAAGTGGTTTCGTGGCTCTCCTGGATGTTTTTAGGGTATAAGAGTATATATAGGCAAAAGAAGTACGTCGGTGGAGCTACGAGGGGCCCACAAGGGTGGGGGCGTGCCCTCCTGCCTTGTGGCCGCCTCATTGCGTCTCTGACTTCCACTCCAAGTCTCTTGGATTGCGTTTGTTCCAAGAAAGATCCTCACAACGGTTTCGTTCCATTTGGATTCCGTTTGCTATTCCTTTTCTGCGGAACACTGAAATAGGCAAAAAAAACAGGAACTGGCACTGGGCCTCCGCATATTAAAGCCCATTAAACATCCAAAATAGATAATATAATAGCGTGGAACAATAAAAAATTATAGATACGTTGGAGACGTATCATCTGGCGTACCGTAAAATGGAGGAAACATACCTCATACATTCGAAACGGGTGCTATTGATCGGGAGGGGTGTGGCGTACCGCAAAATGGGACTCCACGAGATATTGTTCATCTCCACCGTCAACCTCCTCCAGCCTCCACGGGCTCCTCTTCATCCACCGTCGACCTCCTCCAGCATCCACCTGCGACTGTTCATCCACGAGCTCCTGTTCATCCAGCCTCCACCGCGCGCTCCTCCACCGGCTACTGTTCAACCAGCCCTCTCCACAGGGTCATGTTCAACCACCCCTCCACGGGCTACTGTTCATCCAGCCCTCCACCGACTACTGTTCAGCCAACCCTTCGTGAGGTCGTCTTTTTCATCTAGCCCTCCACGAGGTCCTATTCATCCAGCACTCCACGGGGTCCTGTTCATCCACCGTCTCGATCGGGGTACTATTCTTCCAACAGCAACGACCTCTACTACCATGGGGTCCTATTCAACCAACCCCCCACCGGGAACTGTTCATCCAAACCCCCAACAACGCTCACTGTTCATCAATGGAAGGAGGCAACAGTGTTTGATCGGCTTCAGTTAGCAGTAGTAGCGAAGGAATCACTCGGGTTCAGTTAACAAAAATGCAAGGGATCGATCGATCGCTCGGGTTCAATAATGCGTAGCCTGCAGTGCAATCCATCGGGTTCAGTTAGAGCCCAACGCCTTGCTCGGGTTCAGTTAGAGCCCAACCATCACACACGCGCACGTACGTACGAGAGAAATGCGCATCGCTCGGCCCCCGAACACTCACCATAACCGGGAACTCCCCGATATTTTCCTTGCCCTCACTTCTACCATGGTTTTTTCCATCATGGACGGCCCAAAGAATGTCATGGAACTGCGTCTCCGGCCTGCCCAGGAAGAAAAGCACATTTTCTGTCATGATTTTTTGTCATAGAAGAGGACCCCACCACATCTATGATGATACCAGGTTTTGTCACAATTATCGTCATAGAACTGTCATAAGTATGACATTTTTTTCGTTCGGCCCAAAATGTTACGGATGTGTCTTTGTTAGTAGTGTAGCTGGGTGCCACGATAATTTTGCGATGCTCGGGGTCGAACAGTTCTTATACGGTGGGTCACACCACCACAATTTCTCTTCGTAGACTTTCTTTTGATTTGATGGATTTTTTGTTTGTCTGAATGTATTTCACTCATAGCTTTTCGATCGGGTGTTTGTGTTCTGTTGTCTAAGTGAAATGCCTAGGACCTTGTTTTCCCTCTATTCTATATCTTCAGTCTATGTTGTTCCGTTATGAATGCTCAATTTCATCAGGTAACGATACTTTATCTGGTATCCTTGACCACGATAAAGGTTCGTTCCGAACTTAATTCGTTTTGCTGAAGGCCGTCCAAAAATTGGGGTTTCCCGCCCAAGTTAGGACCGCGATCTTTTATGATAGCTGCCACGTGCTCTTCACTAACCACTAGTCTATATGGTCCGTTGAATTGCAAAAGTCCTCCAACTGTGGCCGTCCATTCTGTTTCATTCGATGCAGTTATTTCTACTCGAATATATATATCGCATCACCACCTTTCCCAAATCCACTTCTCCTCTTTGCCTCCATCACTTTCCAAAGCCCTACCGCATCGCTCCTCTGCGAGTTTGACATTGTCGATCATCTTAGTCGTCTTGCTGCCGGAAAGTGGTCGCCGGAGTCATTCTTCGCCACCGCAGATCATCATCCTCCCCATGCCGCCGTAGTTTCTGCACATCACCAAGTTAGGGTATGTGTAGTGCGAACTTGTTCTTCCATTAATTCTTCACATTTGAGTTCTTCCGCGGTTGAAATTACCTCTTTTGGATGCAATTCACAGATCCTTACTGTTAGGTAACTTGTGCGGGTGTGGTTTCTAGTAGTCCCTCGCATCCAAAAAATTCAGATCTAGGGTTTGTGTTATGTCTCGTATGTATGGAATGCTTAGCACGTTAACTAGTATACTCTTCGAACCTACTAGTTCGTTCTACACATTTCTTTCATCCGAAACATTTCTGAAAGTCTGCAACTAATGCTTCTTGAAAATGTTTTCTTCCATCAAAAACTTCATTGTGAGCATTCATAATCCTGTCCCCATTTTCCCTCACATCTATCCTTATTCACAGGTACATGTAATAGGTTGAGGATTCAGCTCGACCAGTGAGCATGGCTGACGACAATGATGTTGTTCTGGGTACAACAAATGAGTCTAAAGCTCCGAATGCCAAGGGCCTAATGGTAGGCCCATCAACCAGCAAGAGAAAAAGTACCGAACAAAACACCGATGAGCAAGAAGAGGATACTCCGAAGAAGAAGAACGATGGCCGACAACCATATAGAAACACAGCTGAATATATGTTGCATGATCGTTATGATACTATTCCAGGAGAAACAAAAGTAGTACAGAGATAAGCATCTGCAATGGATTCGACGTCATTGGGTGCGCAGATGGTTCAATTATGAAATGGTTCATCCTCCATGGGGAGACTGCCATAAAATTACCCTCATCAAGCCAAATGATCCCTAGGAGAGGTCGTCGCCTCCACTAAATGCTCATGAGTCTTCCCTTCGCACACCTGAATCTTATCCTGATGAGCTTGCTAAGCGTCAGTGCAATCTCATCAAGTGAGCAAAGAAGGCTAAAAAGGAAAGGGCTCCTGAAGAAGAAAATCATCGCCTTCTTAAAGATGATGTAGAGAAAAAAGGTTGAATGCCTTCATAGTCCGCGATGTTGTTGGATATCTTCTTGCCCTGCTAGAAGTAGAGCTGCACGACATAGTCGAGCTTGTCCTGGGTAGGTGGGATGAGCACGGCTCCAGCTCCCGCGCCCTGACGCGCGAATGCGCCATCGAAGTACATGATGCAACCATCTAGTGCCTTGCTTCCCGGCGAGAGGGGACGGTCCTTGCCAACTGATGGGCTAGGATCGTTAGTCCATTCCTCCATGAAGTCAGCGAGGGCCGCCCCCTTGATCACTCTGGTGGTGTTGAACTCCAATTGGAATGCTACAGTTCGATGTTCCATTCGGCGACCCTCCCTGCACCATTGGGGCTCCGGAGCTCTCTCCCCAGTGGGTAAGCCGAGACAACCTTGATGGGGTGACCTTGGAAGTAGTGGCGCAACTTCCGGGAGGCTACGTGGAGCACGAGCAAGAGCTTTTGCGGCATGGTATAGCGTGCTCGCGCCTCACATAGCACCGTGCTGACTAAATACACCGGGTGCTCGACGAGGGAGGAGGTATTGGTGAGGTCTTGCACCTCGTGAGCCTGTGGGTCCTTAGGAGTCTTGTCATCCATTGGCGGCTGCAGCCTCACGAGCACTGTCCTCAGGAGCCCCAGCGTGGGGATTGGCCAAGGATTCAAGAGCGCCGCCATGAAGCCGTCATCCCCCAACCGGGTGCGAGGTGCTCCGCCGTGGACCCTTTGTCGGCTGCTCCTCCCGCACCGCCACCAGCACCGTGCTCATAGGGTGAGGTGTGGCGGCTGGGTAGAGCACCAAGGGCTCGAGGGGATGTGGTGCTACCATCACCGGCGGGCTGGTGAGTTACCTCTTGAGGTCTTGGAATGCCGCGTCAGCCTCCGGAGTCCACTCGAATGGTCCTTTATTTTTCATCAACTAGAAGAATGGGAGGGCGCATTCTCCTAGCTTGGAGATGAAGCGCCCCAGCGAGGTCAAACAGCCCGCCAGCTTGTGCATCTCCTTGAGGGTTTGTGGCGGGATCATCCTTTCTATTGCCTTGACCTTCTCCAGTTTGGACTCGATCCACCTGTGCGACACCAGAAAGCCCAACAGCTTGCCGGAGGGGACGCCAAACCCACATTTCTCTGGATTGAGTCATAGATCCACCTTGCGCAGGCTGGCAAATGTTTCCTCCAGGTCTTTAATAAGGGTCCTTGCCTCCCGAGACTTCACCACTATGTCGTCGACATAAGCCTCTGCGTTCCTCCCGAGCTGCTGGCTAGAGCGATGTGGATCAGTCATTGGAAGGTTGCTCCGGTGTTATGCAATCCAAACAACATGCAGGTGTAGCAATACACCCTGCATGGGGTCAGGAAGGCCGTCTTCTCAACATCCTGCACCGCCATCTTGATTTGGTGATAGCCCGAGAAGGCGTTCAAAAACCATAGCAGGTCACCCTCGGCGGTGGAGTCGACAATCTGATCGATGCATGGAAGTGGGAAGGGGTCTTGAGGGCAAGCCTTGCTGAGGTTGGAAAAATCGATGCCAGCTATTCCTCGGGACAATAACTGGGTTTGCCAGCTATTCCAAGTACCGCACCTCCCGAATGACACCAGCTTCTTGCAGTTTGCGGGTCTCATGGATGATGAATGAGTGCCTCTCCACGGACCGCCGCCATGCCTTTTTTTCACTGGCCGCATGTTTTGGCACACCTTCAGGTGATGCTCAATTATTACCCTCGGGATCCCAACCAGATCCTTGGGCTCCCATGTGAACACATCCTTGTTCGTCTGCAAGAAGCTGACCAATGCCTCTTCTTGATCTGGAGGGAGGCCAGCGCCTATGGTGAAGGTGGCGCCCGATGCCCCATCTTCATCAACTAGCACCTGCTTCGCCTCAGCATGATCTTGAGAGAAAAATTACTTCTCCTTTGCCGGTGCAGCCCCTGGAGCCTCGGGGCTCCTTCCTCACTTGATCATGCGACCATCGTGTCGCGGGATATCCACAGCCACCTATGGGACCAGGAGGCCCCTTGCTGGTTCGGCAGGGGGACATCGCGTTGCATAAAGAGCAAACTAGCGCACGGCATCACGGCAGAGAGCACACAAGAAATTTACCTAGGTTCGGGCCGCCGTGAGACGTAAAACCCTACTCCTTCTTTGGTGGATTGATGGTGGAATGTGGATAATGCAACGTAGTACACTTGCCCGGCAGGGGTCGCCGTATGGCAGCAGCGACTACGCGCGTATGGGGGCAGGTTCCTCAACTTTCCAACCCCTCCTACGGGCGCCATGGGCCTCCTTTTATAGATTAAGGGGTGATCACAATGACAAAGTGGTCATTATCCACTGATATGATAGCGAATAGTGCTATCATACCTAACTTTGCGGGCTGACAGGGTGCACTAAATGCACCTCTTAGTGTCACATCACTGGTTGCCCGGCAAGGCTTGCCAGGCTATCTCGCCAGCTCCGCGCTTGTTCTGTTGACACGTCGTAGGACATGTGTCATCTATATGTTCCTTCTATAGGAAACGGCCATCATGTGGTGAATGCCTGCCACTTAATTACCTTGCGGCTTGACACCGCACTGATTGACGACATGGGTTGCGCTTGAGTGGTTGGTTGGGTGGTTTTGCCTTCTCAAGCCCCTGCAAGCCCTGCCGAGGTGCCTTGGTTGCTTGCTTCTGGCGGTGGCCTTGCCCCTTGTTGGGCTCGCCTACCCGGCAAGGGAGCCCCTTCTCTTGCCAATATACTGCTCCTCTAGCTTGATCTTGATCCCGCTGGGCTGCATGTTGGTTCTTCAAATCTCTTGGTCCTTCCATCTCAGACCCTAGCTGATGCTTCAATTCTGCTCTTGTGCCTGTGCACAGTCTGGGCAATGGACCTAGGGTCTGTTGCACCGATAAAAGCCCCCGGGCCTTTGCTGAGCGCACTGCTGAGCGTCGTCGGGGTAGGGCCTAATAAGTGCACAGGCAGGGATGTTGAAGTGGTTGCCCCCTTGAGATTTCCATTGCTGCTTCACTAGCCTTGATTTTGCGCCAGTTCCCGGGTTCCCCGCACGTGGCGTAAAGCCGATAGTGGTGGGGCCGCTCCAGTAATGGCCCGTGAATGACTTCATCACACGGGATAGAAATTGCCAATTTACTCTTCCCACTGCGCGCTCTTATTCTTGGCCACGTATGCTGCATGCATCGCGCGGGGTAGGTAACGGAGGTACGTGGCATGGGAGAGCATCTTGGAGAGGTACCGCCCGTCTTGAATTGGTAAAGGTGGACGGTGGCCGCCCGTTGATGGAGCAGCTGCCCTCCTCCGCCCGGCCTATAAAAGGGAGGGGCGGAGGAGGACGGAGTCATCCACCTTTGCATTCCTCCTCTTCTTCCTTTGTTTTCTGCTTTTGTCGGTGATGCCGAAGAGAAGAGCTTGGGGCCAGCCCCTAGGCTCCAGTTTGGGGCTATTATTGCCCCATGCTGGTGCTGATGCTCGGGGTGTGAGCCTGGCCCTTGGCGTAGCGAATCTCTTTATCTCTTCAAGGCTCGGCCGGGAGGTGGGGCTGGAGATCATTGACAATCCCAGCGTTGCCCTTCATAGAAGTCTCTAGGTTGTTGTCGATGAAAGGCGTGCCTTCCTGCTCGCCAAGGTGGGGCGCAGCGTACCTTGAGCCTTTTGGCCGTTCTGGCCGCTTGCTGTCTTCCCGAGGGGGGGTGCTGGATTGGAGCCTCGGCTTTCCTCCAGGATGGTGTGGATGGAGATAAAGCCTGGGGGAAGGATAAGATGGGAGGCATGCCAGCTAGTAGGAGTACGACCGCATTGATGCATTCGTCTCATGCTGGTGACCTGCTGCCCATCTGCCTGGCTCTTCCCCTTTTTTCCGGCGCCATCATCACCGTTTCTTCCGGCTGCCGGGAAAAAGCTCGTCCCCCTAGTGCATCCGCTTCCTTTTGGGGCCTTCTGGCTGAGCTTCGGAACCTTCCTCTGTCAGTGCCTGTGATGGAGCACCACTTTCGGTCCTGGGGGCGGTGACCTGGGAGTCGTCGTGGTGCTCCGCGCTTCTTTCTCCTTCGCAGCCTCGCCACTCCTGATCTTGTCAAGCTGGGGTTGCCAGTTCCTGACAAGGATCGGGGTGGCGTTGAGCCGGTGCAGCGCCCGTCCTTTCCTCTTCCCACTTCAATACCTGGGATAAGAGGGACGGGGAGAGGAGTTTACGGAGCACTTATCTTTTTTCAATCTTAAATCTCTAGGCAATCGCCAAATATTAATTCAAATAATGTAATCTCTTGAGTCCATATTTGTGTTATGTAATGCTTGTACTTGTATGAGCATATGAATGAAAAAAAAGATAAACTATGCCAGGAACCCATGCATGTGTATGTCCAAGTAGAGGTGGATTGCCTCTTTAATGTAAATAAATGAGTTTTCCCCGCCAGGATATCCTGTCGGCACCCTCTTTGTCTGCCGGAGAGCTGTGCCTACTGGGGAACAAACAGAGAGGCCAGCCCCCCACCAGCTCCCCCTTTTTACCGAAGGCAACTGTGACCATCCTCACCGAAGCAACGTTTGAGTCATGAATGGGAGCACCTAAGTTTCAAAGGAGGGGCGAGGTTTTCTCATGCAAAGTTATAGCTTTACAGAACACTAATGGACAAGAGATAAAACTTATCTATTTGGCCTTGCCGGGGATCACTGTGCCGTGCAATCATCTCGCCCTTTGTCGAAGCCAAGTTCACGGCAGGAACCTGTAACTTCATATAGATGAGAATGAATGCAGGATACAATTCTATCCATATGCATATGCAAATGCTCAAGAGATCCTTATGCAGTGATCTTGGGGTGCTCAAGCATGCATGCAATCTTAGTTGGGGCCCCCCCTCTACAACGCTTCTTTATTTTCTCTTGCACGGGGTCATCACCCCGGCTTTATACAAGGGGTTATATGCAACTAAGGTAAGGCCTATGCAAAAGGGTGGCTGCCGGGCAGTGCCCGACAGCCTCGCGCCTTACGGGTAGTACTTGTGGAGATGCTCAATATTATATGAGTTTTGCAACTGAGTGCCATCTCCGGTCTCTAGACGGACTGCATCGGGTCTAGTCTCTCGTACCACCCGGTAATGGCCTTCCTACTTCGGTGACAGCTTGTTCGTACCCTTGGCAAACTGAATGCGCCTAAGGACAAGGTCGCCTTCCTCAAAACACTGGGCATGAACCCTGTGGTTGTGATAGCGACATAGGGCTTGCTGGTAGCGTGCAGCACGCGTAGCAGCTCAGAGACAGTTCTCCTCGAGTAGCACAGCTTCGTCATGCCGGTGTTGATCTTTCACTACTTTCTTCGTAGGCAAGCACTCGAGGAGACCCGTAAATGAGTTCCGTGGGGATAACTGCTTCTTCCCGGTAGAACAGGGAGAAGGGAGTCTGCCCGGTAGCTCGATTGGGGGTCATTCTGAGTGACCAGAGAACTACCGGCAGCTCCTCGATCCACCACCTGCCGTGCTTCTGCAACGTATCAAAATTCTTGTCTTGAGTCCATGCAATACTTCAGTGTTCGCCCTCTCAGGTTATCCATTGCTCCGGGGGTGTGCCACAGAGGCGAACGAGATCTTGCATCCGAGGGTACGAACATATTGCATGAAGGCGTGGCTCGTGAATTGGGTGTCGTTGTCGGTGATCATCCTTGCCGGAACTCCAAAATGACACACAAATTCTTTCAATTACTTGATAGCTGACTGAGCAGTCACCTTTCTCAAGGCAGTCACTTCTGGCCACTTTGTAAACTTGTCGATAGCGACGAACAAGAATTCAAAGACCCCGATTGCTCGGGGAAAGGGGCCGAGGATATCGAGCCCCTAGACCAAAAATGGCCATGATAAAGGGATTGTCCAAAGGGCTTGGGCAGGCAGGTGTGTTCTCTTCGAATGGAACTGGCAGGCTTCACATGTCATGATGAGCTCGACCACATCTTGGAGGGTTGTGGTCCAATAGAATCCTTGCCGGAATGCTTTCCCAACCAACGCCCTTGATCCAACGTGTGAGACGCACATTCCTCTGTGAATCTCTGCCAGCAGTTCCTTTCCATCTTCCCGGCAGACACACTTCAATTTCACACCGTAGGTCCTCCTTGTGTATAGTGTGTTATTGACAAACTGATACGGACTGGCCCTCCGGGCTACTTTCTCAGCTTCATCTTGGTCGACGGGAAGATCTCCGGTTTGGAGGAAGCGGACCATGTGATTTGCCCAAGTCAGAGTCTGGGGCTCGGGAACGAGGACTGGCGGCACCTCCTTGGTTGCGGGAGCACCAGCCTCATTCACGGTGTCTGATACGTCTCCATCGTATCTACTTTTCCAAACACTTTTGCCCTTGTTTTGGACTCTAACTTGCATGATTTGAATGGAACTAACCCGGACTGACACTGTTTTCAACAGAATTACCATGGTGTTATTTATGTGCAGAAACAAACGTTCTCGGAATGACCTGAAACTTCACGGTGCAACTTTTTGGAAAACATGAAAAATACCTGCAAAAGATGAAGGCCAGGGGGCCCACCACCTATCCACGAGGGTGGGGAGCGCGCCTGTCCCCCTAGGGCGCGCCCCCCTACCTCGTGGCCCCCCTGATGCCTCTCCAACTCCATATATTCTGTTTCGGGGAGAAAAAAATAAGAGAGAAGAATTCATCGCGTTTTACGATATGGAGCCGCCGCCAAGGCCTAAAACCTCTTGGGAGGGCTGATCTGGAGTCCGTTCGGGTCTCCGGAGAGGGGAATCCGTTGCCGTCGTCATCATCAACCATCCTCCATCACCAATTTCGCGATGCTGATCGTCGTGCGTGAGTAATTCCATAGTAGGCTTGCTGGACGGTGATGGGTTGGATGGGATTTATCATGTAATTTAGTTAGTTTTGTTAGCGTTTGATCCCTAGTATCCACTATGTTCTGAGATTGATGCTGCTATGACTTTGCTATGCTTAATGCTTGTCACTAGGGCCCGAGTGCCATGATTTCAGATCTGAACCTATTATGTTTTCATCAATATATGAGTGTTCTTGATCCTATCTTGCAAGTCTATAGTCACCTATTATGTGTTATGATCCGTTAACCCCGAAGTGACAATAATCGGGATACTTACCGGTGATGACCGTAGTTTGAGGAGTTCATGTATTCACTATGTGTTAATGCTTTGTTTCTGTTCTCTATTAAAAGGAGGCCTTAATATCCCTTAGTTTCCGTAAGGACCCCGCTGCCATGGGAGGGTAGGAAAAAAGTTGTCATGCATGTTCTTTTCCATAAGCATGTATGACTATGTTCGGAATACATGCCCAGATTATATCAATGAACTGGAGCTAGTTCTGTGTCACCCTAGGTTATGACTATCACATGATTCTCCATCACCAATCCATCGCCTACGAGCTTTCCATATATTGTTCTTCGCTTATTTACTTTTCTGTTGCTATTGCTATCATCACTACAAAATACCAAAAACACTACTTTTACTACTGTTACCTTTTGCTACCGTTACCACTACTATCATATTACTTTGCTACTAAATACTTTGTTGCAGATACTAAGTTTCCAGGTGTGGTTGAATTGACAACTCAGCTGCTAATACTTGAGAATATTCTTTGGCTCCCCTTGTGTCGAATCAATAAATTTGGGTTGAATACTCTACCCTCGAAAACTGTTGCGATCCCCTATACTTGTGGGTTATCAAGACCATTTTCTGGCACTGTTGCCGGGGAGCATAGCTCTATTATTTGAGTTACTTGGGATTTATATCTGCTTATCATTATGAAGGACTTGAAAGATCCAAGAACCAAGATTTATCCCTCAACTACAAGGGGAGGTAAGGAACTGCCATCCAGCTCTGCACTTGATTCACCTTCTGTTTTGAGTAAGCTTGCGACACCTATACCTACTTCTGCTATTCGTTTTGATATGTCGCATGTTATTGATGATGCCACATCTACTATGCATGATACTTATGATGAAACTACTTCTATGCTTGATACTACTGTGCCACTTGGTAAATTTCTTGATGAACAAAATGCTAGGGCTAGAGAGATTGAAAATATTGAATCTGATAATACTGATGAACGTGATGATGAAGAATCACTTGTTATTCCTGAGGGTTATGTTTTTGATCAAGAAGCTTCTTTAGCTATTTTATCTTGCAAGGATAGAAACGAACTTAAGAGGTTATTAGCTAAATGGAATAAGCAATCTCTAAATGCTACAATGAAACCTGACCCTGATTTTGCTACTTCACCTATCTATGTTACCGATAAGGATTATGAATTCTCTGTGGATCCTGATATAATTACTTTGGTTGAATCTGATCCTTTCCATGGCTATGAATCTGAGACTATTGTGGCACATCTTACTAAATTAAATGATATAGCCACCCTATTCACTAAAGATGAGAGAACTCGTTACTTTTATATCCTTAAAATATTTCTGTTCTCATTAAAGGGTGATGCTAAGATATGGTTTAATTCCCTTGATCCTGGTTTTGTGCGTAGTCCCCAGGATATGATTTATTACTTCTCTGCTAAATATTTCCCTGCTCATAAGAAACAAGCTGCTTTAAGGGATATATATATATAATTTTGTGCAAATTGAATAAGAGAGTCTCCCACAAGCTTGGGGGAGGCTTCTCCAATTACTTAATGCTTTGCCTGATCATCCTCTTAAGAAAAATGAAATACTTGATATCTTTTATAATGGACTAACCGATGCCTCCATAGATTACCTGGATAGTTGTGCTGGTTCTGTTTTCAGGGAAAGAACACCAGATGAAGATGAAATTGTATTGAATAATATGTTGACAAATGAAAATAATTGGACACCTCCTGAGCCAATTCCCGAGCCTATTCCTAAACCAACTCCGAAGAAGAGGGGTATTCTATTTCTCAGTCCTGAAGATATGCAAGAGGCAAAGAAATCTATGAAAGAAAAAGGTATTAAAGCTGAAGATGTTAAGAATTTACCTCCTATTGAAGAAATACATGGTCTTAATTTACCGCCTATTGAAGAAACATATGATCTTAATCCATTACCTATTGAAGAAACTCGTGGTCTTGATAACCCGAAACATGTAGTAAAGGTAAATTCTCTCTATAGATATGATAAAGCTGTAATCCTGTTTACTAAGTTTGCTAGCCCATGCTTAGATGAGTTTGATAGATTTATGGCTAAGCAAGAAGATTTTAATGCTTATTTTGGTAGACAATTGAAATACAATTCAAATATGCTTGAACACTTGGGTGATTATATGGCTAATATCAAAGGTGAACTTAAACTTATTAGTAAACATGCTTCTATGGTTACCACTCAAGTAGAACAAGTACTTAAAGCTCAAAATGATTTGCTCAATGAATTGAATAGTAAAGATAATGATCATGATGTTAGAGTTATGACTAGAGGTGGTAGAATGACTCAGGAACCTTTGTATCCTGAAGGCCACCCCAAGAGAATTGAGCAACATTCTCAGAAAAATAATATAGGTGCACCTAGTCCTTCTAAAAGGAAGAAAAAGAAAAATGATAGGACTTTGCATGCTTCTACTGATCCTATTACTGAAACACCTGAGAACCCAAATGATATTTCTATTTCTGATGATGAAACAGAATCTGGTAATGAACCTGAAACTAGTGATAAGGTTAATGATAATGTTCATGATGATGCTCAAACTAGTAATGATAATGATGTAGAAATTGAACCTGCTGTTGATCTTGATAACCCATAACCAAAGAATCAACGTTATGATAAGAAAGACTTTGTTGCTAGGAAACACGATAAAGAAAGAGAACCATGGGTTCAGAAACCCATGCCTTTTCCTCCCAAACCATCCAAGAAAAAGGATGATGAGGATTTTGAGCGCTTTGCTGAAATGATTAGACCTATCTTTTTGCGTATGCAATTAACTGATATGCTCAAAATGAATCCTTTGGTGAAAGATATTGTTACTAATAAAAGAAAGATACCGGAAGCTTAAATTTTCCACCATTCTTGCTAATTATACTTTTAAGGGTGGAATACCAAAGAAACTTGGAGATCCAGGAGTACCCACTATACCATGCTCTATTAAAAGAAACTATGTTAAAACTGCTTTATGTGATCTTGGAGCCGGTGTTAGTGTTATGCCTCTCTCTTTATATCATAGACTTGATTTGAATTAGTTGACACCTACTGAAATATCTTTGCAAATGGCTGATAAATCAACTACTATACCTGTCGGTATCTGTGAGGATGTGCCTGTTGTAGTTGCAAACGTTACTATTTTAACGTACTTTGTTATTCTTGATATCCCCGAGGACGATAGTATGTCTATTATTCTTGGAAGACCCTTTTTGAATACTTTAGGGGCTGTTATTGATTGTACTAAAGGCAATATCACTTTTCATGTTAATGGCAATGAGCATACGGTACACTTTCCGAGGAAACAACCTCAAGTTCACAGTATCAATTCTATTGGAAAAATTCCATCGATTATATTTGGAGGTTTTGAATTTCCTCTTCCTACTGTCAAGAAGAAATATGATATTCTTATTATTGGGGATGTGCATATCCCCGTTGAGGTAACATAGTGTTATTCAAAATTTCTCCAGTTGCATGTTATTCGGAATGAGTTAGTTAATAAGACTTGATCAACCTTGTTAGTGGATTCCTTTTGATGATCATGAGATGGATGAAACTAGAAGGCACAACCTTCTGTACCCCACTTTTACTTTCTGTTACTTATATTAAATAAAATAAAAATAAATATTTTTCTGTCTGTTATCTGATTATCCATGCAATATAAAAATACCATGAAAATAAAAGTTCTCGAAATGCCTTGAAATTTAAATATGTTTTTTTCTAGAGTATTTGAGAATATTTGGCACTAAGAACACAGCAGGGGGGGTCAACCAACTGCCCATGAGGGTGGAGGGCACGCCCTACCCCCCTAGGCGTGCCCCCTGCCTCATGGGCCCACGGTGGCCCTCCTCCACTTATTCCTGCACCCACACACTTCTTCTTCCTCCCACAAACACGAATATCCAGCTCAAGCACGAGTTCTAGCTCATCTTGCTGCCATTTTCGATCTCCTTGCACAAAGCACCTCTCACAAAACTGTTTGGGGAGATTGTTCCTTGGTATGTGACTCCTCCATTGGTCCAATTAGTTTTTGTTCTAGTGCTTTATTCATTCCAAATTTTTGCTGCTTAGGTGACCCTGTTCTTGAGCTTGCATGTTAAATTTATATGGTCAAACATAGTTTTGATGCATGATATAGGCTCTAGGCACTTGTAGGAGTAGTTGCTATCAATATTATTGAGTTTGGTTTACTTTTATTTTGAAGTTACTAAAAACTTCAGAATTTTTCAGAAAATGATGAGGAGACTTTTGAGGGGCTCATCGAGCCAAAGCTCGAAGGAAAAGGCACCGAAACCTAAGTATAATCTGCCTCGCACCACGGAGGTTCGGGCGTGTGAATGGCCTTCCGATGACTTCTTGAGAGCAGCCGAGATTTATGAAGATTTTCATGAATTGTCTAAGAATGCAGGCCTCACCGCTTTCCTCCATGACCAATGCGATCAGTATCTCTTACTCACAAATATCTTTGTGCAAAACTTTCATTTCCATTCTAGGAGCTCACCACCTAAAGTGGAGTTTTATTTATATGATGAGCATAAGGAGATGTCACTTTATGATTTTTGTCGGGTTTGTTTAGTCCCTTTTGAGGGCAAGATAGAAGAACCACATCGCGATGATGTGGAGGGGTTTATTGATACTATCACTGTAGGGGAAACAAGGAAGATTTCCGATGCACGAATCAATAGCACACATTTTCCTGTTTTACGTTATTTTGCATTATTTGCTAGTCGTTGTTTAATTGGTCATGAAAACTGTGGAAACCTTAGTATCCCTGATATTATTATTTTGCTCCACGGTTTATACGGTGATAACTCTGTTAGTATGGGCGGCATTATTGCCAAACGGTTAAGTCTGAACCGTACCAAGGGCCCCATCTTTGGAGGCATCTATGTTTCACGTCTAGCTGCACATTTTAACATACCTATTAAGCATTATGAGAAGGAAGAAAAAGTGCTGCCTCGTGTTTATCTAGATTATAAAAGCATGGTGGCACATGATTTTATTGTTAAGAATAGGGAAGGAGAGCTTAAATACCAATTGTTCTTAATAAACATCATCATGAGACTATTACCCTGCCTGCTCCTTCTTTGTTTGATTTATTTGTAGGCCAGTACCTTGTTCCGTTAAAGGCTATTCACGCCTACCGGAACCCTGCACCAGCCATGGAGCCAGAGCCGGAACCACAAGTTGATCCTTCACGACAGTCTAATTACCAGTGGGATCCGGAGATGATTGTCAGCCAGTGGAAATCAGAGTCTTCCTCTTCTTCATCCCAGTACGACCCCAACTATTATTATGGGTGTCCGCCAGGCCAGCCATGGCCATAGACCAACTTAGGCCAAAAGCCTAAGCTTGGGGGAGTACGTATTTCTCACCGACATTACATTTATGTTCACACACTCATTGCTAGATGTCGGTGCTCATACTTTTTCATTGTATCATCCATGCTAGTTTATTTTCCCTTTTATGCTTTATTCTTGTGTGTTTGATAAACCTTAAGAAAAAAAAATTAGTTGTAGCTTTTAGTTAGTTTAATTTCCATGCTTGTAGTAGTAATTAAAAGAAAACCCAAAAATATTTCCTGATCTTCTTTTGCATGTTGGGAGCTCTCCCGTGTAAATAGTTTTATTCCTTTTCTTTTCTTTGGGGGTCAATAGGAGAAGACCATAATTAAATTGTTGAAGTGGCTCTTATATGCATTATTGCTAATATGACAAAAGAGCCCATATTGCCTTGTCTTCTCCTGTTTATTGAATGCTTGCAGATTCCCGCTTAGTCCAATGCACACACACTATTATTATTATTCACATCGTTCGGTTGTGCAAGTGAAAGGCAATTATGATGATATATGATGGACTAACTGAGATGAGAAAAGCTGGTATGAACTCGACCTCTTTTGTTTTTGTAAATATGATTAGTTCATCGTTCCTGATTCAGCCTATTATGAATAAACATGTTTGGAATGACAAGTAGAGATCACAAATTCTTGTGCCACGCTTGATTAGCTAGGAGCTTATAATGGTTTACCTTGCGTGCCAACATGCTATTAAAATGGTTGTGATGTGGTATGATAGGGTGGTATCCTCCTCTGAATGATTTAAGTGACTTGACTTGGCGCATGTTCATGGTGGATTATATTCTACTCATGCTTGCACTCGGTGTTGATTAATTTTCAGGCATGGTCATGACTGTTGTCGCTCTCTAGCTGGTCGCTTCCCAGTGTTTTGCTAGCCTTCACCTGTACTAAGCAGGAATACTGCTTGTGCATCCAATCCCTTAAACCCCAAAGTTATTCCACATGAGTCCACTATACCTACCTATATACGGTATCTACCTACCTTATAATGGCCTTTGCCGTCCGCCGCTGATGGCAAAATTGCTAGGGTCTTTGCCGTCCGCCGTATGATGTCATCTACACGTCACTACATGGCAGGTTCTTTGCCGTCTGCCACTGATGGCAAAGTCTTTGTCGTCTTCCACTGATGGCAAAGTCTTTGCCGTCTGCCACTGTAGGCAAACTGACCAAATGGGTCAGCTCCCAGGAAGCACAGCTGGATGCCACGTGTCTTCTTTGCCGTCCGTGGCAGACGGCAAAGAGCCCGTTGCCGTCGGTAGCAGACGGCAAAGAGCCTGCATATTGGCTCTTTTATCTGTTTTTTTTATTAAATCCAACAATTTTCATCACAAATATATATGACATATATAGATATATTTCAAAAGGCCATTACAGAGCAAACATATAAGATATCCAACACATAACTTCATCGTTCAACATAGAGGCATCCAACCATATATATTACAATAGTTTCATCCAACGATACATGCATAGTTCAACGATACAAAAGAAATAGAGAAAGGGATAAGGAGCACTCCATCTATGCAAGCTTTCGTCAAGTGAATGAAATCTGCAAAATGAAAAATAAGAAAGTTAGAACAAGAAGAGTAGAACAAGAAGAAGAATAGAACAAGAAGAAGACTAGAACAAGAAGAGTAGAACAAGAAGAAGAGTAGAACAAGAAGAGTATGTCATTTATGAGCTAACTTACGTGAAATGGATCATATATGAGCTAACTAAGTTGAAATGGGTCGTTTAAGAGCTAGCTAAGGTGAAATGGATCATTTATGAGCTAACTTAGTTGAAATGGGTCGTTTATGAGCTAACTAAGGTCAAATGGATCGTTTTTTAGCTAACTTAGGTGAAATGGATCATTTATGAGCTAACTTAGTTGAAATGGATCGTTTTTGAGTTAACTTAGGTGAAATGGATCATTCATGAGCTAATTTAGTTGAAATGGATCTTTTTGAGCTAACTTAGGTGAAATGGATCATTTAAGAGCTAATTTAGGTGAAATGGATCGTTTTTTAGCTAACTTAGGTGAAATGGATCATTTATGAGCTAACTTAGTTGAAATGGATTGTTTATGAGCTAACTTAGGTCAAATGGATCGTTTTTGAGGTAACTAAGGTGAAATGGATTGTTTTTAGCTAACTTAGGTGAAATGGATCATTTATGAGCTAACTTAGTTGAAATGGATCATTTTTGAGCTAACTTAGGTGAAATGGATCATTCATGAGCTAATTTAGTTGAAATGGATCTTTTTGAGCTAACTTAGGTGAAATGGATCATTTAAGAGCTAATTTAGGGGAAATGGATCATTTTTTAGCTAACTTAGGTGAAATGGATTATTTATGAGCTAACTTAGTTGAAATGGATCGTTTTTGAGCTAACTTAGGTGAAATGGATCATTTATGAGCTAATTTAGTTGAAATGGATCTTTTTGAGCTAACTTAGGTGAAATGGATCATTTAAGAGCTAATTTAGGTGAAATGGATCGTTTTTTAGCTAACTTGGTGAAATGGATCATTTATGAGCTAAATTAGTTGAAATGGATCGTTTATGAGATAACCTAGGTAAGATTGGTCATTTTGGAGTTAACCTAGGTGAAATGGGTCATTTTAAAGCTAACGTAGGTAAAATGGATCATTTAGGAGCTAATCTAGGTAAAATGTGTCATTTTTGAGCTAACTTCGATGAACTGGATCATTTATAAGCTAACCTAGGTAAAATGGGTCATTTTAGAGCTAACATAGGTAAAATGGATCGTCTATGAGCTAACTAAGCTAATTATGCAATTTTTGACATAAGTAAGCTAAGTACAGATCGTTTTAGAGCTAACTTAGGTAAAATGGATGGTTTCGGAGGTCAGTAAGCTTATTAAGTCATTTTGGAGGTGAAGAAGCTAAGTCTAGGTCATTATGGTAAGCATTGGAGGAAATAAAGCTAAGTCTAGGTCTTTATGCATGTGTTAAGCAAAACACTAGATAAACTTACCAAGATCCAGGAGGTGTAGGAGCGGGGTGGCTCGTGTCGGTAGCTGGAGAAGGATCGTGCGATGCTTGTCTGGAGTTATGCTGCACCAAAGATCATTTCCAATGTCTTGTTAGCATGATGACACTCAAATGTTAAGACTAGCAAGTAATGTCCATTGAAATAAAACTCACCGTGGTCCCAGGAGCAATCACTGGCATCGGCGGAGCGGTCTGACCTGTCTTCTCGCACACAGACTGCACATTTGGTTTTGACGACTCAGTCATACTAGTTAGTAATGAGACAAACACTACATGAATGTTTTGGCTAATCTGCAGAAGAAACTTACTACATGAATAGTTCAAGTCCGCATAGTCAAGCCTAAATAAGGCACATCCTTTCTCACAGGCATGTATCTTCTCATAGGGCATCTTTAGTGCACGGAGGATTTTGTCCGACTGGTACAGGTTTGCAGGCATTACATGGCCTTTGGGTAGAAAGCGTCCAAATACTGTCATAATTGCGTCATAGCATTCTCTTCCCAAGTTGAACTGAGCCTTCAGAGCCATTACTTGTGAGATGGCATCCAACTGACAAAGCTCAGTGTGCTCGTGGAGCGGACGTTTCGAAGACTCCAACATTTCATTGAAGGCCTTTGCAGATTCCTCCATCTCCTCGTTCGAATCCCGAGCATCATCATAGCCTTGCACCATGTTTTCCATCCCGGTACCATGCTCGTCGGTGCGACGACGATCCACCTCAGCTCGGTCACGTTGGGCAGACTCATCATGAAATGTCCACACCGTATAATCGGGCATAAAACCACTCTTCTGCAGGTGTTTGCCCATTTCAGCCTCTGTCTTCTTTTCCCAATTGCCGCACCGGAAACAGGGGCACCAGGTTTTCTTTTGGCCATTTGCAAATGCGGCTTGCACAAACCCCTTAGTTTTTGTGAATCATTCAGCGCTCCATTTGTTCTGACCAGTGTGACCGGTATACATCCAAGCACGGTCACTCATCTTGACTTTCAGAGCTACTGGACACACAACAATTATATATGTAATTCACCATGTATATATTCATCAGTTGATCTACTTTGTCAATTTTATTACGTCCATGCAACCTACACTCTAATAGGTAATGATAGGTCCTAATCCCACCCGTGTATGTGTAGATTGGGTTTATTTTCCCATGCTATGCTCTGGATCCGACGCAAAATTTTGGCAGCACCTCCCCGCTGTTCTCCTGATACACGTCTCTGCAATAAACAGAGAGGATGTGTACCCGAAGAACAACAGGGGAGGCACTGACGAAATATATGCGTCGGATCCGGAGCAAAGCATATGGGAAAACGAACCCAATCTACACATACTCGGGCTGTCCATGGATAGCGTTGGACAATTCGAAAGAATCAAGGTTATAAATATGCAAATGCATGCATATTTATAACTATGACGCTTTCGAACGGGAGACACATATTGGTTACGCATACTGATGATTCAAGACACATATATAGCTAGCCATCAAGTTTCATCGGAGGAGGACTTGTCATTTGTGCTCACCCACGAACGAAGGGGCAGAGCTCGTCAAACGCACGGCGAGGTCGTCGAACACCAAACCTCGCAGCGATGAAACAACTGCACATTTAAAACTACACGATCAACACAATTATATATGATGTTTTTCATAACAAAATCGAAAAATATATGACCTAACTAATAATTCACAAATATATGACCCCGTCGGCCTCTAGAAGGCCAAAGAACACCTTTTCGGGAGGTGTCGGTGGTCGGGGTGTCCTGTCGGTGTCGGGGTGCCGTGTCGGGGTCGGGGTGCTGTTTCGGGGTCGGGGTGTCGTGTCGATGTCGGGGTAGTACCGTGTCGGTGTTGGGGTGTTGTTTCGGGGTCGGGGTGTGGTGTCGGGGTCAGGGTGTCGGGTCAGGCTCGGGGTCGGGGTGTCGGGTCAGGCTCGGGGGGTCGGGGTGTCGGGGTCGGGGTCGGGGTGTCAGGTCAGGCTTGGGGGGTCGGGGTGTCGGGGTTGGGGTCGGGGTCGGGGTCGGGGTCGGGGTCGGGGTCGGGGTGTCGGGGTCGGGGTCTCGGGGTCGGGGTGTCGTGTCGGGGTGCCGGGTCGGGGTCTGGGTACCGTGTCGGGTCGGGGTCGGGGTGTCGGGGTCGGGGTCGGGGTGTCGGGTCAGGCTTGGGGGGTCGGGGTGTTGGGGTCGGGGTCTCAGGGTCGGGGTTGGGGTCTCGGGGTCGGGGTGTCGTGTCGGGGTGCCGGGTCGGGGTCAGGGTACCGTGTCGGGTCGGGTTTTTTTTCCTTTTCTTCTTCTTCCTCTTTTTCCTTTTCTTCCTTTTTTTCCTTCTTCTTCTTCTTCTTCTTCTTCCTCCTTTCCTTTTTCCACTTCTTCTTCTCCTCCTCTCCTCTTTTTTTTTCTTCTTCTTCTTCTTCCTCCTTTCCTTTTTCCTCTTCTTCTTCTCCTCCTCTCCTCTTTTTTCTTCTTCTTCTTCTTCTTCCTCTTCTTCTTTTTTCTTCTCCTCCTCCTCTTCTTCTTCTTCTTCTTCTCCTGATCTCCTCTTTTTCTCTTTTTCTTCTTTCGTAAAACTAAACTAAACCTAAAACTAAAACTAAAAAAACAGAAAAATAAAAAAACTAAATCTAAACCTAAAACTAAACTAAAACTAAACCTATAAACCTAAAACTAATCCTAAAACTAAAACTAAATCTAAACTAAACATAAACCTAAAACTAAAAAACAGAAAAAAGGAAAAAAAAAAGGAAGAAGATCACCTGCAGGGTGGAGGAGGGGGGCGGTGCGGCCTGGGGCGGCGGAGGAGCGGGGCGGGGCGGCCTGGGGCGGCGGAGGAGGGGGGCGGCGGCGGGGGGCGCTGGGGCGGCGGCGGGGCGTGGTGCGACGGGGCGGTGGAGGTGGGAGAGAAAGAGAGAGAGAGGGGGGTGTGGGGCGCGGCCCCGTTAACGTTACGTGGGGCCTCCCTCTTTGCCGTCCGCCACCCTTTGCCGTCCGCCTTCTTGCTCCGTTAGGTTTTTTTTTGCAGCTCGTCAGTAGGGCCCCTCCCTCTGCCGTCCGCTAGCCGACGGCAAAGAATCTTTGCCGTCCGCTAGCAGACGGCAAAGAACTGGCTGATGGCAAACTTGGTCTTTGCCATCAGCCAGTTCTTTGCCGTCTGCTTGTTGGAAGCTGATGGCAAAGAGCTTCTTTGCCGTCCGCTAGCGGACGGCAAAGAACTGGCAGATGGCAAACTAGCTGATTCCAGTAGTGTTAGTTTCCGTAAGGACCCCGCTACCACGGCAGGGTAGGACAAAAGATGGCATGCAAGTTCTTTTCCATAAGCACGTATGACTATGTTCCGTATATAGTCATACGTGCATATGGAAAAGAACTTGCATGACATATTTTGTCCTACCCTCCCGTGGTAGCGGGGTCCTAATGGAAACTAAGGGATATTAAGGCCTCCTTTTAATAGAGTACCGGACCAAAGCATTAACGTATAGTGAATACATGAACTCCTCAAACTACGGTCATCATCGGGAGTGGCCCCGATTGTTGTCACTTCGGGGTTGCCGGATCATAACACATTGTAGTTGATTATAGACTTGCAAGATAGGATCAAGAACTCTCATATATTGATGAAAAAATAATAGGTTCAGATCTGAAATCATGACACTCGGGCCCTAGTGAAAAGCATTCAGCATAGCAAAGTCATAGCAACATCAATCTCGGAACATAGTGGATACTAGGGATCAAGCCCTAACAAAACTAGCTCGATTACATGATAAATCTCATCCAACCCATCACCGTCCAGCAAGCCTACGATGGAATTACTCACGCACGGCTGTGAGCATCATGAAATTGGTGATGGAGGAAGGTTGATAATTACGATGGCGACGGATTCCCCTCTCCGGAGCGTCGAACGGACTCCAGATCAGCCCTCTCGAGAGATTTTTAGGGCTTGGCGGCGGCTCCGTATCGTAAAACGCGATGAATCCTTCTCTCTGATTTTTTTCTCCCCGAAAGCAAATATATAGAGTTGGAGTTGAGGTCGGAGGAGCTCCAGGGGGGCCATGAGGTAGGGGGGCTTGATACGTCTCCAACGTATCTATAATTTTTGATTGCTCCATGCTATATTATCTACTATTTTGGACATTATTGGGCTTTATTATCCACTTTTATATTATTTTTTGGACTAGCCTATTAACCGGAGGCCCAGCCCAGAATTGCTGTTTTTTGCATGTTTTAGGGTTTTGCAGAAAAGGAATATCAAACGGAGTCGAAACGGAATGAAACCTTCGGGAACGTGATTTTATCACCGAATACAACTCAGGAGGCTTGGACCCTATGTCAGGCCATCTAATAGGAGGCCATTAGGTAGAGGGGCGCGCCTGCCCCCCAGGCACGCCCTCCACCCTCATGGGCCCCCTGTTGCTCCACCGACGTACTTCTTCCTCCTATATATACCCACGTACCCCCAAACGATCAGATACGGAGCCAAAACCCTAATTCCACCGCCGTAACTTTCTGTATCCACGAGATCCCATCTTGGGGCCTGTTCTGGAGCTCCACCGGAGGGGGCATTGATCACTAAGGGCTTCTACATCAACACCATAGCCTCTCCGATGTAGTGTGAGTAGTTTACTTCAGACCTACGGGTCCATAGTTAGTAGCTAGATGGCTTCTTCTCTCTTTTTTGGATCTAAATACAATGTTCTCCCTCTCTCTTGTGGAGATCTATTCGATGTAATCTACTTTTTGTGGTGTGTTTGTTGAGATCGATGAATTGTGGGTTTATGATCAAGTCTATCTATGAATAATATTTGAATCTTCTCTGAATTCTTTTATGTATGATTGGTTATCTTTGCAAGTCTCTTCGAATTATCAGTTTGGTTTGGCCTACTAGATTGATCTTTCTTGCAATGGGAGAAGTGCTTAGCTTTGGGTTCAATCTTGCAGTGTCCTTTCCCGGTGACAGTAAGGGCAGCAAGGCACGTATTGTATTGTTGCCATCGAGGATAACAAGATGGGGTTTTCTTCATATTGCGTGAGTCTATCCCTCTACATCATGTCATCTTGCTTAAGGCGTTACTCTGTTTTTAACTTAATACTCTAGATGCATGCTGGATAGCGGTCGATGAGTGGAGTAATAGTAGTAGATGCAGGCAGGAGTCGGTCTACTTGTCTCACACGTGATGCCTATATACATGATCATACCTAGATATTCTGATAACTATGCTCAATTCTGTCAATTGCTCAATAGTAATTTGTTCACCCACCGTAGAATACTTATGCTCTCAAGAGAAGCCACTAGTGAAACTGTGGCCCCCTGGTCTATCTTTATCATATTAATCACCTACTATTTAGTTATTTACTTTGCTATTTACTTTGCCTTTAATATACTTTGGATCTTTATCATAAAAATACCAAAAATATTATCTTTATCATATATATCAGATCTCACTCTCGTAAGTGGCCCTATAGGGATTGACAACCCCTATTTGCGTTGGTTGCGAGGATTTATTTGTTTTGTGCAGGTACAAGGGACTCGCGTGTAGCCTCCTACTGGATTGATACCTTGGTTCTCAAAAACTGAGGGAAATACTTACGCTACTCTGCCGCATCATCCCTTCCTCTTCGGGGAAAACCAATGCAGTGCTAAAAGAAGTAGCAATAAGGATTTCTGGCGCAGTTGCCGAGGAGGTCTACGCAAAAGTCAACATACCAAGTACCCATCACATACCCTTATCTCCCACATTACATTATTTGCCATTTGCCTCTTGTTTTCCTCTCCCCCCAATTCACCCTTGCCGTTTTATTCGCCCTCTCTCTCTCTATCCTCCCTCTCTTTCTCTATTTGCCCCTTTTTGTCCGCTTGCTTTTTGTTTGCTTGTGTGTTAGTTTGCTTGCTTGTCGCGATGGCTCAAGATAATACTAAATTGTGTGACTTCACAAATACCAACAATAATGATTTTATTAGCACTCCGATTGCTCCTCTCACCGATGCTGAATCTTTTGAAATTAATACTGCTTTGCTGAATCTTGTCATGAAAGATCCGTTCTCTGGCCTTCCTAGTGAAGATGCCTCTACCCATCTAAATAGCTTCGTTGATTTGTGTGACATGAAAAATAAGAAAGATGTGGATAATGATATTGTTAAATTGAAGCTATTTCCTTTTTCGCTTAGAGATCGTGTTAAAGCTTGGTTTACGTCTTTCCCTAAAAATAGTATTGGTTAATGGAACAAGTGCAAAGATGCTTTTATCTCTAAGTATTTTCCTCCCGCTAAAATCATCTCTCTTAGAAACGATATTATGAACTTTAAGCAACTTCATCATGAACATGTTGCACAAGCTTGGGAGAGAATGAAATTAATTATACATAATTTCCATACTCATGGTTTAAATTTGTGGATGATTATACAAATTTTTTATGCCGGATTGAGTTTTGCTTCTAGAAATCTTTTGGATTCGGCCGCGGGAGGAACTTTTATGGAAATCACCTTAGGAGAAGCTACTAAAATCCTAGATAATATTATGGTTAATTATTCTCAATGGCATACTGAAAGATCTACTAATAAAAAGGTGCATGCGATAGAAGAAATTAATGTTTTGAGTGGAAAGATGGATGAACTTATGAAATTATTTCCTAATAAGAGTGTTTCTTCTGATCCTAATGATATGCCCTTGTCTACTTTGATTGAGAATAATAATGAATCTATGGATGTGAATTTTGTTGGTAGGAACAATTTTGGTAATAATGCGTATGGACGAAATTTCAATCCTAGGCCTTATCCTAGTAATCCCTCTAATAATTATGGTCATTCCTACAACAATTCTTATGGAAATTATAATAAGAGGCCCTCTGATTTTGATTCTAATATTAAAGAATTTATTACTTCGCAAAAGAATTTTAATGCTATGATTGAATAAAAATTGCTTAAGATTGATGATTTGGCTAGGAACATTGACCGAATTCCTCTTGATGTTGATTCTTTGAAACTTAGATCTATTCCACCTAAGCATGATATCAATGAGTCTCTCAAAGCCATGAGAATTTCCATTGACGAGTGCAAAGAAAGAACTGCTAGGATGCGTGCTAAGAAAGATGCCTTTATAAAAGCGTGTTCTTCTAGTTGCTATGAAAATAATGATGAAGATCTAAAAGTTATTGATGTGTCCCCTATTAAATCTTTGTTTTGCAATATGAATCTTGATAATGATGGGACTGAATATGATCCACCTTTACCGAGAAGGCGTTCCAAGAATTCTAAATCTTTTGATCTTGATGCTAAATTTGATAAAAGTTGGATTGAAGAAATTAAAACCCTAGATGTTGCTAAACCCACTATTATGGATCTCAAGGAATTTAACTACGAAAATTGCTCTTTTATTGATTGTATTTCCTTGTTGCAATCCATGCTAAATTCTCCTCATGCTTATAGTCAAAATAAAGCATTTACTAAACATATCGTTGATGCCTTGATGCAATCTTATGAAGAAAAACTTGAATTGGAAGTTTCTATACCTAGAAAACTTTATGATGAGTGGGAACCAACTATTTAAATTAAAATTAAAGATAATGAATGCTATGCTTTATGTGATTTGGGTTCTAGTGTTTCCACGATTCCAAAGACTTTGTGTGATTTGTTAGGTTTCCGTGATTTTGATGATTGCTCTCTAAACTTGCACCTTGCGGATTCCACTATTAAGAAACCTATGGAAAGAATTAATGATGTTCTTATTGTTGCAAATAGGAGTTATGTGCCCGTAGATTTTATTGTTCTTGACATAGATTGCAATCCTTCATGTCCTATTATTCTTGGTAGACCTTTCCTTAGAACGATTGGTGCAATTATTGATATGAAGGAAGGAAAATTTTAGATTCCAATTTCCGTTAAGGAAAGGCATGGAACACTTTCCTAGAAAGAATATTAAATTACCTTATGAATCTATTATGAGAGACACTTATGGATTGCCTACCAAAGATGGCAATACCTAGATCTATTCTTGCTTGTTATGCCAAGCTAGGGGTGTTAAACGATAGCGCTTGTTGTGAGGCAACCCAATTTTATTTTTATTCCTTGCTTTTTGCTCCTGCTTATTAATAAATAAATTATTTAGCCTGTGTTTTGGTTGTGTTTTTTGTGTTTAATTAGTGTTTGTGCCAAGTAGAACAGTTGGTAAGACTTGGGGAAAGTCTTGTTGAACTTGCTGTAAAAAACAGAAACTTTAGCGCTCACGACAACTGCTGTTATTTTTATTTGGAAAGTTATATTTAGTTAATTCTTTTTGCAGATGATTAATAAATAAATTCCTCACGTCCAGAAAGTTATTTTAGAATTTTTGGGGTTCCAGATCTTGCGCTAGATACAGATTACTACAGACTGTTCTGTTTTTGACAGATTCTGTTTTGCGTGTGTTGTTTGCTTATGTTGATGAATCTATGGCTAGTAAAATAGTTTATAAAACATAGAGAAGTTGGAATATAGTAGGTATAACACCCATATAAATAAAGAATGAGTTCATTAAAGTGCCTTGAAGTGGTCTTTTGTTTTCTTTCGCTAACGGAGCTCATGAGATTTTCTACTTTAAGTTCTGTGTTGTGAAGTTTTCAAGTTTTGGGTGAAGATTTGATGGACTATGGAACAAGGAGTGGCAAGAGCCTAAGCTTGGGGATGCCCATGGCACACCCAAGATAATCTAAGGACACCTAAATGCCAAATCTTGGGGATGCCCTGGAAGGTATCCCCTCTTTCGTCTACTTCTATCGGTAACTTTACTTGGAGCTATATTTTTATTTACCACATGATATGTGTTTTACTTGGAGCGTCTTGTATGATTTGAGTCTTTTCTTATTATCTTACCACAATCATCCTTGCTATACACATCTTTTGAGAGAGCCATACATGATTTGGAATTTGTTAGAATACCCTATGTGCTTCGCTTATATCTTTTGAGTTATATAATTTTGCTCTAGTGCTTCACTTATATATTTTAGAGCACGGTGTTTGATTTGTTTTGTAGAAACTATTGATCTCTCATGATTCACTTAGATTATTTTGAGAGTCTTAATATCATGGTAATTTGCTTAAAATCCTAATATGCTTGGTATGCAAGATTAATAATAAAACTTTCTTATGAGTGTGTTGAATACTATGATAAGTTTGATACTTGATAATTGTTTTGAGATATGGAGATGGTGATATTAAAGTCATGCTAGTTGAGTAGTTGTGAATTTGAGAAATACTTGTGTTGAAGCTTGTGATTCCCGTAGCATGCACGTATGGTGAACCATTATGTGATGAAGTCGGAGCATGATTTATTTATTGATTGTCTTCCTTATGAGGGGCGGTCGGGGACGAGCGATGGTCTTTTCCTACCGGTCTACCCCCCTAGGAGCATGCGCGTAATACTTTGCTTTGTTAACTTGTAGATTTTTGCAATAAGTATATGAGTTCGTTATGACCAATGTTGAGTCCATGGATTATAGGCACTCTCACCCTTCCATTCTTGCTAGCCTCTCTAATACCGCGCACCTTTCACCGGTATCATGCACCCACCATATACCTTCCTCAAAACAGCCACCATACTTACCTATTATGGAATTTCCATAGCCATTCCGAGATATATTTCCATGCAACTTTTCACCGTTCCGATCATGACACACTCCATCATTGTCATATTGCTTAGCATGATCATGTAGTTGACATAGTATTTGTGGCAAAGCCACCGTTCATAATTCTTTCATACTTGTCACTCATGAATCATTGCATATCCCGGTACACCGCTAGAGGCATTCATATAGAGTCATATCTTGTTCTATGTATCGAGTTGTAATTGTTGAGTTGTAAAAAAAATAAAAGTGTGATGATCATCATTATTAGAGCATTGTCCTAGTGAGGAAAGGATGATGGAGACTATGACTCCCCCACAAGTCGGGATGAGACTCCGGACGAAAAATAATAAAAAGAGAGAGAAAGGAGGCCATAAAAAAAGAGAAAAGGCCCAAAAAAATAAAAAAAATAAAAAAATGAGAGAAAAAGAGATCAGGGACAATGTTACTATCCTTTTACCACACTTGTGCTTCAAAGTAGCACCATGATCTTCATAGTAGAGAGTCTCTCATGTTATCACTTTCATATACTAGTGGGAATTTTTCATTATAGAACTTGGCTTGTATATTCCAATGATGGGCTTCCTCAAAAGTTCCCTAGGTCTTCATGAGCAAGCAATTTGGATGCACACCCACTTAGTTTCTTTTTGAGCTTTCATATACTTATAGCTCTAGTGCATCTGTTGCATGGCAATCCCTACTCACTCACATTGATATCTATTGATGGGCATCTCCATAGCCTGTTGATACGCCTAGTTGATGTGAGACTATCTTCCCATTTTTGTCTTCTCCACAACCACCACTCTATTCCACCTATAGTTCTATATCCATGGCTCACGCTCATGTATTGCGTGAAGATTGAAAAAGTTTTGAGAATATCAAAAGTATGAAACAATTGCTTGGCTTCTCATCGGGGTTGAGCATGATTTAAATATTTTGTTTGGTGAAGATAGAGCATAGCTAGACTGTATGATTTTGTAGGGATAACTTTCTTTAGCCATGTTATTTTGAGAAGACATAATTGCTTTGTTAGTATGCTTGAAGTATTATTATTTTCTATGTCAATATAAACTTTTGTCTTGAATCTTTCGGAGGTACGTCATAAAATTATGCCATTAAAATTATGCCAAGTAGCACTTCGCATCAAAAATTCTGTTTTTATCATTTACCTACACAAGGACGAGGAGGAATTTAGCTTGGGGATGCTTGATACGTCTCCAACGTATCTATAATTTTTGATTGCTCCATGCTATATTATCTACTCTTTTGGAGATTATTGGGCTTTATTATCCACTTTTATATTATTTTTGGGACTAACCTATTAACCGGAGGCCCAGCCCAGAATTGCTGTTTTTTGCCTGTTTTAGGGTTTCGGAGAAAAGGAATATCAAACGGAGTCCAAACGGAATGAAACCTTCGAGAACGTGATTTTCTCACCGAATACAACTCAGGATACTTCGACCCTACGTCAAGCCAACTAACAGGAGGCCACGGGATAGGGAAGCGCCTGCCCCCCAGGCGCGCCCTCCACCCTTGTGGGCCCCTGTTGCTCCACCGACGTACTACTTCCTCCTATATATACCCACGTACCCCCAAACGATCAGATACGGAGCCAAAACCCTAGTTCCACCGCCGTAACTTTCTGTATCCACGAGATCATATCTTGGGGCCTGTTCCGGAGCTCCGCTGGTGGGGGCATCGATCACGAAAGGCTTCTACATCAACACCATAGCCTCTCCGATGAAGTGTGAGTAGTTTACTTTAGACCTACGGGTCCATAGTTGGTAGCTACATGGCTTCTTCTCTCTTTTTTGGATCTCAATGCAATGTTCTCCCCCTCTCTTGTGGAGATCTATTCGATGTAATCTTCTTTTTGCGGTGTGTTTGTTGAAACCGATGAATTGTGGGTTTATGATCAAGTCTATCTATGAATAATATTTGAATCTTCTCTGAATTCTTTTATGTATGATTGGTCATCTTTGCAAGTCTCTTCGAATTATCAGTTTGGTTTGGCCTACTAGATTGATCTTTCCTGCAATGGGAGAAGTGCTTACTTTGGGTTCAATCTTGCGGTGTCCTTTCCCGGTGACAGTAAGGGCAGCAAGGCACGTATTGTATTGTTGCCATCGAGGATAACAAGATGGGGTTTTCTTCGTATTGTATGAGTCTATCCCTCTCCATCATGTCATCTTAAGGCATTACTTTGTTTTTAACTTAATACTCTAGATGCATGCTGGATAGCGGTCGATGAGTGGAGTAATAGTAGTAGATGCAGGTAGGAGTCGGTCTACTTGTCTCGGACGTGATGCCTATATACATGATCATACCTAGATATTCTGATAACTATGCTCAATTCTGTCAATTGCTCAATAGTAATTTGTTCACCCACCATAGAATACTTATGCTCTCGAGAGAAGCCACTAGTGAAACCTATGGCCCTAGGTCTATCTTTATCATATTAATCTCGTACTATTTAGTTATTTACTTTGCTATTTACTTTTCCTTTATTTTACTTTGCATCTTTATCATAAAAATACCAACATATTATATTTATTATATCTATCAGATCTCACTCTCGTAAGTGGCCCTATAGGGATTGATAACCCCTATTTGCGTTGGTTGCGAGGATTTGTTTGTTTTGTGCAAGTACGAGGGACTCCCGTGTAGCCTCCTACTGGATTGATACCTTGGTTCTCAAAAACTGAGGGAAATACTTATGCTACTTTGCTGCATCATCCCTTCCTCTTCGGGGAAAACCAACGCAGTGCTAAAAGAGGTAGTAGGGCGCGCCCCCCACCATCGTGGCTAGGGTGTGGGCCCCTTGTCTTCATCTTTTGCAAGGATTTTTATTACTTCCAAATAGACGTTCCATGAAGTTTCAGCTCATTCCGAGAACTTTTGTTTTTGCACATAAATAACACCATGACAATTCTACTGAAAATAGCGTTAATCCGGGTTAGTTTCGTTGAAATCATGCAAGTTAGAGTCCAAAACAAGGGAAAAAGTGTTTGGAAAAGTAGATACGACGGAGACGTGTCAACAACCCCAAGCTTAAACCTTTGCTTGTCCTCAAGCAATTCAGTTGATAAACTGAAAGTGATAAAGAAAACTTTTACAAACTCTTTTTGCTCTTGTTGTTGTAAATACGTAAAGCCATCATTCAAGTTTTCAGCAAAGATTATAAACTAACCATATTCACAATAACGCTTAGGTCTCATGTTTACTCATATCAATGGCATGATCAACTAGCGAGCAATAATAATAAATCTCGGATGACAACACTTTCTCAAAACAATCATAATATGATATAACAAGATGGTATCTCGCTAGCCCTTTCTGAGGCTGCAAAACATAAAAGCAGAGCACCTTTAAAGTTCAAGGACTGACTAGACATTATAATTCATGGTAAAAGAGATCGAGTCAAGTCATACTCAATGTAAACTAATAGTAATGAATGCAAATGACAGCGGTGCTCTCCAACTGGTGCTTTTTAAAAAGAGGATGATGACTCAACATGAAAGTAAATAGATAGGCCCTTCGCAGAGGGAAGCAGGGATTTGTAGAGGTGCCACAGCTCAGTTTTGAAATAGAGGTGAATAATATTTTGAGCGGTATACTTTCATTGTCAACATAACAATGAAGAGATGGAGATATCTTCCATGCTACACACATTATAGGCAGTTCCCAAGCAGAATGGTGAAGTTTATACTCCCCCTCCACCAACAAGCATCAATCCATGGCTTGCTCGAAACAACGAGTGCCTCCAACTAACAAGAGTCCCAGGGGGAGTTTTGTTTGCAATTATTTTGATTTAGTTTGCATAAAGCATGGGACTGGGCATCCCGGTGACCAGCCATTTTCTCGTGAGTGAGGAGCGGAGTCCACTCCTCTTGAGAATAACCTACCTAACATGGAAGATACGGACAACCCTAGTTGATACATGAGCTATTCGAGCATACAAAACAGGATATTTATTTGAAGGTTTAGAGTTTGACACATACAAATTTACTTGGAATGGCAAGTAGATACCGTATATAGGTAGGTATGGTGGACTCATATGGAATAACTTTGGGGTTTATGGAGTTGCATGCACAAGCAGTATTCCCGCTTAATACAGGTGAAGGCTAGCAAAAGACTGGGAAGCGACCAGCTAGAGAGCGACAACAGTCATAAACATGCATTAAAATTAATCAATACCGAATGCAAGCATGAGTAGGATATAATCCACCATGAACATAAATATCGTCAAGGCTATATAATCCACCATGGGGTGCGTGCGAAGAACTCAACCTCCCCAGTCTTCCTACCCGCCAATCTCATGGCCTAGATCGACGAACAGGAAGGAAATGGGACACAACAGTTTACCTAGGTTCAGGCCACCTTGCGGTGTAAAACCCTACTCCTGCATTGTGGTGGATTGGCCTCGAGGTGGGCTGTGGATGAACTAGTACAGTGGAAGAACAACCTCAGGTAGTCTGTTCTTGTGTTGGTGTCAACTGGTGAGGGTTTGAATCGATCCCCCCCTATGGCGGTGGCTAAGCTATATTTATAGTGGCCTTGGTCCTCTTCCCAAATGAAGGCAGGAAGGGAACCCACGACGTCCAAATTCGGAGGGAGACAACTAGTACATCTTATCCTGACAAAAGTATTCTTCGCCTGCAAAGCTTCTAGTTGTGACGCTGTAGTGGGATCGACGATGACCTCTGTCCTGTCGTCCTGGCGTTCTTGGTCTTGTTGCATAGGAATGGAAACCTTTGGCTGATTCCTCGGGACCCTGCGCCTGCGCTTGCCTCCTATGCACGAAAGAGGAAACTGCTATCCTGCGCCCGCTGGCGCCTGCATGGCCTTGGTCATCACGACTCACGTCATCTAAAACTCATGAGGCGAGGCTTTCATGGAAATCTCCGCTCCTCAGGAGCCAGCCTGAGACGGCTGCTCATTCTGTAGGTCTTGGTGTTGTCTGCCTCGCAAGGCCTGGCCCCTCGCGAGGGTATTGAGTATATTGATGTTGAAGGTGGGTTGTACAGGGCCATCGATGGAGACATGCCGTGGGCCTAGGCAGGCAAGTCTGGATACCCCCATTCCCAGAACACCGACAAAGGCTGTGACGCCCCGTCACCGATGCGCCAGGTGTCCTGCAGTCATTCGCCATCAATGCCATGTCATTTTCTTGCGTGCTTCACTTTGCCATGTCATCATGTGCATTGTATCATCATGTTTTCAAAACTTGCATATGTTCAGGTCTCCCAGCATTCTCCGTTGTCCATTCTAAGCACAAACAGTCTCACACGCACCCGCCGCACCTTCCATTTCTCATTCCGTGAGCGGGTGAAAAACTTTCTCAGAATGGTCCGAGAGTTGACATGTGGCCTTGGCACATCATTGGTAGACTGCCTGTCAAATTTCGTTCCATTTGGAGCTCGTTCGATGCCCCAATGGTTAACCGTGTTAACCGCCGGACCCCTCTCTCTTTGCAGCCCAGCACCCCTCCACAACAGCCCACTAGCCCATCTAAACCCGCCTCCATGCTCTTTGCTGTTGGATCACGACCGCGTGAGCGAAAACTGCACATCAATATCCCTGTCCTAGCTCCCTATGCCTATATAAACATCTCCCCCACTCAAAATTGTGGGCAAACCCTAGCCCTCCTCCTCCGCGCCACCGGACATGTCCGCCGACGGCCGGGCACGTCTAGCCGCCACCCGCAATGAATCGTGCGCTGCCACGTCGCCTCCACCGCGCCCCGCTGCCGTAGGGCCTGTGAACCCATCGCCAGCCCGCCGAGCCCGTTCGTCGCCCGAGTGCTCGCCCCGCGCTCCCGCTCCTTGCAGGCGCCGACCCGCCACCGACCTCGTAGTGCACCGCTGCCCACCTCGCCCGAGCCGCCTCCAAGCCTACCGCAGTCTCTGTCCCGTGCCTTCCTCTTCGCCCGCTCGTCCCTGCCCACCTCTGCCATATCCCGCTGTCACCCCGAGCCCCCGTCAACCAGCGCCCAGATCCGGGCGAGTCGGGCCTGAATTTGCCGCCTCCCTCACCCGGTGTCACCACCTCGCTGGACCCGTCGCATCCTCACCGCCGGCGACCGTCTCCGGTCACCTCCGACCTCACCGCGGGCAGTCGCCCAGATCTGCTCGGCTCCCACCCTGGATGTCCTCGACCCCTGATCCAAATGGCCGCTCCATCCCGGATCTCCTTGTCCCGTTGACTTTCGTGAGGGTATATTTTCTACTAAGTCCCCAGTTTTTCAACAGCATATGTGCAGGTTTGAATTGCTATAACTCCGTGCTTGTGGCTCCGATTTGCGCATATGTTATATAGAAATGTTCACCTCCGAGTGCTCTAGACGATGGTGTTGTTTGCATGTATGTTACCATTCATCTTGATGCCTTAGTCATCGTTGCAAAAGTGCTAAATTTTATAATCTTATGGAAATTGTCATAACTTGCTGATTTGTCTTTTTCATAGCATTTTTTGTGTCTATCATTTGAGCATCATGTCAACATGTTTTAGGAGCATATTCATGCCATTGTTAAGGTGGTGCAATCCATGTATTTTTATGTGCCCTATGGTTACTAGCACAAGCATGCAAAGTAGGGTACCTGCTGTTGCTGATTTCAGTGACTTGATTTCTGCTATGTCTGAATCTGCTACATTATGTTGCCATGTTAAGTTGATGCTATAAGTGAATCCGTGCATAATCTTTAGATGCTCGGTAAGGATATTTTGTAGATCCTGTTATGCTCTATGCATCCATGCCATTGTTTGCAATTATGGCCTACAATAGCTTGTCATTACCATGCTCTCAAGTTGCTAAATAATGTTTCTGTCAGCCTGTTATCAGTAAGTTCAGTTTTTCCATGTGAATAGCTAGTGTTCTATGTATCCTATGACCATGTTATTGCCATGAGTAGCTGCACATATATGCCTTCTTGTTGTTGGTTCTAATCACATGCCATGATATGCTTTATGTTGAGTTAACCAAGCTGGCAAACATGCATACTTGTCGCTATTTCTGCCATGTTCAGTTTATTCCACTAAGTCTGTGAATCTGTTATTATTTGTATTCTTAACATGATGCTTTGAGCATGTTCTAGAGGTTTCTAGCAGTATCTCAGTGATCATGTTTTGTATTGCTATACCTGTGTATGCTTGCCATGCCCTTTGATGCCATGAAATGTTCATGTAGCATAAACTTTTATTGTCTCAAAGTGTGCATTGTGAATCTGTTTGTAGCCTTCCTCTGTTTTTCACACAGTCTGAGAATCTGTTGTGACTTGTTTACTTGTCTTTATGATTGCCATTGATCTATGGCTTATATGGAGATGCTTAGTAACCATGTTTTGCTATGTTTAACCTGTACTTTAATGCCATGCTTTTTTACCTTGTTCTTGCACCGTAGAATCATTGGTTCATGCCTCCAACATGTCAACATATTATTTCTGCTCCCATGTATGCCATGTTTTTCACTAAGTCTTAATCTGTGTTGTAAAGTTGCTTTTTGTATTGAACTCACTGGAATAATCCTGATACCTATGTACATGAATCTAGTTGTTATTTCAAGCATGTAATATGTACTTTGAGTGCATATCAAGTTTGTGTCCATATGTTTCCTGTAGCATGTTGTTTCCTTGATTGCAAAGTGCTTAGTTGTTGTTTTGGGTCGATTGTGTTTGAAACTTGTATTGAGTATATGTGTTGGACCGCTACTCTGTTTTGAGCATGCTCTATATGAAACTTGCTTCGTTCTACATGTAGTTTCATGTTACCTTGTTGCATCCTTGTTTTGGAGTGTTTGTGATGTTGTTTTGCTTGCATTTGCATCAATGCCATGTTTAACTTGTTTTCCTCATATCTTCTAAGCCGTAGCTCCGAATTAAATGAACTTTATGTGTAACTAGACTAGAAAGATGCGTAGATCATCATGGTACACTTTAACTTGCTGTTTAACAACTTCAACATAATGTGTAATTCAGATCTGGACCAATTTCGAAATTTGCATATGGGGAGTTTCCAGAATTGGTTTATGTTGATTCCGGCCTCATTTAAACTTGCTTTGATGTGTGGATCTCGTATGCATCATCTCTTGCCATGAGTAGCATCATGTAGCCTTGTCATGCATCATAGTTGCTTGAGCATCATGTCATGTTTATGTGTTGTGTGTTTACCATGTTGTTTGCTCCTTTCCGGTTGTGCTCCTTCTCGATAGTTCCTGCTTCGTTGCGATCGTGAGGATTCGTTCGACTATGCCCGTTCGTCTTCTTCATGGACTCATTCTTTTTCCTAGCGGGATTTCAGGCCAGATGACCGTCACCTTGGATCTCAGTACTATCTTTGCTATGCTAGTTGTCTCGATGCTATCGTTATGTCGTGCTACATACCACTTGTTTATCAAGTCTCCCAATATGCCATGATAGCCTCTAACCTTTTCCACCAACCTAGCAAACCGTTTTTGGCTATGTTACCGCTTTGCTGAGCCCCTCTTATAGCATTGCTAGTTGTAGGTGCAGTGCAGGTTGTTCCATGTTGGGACATGGATATCTTGGGATATCATAATATCTCTTATTTAATTAATGCACATATATACTTGGTAAAGGGTGGAAGGATCAGCCTTATGCCTGGTGTTTTGTTCCACTCTTGCCGCCCTAGTTTCCTTCATACCGGTGTTATGTTCCTTGAGTTTGCGTCCCTAACACAGTGAGGGTTTATGGGCCCCTCTAGACAGTTCGCTTTGAATAAAACTCTTCCAGCAAGGCCCAACATTGGTTTTAACATTTTCCAACATAATAATACTGAATTAATTAATTAACTCATAGGGTGTCATGAACCCGAGGATTCTTTATTCCACATAAACAGGGGGCACTGTTGATGGTGTTGGTCCCAAACTAGAGTCGTGTGCGGCTTTCCCCGGGGCAACTTGGGTCTCAGTTGCTCTACATTGTGCTCATCCGGTCATGGCCTCAGTATAGATATGCGCGGCTACTATTAGGGTGTCGGCGTGCCGTGAGGTCTTGCTGGAGTTGTTTTACCATTGTCGAAATGTCTTGTGGACTAGGATTCCAAGTCTGAACGGAGGGTCCCGAGATGGAGGATTGTCTCCGCAGATAGTGAGCTTGTCATGGGCTAAGTTGGGACACCCCTGCAGGGTTTAAACTTTCGAGAGCCGTGCCCGCGGTTATGTGGCAGATGGGAATGTTTAATGTCCGGTTGTAGAGAACTTGACACCAGATTCAAATTAAAACAAACCAATTGTGTGCGCAACCGTGACCGTCTCTTTTCGAGTGGGTCGAGAAGAGAACATGGTGGGGTTATGTTTGAATGTAAGTAGTTCAGGATCACTTATTGATCGTTACTAGTTTGCAACCGTTTGCGTAGTTTCTCATCTTATTCATGTACTCGTAAGTTTGCCACCATATAATACTTAGTGCTGCTGCAACCTCACCACTTATCCATTCCATAGCCATTAAGCTTTGCTAGTATTGATACCCATGTAATGGGATTGCTGAGTCCTCGTGGCTCACAGATTAATACAACCACAGTTGCAGGTATAGGTAACGCGATGATCATGACACAAGAGCGATGTTTACTTGTTTTAGAGTTCTTGTTCTACTTCTCCTTTGTTCAGGGGTAGGTTCCTGGTCAACATCCTGGGCTAGCACGGTGGATGCCGTTTGAGTTTCTGTTTTTGTTTCATCCGTAGCCGGATGTTGTTCTCATATATGATGTTTGATGTATTCTTGTGGCATTTTATGCCCTTTGTATGTATCCCCAGATATTATGCAATGGTACGTGGTAATGATATCCACCAGACAAAGCATTTCAATATGCGGCTCTATCCTTCGTGGGATCTTCGAGTTCCTCTCGGATAGGATCACATATTGGACGTTACAAAGGGCAACTAAATCAGTGCCTGTGGCCTCCCCTGCTCAAGCTAATGTTCCATCCCAGCAAAATGTTTCTGAGGAAGGTAAAATCCCTTGCTCGGAGCCCCAAGCTTCTCAGTCTCATGAAGAACCAAAAGTTTGGGCATCTCAAACTATTCAACAAGCACAGATTCCTGATGAACAACCTCAACCTGATCCAGTACTTGATTCAGCCTCAGTGCCTACCGAGAAGGAACTTGTTGTGTTCCTACTGTCCCTGCAGTTCCCTCTATTGTTGTAGCGACTAGACCTCAAACAGTCTGATCTCTATGTATAAGTGTCATCCTTGGATCGGTAATGCTGACACATAGAATACTCGAAGGATTTATAGCAGAGTGGCAATCACACACTTATTACATTGAATGTCTCAAAAGATAACTTATTACAATAAATATGGCTTAAGGCCATCTAATACGATAACAGCAAAAGGCTTGGAAGATAAAGTGAGTCCATCAACTCCAACGGCATCACTGAGAGAAAGACCACGACCTAAGGCTCCTTACTCGTCGTCTGAAAAATCTGCAACATGATACGTTGCATCCCGAAAACGGGTCAGCACATAGAATATGATGGCAAGGTAACACAAGAGAGTAATGAACAATGTATAGCTATCACTATATGCATATATGGCTGGTGGAGGTTGTATGGTTAATACGTTTTGCGAAAAGCCAATTTTCCCTACTGCAAAGGAATAAATTTTATTTAACTATCATGTTAGTTGTTAAACATTGAGAAGGTTCACCCAACTCAATCGCAATTAAAATTAATCACCCTTAAACCCAATCAAATTAAATTAAGAGTGATGAGATCCACATGATAATCCAAGAACTAGATACTCAAGATGTCCATAACCGGGGACATGGCTAACCATGATTAGTTTGTACACTCTGCACAGGTTTGTGCACTTTTCCCCACAAGACTCAATCTCCTCCGTTGGATTTAACGCACTACAAGGTGTTTGAGAAACGGATGGCCGAGACACAGTCTTTCAGAAGCGTCAGCACCTTACGATGGGTAGACCGGTACACCTACATCCACTACATCGGCTAGTCTACCATTGTAAGAGTTCACACGACTTAATCAACTATGCTAGAGCCCATTATAGCTTGTGGCTGCACATGAAAGTTTCCAGCATGGATAATCTTATGATCCCTTTGAGCCTGGGTGGCTGTCCATAGGAGAATCACACGGTACCCCGGGATTTCCAAAAATACAGGCAATCACTAGGTTCCCTAGGTGCCTCAATCCACCTAGATGTGTATTAAAGTCGCCACCTTAAGTAACCATTAAATTAACAATCTCACATCTGTAATGAAAACACTCAAACCCAATCCACGTCTACAAGCATAGCATAGCAATAGAAGCAACATAGAAGTAACTCCCAGGGTTTGATAATAAACAGGTGAATAGGTACTACCTCAACTACTTCCCAACCCCACAATTTAATTCAGATCCTAAACATGCAATGTTTGAGGGTTGATCTAATGCAATGAAAACTGGGTAGGAAGAGGTATCAAAGTGTTACTTGCCTTGCTGATGATCCGCGAAACATAGAGACTTGATGTAGCACACTTTGCACTCCGGGTACTCTATCACAATCAAACAAGCATACAATAAGCAATCAAGAAAAAGCACGGGTAAAACTCAAATGAGAGATCTAACCAGAAAGTTCAACTTAAGAACTCCTGTTGGAAAAAAGAATCAAATCAAACGAAGCAACAAAACTTAAACGGCGAGACAAACAAGCTTCGTTTACTAATCTGGACCCAGGTCAAATTTTACAGTAGCAAAAACTTTTTTCAGTTGGTTAAACGGAAAGAGGGTTTTGAGAAGAAACTCTAGGCGCTTGAATCACCTGATTTCGAAAAACGAGCGAAAAGTTATACTAAAACGAAAATCGGATCAGGAATCGCGATCGAAAATAATTGCGGAAAATCCGAGAAAAACAAAAACTGACGAACAGGCTAACGAACGAACGTCTGTTATCTGCGGCTAAACGGTGAAAACCGTTCTCAAAACTGAATGTAAAAACGGGCGTTCGCTAAATAACTAAACCGAAAAAATAAACCGAACCGTATCTAAAATAAGAACGGATCTAGAGTTTACGAAATAAAAATGATCGATTTAAAAAAAAGGCAGCTACCTCGAACTCCGGCGGGATCCGGCGAGTCAGCGGGGCGGGGCGGATGGCGGGGCGGCGACGCGGGCGGCGGCGGGCTCCAGCGCGAGCGGCGACGCGGGGCGGGTTGAACGGGCTGGGGCGGTGACTTTTAAAGGCCTGGCCTGAGAAGTCCTGGCCGAATACGGCCCTAAGTCGGTTGGCTTTTTTTAAATAATTTCAACGCGCAGAAAAAGAAAGAAAAGAAATACTAAACGGACTCCAAAAATCCCGAAATAAATTTTCCCCGTCCTCTAAAAATGAGCCGAACAAGGTGAACATTTATTTGGGCCTAAAATGCAATTTTGAAAATGCACTTTTTTTCCTAATTCAAATAAAATAGCGACAAAACTCCGAATAAAAATCTTATTTGATTTTAATATTAAATCTCTGATATTTCTTTATTTTGAGGAAGTCATTTTATCCTCTCTCTTTTATTTTTTATAAAAGAAATAATTCAGAGAAAAATAATTGAAATCAAACGATTCTCTTTTCATAATTCGAGAAAATCTCAAATATGAAAATAACAAAATCCCCAACTCTCTCCGTAGGTCCTTGAGTTGCGTGGAATTTCTAGGATCAACCAAAATGCAATAAAACATGGTGTGCAATGATGCTCTAATGCATAACATTCCAAATTGAAAATTTGGGATGTTACAAACCTACCCCCCTTAAGATGAATCTCGCCCTCGAGATTCGGGTTGGCTAGAAAATAGGTGAGGGTGATCCTTTCGTAAGTCTTCTTCTCATTCCCAAGTGGCTTCATCCTCGGTGTGGTGACTCCACTAAAGCTTGCAAAATTTGATAACCTTGCTGTGTGTAACTCGGCGGCAAACTCGAGTATCTTGACTGGTTTCGCCGCGTAGGTCAAATCGCTATCTAACTGTATTGCTTCTAGCGGCACTGTATCTCTCAGAGGAATTTCAGCCATCTCCGCATGGCACTTCTTCAACTGAGAAATGTGGAACACATCGTGAACTCCGAACAATCCTTCTGGTAATTCCAACTTGTAAGAAACTTCTCCCATACGTTCCAAAACTCTGTATGGTCCCACAAAATGTGGTGCTAACTTTCCCTTAACTCCAAAACGCTTCACTCCTCAGAGTGGTGATACTCGAAGATACACTCTGTCTCTGACTTCGTAGGTTGTCTCCTTGCGTTTCGAATCCGCATAACTCTTCTGCCTGGATTGGGATACCTTGAGTCTATCACGAATCAGCTTAACCTTCTCTTCAGACTCTTTAATCAAATCTGGTCCAAACAACTGTCGGTCCCCAACTTCGTCCCATAACAACGGTGTTCTGCACCTCCTTCCGTACAGTGCTTCAAAAGGGGCCATCTTCAAACTGGCTTGATAACTATTGTTAAAAGAGAAATCTGCATAAGGCAAATTATCGTCCCAACTAGATCCATAGTCTAGCGCACAAGCTCTCAACATGGCCTCCAGAATTTGATTTACTCTTTTAGTCTGTCCATCTGTTTGCGGGTGAAAAGCTGTAATGAACTTTAGTCTGGTTCCCAAAGTTTCATGCAACTGATTCCAAAACATTGAAGTAAACTGGGTTCCTCTATCTGATACAATGGTCCTCGGAACTCCATGCAGACATACGATCCTGGTCATATAAATCTTTGCCAACTTAGCACTAGTGTAAGTGGTCTTTACTGGGATGAAATGAGCTACTTTCGTCAATCGATCAACTGCAACCCATATCGAGTCATAGCCTGAACGAGTCCTGGGCAATCCCGTGATAAAATCCATGCCTAGTTTATCCCACTTCCATTCGGGTATAGGCAATGGCTGTAGCAATCCTGTTGGCTTCTAATGTCGTGCCTTCACTCTCTGACATACATCACAAACTGCTACATACTCCGCAATATCCTTCTTCATACCGGTCCACTAGAAACTGTTCTTCAAATCCAGATACATCTTGGTATTTCCTTGGTGAATCGAATATGGCGAATCATGGGCCTCTTGCAGAATCAACTTCCTGATCTCCTAATCTTTCGACACATATACGCGGTCCTCAAAACATAAAGTATCGTGCTCATCCTCACGAAATCCCTTGGCTTTTCCTTTGCTCATCCTTTCCTTTATTTCAGCAATCTCCTTGTCCATCTTTTGCGCTTCTCTGATCTTATCCATCAAAGTGGACTGAATCTCCAAAGCTGCTACATAACCTCTCGGAGCTATCTCCAAACATAGCTCAAGAAGGTCTTCTGCTAACTCCCTGGGTAATCCTCCGGTCATGAGGGTATTTACATGACTCTTGCGGCTCAACGCATCGGCTACTACATTAGATTTTCCGGGATGATAGTGCAACTTTATGTCATAATCCTTAATGAGTTCCAACCATCTCCTCTGCCTGAGATTTAAATCCTTCTGTGTGAAGGTATGCTTCAAACTTTTGTGATCCGTGTATACCTCACAATGGTTTCCGATGAGAAAATGTCTCCATGTCTTCAACGCATGCACTACGGCTGCTAACTCCAAATCATGCGTAGCATAGTTTAACTCGTGGGGTTTAAGATGTCGTGAGGCATATGTAACAACTCTTCCTTCCTGCATAAGCACGGCTCCAAGTCCTCGGCGAGAAGCATCGCAATACACTTCATAATCCTTGCGTTGATCTGGTAGAATCAACACCGGTGATGTAACCAAGCGTCTCTTCAACTCCTGGAAACTGGCCTCACATTCCTCAGTCCAATTGAATTTGGTGTCCTTCTTTAACATCTCCATCATGGGTTTAGCAATCTTTGACAAATTCTTAATGAACCTCCGGTAGTATCCTGCGAGTCCAAGAAAACTTCGGATCTCTCCAACTATCGTGGGTGCTTCCCAATTTGTCACGGTGACAACTTTGTTGGGGTCTACTGCTATTCCTTCTCCGGATATAACATGTCCAAGAAATCCAAATACCTTCAACCAAAACTCACACTTGCTGAACTTGGCGTATAACTGATGTTCCCTGAGCTTGCCAAGTACCAAATGCAAGTGTTCTTTATGTTCTTCTTCATTCTTCGAGTAGAGCAAAATATCATCAATGAACACAATGATGAACTTATCCAAAAACTCCATAAACACTTTGTTCATCTTGTTCATAAAATAGGAAGGTGCGTTAGTCAGGCCAAATGACATAATGGTATACTCATATAGCCCATACCTTGTGGTAAAAGCTGTCTTAGGTATGCCCTGCTCTTGAATCTTCAACTGGTGATAACCTGATCACAGATCGATCTTGGAAAACACTTTAGCTCCTTGCAGTTGATCAAACAAATCATTGATCATCGGCAGTGGGTACTTGTTCTTGATCGTTACTTCATTTAATCCACTAGAAGTACTGGTGATCCCCAAGGTGATGAGCTTGGGCGAATATATCCCTTATCCAGTAACTCCTTAATCTGCTTCTTAATTTCTTCCAAAAATCCTGTGCAGGCATCCTGTACGGTCTCTTAGATATTGGTCCCATGCCTGGAAAAAGTTCTATGAAAAACTCTATGTCTCTATCCGGTGGCATGCCTGGCAACTCTTCTGGAAATACATCCGGAAATTCCTTAACCACTAGTCCTTCCTCCTGTACTACTCCCGATAAGTAATTTACTTGAGTCCTATTCGGCACATGCCGGGATACATACTTGATCCTTCTTCCTTCTGGGGTGGTGAGTAAAATCGTCTTACTGGCGCAATCGATGTTTCCTCCATATATCGATAGCCAATCAATACCCAGAATCACATCCAAACCTTGCGATTCCAAAATTATCAGATCAGAGGGGAAAACATGCCTACCTATGGCCAATGGCATCTGAAAACATCCATGGCTTGCCATATACTCTGCTCCAGGTGAGGTTACTAACATGGGTGTCTTAAGTACTCTAGTGGGCAGGTTATACTTATCGACAAATCCCCTCGATATGTATGAATGAGATGCACCAGTATCAAAAAGAACGACTGCAGTAAAAGACTCAAACAAAAACTTACCTATTACTGGCTTAGATCCTTCTTGGCGGGTGTTGCCAGGCTGGAACGGTTCTGTCCGCTACTTCCTCCATTACCATTGCCATTCTTGGGAGCATTATGGTTGTGCGAACTTCCCCCATTATGTGTGTGGCCTCCATGGTTATGAACAAGTCCTCCCGAGTTCGGGGTGAAACGGGGTCACTGCTGGGCTCCAGAATTATACTTCCCATGTCCATACTTCCTCTTGCGGCTATCAATATGCTGTTGCTTCCCTTCAAGCATGAGAGCTCTATCCACCAACTCCTGGTAGTTATTGAAATTTGCTACCATCAGCTACATGCTTAGCTCATCATTCAGTACCTCTAGAAACTTCTCCTTCTTAGCTGCATCCGTAGAAACGTCATCTGGAGCAGAATGTGCTAACTTGCTAAACTCATCCACATACTGGCCAACAGTGCGTCCTCCTTGGAGTAAGTTGTGAAACTCATGCTTCTTCATGGCCATAGCTCCTGCTGATACATGGGCAGTACGGAAAGCTTCCTGGAACTGATCCCATGTGACAGTGGCTATAGGGTAAGTGATAGTGTAATTCTCCCACCATGAGGCTGCTGGTCCATCCAATTGGTGTGTGACAAAACACACCTTCTCAGCATTTGTGTATCCTGCAGTGGTTAACTCCCTTCCAATCATCTGCAACTATCGGCTCGGTGCTACTGGAGAACATCGGCGGCTGCAACCTCAGAAAACGGGCTAAGTTGTCAACTGGTGGTGGTGGTGGCGGCGGTGCGTTGTTGTTGTTGTTGTTATTGTTGCCTTGGTTCTGAACTAATAGCTGCATCAGGGTATTCTGCTGCTAGATCAACTGAGTGAGCTCCGGTGGAAAGGTAAATCTAGGGTCACGTCTCGGAGGCATCTGAGGGTTTTTAGAGAGAATAGAATAGAATAGAATGAGGTCTAGTGAGAAAACACTACCCATATGCACATGAGACAAACACAATCATATCACTCAATCAATCAAGAAAGGGCATACAATTGGTCTAGAACTATCGTTAGAAAGTGCTTGGACTATACTATTTACATGGTAGACTACTACTGCTGCTTTGGTGGTCAACTAGAAATATTGATCGGTCGAAGACTCCATGACATCTGCTCCAGCCTCATCAACATAGTCATCATCGCTATCGTCAAGGTCCGAATCGGTGTCGTCGATGATGATGTAGTCCTCCGGACAAATCTCCTTGGGTTCTTCGTCTTCTCCTCCTGGCACGGGGTCTCCCGTAAATACTCCTAGCTTACTTTCCAGGTCATCATTCCTTTCCACTAGTACGACGATTTCCTCCTCATAATCTTCACGAGTAGCCTTGAGTTCCTCTTCAAGCTCTGTGATCCTGGTCATTGCCTTCTTCAGATCTATCATGCCTGCGCACATCTGGATCTCCTGGCGGCGAATATGCTGGTTTAACTCCTGGGTGAAAGCTGCAATGGATCTATCCTTCCTAGTGCTAATCATCTCCCATTACTCATCTCGGCGCCCACAAATCTGGTAGATAGTATCCTTGAGATCCTTGTGGTAAACTTCTCCAATGCGTCCCAGGGTGATGTGAGCTGCCATACTCATTCCTAGACTCCAGGATGGTGCATCAAAGGAAAACTCTATGGGTTTGGTGCCTGGCACAAATGTCCTTCCTGGAACTTGAACTTGAATCATCCATCGCTCCTCTTCTGGTAAAGTGGCGTTGTAAGTCCTGGTGAAGCTTGGTATTCCAATGTTTAAGTACGTAGTGACTTCATTCAAGTGTCTTCCAAAGGGGATGTCTTCATCCGGTTGCGCAAACTTGTTCCTTGCGTCTGCCATCCTAAAGAGTAGAAAAAGGAGAGGAGTTAGAAATGAGAAGAGAAGAGTGATCTAGGGCTTTAGCTTAGTGGTCGTGTACTACAGTCAGCGTGTGCTCTGATACCATCTTTGTAGCGACCAGACCTTAAACAGTCTGATCTCTGTGTATAAGTGTCATCCCTGGATCGGTAATGCTGACACACACAGTACTCAAAGGATTTATAACAGAGTGGCAATCACACACTTATTACATCGAATGTCTCAAAAGAGAACTTATTACAATAAATATGGCTTAAGGCCATCTAATACGATAATAGCGGAAGGCTTGGAAGATAAAGTGAGTCCATCAACTCCAACGGCATCAGTGAGTGAAATACCGTGACCTAAGGCTCCTTACTCGTCATCTGAAAACTCTGCAACATGATACGTTGCAGCCCGAAAATGGGTCAGCACATAGAATATGCTGGCAAGGTAACACAATAGAGTAATGAACAATGTAAAGCTATCACTATATGCATATATGGCTGGTGGAGGCTGAATGGTTAATAGGTTTTGCGAAAAGCCAATTTTTCCCTACTGCAAAGGAATACATTTTATTTAACTATCATGGTAGTTGTTAAACATTAAGAAGGTTCACCCAACTCAATCCCAATTAAAAGTAATCATCCTTAAACCCAATCAAATTAAATTAAGAGTGATGAGATCCACATGATAATCCAAGAACTAGATACTCAAGATGTCCATAACTGGGGACACGGCTAACCATGATTAGTTTGTACACTCTGCAGAGGGTTGTGCACTTTTCCCCACAAGACTTGATCTCCTCCATTGGATTTCTCGCACTACAAGGTGTTTGAGAAACGGATGACCAAGACACAATCTGTCAGAAGCGTTAGCACCTCACGATGGAAAGACCGGTACACCTACATCCCCTACATCTGCTAGTCTACCACTGTAAGAGTTCACACGTCTTAATCAACTATGCTAGAGCCCATAATAGCTTGTGGCTGCACACGGAAGTTTCGAGCATGAATAATCTTATGATCCCTTTGAGCCTGGGTGGCGGTCCATAGGAGAATCACACGGTACCCCGGGATTTCCAAAAATACAGGCAATCACTGGGTTCCCCAGGTGCCTCAATCCACCCAGATGTGTATTAAAGTTGCCACCTTAAGTAACCATTAAATTAACAATCTCACATCTGTCATGAAAACACTGAAACCCAATCCACATCTACAAGCATAGCATAGCAATATAAGCAACGTAGAAGTAACTCCCAGGGTTTGATAAGAAACAGGTGAATAGGTACTACCTCAACTACTTCCCAACCCCACAATTTAATTCAGATCCTAACCATGCAATGTTTGAGGGTTGATCTAATGCAATGAAAACTGGGTAGGAAGAGGTATGATCAAAGTGTTACTTGCCTTGCTGATGATCCGCGAAACCTAGAGACTTGATGTAGCACGGTTCGCACTCCGGGTACTCTATCGCAATCAAACAAGCATACAATAACCAATCAAGTAAAAGCATGGGTACAACTCAAATAAGAGATCTAACTAGAAAGTTCAACTTAAGAACTCCGGTTGGCAAAAAGAATCAGGTCAAACGAAGCAACAAAAGTCAAACGGCGAGAGAAACAAGCTTCGTTTACTAATCTGGACCTAGGTCAAATTTTACAGTAGAAAAAACTTGTTTAAGTTGGTTAAACGGAAAGAGGGTTTCAAGAAGAAACTCTAGGCGCTTGAATCGCCTGATTCCGATAAACGAGCGAAAAGTTATACTAAAACGAAAATCGGATCAGGAATCGCGATCGAAAATAATCGCGGAAAATCAGAGAAAAAGAAAAATTGACAAACGGGCTAACGGTGAAAACCGTTCGCAAAACCGAACGTAAAAACAGGCGTTCGCTAAATAACTAAACCGAAAAACCGAACCGAATCTAAAAGAAAACGGATCTAGGTTTTACGAAATAAAACCGATCGGTTTTAAAAAAACAGGCAGCTACCTCGAATTCCGGCGGGATCCGGCGAGTCGGCGGCGGCGGGAGCTCCGGCGAGGCGGTGTGGGGCGGCGTGGGTGGCGGGGCGGCGGTGGGCTCCAGTGCGAGCGGCGGCGCGGGGCGCGGGCAGCGGTGCGCGGCGGCGGCGGCGCTTAGGATTAGGGTTCGGGTGGCGGGGCGGGTTGAACGGGTTGGGGCAGCGGCTTTTAAAGGCCTGACCGGAGAAGTCCTGGCCAAATACGACCCTAAGTTGGTTGGCTTTTTTTAATAATTTGGACGCACAGAAAAAGAAAGAAAATAAATACTAAACGGACTCCAAAAATCCCGAAATAAATTTTCCCCTTCCTCTAAAACTGAGCCGGACAAGGTGAACATTTATTTGGGCCTAAAATGCAATTTTGAAAAACTCACTTTTTTCCTAATTCAAATAAAATAGCGACAAAATTCCGAATAAAAATGTTATTTGATTTTGATATTAAATCTTTGATATTTCTTTATTTTGAGGAAGTCATTTTATCCTCTCTCTTTTATTTTTAATAAAAGAAATAATTCAGAGAAAAATAATTAAAATCAAACGATCCTCTTTTCATAATCCAAGAAAATCTCAAACATGAAAATAACGAAATCCCCAACTCTCTCCGTAGGTCCTTGAGTTGCGTGGAATTTCTAGGATCAACCAAAATGCAATAAAACATGATATGCAATGATGCTCTAATGCATAACATTTCAAATTGAAAATTTGGGATGTTACAATTGTGCTACCAGCTCCATCACTACTCAATTTCTCTATCGACACAGCGCCAAGAATGCTAGATATTGGTCCGTCCGGACATAAATCTATTTCCGCTCGCCGTACTTGTTGGGGAACGTAGTATATCAAAAATTCCTACGATCATGCAAGATCTGTCTAGGAGAAGCATAGCAGCGAGTGGAGAGAGTGTGTCTACGTAACCTCGTACACAGAAAGCGGAAGTGTTTAGTAACGAGGTTGATGTAGTCGAACGTCTTCGCGATCCAACCAATCCAAGTAGCAAACATACGGCACCTCCGCTTTTAGCACACGTTCAGATCGATGACATCCCTAGGGATCTTGATCTAGTTGAGGCCGAAGGAGAGTTCCGTCAGCACGACGGCGTGGCGACGGTGATGATGAAGTTACCAGCGCAGTGCTTCGCCTAAGCACTGCGACAATATGAACGAGGTGTGTAACTGTGGAGGGGGGTACCGCACACGGCTAAGACTAATTTTGGAGTGCCTGTGGGGTGCCCCCTTCCCATGTATATAAAGGATGGAGGAGGAGGAGGCCGTCCTAGAAGGGGCGCGCCTATAGGGGGAGTAGAACTAGGATTCCCAATCCTAGTTGGAGTCCCCTTCCTTCTACAAGAGGGGAGAGAGGGAAGGAGTAGGAGAGGGAGAAGGAAAGAGAGGGGGCACCGCCTCCTCCCTAGTATAGTTAGGACATGCCATGGGGGGGTAGCCAACCCTTGAGGCCCTTCTCTCCTTTCTCGTATGGCCCATTGAGGCCCACTACTTCCCCCGGCGAAGTCCCCTAGCTCTCCGGTACTCCGAAAAATACCTGAATCACTCTGAACCTTTCCGATGTCCGAATATAGCTTTCCAATATATCGATCTTTACCTCTCTACCATTTCAAGACTCCTCGTCATGTCCGGGATCTCATCCGGGACTCCGAACGACCTTCGGTCATCAAATCACATAACTCATAATACAAATCGTCATCGAACATTAAGCGTGCGGACCCTACGGGTTCGAGAACTATGTAGACATGACCGAGACACATCTCCGGTCAATAACCAATAGTGGAACCTGGATGCTTGTATTGGCTCCTACATATTCTATGAAGATATTTATCGGTCAAGCCGCATAACAACATACAGTTCCCTTTGTCATCGGTATGTTACTTGCCCGAGATTCGATCGTCGGTATCATCATACCTAGTTCAATCGCATTACCGGCAAGTCTATTTACTCGTTCCGTAATGCATCATCCCGCAACTAACTCATTAGTCACATTGCTTGCAAGACTCGTAGTGATGTGCATTACCGAGAGGGCCCAGAGATACCTCTCTGATACACAGAGTGACAAATCCTAATCTCGATCTATGCCAACTCAACAAACACCATCTGAGATACCTATAGAGCATCTTTATAATCACCCAGTTACGTTGTTACATTTGATAGCTCACAAGGTGTTCTTCCGGTATTTGGGAGTTGCATAATCTCATAGTAAGAGGAACATGTATAAGTCATGATGAAAGCAATAACAATAAAACTTAAATGATCATTTATGCTAAGCTAACGGATGGATCTTGTCCATCACATCATTCTCTAATGATGTGATCCCTTTAATCAAATGAAAACACATGTCTATGGTCCGGAAACTTAACCATCATTGATTAACGAGGTAGTCGAGTAGAGGCATACTAGGGACACTCTGTTTTGTCTATGTATTCACACATGTACTAAGTTTCCGGTCAATACAATTTTAGCATGAATAATAAATATTTACCATGATATAAGCAAATATAAATAACAACTTTATCATTGCCTCTAGGCCATATTTCATTCAGTCTCCCACTTGCACTAGAGTCAATAATCTAGTTCACATAGCCATGTGATTTAACACCAATAGTTCACATCTTTATGTGATTAGTTCACATATCCATGTGACTAATACCCAAAGGGTTTACATCGCTATGTGATTAACACCGAAGGAGTGATCATCTTTTGCTTGTGAGAGAAGTTTAGTCAACATGTCTGACACATTCAGAGCCGTATGTATTTTGCAAATTTACTATGTCTACAATGCTCTGCACGGAGCTACTCTAGCTAATCGCTCCCATTTTCAATATGTATCTAGATCAAGACTTAGAGTCATCCAGATCGGTGTCAAAGCTTGCATTGACGTAACTCTTTACGACGAACTCTTTGTTACCTCCATAACTGAGTAACATTTCCTTATTCCACTAAGGATAATTTTGACCGTTGTTCTGTGATCCACTTCTGGATCACTATTGTTCCCTCTTGCCAAACTCATGGTGAGGTACACAATAGGTCTGGTACATAGCATAGCATACTTTATATAACCTATGACTGAAGGATAGGGAATGACTTTCCATTCTATTTCTATTTTCTGCCGTGGTCGGGTTTTGAGTCTTTACTCAACTTCACACCTTGCAACACAGGAAAGAACTCCTTCTTTGACTTTTCCATTTTTAACTACTTCAAAAAATTATCAAGGTATGTAATCATTGAAAAATTTTATCAAGCATCTTGATCTATCTCTATAGATCTTGATGCTCTATATGTAAGCAGCTTCACCAGGGTCTTTCTTTGAAAAACTCCTTTCAAACATTCCTTTATGCTTTCCAGAAAATTCTACATTATTTCCAATTCACATATACTTATCAGAAATGTTGTAGTGCTCTCACTCACTTTCTTGTAAATACAGGCTTCACCGCAAGTCTGTATAAAACTATATGCTTTGATCAACTCATCATCGTGTATATTCCAACTCCGAGATGTTTGCACCAGTCCAAAGATGGATCGCTGGAGCTTGCACACTTTGTTAGCACCTTTATGATTGACAAAACCTTCTTGTTGTATCATATACAACTCTTCTTTAAGAAATACATTAAGCAATGCAGTTTTGACATCCATTTGCTAGATTTCATAAAATGTGGCAATTTCTAACATGATTCGGACAGACTATAGCATCGCTACGAGTGAGAAAATATCATCGTAGTCAACAGCTTGAACTTGTCGAAATTTTTTTGCGACAATTCGAGCTTTATAGATAGTAACACTACTCTCAGCGTCAGTCCTCCTCTTGAAGATCCACTTATTCTTCATGGCTTGCCGATCAACGGGCATGTCTACAAAAGTCCACACTTTGTTCTCATACATGGATTCTATCTCAGATTTCATGGCCTCAAGCAATTTTGCGGAATCTAGGCTCATCATCGCTTCCTCATAATTCGTAGGTTCGTCATGGTCTAGTAACATCACTTCTAGAACAGGATTACTGTAGCACTCAGGATTACTGTAGCAACTTGATCTGAAGTTTCATGATCATTATCATTAGCTTCCTCACTTATTGGTGTATGAATGACTGGAACTGATTTCTGTGATGGACCACTTTCCAATTCGGGAGAAGGCACAATTACCTCATCAAGTTCTATTTTCCTCCCACTCACTTCTTTCGAGAGAAACTCTTTCTCTAGAAAGGATCCATTCTTAGCAACAAAGATCTTGCCTTCGGATCTGTGATAGAAGGTGTACCCAACAGTCTCCTTTGAGTATCCTATGAAGACACATTTCTCCAATTTGGGTTCGAGCTTATCAGGTTGAAACTTTTTCACATAACCATCACAGCCCTAAACTTTAAGAAATGACAGCTTAGGTTTCTTGCCAAACCACAATTCATATGGTGTCGTCTCAACAGATTTAGATGGTGCCCTATTTAACGTGAATGCAGCTGTCTCTAATGCATAACCCCAAAATGATAGTGATAAATCGGTAAGAGACATCATAGATCGCACCATATCTAATAAAGTACGGTTATGACGTTCGGACACACCATTATTCTATGGTGTTCCAGGTGGCGTGAGTTGCAAAACTATTCCACAACGTTTCAAATGAAGACCAAACTCGTAACTCAAATATTCGTCTCCACGATGAGATCGTAGAAACTTTATTTTCTTGTTATCATGATTTTCCACTTCACTCTAAAATTCTTTGAACTTTTCAAATGTTTCAGACTTATGTTTCATCAAGTAGATATACCCATATCTTCTCAAATCATCTGTGAAGGTCAAAAAATTACGATACCCGCCGGGAGCCTCAAACTTATCGGATCACATATATCAGTATGTATTATTTCCAATAAGTCAGTTGCTCGCTCCATTGTTCCAGAGAACGGAGTCTTAGTCATCTTGCCCATGAGGCATGATTCGAAAGCATCAAGTGATTCATAATCAAGTGATTCAAAAATTCCATCAGCTTGGAGTTTCTTCATGCTCTTTACACCAATATGACCTAAACGGTAGTGCCACATATAAGTTGCACTATCATTATTAACTTTGCATCTTTTGGCTTCAATATTATGAGTATGTGTATCACTATGATCGAGATTGAGTAAACCATTTATATTGAGTGTATGACCATAGAAGGTTTTATTCATGTAAATAGAACAACAATTATTGTTTGACATAAATGAAAAACCGTATTTCAATAAACATGATCCAATCATATTTATGCTCAACGCAAACACCAAATAACATTTATTTTAGGTTAAACAATAATCCCGAAGGTAAAGGGAGTGCGCGATGGTGATCTTATCAACCTTGGAATCACTCCCAACTCACATCATCACCTCGCCCTTAACTAGTCTCTGTTTATTTTGCAACTCCCGTTTTGAGTTACTACTCTTAGCAACTGAACCAGTATTAAATACTGAGGGATTGCTATAAACACTAGTAAAGTGCACATCAGTAACATGTATATCAGATATACCTTTGTTCACTTTGCCATCCTCCTTATTCGCCAAGTATCTAGGGCAGTTCCACTTCCAGTGACCATTTCCTTTGCAGTAGAAGCACTCAGTTTCAGGCTTGGGTCTATCTTTGGGCTTCTTCATGGGAGTGGCAACTTGCTTGCCATTCTTCTTGAAGTTCCCTTTCTTTCCCTTGCCCTTTTACTTGAAACTAGTGGTTTGGTCAACCATCAACATTTGATGCTTTTCTTGATTTCTACGTTCATCGATTTCAGCATCAAGAAGAGCTCAAGAATCGTTTTCGTCATCCCTTGCATATTATAGTTCATCACGAAGTTCCAGTAACTTCTTGATAGTAACTAGAGAACTCTGTCAATCACTATTTTATCTGGAAGATTAACTCCCACTTGATTCAGGCAATTGTAGTACATAGACAATCTGAGCACATGCTCACTGTTTGAGCTATTCTCCTCCAACTTGTAGGCAAAGTACTTGTCAGAGGTCTCATACCTCTCGACTCGGGCATGAGTCTGAAATACCAATTTCAGCTCTTGGAACATCTTATATGCTCCGTGGCGTTCAAAACATTTTCAAAGTCCCAGTTCTAGGTCGTAAAGCATGGTGCACTAAACTAGCAAGTAGTTATCATACTGAGCTTGCCAAACATCCATAACATCTGCATTTGCTCCTGCAATAGGTCCGTCACCTAGCGATGCATCAAGGACATAATTCTTTTGTGTAGCAATGAGGACAATCCTCAGATCACAGACCTAGTCCGCATGATTGCTACTATCATCGTTCAACATAGTTTTTCTCTAGGAACATATCAAAAATAAAAGGGGAGCTACATCGCGAGCTATTGATCTACAACATAGTTATGCAAATACTATCAGGACTAAGTTCATGATAAATTAAGTTCAATTAATCATATTACTTACGAACTCCCACTTAGATAGACATCCCTCGAGTCATCTAAATGATCATGTGATCCATATCAACTAAATTGTAAGTGCATCTAGTGCCACCCCTAGTTGGTTTTGGAGTATTGACGACAAACCTGGTTGAGGGACTAATCTGTTTGTGAGAATTGCAGGATAACACATGTAGTAGTCCCTCATTGATTCAGTTTACCTACCAGAGATGACCCCCAAAAATCTCCGAAGACATTGAAGACAATGGTGTTCTATGAAGATATTCACAACGAAGACTATGACATGAGAAGACATCATATGAAGACTATGGAGTACGAAAACATATTTGTTTTGTAATTTCCTTTTCTTCTTTCTTGAGTCATAGGAACCACCACACTATTAAGTGGAGTCCAAGTGAAGAAAGTCAGAGTGACTGAAGAGATGCTCAACCAAATCCTATGTCTTCGAGTGAAGACAATGAGAGAAAATCTTATCCAGAGCTGGATGAGTCAGCTTTACTAGTAGCCCAAGTCAAGCCGCCACGTGTGTTTGAAATCTGACCGTTGGACATGTGTCATTTCCTTAGTGACCCACGGTCATTTCGGAAAAATCAGGTCAGGTTGCCTCCTATCTATAAATAGCCCACTCCCTACACCACAAATTGGTGGCTTCTCAGAGCTAGTGCACGGCTTTTGTCCTTTGAGAGCAACCCACCACCGAAGCATTTGACAGAGAAATCTTTGCGAGGACAAAGCCCTAAACACCCAGAGCCAAAGAGTGTTATGCATCACTGAAGGCTTTCTGTCTGCGTGACCTGAAGACTTGTTACACTTGAGGATTGTGAATCCTCCAGCCGGTTAGGCGTCGTGTTCTGAGCATCCAAGAGTCATTGTGGAGTGCTGATGAACGAAGTCTGTGAAGGTTTGGAAGTCTACCTTAAGACTTACCAGAGTGATTGGGCGAGGACTGTGTCTCCTTAGCTCAAGGGGAATAAGGTGAAGACGAGGTCTTCTGAGTTGAATCTCAACCTCCCTAACCAGACATACAGTTGTCACAGCAATTGGAACTGGTCCAAAAAATCCTTGTCCTAACCAAGCAACTGGTTCTATCCTTTACCTCTCTTTACTTATAATTTGTCTTTGTGAAGTCATTGCCTACTTGCATGATCTGATTGACTTCATTGTGTGAAGACTGTTGTTGTTTGGCTTCATACTATCTTCCATCATGATCCATACTACCTAGCTGCTAATAGTCTTCGTGCTTTCATTTCATTGCTTACTTGACTATGGCTTGTCTAGTGTAGTCTACCTTCCGCTGCATATCAATAGGTTCATTTCTACTAGTTTTCTTCAAAGCCCCCGTGTTTTGAAGACTTTCATAAAAATCACCTATTCACCCCCCTCTAGTCGATAACTAGCACTTATAATTGGTATCAGAGCAAGGTGCTCCCTTGTTCTGTGTGATTCGGTTTAACCACCTGGAGTTTTAGCTATGTCGACTATAGGGATAATCAAAGTCTACGTTGCGCACCCTATCTTTGATGGCACTGATTACCCCTACTGGAAGAATAAGATGCGCATGCATCTTGAAGCCATTGATGTCGACCTCTGGTATGTCACCCCTGCTGATGTCAAGAAGTTCATTCAACTGGATTCTACTGCCAAGAACATCATCTGTGGTCATCTGCCAAAGGACAGTTTGGTCATGTCAGTGCTCTGGAAACTACGAAGCTAGTCTGGGACTGGCTCTCCAAGGTCAACGAAGGCGTCTCAACCCAGAGAGACTCAAGGATCAGTGTTCTTCGCAACCTCTTCAACCGCTTCAAGAGAAATGACAATGAGAATGTGTAAGTGCATCTAGTGCCACCCCTAGTTGGTTTTGGAGTATTGACGACAAACCTAGTTGAGGGACTAATGTGTTTGTAAGAATTGCAGGATAACACAGGTAGAAGTCCCTCATTGATTCGGTTTTACTACCAGAGATGACCCCTAAAAATGTATGAAGACATTGAAGTCAAAGGTGGTAGATGAAGATATTCACATTGAAGACTATGACAAAAGAAGACACGTTATGAAGCCTACGGATCTCGAAGACTTTTCATAGTTCCTTTTTCTTTTGTGTTGAGTCATAGGAACCACCGTACTGTTAAGTGGGGTCCAGGAGAACTAGTTAGAATGACTGAAGTGATGCCCAAACTAAACACCTATGTCTTCGAGTGAAGACAATGAGAGCGAATCTTGTCCACAGCCGGACAAGTCAGCTTTGCTTGTAGCCCAATTAAGTTGCCATGAGAGTTTGAAATCTGACCGTTGAGACATGTGTCGGTTCCTTAGTGACACAGGGTCATTTCGGACAAATCAGGTCGGGTTGCCAAGTGGCTATAAATAGCCCACCCCCCTACAACCATAATCGGTTGGCTGCTCAGATTTCAGTGCACGGCTTTTGTCGTTTGAGAGCAACCCACCTCGAAGCCTTTGAGAGAAAATTCCTAGCGAGGAGAAAAGCCCTAACCACCCAGAGTCATAGAACATTGGGCATCACTTAAGTCTTCTTGTCTGTGTGATCTGAAGACTTATTACACTTGACGACTGTGAATCCTCCAGACGGTTAGGCGTCGCGTTCAGAGCATCCAAGAGACATTGTGGATTGCCAGTGAACGAAGTCTGTGAAGGTTTGGGAGTCTACCTTGAAGACTTACCAGAGTGATTGGGCGAGGACTAAGTGACCTTAGCTCAAGGAGAATACGGTGAGGACTTGGTGTCCTGAGCTGCGTGTTCAGGACTGGGTGTCCGGGACTGTGTGTCCTAAGGTTTAAATACCTAGCCGTTCCAACCAGACGTACAGTTGTCACAGCAACTGGAACTGGTCCAACACATCATTGTCTTCATCGAGTCACTGGTTTCATCTTCACTTCTTTTTACTTACTGTTACTCATTGTGAAGCCAGTGCATGCTTGCTATACCTTTTGTCTTCACAACGAAACTGTATGATTTGTTTGGCGTCATAACTTCTTCCTACCTGATCCTTATTACACTGCAGCTACTTGTCATTGTGCTTTCACTCTATTGAATACTTGACCATGGCTTGCCTAGTGTAATCTAACTTCCGCTGCATAGTGATAGGCTTATCTCTACTGTTTGTCTTCATAACTTCCACGTTTTGAAGACTTTCAAAAAATCGCCTATTCACCCCCCCTCTAGTCGATATAATGCACTTTCAATTGGTATCAGAGCGAGGTGCTCCCTTGTTCTATGTGATTCGGTTTAACCACCGGGAGTTTTAGCTATGTCGACTGCAGGGATAATCAAAGTCTCCGCTGCATTCCCTGTCTTCGATGGAACTGAATATCCCTACTGGAAGAATAAGATGCACATGCATCTTGAAGCCATTGACGTTGACCTATGGTATGTCGTCGAGAACGGCGTTCCCAGGGCTGGAGAAGGTGTCACTGCTGCTGATGTCAAGAAGTTCACTCAACTGGACTCTACTGCCAAAAATATCATCTGTGGTCATCTGACAAAAGGACAGTATGGCCGTGTGAGTGCCTTGAAGACATCCAAGCTGGTCTGGGACTGGCTCTCCAAGGTCAATGAAGGCATCTCAACCCAGAGAGATCAGAGAATAAGTGTTCTTCGCAACCTCTTCAACCGCTTCAAGCGAAATGACAATGAGAATGTCCAACACACATTTGACCGGCTCACTGACATCACAAATGAACTTCAAGCCCTCGGCGCCACTGAGATCACCAAACATGAAATCGTCAAGACACTGCTGAGATCACTTGATAGTTCGTTTGACATCCTAGCCCTGATGATTCAAGAACGTCCTGATTTCAAGACACTCGATCTGTCTGACATACTTGAGAGGCTCAACACACATGAGTTCCAGCTTTCTAAGAAAAGAGATATCTACGGTCCAAACTATGGGCGAACTCGTGCCTTGAAGGCAAAAGAAGTTTCCTTATCTGAAGAAGAATCTGACAGCAGTTCTGATGATCCTGAAGACATTGGAAGGGAACTTGCAATGCTAGTGAAAAAGTTCCAAAAATTCACCAAGAAGAAAGGCTTCAGAAAATCTTCACAATCAAGCTCAAGGAATGATGAAGCTTCTGCTCATGACTACAAGAAGAAAACATGTCACAAGTGCAAGAAAACTGGACACTTCATCTCTGAGTGTCCACAATGGGACAATGAGAACAGAAGGAAGAAGAAGAGCAAGGAATATGATTCTGATGACAAGAAGAAGATGAAATACTCAAATTATTCTTCCAAATCTTCCTCAAAGTCTTCATCACACAAGAAGAGCTCATCTGGCAAGGCACGTGCGTTTGTTGGCAAGGAAATGGATTCAGAGGAGGAGTCCGCTTCTGAGGAGGCAGAGGTGGAATCTGAGGAGGAGTCTGATTCTGGCATTGCGAGTCTGGCTACAGCATACGTCACCAAGTCCATCTTCAACACTGAAGACAATGACTTCATCACCGACACTGATGCAAATGACAAGAACGACTCCACTCCTACCTACTGCTTCATGGCACGCGGTGCCAAGGTAAACACACTCACTACTCGCTATCAAACATCTAGTGACGATGACTCTGACTGTGATTCAAAACCAAGCTACAAAACACTTGCTAAAATTCCAACTAAACAACAGAAAGCTATGGAACATATTCAAAAACTGTTAGACAGAAGCGATGATCTGTTGGGTGCTGAAATGACTCGATCTGAATCCTTAATTGAAGACATAAAAAATCTTCACGTTAAGTATCAGGAACTTGAAGATTGTCTTGATACTCTCTCAACAACTCATGAAAAGCTTTCCTATGATTATCTTCAAAGATAGAAAGAACTTGAGAAATTGAGAGCGGCTCATGAAGATCTTCAAAAGGAAAACGAATCACTTCGCGCCGAACAGATCAGTTCCGCTCAGGAAGGATTTGAACCACCATTTCTTAAATACATTGAGCGTGATAATGCTACTTCTGTTGCTGAATGTTCCACTGCTACTGCTGTTGCAATATCTTCAACTGTTGATGTGGTAACTAACCCCTCTGCTGAAGATACCACTGCTATTGCTGATGAGAATGCTAGGTTGAAGACATTGCTTGAAATAGGGATGTACAAAAGTCTTAAAGGACATCAGACATTATGTAATGTCCTCAAGAAGCAGATTCTGAACCGAAACCCTAGGAAAGAGGGTGTTGGGTTCGTAAGGAAAATAAATGCAGATGGCTCTTACTCGAAACCTGAGCAGTACCCCAAAACCACATGGGTTGCTGCAAAGGAACCTTCAGCAGATCCATCCAATTTATCTGGCTTCACATGTGCTAACCCCATTACTATTGATGAATCCTTTGATGAAAACTATAAACTGTTTAAGAATCAGAATGGTGAAGTGTTTGCCAGGTACATTGGTACTAACTGCAGGAATGGACCGCCTACGAAATCTTCCTCTGAATATCTTCATGACACCTCACTTGAAGAAGACAAACCTCAGACCAAAGGCTTCATACGGTCCAAAGTCTTCATACAAACAGAGGACTCACCTAAGTCACACTAACGCAAATGTTTTGCAGGGAAACCATACTCAGGCATATGAATATGAGAGCGGTTCATCGAACCGTCATGTTCATATGACCAAAAATTATTCTGCTTATCCCTATGAGTATTATTGTCCACCTGCAAGACTGTTTGCTAAGGCTTCAAAGCCAAAATTCTCAGATGCTGCACTTAGACTTATTGCTTCTAAGCCACCCTTGAAGATGTGGGTGGTTAAGAAAGCTTAACTCTCTTTTGCAGGGAAAGGTCTCTAGCAGAAAAACAAAATCTTCTGACGCTATTGCTGGGGACCTTAAAAATCTTGTAGGGCGCAAGATAAAATGCCCGAATGGCATCATTATGTACTTCGTTCCTGAATCGCATGCCACTCTCCCTATTAGTCCTAATCTGGATCTAACTTTTCATAACCCACTGGTTCGTCAAATGTTTTTGCTTCACAATTCTCTTCGTGAAGCCTATCCCCCTAACTCCACTGTAGGGTACGACACCAGCGCCTTCAAAGTCTTCAGAATGGATTATTGACAGTGGGTGCACAAATCACATGACTGGCAAAAGAAGCCTTCTTATGGACTCAACCTTACGTCCATCCGCCAAGAGCCACATCACATTTGCTGACACTGGTAAAAGTAAGGTATTGTGTCTAGGTAGAGTTGCAATCTCAAAGGATCAACACATGGATAAAGTCATGCTTGTTGAATCCCTTGGCTTCAACTTAATGTCTGTCTCAATGCTTTGCGATTTGAACATGATCGTAATGTTTGGAAAATATCGTTGCCTAGTTCTAATGGAATCTGACAAGTCTCTAGTGTTTGAAGGGTATCGAAAAGATGATCTGTACGTGGTAGATTTCTCAGCAGGGCCATAACTTGCAGTATGTCTTCTTGCAAAAGCTTCAGAATGCTGGCTTTGGCATCGAAGGCTTGGGCATGCTGGCATGAGGAACCTCCACACCCTTGTGAAGAAGAAGCATGTCACTTTATGCGGTGCCTGTGAAGCAGGGAAGATGACAAGGGCAAAACATCCTTCGAAGACAATCATGACTACTACTCAACCCTTCGAACTGCTCCACATGGATCTTTTCGGCCCCACTCACTACTCAACTTTTACTACTATTGCTTGCCTCTATGGCTTCGTCATTGTTGATGATTACTCTAGATATACTTGGGTGCACATGATCCTTTACAAGACTGAAGTGCAGGATGTCTTCAAATGCTTCGCCAATCGTGCTATGAACAATTTTGGCGCCAAGATAAAACACATCAGAAGTGACAATGGCACTAAATTCAAGAACACTGGCCTGGATACATATCTTGATACCTTGGGCATCACACATGAATTCTCAGCTCTGTACATGCCACAGCAGAATGGCGTTGTCGAACGCAAGAACAGAACACTCATTGAGATGGCCAGAACAATGCTAGATGAATACAAGACTCTAAGAAAATTCTGGACTGAAGCCATTGACACTGCATGCCACGCAATCAATCGTGTTTATCTTCACAAGCTTCTGAACAAGACATCTTATGAACTCCTAACTGGCAAGAAGCCAAATGTCAGTTACTTCAGAGTATTTGGCTCAAGGTGCTGGATCAAGGACCCACACCACACCTCAAAGTTTGCACCAAAAGCACATGAGGGCTTTATGCTTGGATATGGAAAGGATTCGCACTCCTATAGAGTCTTCAATCTCTTTCATTACAAAGTTGTTGAAACAGTGGATGTGCGGTTCAATGAGACAAATGGTTCACAAAGAGAGCAACTGCCAAATGTGCTAGATGAGATTCCAGCTAGTGAATCAATCAAGCTAATGGGAACTAGAGAGATTATACCTTCTGAAGCTCATCCTGAAGAAGAACTTATCATCTCAGCACCTGATCAACATGAAGACAATGCTCAGCCTGAAGACATTCCTCCCAACAACAACACAGATCAGCAAGAGCAAAGTCTTCGCCCTGTACATCCTCGTGTTGCCAATGAAGTGCAGATTGATAGAATAATTGACAGCATCAATGCACCTGGTCCACTCACTCATTCAAGGGCAACTCAGTTAGCAAATTTCTGTGGTCACTTCGCATTCGTCTCAATATCAGAACCCAAGAAAGTTGAAGAAGCCTTCATGGAACCTGAATGGATTCAAGCTATGCAAGAAGAGCTTCAACAGTTTGAGCTGAATAATGTATGGGAACTGGTTAAGCGTCCTGATCCAGGGAAGCACAACATAATAGGCACCAAATGGATATACCGCAACACACAAGATGAGCATGGTCAAGTTGTCAGAAACAAAGCTCGTCTCGTTGCTCAAGGATATACTCAAGTGGAAGGCATTGACTTCGATGAAACATATGCTCCTGTGGCTAGGCTTGAAGCCATACGCATTCTGTTGGCCTATGCAAATCATCATAACATACTTCTATATCAAATGGATGTGAAAAGTGCCTTTCTCAATGGCAAGATTGAAGAAGAAGTGTATGTTGCACAACCGCCTGGCTTTGAAAATCCAAAACATCCTGATATGGTATACAAGCTCAACAAGGCACTGTATGGCCTCAAACAAGCCCCTAGGGCCTGGTATGACACACTTAAATACTTCCTGAAGAGCAAAGGCTTCATACCTGGTTCCTTGGATCCCACTCTTTTCACGAAGACATATGATGGTGAACTGTTTGTGTGCCAAATATATGTGGATGACATTATCTTCGGCTGCACCAATCAGAAGTACAGTGAAGAGTTTGGATATATGATGCAAGAGCAATATCAGATGTCCATGATGGGGGAGCTGAAGTTCTTCCTTGGCCTTCAAATACGACAACAACGCAATGGCATCTTCATATCTCAAGAGAAGTATCTCAAAGATTGACTGAAGAAGTTCGGTATGCAAGACTGCAAAGGCTTCACAACTCCAATGCCAGCCAAACATCATCTAGGTCCTGACGACAATGGTAAAGAGTTCGATCAAAAGGTATACCGCTCCATGATTGGTTCTTTGCTTTATTTATGTGCATCTAGGCCAGATATTATGCTTAGTGTTTGCATGTGTGCTCGATTTCAAGCGGCACCAAAGGAGTCGCATCACTTAGCTGTGAAGCGAATTCTTCGATATTTGGCTCACACCCCAACTCTAGGATTATGGTATCCAAAGGGCTCAGAGTTTGATTTGGTTGGATTTTCGGATGCTGATTATGCTGATGACAAAGTTGATCGCAAGTCTACATCAGGCAGATGTCACTTTCTGGGACGATCACTTGTATGTTGGTCTTCAAAGAAGCAGAACTGTGTATCTCTCTCCACTGCTGAATCTGAATACATTGCTGCTGGATCTTGCTGTGCTCAGCTTCTGTGGATGAAGCAAACACTCAAGGACTATGGCATTCATCTGAAGCAAGTGCCACTTTACTGCGACAACGAAAGCGCCATCAAGATTGCCAACAACCCAGTTCAGCACTCGAAGACAAAGCACATTGAAATTCGTCATCACTTTCTCAGAGATCATGTTGTGAAGGAAGACATTGATATCATACACGTCAACACTGAAAAGCAATTGGCAGATATCTTCACCAAGACTTTGGATGAGAAGAGGTTTTGCAAGTTACGGTGTGAGCTAAATATCCTGGAATCCTCAAATGTCCTGTGATCAGGCACACATCCTAACCCTTATGCATATTAATGACTTAGATGTGCAACACACGAAGTAAAGTATATCTTCAAATCAATGAAGACATACATTCTAAGTGTGAATACATTAATGTGGAATTTGACTTCAGAGCGCCACGATAATTGTGCGCCGTGTCTGGGTCTAATACTTCCTATACGGTGGGTAACGCCACCACCAAATGTTCTGTTTTGAAGTGTTTCACTCATGGCGTTACCTTGCAATGTCTTCACATTTGATTTGGCTTCGAACTCAACATGTATTCATGATTATCTTCACTACGTTGATTATATAGATGTATACATACTAGTGTTCTGTCCTCTACAGCATTCACTTATAGCTATGTCTTCTTGGTTGAATCTTTTGAACTAAGTGAATGTGATCGGACCCTAATCTCTCTATGCTTTCTATCTCAAATTCTATCTCTCCAAGTCATATGCATTCTAATGAAACTATCGAATGTCTTCACTGCGTCCTTCAGTAGAAGATATAGAGACAACCATAAAGTCCGTTTTCAATGCTCATTCCTCCACATAAAATCCGAAGAAGTAGGAACGACCGCCCGACAATCCAGGCGTGCGTGGGATGTGGAACTTCCCCCAAAACTTCCGCAAACAGGCCACGCGTTCCTCAGATGCGAATCGCCAGGGGCACCTGTGTAATAACACAGTGCCGCCCCTGTGCCTATAAATTCACACTTACCGCGGTCATTATCTCCTTCTTCCACCCTCGCACGAACCCTAGCGCCACCGCTAGCTCTCGATGACGCCGGCGACGAAGCGCTTCGCTGCCGCAACCTCTCCGACGCCGTCCTCACGCCGATCGCGGACATCGTTCTCTCCACCGTCGCCGTAGGTGTCTTCCGTCGCCAAGTTAGGGCACGGAGGACTGAACTGCTCAGCATCATCTCCCACTTCCGTCTAGCAGTTCCAAGTGTGGTAAATAAAACTTCTTTTTACATCCCCTTTTGATCTCATGGTTCTATCGCTTTCTACCATAAGAAATTTATCTTCACACAAGTTAGATCTCTCAATCTGCATCTCATAACATGCCTAGTATATTCACTTGTGCTTCATGAAGTAGTTAGATTCCTCACTTGTACTGATCTGTGGGTTCGTACAAATCTGGAACCAACTTCTTATCTATGAGTGAATGTCTTCGCACGATGAGGTCAATGTCTTCTAAACTGATTAATCTTCAAAACCTTCTGAGAATGCATATGACCTCTTCCCCTTCCCTCGCACCTTAATGCTGTCACAGGTACATGTCCGTGGGAGAATCCTTCGGTTCTCATAGTCTGCATTCATTTGCAGAATTCCTACAGCATCACATAAATTCTCCTGAAGCCAGTTCCTGTTGGTCCAGAAAAAGAAAGCCTTTGAAAGTTTTGAAGCCTTTCAAGTTAAAGTTTATGGCTTCAGAAGCAGTAGCAAGGAAGGGGGGCAGACAGCGACGTGAAGGAACGTCCAAAGATCTGCCTGAAGACCTGGCAGAAATGTATAAAACAGATCCTGAAGAGAATTATGGGTAGCGCAAGACCCGAATCCAATGGATTCGACGCTATTGGGCTGAACAATGGTTCAAATACCGCTTCACTACCCAAGAGTATGCTGAGAAAAGTGCCATCAAAAGACCGTGGGGAGACGTCCTATACAAGAACCTTGTACCCAGGTCAAGAGATGAAGCTATTGCCCAAAGCTTCTATCCATGCATGGTTCGTGGGCCACAGCCTGATGATGCACATCCGTCGTCACTACTCTGGTGTCGTGACGACAATCTGTTCAAGCGCAACTTCCAGTTTGCCCAACAATCAGCGAAGCAGAACAAGAAGAAATTTGGGTTAGACTTCAACCCTGGTCCCTCCGCACCAAGGGCAGATGGCACTCGCGACGCAGAACCCAATATCATCGGTCCGTATGCCAACCTTGAGGGCCTCATCACCTGCATCTTAGTCGAAGGGACTGCCGTGAATGACCCTCCAGCTGACTCTGAGTCTGATGAAGCTCCTGCTGTACCGAAGCCAAAGCAGTCGAAGAAGCCAAAAGCTTCAAAGCCAGCCCCTTCATCAAGAATCTCAAGGGCGAAGCCATTGGCAACTGCACCTCCTAAAGACAGTGTGCAGCCTGAAGACGTATCCCGCGTCTCCAAGCCCCAGAAGGCCAAAGTGCCTCATCCACACACCGGCAAAGAGCTCATAGCTGCTGCCATCCTGCGCAGCGAAGCCATAGATCTGTCAAGTGATAAAGATCTTGGAGATGACGCTCTAGAGCAGCTCATCAAGAGCAAAGAAGAAGCTGAAATCTTCAACAATTTGCCTCTCTTTGATGTCGCCATCATCCACAATTTCATCGATGAATGGTTTGCCTCACCAGACATCAGCTTCGAAGATCTACAGCTGCCCGTTGGCCTCAGCGTTGCATTCCAAGGCGCTATTGCTTAAGAACTTGCTATTGCCCAGTGCATAGTTGAACTAAAGCAGAAAATTGATCATGAAAAGGCTCAGTTCAAGAAGCATATGGCCAAGCTCAGCGTGCAAGAAGTGAAGAGCTTCAAGACCATGTTGCATGAACTTAAGGAAAACTTTCTAAAGAAGCGTGCAGAAGCTCAAGGTTCACGTGAGCGGATGAAGTCTCTGGCTAAGGATGTGTGCAAGCCTACAATGAGGCTGAGAAGTGCAAGGCACTTGGGCGTCCTGGCATCGACCCCAAGATGGCCGCAAAGAAAAAGAAGAACACTGTTCCAGCTGAACCAGAGGCATCAAGGCAGGAAGTAGTTCCACTTGTCTTCCCAACTGCAACGACTGGCTCGAAGCCAAAGAGCCGGTCAACAGCTTCAGAGCTCAAGAAGACAAGAACTGTTGAGGCTGAAGCCCAGAAGCGGAAAAGCTTTGAAGCATCTCCTACTGCCCCCAGCAAGAAGAAAAGAAAGACCAAGAAATCTCGGGCTGCTCCCACAGAGCCCTTGATAGTTGAACCTATTTCTATGGTTCATCCGAACGCAAAACGACAACTGACAGTTCATGAGCCTGCTTCCACAGAGGCTCCTGAAGCTGAAGACATATCAGCAGTCGACCCCATCGCTGCTGAAGACATTGGTCATCAGGACAATGTACAAGATGATACAGCCCTTCCTCAGTATGAACACAGCGAACTCATCAGCATTGGTCGTCCTCTGATGCCAATTGCACAAGATGCGTCATGGGCGGATCGCCCTCAAGAGGAAGAAGACTTTGAGGCCCAGCCCATTCCAACCCCACAGGCGTCGTCTGTGTTCCGCAGGCTTCACAGAGGTCCAAGGCCTCAAGTCTATGCTGAAGACATTCCGGCTGCATTAGCCGAAGACAATGAAGAAGTACCACAAGATCCTACTCCCCCGCTACACCATGAAGCAGTTCTCCAGGAGAACGTGCCTAAGTCTGACCCTCCAGCTAGTCAAGTGGAGGCTAAAAATGTTGAGGCTGCCACAGCCAACACTAAAGCCAATGTGGAGCCCTCCCCACCAAAAGCTTCAGCAGACAGCGAAGCTACTGATCCAGACACTTCTGTTCCTGAGTCTGCTGTAGGTCCTCAATTTGATTACCATGTAGAGCACAGGCCTCATGTCCAGAAGCCAGTCCCAAGGCTGCCAAGGTTCCCAGGTCCTGCATCAGCACCTGGCTCCTTTGACATCAATAGCTTCAAGGCAGACAATACGTTCTTCAACAGCTCCAAGAACCTCTATTCAAGGGAAAGGATTTCATCAGATAGGTTCTGGAGCTATCCTCAACGTAGCTACTATTCATGCATCCTATACAACCAAGGTCGCATCTTCCCGCACAAGCGCCTTGATGTTGAAGCCATTGCTGGTCTGCCCTGTCTAGAGGAAGCTTTGGATTGCTTTAAGCAAGTGGGTCTGCTGCAGTTTGTCACTGATGAAGAGCACTGGAATGAAGAGCTTCTGCTTCAGTTCTATGCCACCCTCCACATTAAAGGATACAACAGAGATCCGAAGACTTGGGTCCTGGAGTGGATGACCGGCAATGTCCATCATGAAGCCAATGCATTTGATATCACTGAGCTTACCGGCCTGCCCACTCCTGGCGAATTCTTCGAGGAAGGCTGTCAACTACATGCTGAAGCTATTGAGAGCATATTCCAGAGGCCTAAACCAAATATGAGTCAGATGCTCTCAATGATGAAGCCATTGCCCCACGATGCTCCTTATCCAACAGAGTTCTTCGTTGAAGACTTTGAGTTCCTGCCCAGGACCATATATCACATCATCCGGCAGACTCTCTGGCCCATTAAGGGACACTCTCCACATGCCAAGATTGAGGGTGCAATGAAGACTCTCATATTCTATATCCTTCATGGCAAATGCTTCAATGCACAGGATTTCTTCATACGCCAACTTGCAGCGTCAGGCTCAGATTTATTTGGTTTGAAGTTCTATGCTCCTTGGGTGATGAGGCTGATCAAACTGCACTCTGCGATCTCGTATCAGCCCTCAGCCTGAAACCATCGGATCTTCTTGCCAGATGTGGATACCTCTGCTGAAGCTATATATCCTGAGCTTGCCAAGCAACCTTTAAGTCTTCAGAATGCAGAACACCAGAGCTTCACTCAGAACGATGAAGGTGTTGCAGCCATCTCCAGGGTGTATCCTTTGGCTGGAACTACACGTGCGCCACACCCTGCTTCAACTGAAGCCACTGATAGTGCACCTGCTTCAAGACCCAAGAAGCGCGCTCGTGTTCTCAATGACCGAGAGCTTCTTGTGGCCCTTCATCAAAAACAAGATAGGCATCACGACTGGCTAAAGCGACAGATGAAAAGCCTCTTGGTGGATGTTAATCGTCTTCGAAATCTTGCCACCAAGAATGCTTTCGTCACTCATGAAACCTGTCGTCGTACATGGAAAGGGCTATCAATGATGTGTACTGAAGCTGAACTTGAAGAGGATGGCTTCACTAAGAGATTCAAGTTTGACACCACACCTCCTAGAAGGGTTGTGATGCGCAACACACCATCACTTGAAGACTCTGAGTTTTCTTCATCTGCTGCCACAGTCACTGCCAGAATCATTGATGAAGAAGACGATGCTACATCACCGCCACCTGCTTCAGCACCTCCAAGCTCTTCTGCACTGCCAAACACCTCCAACGACCCTGCTGCTCCTGGGAACGAGTAGACACTCTATGTCTTCAAACCTTTTTGGTCCTTGCTGACAAAAGGGGGAGAAGCATATGGGTTGATAGTCTTCAAGCGGGTCCATATGGGCGGGTGCTTTATGTTTTGCTATATTTTGCTTCGTGCTTACAACTCTCGTTTTTGCTTCATTTGGTTCTTTGAGTTGTAACACTAAAACTCGATGGTCGTCTACTACTTGTTTTGCCACCCTGTTTTGCAACGATAAATTTCGCATGTGCGACGATAAATTCCGCACTTATCTCATTCTGCAGACGTCCATTTTCCATTATGCATGTCATTATCTTCAGATATCTTCACATGCATAGTGGATTGTCATCATAAGCTGAAGTGGATCTCCACAAGTACAACCTGCCATGTGCATTTTCATTCCTAAAGCAAATTAACTTGTATGCACATCTTCAGGGGGAGCCCTTGCAACTTATGAAGACAATTCCTTATCCTTTACAATTTCACAGACTATATTCCCCGTTGAAAACTTCAACTAGTTTGTCATCAATCACCAAAAAGAGGGAGATTGTAAGTGCATCTAGTGCCACCCCTAGTTGGTTTTGGAGTATGGACGACAAACCTAGTTGAGGGACTAATGTGTTTGTAAGAATTGCAGGATAACACAGGTAGAAGTCCCTCATTGATTCGGTTTTACTACCAGAGATGACCCCTAAAAATGTATGAAGACATTGAAGTCAAAGGTGGTATATGAAGATATTCACATTGAAGACTATGACAAAAGAAGACACGTTATGAAGCCTATGGAGCTCGAAGACTTTTCGTAGTTTCTTTTTCTTTTGTGTTGAGTCATAGGAACCACCGTACTGTTAAGTGAGGTCCAGGAGAACCAGTTAGAATGACTGAAGTGATGCCCAAACTAAACACCTATGTCTTCGAGTGAAGACGATGAGAGCGAATCTTGTCCAGAGCCGAACAAGTCAGCTTTGCTTGTAGCCCAAGTAAAGTTGCCATGAGAGTTTGAAATCTGACCGTTGAGACACGTGTCAGTTCCTTAGTGACAAAGGGTCATTTCATACAAATCAGGTCGGGTTGCCAAGTGGCTATAAATAGCCCACCCCCTACAACCATAATCAGTTGGCTGCTCAGATTTCAGTGCACGGCTTTTGTCGTTTGGGAGCAACCCACCTCGAAGCCTTTGAGAGAAAATTCCTAGCGAGGAGAAAAGCCCTAACCACCCAGAGCCAGAGAACATTGGGCATCACTTAAGTCTTCTTGTCTGTGTGATCTGAAGACTTATTACACTTGAGGACTGTGAATCCTCCAGACGGTTAGGCGTCGCGTTCAGAGCATCCAAGAGACATTGTGGATTGCCAGTGAACGAAGTCTGTGAAGGTTTGGGAGTCTACCTTGAAGACTTACTAGAGTGATTGGGCGAGGACTAAGTGACCTTAGCTCAAGGAGAATACGGTGAGGACTTGGTGTCCTGAGCTGCGTGTTCAGGACTGGGTGTCCGGGACTGTGTGTCCTAAGGTTTAAATACCTAGCCGCTCCAACCAGACGTACAGTTGTCACAGCAACTGGAACTGGTCCAACACATCATTGTCTTCATCGAGTCACTGGTTTCATCTTCACTTCTTTTTACTTACTGTTACTCATTGTGAAGCCAGTGCATGCTTGCTATACCTTTTGTCTTCACAACAAAACTGTATGATTTGTTTGGCTTCATAACTTCTTCCTACCTGATCCTTATTACACTGCAGCTACTTGTCATTGTGCTTTCACTCTATTGAATACTTGACCATGGCTTGCCTAGTGTAATCTAACTTTCGCTGCATAGTGATAGGCTTATCTCTACTGTTTGTCTTCATAACTTCCACGTTTTGAAGACTTCCATAAAAATCGCCTATTCACCCCCCCTCTAGTCAATATAACGCACTTTCAGAATGTTTAGCTAATGTTTGGTCGCCTCACTGACATAAAAAATGAGTTTCATGCACTCGGCGCCACTGAGATCACCAAGCATGAAATCGCCAAGACACTCTTGAGATCACTCGAGAGCTCATTTGACACCCTGGCCCTGATGATTCAAGATTGCCCCGACTTGAAGACTCTCGATCCGTCTGACATACTTGAGAGGCTCAACACACATGAGTTCCAGTTATCTGAGAAAAGACATATCTATGGTCTCAACTATGGCCGAACTCGTGCTTTGAAGGCAAAGGCTGTTTCCTCATCTGAAGAAGAATTTGACTGCAGTTCTGAGGATCTGGAGACATTGGAAAGGAACTTGACATGCTAGTCAAGAAGTTCCAGAGGTTCACCAAGAAGAAAGGATCCAGACAGTCTTCAAGATTTAGCTCTAGAAATGATGAAGCTTCCTCCCGTGACTACAAGAAGAGAATGTGCCACAAGTGCAAGAAACTTGCTCACTACATCTCTGAATGTCCTCAATGGGACAATGAGAAGAAGAAGAAGAAGAAGAGCAATGAATATGATTCTGATGATAAGAAGAAGAAGAAATCCTAAAAGTCTTCTTCCAAGTCTTCGTTGAAGTCTTCATCACACAAGAAGAGCTCATCCAGCAAGGCTCGTGCATTTGTTGGCAAGGAGAATGATTCAGAGGAGGAGTCTGCATCTGAGGAGGTGGAGATGGAGTCTGAAGAGGAATCTGATTCAGGCGTGGCAAGCCTGGCTCTAGATTCAGCATATGTCGCCAAGTCCATCTTCAACACTGAAGACAATGGCCTCGTCACCAATGCTGATGCCAATGACGAGGATGACTCTGCACCCACCTACTGCTTCATGGCACGTGGTGCCAAGGTAAACTCACGCGATTCTTACTATCAAACATCAAGTGAAGATGACTCTGAATGTGAATCTAAACCTAGCTACAAAACACTTGCTAAAATTGCAACACAGCAACAGAATGCTATGGAACATATTCAAAAATTGCTAGACAAAAGCGATGACCTGTTGGACGCTGAAATGACCCGATCTTAGTCCTTAATTGAAGACATTAAGAATCTTCATGTTAAGTATGAAGACCTTGAAAGTTGTCATGAAATGCTCTCAACTAGTCATGAAAATCTCTCCTATGATTATCTTCAAAGGAAACAAGAGCTTGAGAACTTGAGATCGGCTCATGAAGATCTTCAAAAGGAGAACGAGTAACTCTGCGCTCAATAGATCAGTTCCGCTCAGGAAGGATTTGAACCACCATGTCTAAAATGTCTTGACTGTGATAATGCTGCTTCTGTTGCTGGATGTTCTACTGCTACTACTGTTGCAATATCTTCAAATGTTAATGTGGTAACTAATCTCTCTGCTGAGGATACCACTACTATTGCTGATAAGAATGCCAGGTTGAAGACATTGCTTGAGACAGGAATATACAAAAGTCTTAAAGGGCATCAGACACTATGTGATGTCCTCAAGAAACAGATTCTGAACCGAAACCCTAGGAAAGAGGCTGTTTGGTTCGAGAGGAAAATGAATGTTGATGGTTCTTACTAGAAGCCTGAGCAGTACCCCAAAACCACATGGGTTGCTGCAAAGGGACCTTCAGTGGATCCATCTACCTTATCTGGTTTCACTTGTGCTAACCCGATTAGCATTGATGAATCCTTTGATGCATGCTATAAACTGTTTAAGAATCAGAATGGTGAAGTGTTTTCCAGGTATATTGGTACTAACTGCAGGGATGGACCACCTTTGAAGAAGATCTGGGTGCCCAAGAATTGTCTTGAAAATCTTCAGGTGAATGTCATCATGACACCACCTAGGAAGAAGACAAACCCCAGACCAAAGGCTTCATACAGACAGAGGACTCACCAAAGTCACCCTAACACAAAGATTTTGCAGGGAAACCATACTCAGGCCTATGAATATGAGCGTGTTTCATCAAACCGCCATGTTCATAAGACCAAGAACTACTCTGCTTATTCTTATGAGTATTATTCACCTCCTGCTAGACTATTTGCTAGGGCTCCAAAGCCAAAGTTCTCAGATGCTGCACTTAGACTCATTGCTTCGAAGCCACCCCTGAAAATGTGGGTGGTTAAGAAAAATTAACTCTCTTTTGCAGGGAAGGGTCTCCAGCCGGAAATCAAAGGCGTCAGATGCTATTGCTGGGGACCTAAAACATCTTGTGGGGCGCAAGATAAAATGCGCAAATGGTCTTACTATGTATTTTGTTCCTGGTTTTGTTGACAGTCATCCTATCTACCCTAACTAGGATCTAAACTTTCATAATCCACTCATTCGACAAATGTTTATGCTTCACATTTCGCTTGCTGAAGCCTATCCCCATAAATGCACTGTAGGGTATGATACCAAAGGCTTCTGAATGGATTATGGACAATGGATGCACTAACCACATGACTGGTGATCGAAGTCTTCTTATGGACTCAACCTCACGTCCATCTGACAAGAGTCACATCACATTTGCTGACACTGGTAAAAGCAAGGTGTCAGGTCTAGGTAGAGTTGCATTCTCAAAGGATCAGCACATGGATAAAGTGATGCTTGTTGAATCCCTTGGTTTCAACTTAATGTCTGTCTCAATGCTTTGTGATCTGAATATGGTAGTAATATTTGGAAAATATCATTGCCTTGTGCTTATGGAATCTGACAAATCTATAGTCTTTGAAGGGTACCAAAAAGATGATCTGTACATGGTAGATTTCTCAGCATAACCATAGTTGGCCGTATGTCTTCTAGCAAAAGCTTCAGAGTGCTGGCTCTGGCATCGGAGGCTAGGGCACGCTGGCATGAGGTACTTATACACTCCCGCAAAGAAGAAACACGTCATTGGCATCGAGGGCCTCAAGTTCAAGAATGATCATCTATGTGGTGCCTGCGAAGCTAGAAAGGTGACAAGGGCCAAACATCCCTCGAAGACAATCATGACGACTTCTCAACCCTTTGAACTTCTTCACATGGACTCATTTGGCCCTACTTACTACTCTACTCTCACTACCACTGCTTGCCTCTATGGCTTCGTCATTGTTGATAATTATTCAAGATACACATGGGTGCATATAATCCTTTACAAGAATGAAGTGCAGGATGTCTTCAGACGATACGCCAATCGAGCCATGAGGAACTATGGCATCAAGATCAAGCACATCAGAAGTGATAATGGCACAGAGTTAAAGAACACAGGCCTCAACACTTATCTTGATACATTGGGTATCACTCATGAGTTCTCAGCTCCATACACACCTCAGCAGAATGGCATCATGGAGCGCAAGAACAGAACACTCATTGAGATGGCTTGAACGATGCTCGATGAGTACAAGACTCCAAGGAAGTTCTGGCCTGAAGCCATTGATACTGCATGCCATGTCATCAACCGTGTTTATCTTCACAAGCTTCTAAAGAAGACATCCTATGAGCTTCTAACTGGTAAGAAGCCAAACATAAGCTACTTCATTGTATTTGGTGCTAGGTGCTGGATCAAGGATCTGCACCACACTTCAAAATTTGCACCGAAAGCACATGAAAGTTTTATGCTTGGTTACGGAAAGGATTCGCACTCCTACAGAGTCTTTAACCTCTTTCACTATAAAGTGGTTGAAACTGTGGATGTGCGGTTCGATGAAACTAACGGCTCGCAAAGAGAGCACCTACCAAATGTGATAGATGAAGTCTCCCCAAGTGAATCGACTAAGCTTATGGGTACTGGAGAAATCATACCTTCAGAGGCACAGGATGAAGAATAACTTATCATTTCTGCACCAAGTCAACCTGAAGACGCTACTCGGCCTGAAGCCAATGATGAATATGAAGACAATGATCAGCAAGGGAAAAATCTTCATCTAGTTCATCCTCGTGTTGCAAATGAATTACAAATTGAGAAGATAATTGATAGCATCAATGCACTTGGTCCCTGGACTCGTTCAATAGCAACACAGCTAGGAAATTTCTGTGGGCACTTTGCATTTGTCTCTATATCTGAACCAAAGAAAGTTGTTGAAGCCTTCATGGAACCTAAATGGATTCAAGCTATGCAAGAAGAGCTTCAACAGTTCGAGCTAAACAATGTATGGGAACTGGTCAAGCGTCCTAATCCTCGAAAGCGCAATATCATAGGCACAAAATGGATCTATCGCAACCAACAAGATGAGCATGGTCAAGTTGTTAGAAACAAGGCTCGTCTCGTTGCTCAAGAATACACTCAAGTTGAAGGCATTGACTTCGATGAAACATTTGATCCGGTGGCTAGGCTTAAAGCCATTCGCATACTGCTAGCCTGTACCAAATGGATGTGAAGAGTGCCTTTCTCAATGGCAAGATTGAAGAAGAAGTGTATGTTGCACAACCACCTGGCTTTGAAGATCCAAAACATCTTGATATGTTATACAAACTCAACAAGGCACTGCATGGCCCCAAACAAGCCCCTCGTGCTTGGTATGACACACTCAACGACTTCCTGAAGAGCAAAGGCTTCAAACCTGGTTCCCTAGATCCCACACTCTTCACGAAGACATATGATGGTGAACTATTTGTGTGTCAGATCTATGTGGATGACATTATCTTCGGCTGCACTAACAAAAGATACAGTGATGAGTCTGGGCACATGATGCAAGAGCAATATCAGATGTCCATGATGGGTGAGCTGAAGTTTTTCCATCGTCTTCAAATCCGTCAGCATAGCAATGACATCTTCGTATCTCAAGAGAAATACCTCAAAGATTGCCTGAAGAATTTTAGAATGCAAGACTGCAAAGGATACATGATGCCAATGCCAACCAAAAGTCATCTGGGTCCCGACGACAATGGTAAAGAGTTCGATCAAAAGGTATACTGCTCCATGATTGGTTCTTTACTCTATTTATGTGCATGTAGGCCAGATATCATGCTTAGCGTTTGCATGTGTGCACGATTCCAAGAGGCACCAAAGGAATCTCATCACTTAGCTGTGAAGCGAATTCTTCGATATTTGGCTTACACCCCAACACTTGGATTATGGTATCCAAAGGGCTAAGAGTTTGATCTAGTTGGATTCTCAGATGCTAATTATGCTAGTGACAAGGTTGATCACAAGTCTACATCAGGCACATTTCACTTTCTTGGATGACCTCTTGCCTGTTGGTCTTCAAAGAAGCAAAACTGTGTGTCTCTCTCCACTTCTGAATCTGAATACATTGTTGCTGGATCTTGCTGTGCTCAGCTTCTATGGATGAAACAAACTCTCAAGGACTATGGCATCCATCTGAAGCAAGTTCCACTCTACTGCGACATTGAAAGCGCCATCAAGATTGCCAACAACCCAGTTCAGCATTCGAAGACAAAGCACTTTCAAATCCGTCATCACTTTCTCAGAGATCATGTCATGAAGGAAGATATTGATATCATTCATGTCAACACGGAAGAGCAATTGGCAGATATCTTCACAAAGCCCTTGTGTGAGAAAAGGTTTTGCAAGTTGCAGTGTGAGCTAAATATCTTAGAATCCTCAAATGTCCTGTGATTGGACACACATCCTAACGCTTATGAATGTTGATGACTTAGACGTGCAACACACGAAGTAACGTATATCTTCAATCAATGAAAACATACCCTCTAAGTGTGAATACATTAATGCGGAATTTGACTTCAGAGCACCACGATAATTGTGCGCTGTGTCTGGGTCTAATACTTCCTATACGGTGGGTAACGCCACCACCAAACTCTCGTTTGAAGTGTTTTTATTGGCGTCATATTTGCATAATCTTCGCATTTGGTTTGTATTCAACACTTATTTGGTGTCATGTTTATCTTCACAATGTCGATTTGGTCTCATACTGATATATACATATATTTGTGATCTGCCCTCTACAACATTCACTTATAGCTATGTCTTCTTGCTTGAATCTTTTGATCTAAGTGAATGTGATCGGACCCTAATCCCCTCGATGCTTCTACCTCATATTCTATCTATATAAATCATATGCATTCTATTCAAACCTGTCATCTATCTTCTCTGAGTCCTTGTCAGCTGAAGATAAAGAGACAAACATTTAAATCTGTTTTTAATGCCATATCCTTTTTGCCTGAATACACGAGAAGCCGGAATGACCACCCGACAATCCAGGCATGCGTGGGAACATGGAATAACTCTCAATGAGTTGCATGCGTTCCACATGTCCCTCAGATGTGAACTTCCAGGGGCACCTGCGTAATAACTATGTGCCATCCCTGTCCTTATAAATACACACCTCACCGCGGTCATTATCTCTTCTTCCACGTCTTCTCCTCGCACCAAAACCCTAGCGCCTCCGCTAGCTCGCGTCGACACCGAAGACGAATCACTTAGCTGCCGCGACATCTTCGATGCCGTCCTCACGCTGGCCGCGGACCTCGTCCTCTCCGTCGCCGCCGTAGGTGTCTTCCGTTGCCAAGTTAGGGCGCGGGAGATTGAACTGCTCGGCCTCTCTCTCCATCTCTCTAGCGGTTCTTCAAGCAGTAATTAAAACTTACTTTTTATTGCCTTTTTGATCCATCAAATCCACTTACTTCATACAAAAGTAGTTTCTTCACTTTCATATCTGGATATGTCGATGTCTGCATCTCACATCATGCAAAGTATATTCACTTATGCTTCACAACTAGTTAGTTTCCTCACTTGTACTTATTCATGGATTCGTACAAATCTGGAACCGACACTCTTCAAATAAGTGAATGTCTTCGCACTATGAGGTCAATGTCTTCAAACTGATTTATCTTCAAAATCTTCTGAGAATGCATATGACCTCTTCCCCTTCCCTCGCACCTTAATGCTGTCACAGGTACATGTCCGTGGGATAATCCCTTGGTTTTCATAGTCTGCATTCATTTGCAGAGTTTTTACAGCGTCACATCAACTCTCCTGAAGCCAGTTCATGTCTGACAAACAAGAGGAAGCCAGTTATAGTCTTGAAGCCGTTCAGTCTGAATCCAATGGCCACTAACAAGTCTGTAAGGAAGGGCGGCAGGAAGCGCCATGGAGATACAACCAAAGATCTGCCTCCAGATCTATTTCAGCAATACAAGTCAGATCCTAAAGAAACCTATGGCGAGCGTAAGACCCGGATCCAATGGATTCGAAGATATTGGGCAGAGCAATGGTTCATGTACAGATTTGTGACTGCTGAATATGCTAAAAAGAATGCCACCAAGGGCCCCTGGGGAGATATTCTATACAGAAATCTACAGCCCAAGTCCAAGCCCGAAGCCATTGCTCAAGGCTTCTATCAGTGCATGCTCCGAGGGCCACAGCCCAAAAATGCTGACCCATCATCTTCGTTGTGGTGTCGTGACGACAATCTCTTCAAGTGCAACTATCAGTTTGCAAAAGAGTCAGCAAAGAAGAACAAGAAGGACCTTGGACTCAATTTCAACCCTGGTCCGCCTGCTCCAAGGGCTGATGGCACCTGCGATGCCAATCCCAATGAAATCGGCCCCTTCTACAACCTCGAAGGCCTCATCAATCATATTGCTGTACAGGGGGCTACGGCGGATTACACATTTGACGATGCAGATTTTGATGAAGCGCCAGGTCCACATAAGTCGCAGAAGCCAAAGAAATCAAAAGCTTGAAAACCCTCTGCTGCACCAAAAGCTTCACGCATGAAGCCATTGGCCACTGCACCTCCTGAACCCAATGTGCATTCTGAGGATCTGTCTCGTGTCTCCAAGAAGGCCGAGAAGACAAAGAAAACCAAGAAGCCCAAGAAGATTTCTGGGCATGAACTTACTCCAGTTGTCGTTCTATGGAACGAAGACGAAACCATTGATTTATCAAGCGACGAAGATCTTGGTGATGATGCCCTTGAGCTGCTGATCAAGAGCAAGCAAGAGGCGGAGATTTTCAATGATCTGCCCCTCTTTGATGTGGATATTCTGAACCACTTCATCGATGAATGGTTTGATGACCCGAGCCTCAGCATTGATGATCTTCAGCTGCCAGTTGACATCGGCGTCACCTTCCACGGAGCCATTACTAATGAGTTGGCCTTGGCTTAGAAGATTGTCGAGATGAAGAACAAAATTGATTTTGAGAAGGCACAGTTCAAGAAGCACATGGCAAAGCTCGGCGTGGATGATGTTCAAAGCTTCAAGAAGATGTTGCATGAGCTCAAGGAACAGTTTCACAAGAAACGTGAAGAAGCAAAAGGTTCGAGAGAGCAGATGATATACTTCACAGAGAAATGTGTTCAAGCACACAATGAGGCATAAAAGCGTAAGGCACTGGGGTGCCCTGGTATCGACCCCAGAATGGTTGCCAAATAGAAGAAGAAGTCTACTGCGGCCCGAACTGAAGCACCACGGCAGGAAGAACGTCGCATTGTCTTCCCTGCCAGCATGATAGGCTCGAAGCCTAAGGTCCCCACAGTAGCTTCAGAACTCAAGAAGACAAGGGCAGCTGAAGCTGATGCCAAGAAGCACAAGCACAAGCATGATTCTGATGATGCTCCGTGAAAGAAGAAACTGAAAAGGGCTTCAAAGAAAGAGCGCGCTGCGGCCTCTGCGCCTCTTGTGGTCGAGCCAATTTCCGTTACCCGTCCTGCCTCCACGAGCCAAGAGCGTTGTCTAGTGATTCACAAGCCTGCTACCACAGAGGCTCCTGAAGATAAACAAGTACCAACTGTTGACCCCACCACAGCTGAAGACATTAGTCGTGAAGACAATGTAGATGATGATGAATTCCTTCCTCAAATCGAGCACCAACCGGTAACATCGCCTGTTCTCACAAACACGAACTCATCAGCATTGGTCGTCCTTTGACGCCAATCACTCAGGATGATTCATGGGCTAATCACCCCAACAAGACACCCCCATTCAAGATGAAACTCCCAGAACTCCAACCCCTCAAGTCACCACTCCGGTGCTTGACGATGACTACATGGTGCAGACCACTCCATCCCCACAGGCGTCGCTCGCAGTCCACAGGCTTCGCAAAGGCCCTAGGCCTCAGGTCACCATATCAAGCATTCCAGAAGGAGAAGTGCAACAAAGCTCAGTCGCACGTGAAGTGTTTCCTGAAGCCACTCCTACTGCGAATGTCTCTGAGTCCGAAGCAACAACTGCTGAAGACATTTCGGCTGCATTAGCTGATGACAATCAAGAAGCACGGGAAGAAAAAGAGAGAGTTGCCACACCCCCTGTCACTCAAGAAGTTGTTCTCGAGGAGAACGTCTCTATGCCCGACCCTCCTGCTACTGAAGCAGAGGTTGAAAACATTGAGGCGGTCATAAATAACAATGCTGAAGTCAATGATATTATCATGGCTGAAGACACTATGGCGCCTGAAACTAATGTTGCTCCTGAATCTTGTGTGCAACCTGAAGTCACAATCAATGCCGAAGCTGCTGTTCCACCCCCAAGGCCTCACATTATTGAATAGTCATTTGATCGCGGCCAACTTTTCACTGTCCGATGGCCTGTTTTGGTTCCTCCCATTGCTCCTGGACCACAATATGAATACCATGTGGAGCACAGGCCTCAGGTCCAGAAGCCAAATGCCAGACTGCCAAGGTTTCCCGGTGCTGCAACATCGCCAGGCTCGTTCAGTGTAAACAGCTTTAAGGCACACAACAGATTCTTTAAAAGTGCCAAGAACCCTTACTCGAAGCCAAAGATCTCATCTGATCGCTTTTGGAGCTATCAGCAGCGCAGTTATTACTCATGTGTATTGTACAATCAAGGGAGAATCTTTCCTCACATTCGTCTAGATTGTGAAGCCATTGCTGGACTACCCTGCTTGGAAGAAGCTCTAGACTGTTTCAGAGATGTTGGCCTTCTACAACTCGTCACTGACAAAGAGCATTGGAACGAAGAGCTTCTGCTGCAGTTCTATGCCACTCTTCACATTTGTGGCTACAACAGGGATCCGAAGACTTGGGTCCTTGAGTGGATGACAGGCGATGGGCATCATGAAGCCAAAGCTCAAGATATTATCGAGCTTACTTGCCTGACCACTCGAGGCGAGTTCTATGAACCTGGTTGCCAGCTACACAGGAATGCTCTGGAGAGTATATTTCAGAAGCCTAAGCCAAACATGAGTCAGATGCTCAACATGATGAAGCCATTGCCACAAGATGCAGAATATCCCAAGGAATTCTTTGTTGAGGACCTCGAGTATCTGCCCCGTACCATTTATCACATTGTGAGGCGAACTCTATGGCCAGTAAAGGGACATTCACCTACAGCCAAACTTGAAGGCACCATGAAGACTTTGGTGTTCTATATTCTCAATGGCATTTGCTCCAATGCTCAAGACTTCTTCATGAGGCAACTTGCTGCATCTGGAATTGATCTATTTGGCTTGAAGTTTTATGCTCCATGGGGATGCGCCTGATCAAACTTCATTCATCTGTCAACTATCAGCCCTCAGCGCACAACCATCTTGTCTTCTTGCCCGAGGTTGATATGTCTGTTGAAGCCATCTACCCTGAGCCTACCAAGCAGCCACTTTATCTTCATAACATTGATCGCCAAAGCTTCACGCAACCAATTGAGGGAGTCCTCGCTGCTACTCGAGTCTATCTTCTGGCTGGAAATATGCATGCACCTCATCATGCTCAAACTGAAGCCACTGAAAGCACCATTGCTCAAAGGCCTCGGAAGCGATCTCTTGTACTCAATGACTGAGAGCTTCTTGTGGCCGTACATCAGAAACGAGATAAATACCATGACTGGCTACAGCGTCAGATGCAGAGCATCTTGGTCGATGTCAATCACATTTGCACTCTTGCCACCAAGAACTCATTTGTTGCCCATGAAGCCTGTCGGCGGTATTGGAAGAGTCTCACATTGCTATGCTCCGATGACGATCTTCGAGAAGACGGCTTCACATAGGGATTCAAATTTGATTCCAAGCCTCCCTAGAACGCAAGCTGGCGTCGGACTCCTCCAATTGAAGATTCTTTGTATTCATCTTGGCTGCAACTGTTGTTGTGAGAGTCATCGATGAAGAAGACGATGCCACTTCACCAACCATGGCTTCCCCGTGTATCGACACTGCACCAGGCCACTCTGCGCCACCTAACTCCAACGACGACCCTGCCCCTGCATCTATTCCTGATTGGAACAAGTAGATACTCTATGTCTTAAAAACTATTTGGTCCTTACTGACAAAAGGGGGAGAAGCATATGAGTTGATAGTCTTCAAGCGGGTCCTTTATGGGTGGTCGCTATATTTTTCCAAGTGATTAGAACCCTCGTCTTTTGATACATTTGGTTCTTTTGGTGGTAACACTTAAACTTGATGGTCGTCTGCTACTTTTTCTGCTACTTTGTGATGCGATGATAAATTCCGCATGAAGTCATTCCACAGACGTCCATTTTTCATTATGCATGTTATTATCTTCATTATATCTTTATATGCATGATGAATTTTCTTCATAAGTTGAAGAGGATATACACAAAGTAAAACCTGCCATGTGCATTTGCATTCAAAAGCAAACTACTTATATGCACATCTTCAGCGGGAGCCTTTCTGCTACTTATGAAGACAATGTCTTAAATCACTAAACTTTCACATAATTTATCCTTGTTGAAGACTTCAACCAGTTTGTCATCAATCACCAAAAAGGGGGATATTGTAAGTGCATCTAGTGCCACCCCTAGTTGGTTTTGGAGTATTGACGACAAACCTGGTTGAGGGACTAATGTGTTTGTGAGAATTGCAGGATAACACAGGTAATAGTCCCTCATTGATTCGGTTTACCTACCAGAGGTGGCCCCCAAAAATGTGTGAAGACACTGAAGACAATGGTGGTCTATGAAGATATACACAACGAAGACTATGACATGAGAAGACATCGTATCAAGACTATGGAGTACGAAGAAATAGTTGTTTCGTAGTTTACTTTTCTTCTTTGTTGAGTCATAGGAACCACCGCACTGTTATGTGGGGTCCAAGTGACCAAAGTCAGAGTGACTGAAGTGATGCTCAACAAAATCTTATGTCTTCAACTGAAGACAATGAGAGCAAATCTTATCCAGAGTTGGATGAGTCAGCTTTACTTGTAGCCCAATTGAAGTTGTCGCGTGTGTTTGAATTCTGACCATTGGACACGTGTCAGTTCCTTAGTGACCCATGGTCATTTCGGACAAATCAGGTCGGGTTGCCTCTTGGCTATAAATAGCCCACCACCTACACCATAAATTGGTGGCTGCTCAGAGTTAGTGCACGGCTTTTGTCATTGAGAGCAACCCACCTACGAATCATTTGAGAGAGAAATCCTTGCAAGGACAAAGCCCTAAATACCCAAAGCCAAAGAGTGTTAGGCATCACCGAAGTCTTTCTGTCTGCGTGACCTGAAGACTTGTTACACTTGAGGATTATGAATCCTCCAGTCGGTTAGGCGTCGCGTTCTGAGAATCCAAGAGTCATTGTGGATTGCCGGTGAATGAAGTTTGTGAAGGTTTGGATGTCTACCTTGAAGACTTACTAGAGTGATTGGGCGAGGACTGTGTGTCCATAGCTCAAGGGGAATAATGTGAAGACACGGTCTTCTGAGTTGAATCTCAGCCTCCCTAACCAGACGTACAGTTTTCACAACAACTAGAACTGGTCCAAAAAATCCGTGTCCTCACCAAGAAATTAGTTCTGTCCTTTACCTCTCTTTACTTATAGTTTGTCTTTGTGAAGTCATTGCCTGCTTGCATGATCTGATTGACTTCATTGTGTGAAGATTGTTGTTGTTTGGCTTCATACTATCTTCCATCCTGATCCATACTACCTAGCTGCTGATAGTTTTCATGCTTTCGTTTCATTGCTTACTTGACTATGTCTTGTCTAGGGTAGTCTACCTTCCGCTGCATATCAATAGGTTCATTTCTACTGTTTGTCTTCAAAGCCCCCGTGTTTTGAAGACTTTCATAAAAATCGCCTATTCACTCCCCCTCTAGTCGATAACTAGCACTTTCATAAACCATATCCGATCATCACGTGAGATGGAGTAGTTTTCAATGGTGAACATCACTATGTTGATCATATCTACTATATGATTCACGCTCGACCTTTTAGTCTAAGTATTCCGATGCCATATCTGCATATGCTAGGCTCGTCAAGTTTAACCCGAGTATTCTTCATGTGCAAAACTAGCTTGCACCTGTTGTATGTGAACGTAGAGCTTATCACACTGGATCATCACGTGATGTCTCGGCACGAAGAACTGTCGCAACGGTGCATACTCAAGGAGAACACTTATACCTTGAAATTTAGTGAGGGATCATCTTATAATGCTACCGACGTACTAAGCAAAATAAGATGCATAAAGGATAAACATCATATGCAATCATAATATGTGACATGATATGGCCATCATCATCTTGTGCCTTTGATCTCCATGTTTAAAGCACTGTTATGATATCCATCGACACCGGCATGACACCATGATCTCCATCATCTTGATCTCTATCAACATGTCATCACATGGTCATCTTGCCAACTATTGCTTTTGCAACCATTGCTATCGCATAGCGATAAAGTATAGCAATTATATGGCGCTTGCATCTTATGCAATAAAGAGACAACCATAAGGCTCCTACCAGTTGCCGACAACTTTAACAAAACATGATCATCTCATACAACAATTTATATCTCATCACGTCTTGACCATATCACATCATAACATGCCTTGCAAATAACAAGTTAGACATCCTCTACTTTGTTGTTGCAAGTTTTATGTGGCTGCTACGGGCTTTTAGAAAGAACCGTTCTTACCTACGCATGAAAACCACAATGATTTTTTGTCAAGTGTGTTGTTTTAAACTTCAACAAGGACCGGGCATAGCCACACTCGATTCAACTAAAGTTGGAGAAACAGACACCCACTAGCCATCTGTGTGTGAAGCACGGCAGTAGAACCAGTCTCATGAACACGCTCATGTAATGTCGGTCTAGGCCGCTTCATCCAACAATACTGCCGAACCAAAGTATGACATGCTGGTAAGTAGTATGACTATTATCGTGCACAACTCTTTGTGTTCTACTCGTGCATATAACATCTATGCATAGACCTGGCTCGGATGCCACTGTTCAGGAAGGTAGTATTTTAAAAATTCCTACTATCACGCAAGATCTATCTAGGAGAAGCATAACAACGAGCGGGGAGAGTGTGTCTACGTACCTTCATAGACCGAAAGCGGAAGCGTTTAGTAACGTGGCTGATGTAGTCAAACGTCTTCACGATCCAACCGATCCAAGTACCGAACGTACGGTACCTCCACGTTTAGCACACGTTTAGCTCGATGACATCCCTCGGGCTCTTGATCCAGTTGAGGCCGAAGGAGAGTTCCGTCAGCATGACGGCGTGGCGACGGTGATGATGAAGTTACCGGCACAGGGCTTTGCCTAAGCACTATGATGATATGACCGAGGTGTGTAACTGTGGAGGGGGGCACCACACACGGCTAAGACAAATCTTGGAGTGCCTTTGGGGTGCCCCTGCCCACGTATATAAAGGAGGGAAGAGGAGGAGGCCGTCCTAGGAGGGGCGTGATACGTCTCCAACGTATCTATAATTTTTGATTGCTCCATGCTATGTTATCTACTGTTTTGGGAAATATTGGGCTTTATTATCCACTTTTATATTATTTTTGGGACTAACCTATTAACCGGAGGCGCAGCCCAGAATTGCAGTTTTTTTGCCTATTTCAGTGTTTCAAAGAAAAGGAATATCAAACGGAGTAGAAACGGAATGAAATCAACTAGAGAAGTAATTTTTGGAAGGAAAGCTACCGGATGGACTTGGACCCCACGTCAGGAGCCAAGGAAGGTGCTCACGAGGGTGGGGGCGCCCCCGCTAGGGTGCACCCCCTACCTCAAGGGGCCCTCGAAGCTCCACTGACGTACTTCCTGCACCCATATATACTCACGTACCCTAAAACTTCCATAACATACAATAGATCGGGAGTTCCGTCGCCAGAAGCCTCCGTAGCCACCGAAAGCCAATCTAGACCTGTTTCGGCACCCTGCCGGAGGGGGCAATCCTTCTCCGGTGGCTATCTTCATCATCCTGGTGCTCTCCATGATGAGGAGGGAGTAGTTCTCCCTTGAGGCTGAGGGTATGTACCAGTAGCTATGTGGTTGATCTCTCTCTCTCTCTCTCGTGTTCTTGATTTGGCACGATCTTGATGTATCGCGAGCTTTGCTATTATAGTTGGATCTTATGTTTCTCCTCCCCCTCTTCTCTCTTGTAATGAATTGAGTTTCCCCTTTGAAGTAATCTTATCGGATTGAGTCTTTAAAGATTTGAGAACACTTGATGTATGTCTTGCCGTGCGTGTCTGTGGTGACAATGGGATACCACGTGATTCACTTGATGTATGTTTTGGTGATCAACTTGCGGGTTCCTCCCATGAACCTATGCATAGGGGTTGGCACATGTTTTCGTCGTGATTCTCCGGTAGAAACTTTGGGGCACTCTTTGAGGTCCTATGTGTTGGTTGAATAGATGAATCTGAGATTGTGTGATGCATATCGTATAATCATACCCACGGATACTTGAGGTGACATTGGAGTATCTGTGTGACATTAGGGTTTGGTTGATTTGTGTCTTAAGGTGTTATTCTAGTACAAACTCTAGGGCTGTTTGGGACACCTATAGGAATAGCCCAACGGATTGATTGGAAAGAATAACTTTGAGGTGGTTTCGTACCCTACCATAATCTCTTCGTTCGTTCTCCGCTATTAATGACTTTGGAGTGACTCTTTGTTGCATGTTGAGGGATAGTTATGTGATCCAATTATGATATTATTGTTGAGGGAACTTACACTAGCGAAAGTATGAACCCTAGGCCTTGTTTCAACGCATTGCAATACCGTTTACGCTCACTTTTATCATTAGTTACCTTGCTGTTTTTATAATTTCAGATTACAAATACCTTTATCTACTATCCATATACCACTTGTATCACCATCTCTTCGCCGAACTAGTGCACCTATACAATTTACCGTTGTATTGGGAGTGTTGGGAACACAATAGACTCTTTGTTATTTGGTTGCGGGGTTGCTTGAGACAGACCATCTTCATCCTACGCCTCCTACGGATTGATAAACCTTAGGTCATCCCCTTGAGGGAAATTTGCTACTGTCCTACAAACCTCTGCACTTGGAGGCCCAACAACGTCTAAAATAAGAAGGTTGTGTAGTAGACATCAGGGCGCGCCTATAGGGGGAGTCCAACTAGGATTCCCAATCCTATAGTTGGAGTCCCTTTCCTTTTCCAAGAGGGGAGAGAGGAAAGGAGTAGGAGAGGGAGAAGGAAAGAGAGGGGGGCACCGCCCCCTCCCTAGTCCTAGTCAGACTTGCAATGGGGGGGGCGCTCAGTCAACCCTTGAGGCCCATCTCTCCTTTCCCGTATGTCCCATTAAGGCCCACTACTTCCCCCGGCGAATTTCTCGTAACTCTCCGGTACTCCGAAAAAATACCCGAATCTCTCGGAACCTTTCCGATGTCCGAATATAGCCTTCCAATATATCGATCTTTACCTCTCGACCATTTCGAGACTCCTCGTCATGTCCGTGATCTCATCCGGGACTCCGAACTAACTTCGGTCATCAAATCTCATAACTCATAATACAAATCGTCATCGAACATTAAGCGTGGGAACCCTACGGGTTCGAGAACTATGTAGACATGACCGAGACACATCTCTGGTCAATAACCAATAGCGGAACCTAGATCTCATATTGTCTCCTACATATTCTACGAAGGTCTTTATCAGTCAAACTGCATAACAACTTACGTTGTTCCCTTTCATCGGTTGTAACATGCCAAATTTTCAATTTGGAATGTTATACATTAGGTCATCATGCATATCATATTTTGTTTTGCTTTTGGTTTTGATCCTAGAAAATCCTAAGCAACTCAAGGACCCACGGAGAGAGTTGGGGATTTCGTTATTTACATATTTGAGTTTTCTCAAATTATGTAAACAGGATCATTTGATTTTATTTATTTTATCATCAATTATTTCTATTACAAAAAATATGAGAGAGGGAATAAAATGACTTTCCCAAAATATAGAAATATTGAGGATTTAATAAAAAAATCAAATAAGTTTTATTTCGGAGTTTTTCGGTATTTTTATTTGAATTTAGGAAAAATGCGCGTTTTTCAAAGTTGTAGTTTGGGCCCAGATAAATGTTCACTTTATCAAGCTTGATTTTAGGAACCCGGCAAAATATATTTCATGATTTTTGGAGTCCGTTTAGTATTTATTTTAATTTTTCTTCCGAGCGGATTTATAAAAAAAAACGCGAACCGACTACGGGCCGTATTCGGCCTGGACTCCGCCGGCTAAGGCTATAAAAGCCGCCGCCCCGGGGCCCGAATGCCCAGCCGCCGCCGCCACCTAAACCCTAACCCTAGCCCCTGTCCCGCCGCCGCCGCCCGCCGGAGTTGCGCGCCTTTCGAGGTTCGCCGCCGCCTCGTTTACCATGCAGTTTTTTTAAAAAAAAATTCTGTTCATCGTTTGTCTTTTTCGTCGGATTTTCCGCGGTTATTTTCTGATCGCGATTTCTGATCCGATTTTAGTTTTAGTATAACTTTTCGCTCGTTTATCGGAATCAGGCGATTCAAGCGCCTGGAGTTTCGTCTCGAAACCCTCATTCCGAATAATCAACTTAAACAAGTTTTTGCTACTGTAAAATTTACCCTAGATTCAGATTACCAGAACGAAGTTGTTTTTTTCGCCGTTTGATTTCTTTCGCTTCGTTCGATTTGATTCTTTTTGCCAACCAGGGTTCTTAAGTTGAACTTTCTGCTTAGATTTTCTATTTGAGTTTTACCTGTGCATTAGATGAGTACTTATTGTATGCTTGTTGTTTCTCTGCGATAGAATACCCGGAGTGCGCCGCCTGTTACTTCGAATCTCTACGTTTCGTGGATCATCAGCAAGGCAAGTAACACTTTGATCATACCTTTTCTGCAACCCAGTTTTATTGCATTAGATCCATCCTCATACATTGCATGATTGGGATCTATTTAAATCATGGGATGGAAGTAGATGAGGTAGTACCTATTACCTGTTTATCATCAAACCTTTGGGAGTTACTTCTACGTTTGCTTATTATGCCATGCTATGCTAGTAGACGTGGATTGGGTGAGTGATATCCATGACAGATGTGAGATTGTTAATTAATGGTTTATCTAAGGTGGCAACCTAACACACATCTGGGTGGATTGAGGCACCTGTGGTTACCAGGACTTGCCTGTTTTTTTTGGACCGCCACCCAGGCCCAAAGGGATCATAAGATTATTCATACTAGAAACTTCTGTGTGCAGCCACAAGCCATTATGGGCTCTGGCATAGTTGACTAAGTTGTGCGAACTCTTATAGTGGTAGACTAGCAGATGTAGGGGATGTAGGTGGTACGGTCTACCCGATCGTAAGGTGCTAGCACTTCTGAAAGACTATGTCTCGGTCATCCGTCTTCTCAAACACCATGTAGTGCGAGAAAACAAACGGAGGCGATCGAGTCTTGTGGAGAAAAGTGCGCAAACCTATGCAGAGTGTAATAAACTAATCATGGTTAGCCGTGTCCCCGGTTATGGACATCTTGAGTATCTAGTACCTGGATTTTCATGTGAATCTCAACATGTTACTCTAAATTAATTTTGATGGGTTTTAATGATGTTACTTAATTGGGATTGAGGATGCTATCAACCATTCTCAATGTTTCACAACCACCATGATAGTAATTAACTTTATTCCTTTGAAGTAGGGAAAAATTGGCTTTACGCAAAAACAGTAACCATAGAGCTTTCCACCAGCCAAATATGCATATAGTATAGCTGTTGCATTCCATTACTCTCTATGTGTTACCTTGCCAGCATATTCCATGTACTGACCCGTTTTCGGGCTGCAACTTAATGTTGCAGACTTTTCAGACGACGATTAAGGAGTTTTAGGTCGTGGTTCTATACTCAGTGATGCCGTTGGAGTTGATGGACTCACTTATCTTCCAAGCCTTCCGCTGTTATCGTTAGTAGATGGCCTTAAGACATATTTATTGTAATAAGTTCTCTTTTGAGACACTCGATGTAATAAGTGTGTGATTGCTACTCTGTTATAAATCCTCTGAGTACTGTGTGGTGTCAGCATTACTGATCCAGGGATGACACCGGAGCACAGAGATCAGACTGTTTGAGGTCTGGTCGCTACAGAGTTGGTATCAGAGCACACGCTGACTGTAGGACACGACCACTAAGCTAAAGACCTAGATCACTACTCATTCTCTTCTCTTCTGACTCCTCATCTTTTCTACTCTTTAGGATGGCAGATGCAAGGAACAAGTTCACCCAACCGGATGAAGATACAGCCTTTGGATGCCACTTGAAGGAAGTCACTAGGTACCTGAACATAGGAATACCAAGCTTCACGGGAACCTACAATTCCACTTTACCTGAAGAAGAGCGCTGGATGATTCAAGTTCAAGTTCCAGGAAGGACGTTCATGCCAGTCACTGAGCCCATAGAGTTTTCTTTTGATGCACCAACTTGGAGTCTAGGAAAGAGCATGGCAGCTCACATCGCCATGGGACGCATTGGAGAAGTCTACCGCAAGGATCTCAAGGATACTATCTACCAGATTTGTGGGCGCCGAGATGAACATTGGGAGATGATCAGCACCAGGAAAGATAGATCAATTGCAGCTTTTATTCAGGAGTTAAACCAGCACATTCGATGACAGGAGAATGCGATGTGCGCCGACATGATAGATCTGAAGAAGGCTAAGACTAGAATCAAGGAACTGGAGGAAGAACTCAAGGCTACACACAAAGGTTATGAAGAAGAAATTGAAGTATTGGTGGAGAAGAATGACGACCTGATCAAGAAGATTGGCATATTTATGGGAGGCCCGACACCAGTAGATGAAGACGAAGAACCCAAGGAGATTAGCCCGGAGGACTACATCATCATTGACGGCACCGACTCGGAACAAGATAGTAGCGATGATGACTATGTTGATGAAGCAGGAGCGGATACCATGGAGTCTACAACCGTAGAATATTTCTAGTAGACCACCTCATCAGTAGTAGTAGTCCACCATGTAAATATAGTAGTCCGAGCACTTTTTGCGATAGTTAGATCGATTGTATGTCTTGTTTGATTGATTGAATTGAATTGTGTGCTTTTGCCTCATGTGCATATGGGTAGTGTTTTCCCTTTAGACCCCCTCTATTCTTACATCTCATCTTTTCTAAACCCTCAGATGCCTCCGAGAAGTGACCCCGAATTTGCCTTTCCGCCGGAGCTCACCCAGTTGATCCAGCAGCAGAACACCCTGATGCAGTTGCTAGTTCAGAATCAGAATCAGGGGAACAACAACAACAACCCACCACCACCACCACCTGTTGAACACTTAGCCCGTTTTCTTAGGCTGAATCCGCCGGTGTTTTCCAGTAGCACCGAGCCGATAGTAGCAGATGATTGGCTCCGCAAGATATCTAGGGAGTTGACCACAGCAGGATGCACCGATGTGGAGAAGGTGAAGTTTGCCGCACATCAGTTAGAAGGACCCGCAGCATCTTGGTGGGAGAATTTCACAGCCACCTTCCCAGTCGACACTGTCACATGGGACCAGTTTCAGCAAGCTTTTCGTACTGCCCATGTTTCAGTAGGAGCAATGGCCATGAAGAAGCGTGAGTTTCGTAACTTGCGCCAAGGAGGACGGACAGTTGGCCAGTATGTGGAGGAGTTTAGTAAGCTAGCACGTTATGCCCAGATGACGTTGCTACAGATGCAGCTAAGCAGGAGAAATTCCTGGAAGGACTGAATGATGAGTTGAGTATGCAGTTGATGGTAGCCACCTTCAACAACTACCAGAAGTTGGTAGATCGTGCTCTTATGATTGAAGGGAAGCAGCAGCAAATTGAGAACCGCAAGAGGAAGTATGGACAAGGAAAGTATAATTCAGGAGCTCAGCAGAAGCCTCGTTTTACCCCTAGACCGGGAGGACATTTTTAGCATACCCATGGAGTAGGTAGCTCGCACAATCACAATGGCACCAAGAATGGTAATGGGAATGGAGGAAGTAATGGACAGAACCGCAGCACCCCATCGACCCCAGCCAAGAAGGATTTGAGCCACGTTACTTGCTATAAGTGTTCGAAGCCAGGACATTTTGCAAATGAATGTCCTGAAGGCCAAAACGGCAATGGAAGTTCTGGGAAGAAGCCGAACCCTTTCAATAGGGGACAGGTGAACCACATTAATGTGGAGGAAGTTGAAGCTCAGCCCGATGCAGTAATAGGTAAGCTTTTGGTTAAGTCATTTACTGCACTCGTTCTTTTGATACTGGTGCATCGCATTCATACATATCAAGGGGATTTGTGGATAAGTATAACCTACCAACCCAAGCCCTTAGGTCACCCATGTTAGTAACCTCGCCAGGAGCAGAGTATGTGGCAAGTTTATGGTGTGATCGGTTACCATTAAGGATTGGTAACTATGTTTTTCCCTCAGACCTAATAGTATTGGAATCTCAAGGATTGGATGTGATATTAGGCATGGATTGGTTATCAAAGTATAAATGGAATATTGAGTGTGCTAGTAAGTCAATTTTGCTTACCACACCAGAAGGGAGAAGGATCAAGTATGTATCCCGGCATGTACCAAAAAGGACACAAGTGAATTGCCTAACAGGAGTTGTGCAGGAGGAAGTACCAGTGGTAAAGGATTTTCCAGATGTATTTCCCGAAGAGTTGCCAGGCATGCCACCGGATAGAGACATTGAGTTTTTGATTGAGCTTTTGCCAGGCACTAGGCCAATATCGAAGAGACCATATAGGATGCCAGCAAAAGATTTGGTGGAAATTAAGAAGCAGATTAAGGAGTTACTGGATAAGGGATATATTCGCCCAAGTTCTTCGCCTTGGGGATCACCAGTACTTCTAGTGGAAAAGAAGGATGGATCGTTAAGGATGGTTGTTGACCATCGAGGATTGAACGAAGTAACGATCAAGAACAAGTACCGGCTACCAATGATCAATGATCTATTTGATCGATTGCAAGGAGCTAAAGTGTTTTCCAAGATCGACTTGCGATCAGGATACCACCAGTTGAAGATTCGAGAACAGGATATTCCTAAGACAGCATTCACCACAAGATATGGACTATATGAGTATACCGTTATGTCATTTGGACTGACTAATGCACCTGCCTATTTTATGAACATGATGAACAAAATGTTTATGGAATTTTTGGATAAGTTCGTCGTAGTGTTCATTGATGATATCCTGGTTTATTCGAAGAATGAAGATGAGCATAAGGAGCATTTGCGTTTGGTACTTGGAAAGCTCAGAGAACATCAGTTATATGCCAAATTCAGCAAATGTGAGTTTTGGTTGAAGGAAGTAGGATTCCTCGGACACGTTATATCCGGAGAAGGTATAGCAGTAGATCCCGCTAAAGTTGAAACCTTGACCAAGTGGGAAGCACCAACAACAGTTGGAGAGATCCGGAGTTTTCTTGGACTCGCAGGATACTACGGAGATTTATTGAGAATTTCTCAAAGATTGCAAAGCCTATGACGGAGTTGCTGAAGAAGGATACTAAGTTCAAATGGACCGAGGAGTGTGAGGCAAGTTTCCAGGAGTTGAAGAAACGTTTGGTGACCTCACCAGTGTTGATTTTGCCAGATCAAACCAAGGATTATGAGGTGTATTGCGACGCTTCATGTCGAGGACTTGGAGCAGTGCTTATGCAGGAAGGGAGAGTTGTTTCGTATGCTTCACGACAACTGAAGCCCCACGAATTGAATTACACTATGCATGATTTGGAGTTAGCAGCCGTAGTGCATGCATTTAAGACATGGAGACATTTCCTCATTGGAAATCATTGTGAGGTGTACACGGATCATAAGAGTTTGAAGTACATTTTCACGCAGAAGGAGTTGAATCTCAGACAAAGGAGATGGTTGGAGCTTATCAAGGATTATGATATGAAATTGCATTATCATCCCGGGAAGGCTAATGTAGTAGCTGATGCATTAAGCCGCAAGAGCCATGTCAATACACTAATGACGGGAGTAAGACCCAAGGAGTTAGCAGAAAATCTTCGTGAACTATGTGTGGAAATAGTTCCGAGAGGCTATGTAGCAGCACTAGAGATTCAGTCAACTTTGATGGATAGAATCAGAGACGCTCAAAAAAAGGACAAAGAGATTGCCGCCATAAAGGAGAAACTGAGCAAAGGAAAAGCTAAAGGATTTCGTGAGGATGAGCACGACACCCTATGGTTTGAAGACCGTGTTTACGTGCCCAATGACCCGGAGATCCGAAAGTTGATTCTGCAAGAGGCACATGACTCACCGTATTCGATTCACCCAGGAAGTACCAAGATGTATTTGGATTTGAAGGATATTTTCTAGTGGACCGGAATGAAAAAGGATATTGCGGAGTATGTAGCAGTTTGTGATGTATGCCAGAGAGTAAAGGCAGAGCATCAGAAGCCAGCAGGATTGTTGCAACCATTGCCGATACCCGAATGGAAGTGGGATAAACTAGGTATGGATTTTATCACGGGATTGCCAAGGACTCGCTCAGGCTATGACTCGATTTGGGTTGTAGTTGACCGATTAACGAAAGTAGCACATTTCATCCCAGTAAAGACCACATACACCAGTGCTAAGTTGGCAAAGATATACATGACCAGGATCGTATGTTTGCATGGAGTTCTGAGGAGCATCGTATCGGATAGAGGAACCCAGTTTACCTCAAAGTTGTGGAAGAAGTTGCATGAGACTTTGGGTACCAGGTTAGAATTTAGTACAGCTTTTCATCCTCAGATAGATGAACAGACTGAGAGAGTCAATCAGATTTTGGAGGATATGCTGAGAGCTTGTGCGCTAGATTATGGATCTAGTTGGGACGATAATTTGCCATATGCAGAGTTTTCTTACAATAATAGCTATCAGACCCGTTTGAAGATGACACCTTTCGAGGCTTTGTACGGAAGGAGGTGCAGGACACCGTTGTCATGGGACGAAGTTGGAGACCACCAGTTGTTTGCACCAGATCTGATCAAAGAGTCTGAACAGAAAGTGAAGTTGATTCGCGATAGGCTCAAGGTAGCCCAGTCCAGGCAGAAGAGCTACGCAGATTCTAAATGCAAGGAGACAGTTTACGAAGTTGGAGATAGATCTTATCTTCGAGTATCCCCACTTCGAGGGATTAAGCGCTTTGGAGTTAAGGGGAAGTTAGCGCCACGATTTTTAGGACCATATCGAGTTTTGGAGCGTATGGGAGAAGTGGCCTACAAGTTGGAATTGCCAGAAGGATTGGCCGGAGTGCATGATGTGTTCCACGTTTCTCAGTTGAACAAGTGTCACGCGGAGATGGCTGACATACCTTTGAGAGACACAGTGCCATTAGAAGCAATTCAGTTGGATAACAATTTGACCTATGAGGAGAAACCAGTCAAGATCCTCGAGTTTGCCAGCCGAGTTACTCGTAGCAAGGTTATCAAGTTTTGCAAAGTCCAGTGGAGCCACCACACGGAGGATGAAGCCACCTGGGAGCGAGAGGAAGATTTGCTCAAAGACCACCCTCACCTATTTTCTAGCCAACCCGAATCTTGAGGGCGAGATTCATCTTAAGGGGGGTAGGTTTGTAACATCCCAAATTTTCAATTTGGAATGTTATACATTAGGACATCATGCATATCATATTTTATTTTGCTTTTGGTTTTGATCCTAGAAAATCCTAAGCAACTCAAGGACCCACGGAGAGAGTTGGGGATTTCGTTATTTACATATTTGAGTTTTCTCAAATTATGTAAACAGGATCATTTGATTTTATTTATTTTATCATCAATTATTTCTATTACAAAAAATATGAGAGAGGGAATAAAATGACTTTCCCAAAATATAGAAATATTGAGGATTTAATAAAAAAATCAAATAAGTTTTATTTCGGAGTTTTTCGGTATTTTTATTTGAATTTAGGAAAATGTGCGTTTTTCAAAGTTGTAGTTTGGGCCCAGATAAATGTTCACTTTATCGGGCTTGATTTTAGGAACCCGGCAAAATTTATTTCATGATTTTTGGAGTCCGTTTAGTATTTCTTTTTATTTTTCTTCCGAGCGGATTTATAAAAAAAAACGCGAACCAACTACGGGCCGTATTCGGCCTGGACTCCGCCGGGTAAGGCTATAAAAGCCGCCGCCCCGGGGCCCGAAAGCCCAGCCGCCGCCGCCACCTAAACCCTAACCCTAGCCCCTGTCCCGCAACCGCCACCTAAACCCTAACCCTAGCCCCTGTCCCGCCGCCGCCGCCGCCCGCCGGAGTTGCGCGCCTTTCGAGGTTCGCCGCCGCCTCGTTTTCTGTGCAGTTTTTTTTAAAAAAATAAAAAATTCTGTTCGTCGTTTGTCTTTTTCGTCGGATTTTCCGCGGTTATTTTCTGATCGCGATTTCTGATCCGATTTTCGTTTTAGTATAACTTTTCGCTCGTTTATCGGAATCAGGCGATTCAAGCGCCTGGAGTTTCGTCTCGAAACCCTCTTTCCGAATAATCAACTTAAACAAGTTTTTGATACTGTAAAAGTTTCCCTAGATCCAGATTACCAGAATGAAGTTGTTTTTTTCGCCGTTTAATTTCTTTCGCTTCGTTCGATTTGATTCTTTTTGCCAACCAGGGTTCTTAAGTTGAACTTTCTGCTTAGATTTTCTATTTGAGTTTTACCTATGCATTAGATGAGTACTTATTGTATGCTTGTTGTTTGTCTACGATAGAATACCCAGAGTGCGCCTCCTGTTACTTCGAATCTCTAGGTTTCGCGGATCGTCAGCAAGGCAAGTAACACTTTGATCATACCTTTTCTGCAACCCAGTTTTATTGCATTAGATCCATCCTCACACATTGCATGATTAGGATCTATTTAAATCGTGGGATGGGAAGTAGATGAGGTAGTACCTATTAGCTGTTTATTATCAAACCTTTGGGAGTTACTTCTACGTTTGCTTATTATGCCATGCTATGCTAGTAGACGTGGATTGGGTGAGTGATATCCATGACAGATGTGAGATTGTTAATTAATGGTTTATCTAAGGTGGCAACCTAACACACATCTGGGTGGATTGAGGCACCTGGGGTTACCAGGACTTGCCTGTTTTTTTGGACCGCCACCCAGGCCCAAAGGGATCATAAGATTATTCATACTAGAAACTTCCGTGTGCAGCCACAAGCCATTATGGGCTCTGGCATAGTTGACTAAGTTGTGCGAACTCTTACAGTGGTAGACTAGCAGATGTAGGGGATGTAGGTGGTACGGTCTACCCGATCGTAAGGTGCTAGCACTTCTGAAAGACTATGTCTCGGTCATCCGTCTTCTCAAACACCATGTAGTGCGAGAAAACAAACGGAGGTGATCGAGTCTTGTGGGGAAAAGTGCGCAAACCTCTGCAGAGTGTAATAAACTAATCATGGTTAGCCGTGTCCCCGGTTATGGACATCTTGAGTATCTAGTACCTGGATTTTCATGTGAATCTCAACATGTTACTCTAAATTAATTTTGATGGGTTTTAATGATGTTACTTAATTGGGATTGAGGATGCTGTCAACCATTCTCAATGTTTCACAACCACCATGATAGTAATTAACTTTATTCCTTTGAAGTAGGGAAAAATTGGCTTTACGCAAAAACAGTAACCATAGAGCTTTCCACCAGCCAAATATGCATATAGTATAGCTGTTGCATTCCATTACTCTCTATGTGTTACCTTGCCAGCATATTCCATGTGCTGACCCGTTTTCGGGCTGCAACGTTAATGTTGCAGACTTTTCAGACGACGATTAAGGAGTTTTAGGTCGTGGTTCTATACTCAGTGATGCCGTTGGAGTTGATGGACTCACTTATCTTCCAAGCCTTCCGCTGTTATCGTTACTAGATGGCCTTCAGCCATATTTATTGTAATAAGTTCTCTTTTGAGACACTCGATGTAATAAGTGTGTGATTGCTACTCTGCTATAAATCCTCCGAGTACTGTGTGGTGTCAGCATTACTGATCCAGGGATGACACCGGAGCACAGAGATCAGACTGTTTGAGGTCTGGTCGCTACATCGGTATGTTACTTGCCCGAGATTTGAAAGTCGGTATCATCATACCTAGTTCAATCTTGTTACCAGCAAGTCTCTTTACTTGTTCTTTAGTGCATCATCCCGCAACTAACTCATTAGTCACATTGCTTGCAAGACTCGTAGTGATGTGCATTACCGAGAGGGCCCAGAGATATCTCTCTGATACATGGAGTGACAAATCCCAATCTCGATATATGCCAACTCAACAAACACCATCAGAGACACCTGTAGAGCATCTTTATAATCACCCAGTTACGTTGTGACGTTTGATAGCACACAAGGTGTTCTTTTTGTATTCGGGAGTTGCATAATCTCATAGTCAGAGGAACATGTATAAGTCATGATGAAAGCAATAGCAATAAAACTTAAACGATCATTTATGCTAAGCTAACGGATGGGTCTTGTCCATCACATCATTATCTAATGATGTGACCCCGTTCATGAAATGACAACACATGTCTATGGTCAGGAAACTTAACCATCTTTGATTAACAAGCTAGTCAAGTAGAGGCATACTAGGGACACTCTATTTTGCCTATTTATTAACACATGTACTAAGTTTCCGGTTAATACAATTCTAGCACGAATAATAAACATTTATCATGATATAAGGAAATATAAATAACAACTTTATTATTGTCTCTAGGGCATATTTCCTTTAGTACTGACTCTGTTGTTTATGGAGATTAAGTTCTCTCCCTCGAGGATGAACTCAAATACCAATACCCTCATGAAAAGAATTGCCTTTGTTTTCGACAGGAGAAGGTGCCAAAGGTCCAGTTTTCAATCAGAATGAGCAGCCCAAATTCTTTCAAGATAGTTCGTATGAAGGGTCGCTGTCGGTGTCAAAACCGGCGGATCTCGGGTAGGGGGTCTCGAACTATGCGTCTAAGATCGATGGTAACAGGAGGCAGGGGACACGATGTTTTACCCAAGTTTGGGCCCTCTTGATGGAGTTAATACCCCATGTCCTGGTTGATTGGTCTTGATGATTATGAGGATTACAAGATTTGATCTACCACGAGATCGTTGTGGCTAAACCCTAAAGGTCTAGCCTGTCTGATTGTGATCGTTTCTATGGAATAAACCCTCCGGTTTATATAGACACCGGAGGGGCCTAGGGTTACACAAAGTCGGTTACAGAGAAAGGAAATAATACATCCGAACGCCTAGCTTGCCTCCCACGCAAAGGAGAGTCCCATCTGGACACGGGAGGAAGTCTTCTATCTTGTATCTTCATGGCCCAATAGTCCGGCCCATGTCACACAGTCCGGACGCCCGAGGACCCCTTAATCCAGGACTCCCTCAGTAGCCCCCGAACAAGGCTTCAATGACTATGTGTCCGGCGCACTGATAGTCTTCGGCATTGCAAGGCGGGTTCTTCCTCCAAACACTTCACAGCGTTTGACCCAATGAGTCATACTCGGCTTTCCATTTGATGTCGTACCCATTGGCTTCTGCGCCTCCACCGCTTCTGCTTCCAAGTGTCAAGCGATCACAAAAGGTCAGAGTACTTTTTGCTCATACCACCCGAGCAATGTAAGAAGGGCGTTTATTTAAAGGGACTAGATGTCAGATCCCATTCCACATCAAGCGGAAAAAACCTTAGAGCTTGCTGGGAAAAACCATTCCAGCATGGCTAGCATTCCCAGTTCTTCCTCCCGCCCCCATGGCTCTGAAAAAGGCGACTGGGGGAAATGGTCAGTATCCCATGGCCAACTAAGTAAGCTTCAAACGAAGGGATTCCTCCCCCCCCCCGGCGGATCTAGTCCCTGTCCGGGCAGGATTAACCTCTTTTACGGGTGAAGCCCTGGCGGAAAATTTCCCCAATCCAGCCAGGGGGAGCGAGTGTGCTTTACATCCTTCTTAATAAGAGGAGTCGGGTTTCCAATCCACCCCTTCCTCCAAGGTCTTCTGGAGTACTACAGCCTCCAATTGCACAATCTCACGTCGGGCTCCATTCTACACATTGTCGGTTATGTTGCTCTTTGCGAGCTATTCCTGGGCTGCGAGGCCCATTTCAAGCTATGGAGGAAACTGTTCTGCCTCGTCCCTCGCTCCCAGAAGGGATATATATTTGAGGTGGGCGGTGCCGAAATATGGCGCATAGCTGGGACCAGATACTTATCCGGCATGCTAAAGAAGGCGTCCGAAGAGTGGCCCTCAGATTGGTCCTATATTGAGGACATCGCTCTCCCTGACCGAGTTCAAATCGGCCTTCCCGAATTTACCAGTGCTCCGTTGAAGAAACGCCACAGCTGGCACCCTCGGAGCCTGGAGGAGGAAGATAGTGCGGAAGTCCAACAATTAATGGGCAAGATAAGGATACTCGCCCAGTCCGGATTATCAATAATCGAGGTAATGGCCACTTCCATATTGCGAGGTGTTCAGCCACTCCAATTTAGGGGGCTTCCCATGTGGCACTACAACGAGGAAGATGACGCCTCACGCTGTGGATGAAAGGGTTCGAATTCCCTTATCACCCTGGCCGCAATACTGGCCGATCTGTATAAAGGGGAGAAAGAGGAGTTCACTCATCTTACACTCCAAGAAGGATTTTCTATGTACAATCCTCCTAGCTGGGTGAGATTTAATCCCATCACTCTACTCAATCCTCTCCCTGAGTCATGTTTAATTGGCATTAACCCTTCCATTTGTAACAGGAATGGAGGAAGGTTATAGCGGGGATCTATAGCCCCGCTCCATAGCCAGAGAACCGTAACCGGGACCTTGACCCCGGATACGAAGAGGATATGGACATATTTGTAGAGCTTGAGGAGGGATTATTCTACTAGGCAAGCTATGATGGCATAGTAGTGCCAATCGTGGCTGACTATCCCGTCCTCCATCCTGCCTCACATGTAAGTAATCAGGAGACATCTCCTCCGGGAGAGCTTCCTCACTATACCGCACCCACCGCACTGTCTCGTGCTTCAAAGGGGAGGCGCTCGGTGCGCCATGCTATGCCAGAGGCGCTTCATAGAACGCGACGCGCACGCCGAACAAGTCGTCGAAGAGGAAGGTAGACGATAACACGGCCGAACCTTCATCGAAGAGGTATGGCTTTCTTTTTAAATATGCTTCCTGGTCATCACGTCGAACTGTGAAATTGTCCGCTGCATTTTATCAGGAAGAGCGTTTGCCGGACTATGTCCGGGGATCCTGCCATTCGCACCTCCACTTGTCAGATTCCAGAACCTGCCCTAAGGACGAGGCTGATGCGGGAGTGACGCCGGATTGTCCTTCCGCAGAGGATTCGGATGATATGTCCGTCACAAACTCTGAAGTGGAGAGCGCCATGAATCATCGGCGCCGGAGGGCCACTCTTCGCATACATTCGAGCTGCTCCGGACGGGCTTACCAGAGCTACAGACTAGCATTTGAAATATATGCGGGTAAGTACGCATTGTACAGCCTTTGTAATCGTATACTAGTAGGCCCCGAGACTTGAAGCAGTTGATACAACTTATTTAAGGATCATTGTATAATCAGGCACTTACTGATAAGAACAACCTGCTCTCTCAAGAGCTGGAAATATGTCAGACCCAGCTAGCTATGGCTGCCGCCGAATTGGAGAAATTGAAGGAGGCACCGTCTGGTAATGTTTCCCACCATCACAAAAAAGTTTAATCATATACTAGTAATATTAATACTGTTGTGTTTCCGCTGACAGGATCAGTAGATCAACTAAGAGAGAAACTGAGAATCGCCCAGGCTGGTGAACAGGAGGCCAAAAGGCAACATGCAGTAGGCGAACATGTGCTAACGCGGGTCAGGGATGACAAGAACAAGCTGCAGGATTCCAACATCCTGATGGGCGAAGAGCTAAAAGATGTACGAGTCGAGCTAGCTGACGCCGTCAAGGAGAATAGGAGGCTATGAGGCGGCATATTCAGTATGCTTTTAACCTTACCTTTGTGTAATTCAGCGAAGAAATGCTCTGACAGATTTATGTCTGCAGGTATGCTGACTGGCCGTCCCAAACGGGAAGTGTCTGGCTCTCAAGGCAACCTTCTGCAAGAGCTGTCCCAACTGCACGAGTGAGCTCGGCAAGCAATGCGGAGCATTGCCAAAGCTTTTTGGCTATCCGCCTCTCCTCCAGGAAGTATGGAGGAGCTTGTGAAGCTATTCGAAGGAGCTCGGCGGCACTTCCGATTATGGAAGATATCGTCCTCCGAGAAGGTGTACGAAAGGCCTGGGCCATGGTAAAAACACGGTACACCAAGCTTGATTGGAATCATATGGCCCAGGTCGGACCTCAGGGGTCAGATGGAAAAGAAGTTCCAGTTAGTCTGGTATATGGCCAAGTAAAGATAGCCGCCAAGTATTCCCAACAGGATTGTAAGCTAGATAACCTGTTAGATGGCATAGAGGAAGAAGTTTTTGAGTCCAAGTGACTATGTACTTCAATTGACAAATTTGTCCTCAGCCGGATTGTAAAACGATTTTCATGGCAGACCTTTTCGCTTTGACCTCTCGACCCGAAGGCTCGGAGTGTTTCCGAATACCGTAACGGTAATATAGACCGGGGTATGCGTGGAAACCAGGCGTAGGGGTCATAGTTTCTTGAACAGATAAGTTGTATCCGGCTAGCTATGTTATATTACATGTTGATTGTAAGAAACATCTTCCAGGGAGAATAGTTCCGTTAAGTGTTCCTTTCCCTGGGCGGATATGCGTTAGTATGCATGTCCGAACTGTGATTGAAAAATCACAGTATACGTAACCGATAACCCACAAGTATAGGGGATCGCAACAGTTTTCGAGGGTAGAGTATTCAACCCAAATTTATTGATTTGACACAAGGGGAGCCAAAGAATATTCTCAAGTATTTGTAGCTCAGTTGTCAATTCAACCACACCTGGAAACTTAATATCTGCACCAAGGTATTTAGGAGCAAAGTAATATGATAATAATGGTAACGGTAGCAAAATAATATTTTGGGTTTTTATAGTGATTGTAACAGTAGCAGCGGAAAAGTAAATAAGCGAAGAACAATATAGGAAAAGCTCGTAGGCAATGGATCGGTGATGGAGAATTATGTCGGATGCGATCGATCATGCAATAGTTATAATATAGGGTGACACAGAACTAGCTCCAGTTCATCAATGTAATGTAGGCATGTATTCCGAATATAGTCATACATGCTTTTGGAAAAGAACTTGCATGCCATGTTTTGTCCTATCCTCCCGTGGCAGCGGGGTCCTATTGGAAACTAAGGGATATTAAGGCCTCCTTTTAATAGAGTACCGGACCAAAGCATTAACACATAGTGACTACACGAACTCCTCAAACTACGGTCATCATCGGGAGTGGTCCCGATTATTGTCACTTCGGTGTTGCCGGATCATAACACATAGTAGGTGACTATAAACTTGCAACATAGGATCAAGAACTCACATATATTCATGAAAACATAATATGTTCAGATCTGAAATCATGGCACTCGGGCCCTAGTGACAAGCATTAAGCATAGCAAAGTCATAGCAACATCAATCTCAGAACATAGTGGATACTGCTACCTCTTGAGCACTGCGTTGGTTTTCCCTTGAAGAGGAAAGGGTGATGCAGCAAAGTAGCGTAAGTATTTCCCTCAGTTTTTGAGAACCAAGGTATCAATACAATAGGAGGCCACACATGAGTCCATCGCACCTCCACAAACAAATAAATCCTCGCAACCAATGCGATAAGAGGTTGTCAATCCCTACACGGTCACTTACGAGAGTAAGATCTGATAGATATGATAAGATAATATTTTTGGTATTTTTTATGATAAAGATGCAAAGTAAAATAAAAGGCAATAAAAATAACTAAGTGTTGGAAGATTAATATGATGGAAGATAGACCCGGGGGCCATAGGTTTCACTAGTGACTTTTCTCAAGATCATAAGTATTCATGGTGGGTAAACAAATTACTATTGAGCAATTGACAGAATTGAGCATAGTTATGAGAATATCTAGGTATGATCATGTATATAGGCCTCACGTCCGAGACAAGTAGACCGACTCCTGCTTGCATCTACTACTATTACTCCACACATCGACCGCTATCCAGCATGCATCTAGAGTATTAAGTCAAGAGAACAGAGTAACGCTTTAAGCAAGATGACATTATGTAGAGGGATAAACTCATGCAATATGATATAAACCCCATCTTGTTATCCTCGATGGCAACAATACAATACGTGCCTTGCTGCCCCTACTATCACTGGGAAAGGACACCGCAAGATTGAACCCAAAGCTAAGCACTTCTCCCATTGCAAGAAAGATCAATCTAGTAGGCCAAACCAAACTGATAATTCGAATAGACTTGCAAAGATAACCAATCATACATAAAAGAATTCAGAGAAGATTCAAATATTGTTCATAGATAAACTTGATCATAAACCCGCAATTCATCGGTCTCAACAAACACACCGCAAAAGAAGATTACCACATCGAATAGATCTCCACAAGAGAGAGGGATAACTTTGTATTGAGATCCAAAAGAGAGAAGAAGCCATCTGGCTAATAACTATGGACCCGTAGGTCTGAAGTAAACTACTCACACTTCATCGGAGGGGCTATGGTGTTGATGTAAAAGCCCTCCATGATCGATGCCCCCTCCGGCGGATTTCTGGAAAAGGCCCCAAGATGGAATCTCGTGGATACAGAAAGTTACGGTGGTGGAATTAGGGTTTTGGCTCCATATCTGGTAGTTTCGGGGTACGTAGGTAAATATAGGAGGAAGGAGTACGTCGGTGGAGCAATAGGGGGCCCACGAGGGTGGATGGCACGCCCAGGGGGGTAGGCGCGCCCCCATACCTCGTGGCCTCCTAGTTGATGTCTTGACGTAGGGTCCAAGTCCTCTGGATCACGTTCGTTCCAAAAATCACGTTCCCGAAGGTTTCATTCCGTTTGGACTCTGTTTGATATTCTATTTCGGTGAAACTCTGAAATAGGCAAAAAACAGCAATTCTGGGCTGGGCCTCCGGTTAATAGGTTAGTCCCAAAAATAATAAGAAAGTGTATAATAAAGCCCAATAATGTCCAAAACAGAATATAATATAGCATGGGACAATAAAAAATTATAGATACGTTGGAGACGTATCAAGCATCCCCAAGCTTAATTCTTGCTCGTCCTCGAGTAGGTAAATGATAAAAACATAATTTTTGATGTGGAATGCTACTTGGCATAATTTCAATGTAATTCTTCTTAATTGGGGTATGAATATTGAGATCCGAAAGATTCAAGATAAAAGTTAAATATTGACATAAAAACAATAATACTTCAAGCGTACTAACTAAGCAATTATGTCCTCTCAAAATAACATGGCCAAAGAAAGTTCATCCCTACGAAATCAGATAGTTTAGTCATGCTCCATTTTCGTCACACAAGAATGCTCTCATCATGCACAACCCCGATGACAAGCCAAGCAATTGTTTCATACTTTAGTAATCTCAAACTTTTTCAACTTTCACACAATACATGAGCGTGAGCCATGGATATAGCACTATGGGTGGAATAGATATAATGATTGGGGTTATGTGGAGAAGACAAAAAGGGAGAAAGTCTGAAATCAACGAGGCTAATCAATGAGCTATGGAGATGCCCATAAATTGATGTTAATGCAAGGAGTAGGGATTCCCATGCAACAAATGCACTAGAGCTATGAATATATGAAAGCTCAACAAAAGAAACTAAGTGGGTGTGCATCCAACTTACTTGCTCACGAAGACCTAGGGCATTTGAGGAAGCCCATTGTTGTAATATACAAGCCAAGTTCTATATTGAAAAGTTCCCACTAGTATATGAAAGTGACAAAACAAAAGACTCTCTATCATGAAGATTATGGTGCTACTTTGAAGCACAAGTGTGGTAAAAAGGATAGTAACACTGTCCCTTCTCTCTTTTTCTCTCATTTTTTGGGGCCTTCTCTTTTTTTATGGCCTTTCCCTTTTTTCACTTGGGACAATGCTCTAGAAAATTATGATTATCACACTTCTATTTATTTACAACTCAATGATTACAACTCGATACTAGAACAAGGTATGACTCTATATGAATGCCTCCGGCGGTGTACCGGGATATGTAATGAACCAAGAGTGACATGTATGAAAGGATTATGAATGGTGGCTTTGCAACAAATACTATGTCAACTACATGATCATGCAAAGCAATATGACAATGATGAGCGTGTCATGATAAACGGAACGGTGGAAAGTTGCGTGGCAATATATCTCGAAATGGCTATGGGAATGCCATAATAGGTAGGTATGGTGGCTGTTTTGAGGAAGATACAAGGAGGTTTATGTGTGAAAGAGCGTATCATATCACGGGGTTTGGATGCACCGGCGAAGTTTGCACCAACTCTCAATGTGAGAAAGGGCAATGCACGGTACCGAAGAGGCTAGCAATGATGGAAAGGTGAGAGTGCGTATAATCCATGGACTCAACATTAGTCATAAAGAACTCACATAATTATTGCAAAAATCTACAAATCATGAAAAACCAAGCACTACGTGCATGCTCCTAGGGGGATAGATTGGTAGGAAAAGACCATCACTCGTCCCCGACCGCCACTCATAAGGAGGACAATCAGAGAACACCTCATGTTTCAAATTTGTTACATAACGTTTACCATACGTGCATGCTACGGGACTTGCAACCTTCGACACAAGTATTTTTAAAATTCACAACTACTCAACTATCACAATTTTGATATCACTACCTCCATGTCTCAAAACAATCATCAAGCATCAAACTTCTCTTAGTATTCAACACACTTATAAGAAAGTTTTTACTAGTCTTGAATACCTAGCATATTAGGATTATTTAAGTAAATTACCGTGCTATTTAAGACTCTCAAAATAATCTAAGTGAAGCATGAGAGAATAATAGTTTCTATAAAACAAAACCACCACCTTTCTCTAAAAGATATAAGTGAAGTACTAGAGCAAAAATTATATATCTCAAAAGATATAAGTGAAGCACATAGAGTATTCTAATAATTTCCTAATCATGTGTGTCTATCTCAAAAGGTGTGTACAGAAAGTATGATTGTGGTAAAATAAAAAGCAAAGACTCAAATCATACAATATGCTCCAAGCAAAACACATATCATGTGGTGAATAAAAATATAGCTCCAAGTAAAGTTACCGATGGAAGCAGACGAAGGAGGGGATGCCTTCCGGGGTATCCCCAAGCTTTGGCTTTGAGGTGTCCTTAGATTATCTTGGGGTGCCATGGGCATCCCCAATCTTAGGCTCTTGCCACTCCTTGTTCCATAATCCATCAAATCTTTCACCCAAAACTTGAAAACTTCACAACATAAAACTTAAAGTAGAAAATCCCGTGAGGTCCTTTAGTGAAAGAAAACAAAACACCACTTCAAGATACTGTAATGAACTCATTCTTTATTTATGTTGGTGTTAAACCTACTGTATTCCAAATTCTCTATCGTTTATAAACTATTTTACTAGCCATAGGTTCATTAAAATAAGCAAACAACACACGAAAAACAGAATCTGTCAAAAACAGAATAGTCTGTAGTAATGTGTAGCTAACGCAAGATCTGGAACCCCAAAAATTCTAAAATAAATTGCTGGAAGTGAGGAATTTATCTATTAATCATATTCCAAATGAATTAACTAAATAGAACTTTACAAATAAAAATGGCATCAATTATCGTGAGCGCTAAAGTTTCTGTTTTTTACAGCAAGATTAAAAAGACTTTCCCCAAGTCTTCCCAACGGTTCTACTTGACACAAAAACTAATTAAACACAAAAAACACAACCAAAACAGAGGCTAGATAAATTATTTATTACTAAACAGGAGCAAAAAGCCAGGAATAAAAATAAAATTAGGTTGCCTCCCAACAAGCGCTATCGTTTAACGCCCCTAGATAGGCATAAAAGTAAGGATAGATCTAGGTATTGCCATCTTTGGTAGGCAATCCATAATTGGATCTCATAATAGATTCATAAGGTAATTTAATTTTCTTTCTAGGGAAGTGTTCCATGCCTTTCCTTAACGGAAATTGGAATCTAATATTCCCTTCCTTCATATCAATAATTGCACCAATCGTTCTAAGGAAAGGTCTACCAAGAATAATAGGACATGAATGATTGCAATCTATGTCAAGAACAATAAAATCTATGGGCACATAATCCCTATTTGCAACAATAAGAACATCATTAATTCTTCCCATAGGTTTCTTAATAGTGGAATCCGCAAGGTGCAAGTTTAAAGAGCAATCATCAAAATCACAGAAACCTAACAAATCACAGGAAGTCTTTGGAATCGTGGAAACACTAGCACCCAAATCACACAAAGCATAGCATTAATGGTCTTTAATTTTAATTTTAATAGTAGGTTACCACTCATCATAAAGTTTTCTAGGGATAAAAACTTCCAACTCAAGTTTTTCTTCATAAGATTGCATCAAAGCATCAATGATATGTTTAGAAAAAGATTTATTTTGACTATAAGCATGAGGAGAATTTAGCACGGATTGCAACAAGGAAATACAATCTATCAAAGAGAAATTATCATAATTAAATTCCTTGAAATCCAAAATAGTGGGTTCATTAATATTTAAAGTTTAGACTTCTTCAATCCCACTTTTAACAATTTTAGCATCAAGATCTAAAGACTCCGAATTTTTGGAACGCCGTCTAGGTAAAGGTGAATCATATTCAGTCCCATCATTATCAAGATTCATATTGCAAAACAAAGATTTAATAGGGGATACATCAATAACTTTTAGATCTTCATCTTTATTATCATGGAAACTAGAAGAACACACTTTTATAAAGCAATCTTTCTTAGCACACAGCCTAGCGGTTCTTTCTTTGCATTCATCAATGGAAATTCTCATGGCTTTGAGAGACACATTGATATCATGCTTAGGTGGAATAAATCTAAGTTTCAAAGAATCAACATCAAGAGAAATTCTATCAACGTTCCTAGCCAACTCATCAATCTTAAGCAATTTTTCTTCAATCAAATCATTGAAATTCTTTTGCGAAGTAATAAATTCTTTAATATTATATTCAAAATAAGAAGGCATCTTATTATATTTTCCATAAGAATTGTTGTAGGAATTACCATAATTATTAGAGGAATTACTAGGATACGGCCTAGGATTAAAGTTTCCTCTATACGCGTTGTTACCAAAATTATTCCTACCAACAAAATTCACATCCATAGATTCATTATTATTCTCAATCAAAGTAGACAAAGCCATATTATTAGGATCATAAGAAACACTTTTATTAGCAAATAATTTCAACAGTTCATCCATCTTTCCACTCAAAACATTAATTTCTTCTACCGCATGCACTTTCTTATTAGTAGATCTCTCAGTGTGCCATTGAGAATAATTAACCATAATATTATCTAGGATTTTAGTAGCTTCTCCTAAAGTGATTTCCATAAAAGTGCCTCCCACGTGTGAATCTAAAAGATTTCTAAAAGCAAAATTCAATCCGGCATAAAAGATTTGTATAATCATCCACAAATTCAAACCATGCATAGGGCAATTACGTATCACTAATTTATTCCTCTCCCAAGCTTGTGCAACATGTTCATGATCAAGTTGCTTAAAATTCATAATATCGTTTCTAAGATAGATAATCTTAGCGGGAGGAAAATACTTAGAGATAAAAGCATCTTTGCACTTATTCCCAGAGTCAATACTATTTTTAGGCAAAGATGAACACCAAGCTTTAGCACGATCTCTAAGCGAAAAAGGAAATAGCTTCAATTTAACAATATCATTATCCACATCTTTCTTCTTTTGCATATCACACAAATCAACGTAGCTACTTAGATGGGTAGCGACATCTTCACTAGGAAGGCCGGCGAATTGATCTTTCATGATAAGATTCAACAAAGCAGCATTGATTTCACAAGATTCAGTATCGGTAAGAGGAGCAATCGGAGTGCTAAGGAAATCATTGTTGTTGGTATTGGTAAAGTCACACAATTTAGTATTATCTTGAGCCATCGTGACAAGCAAGCAATCCAACACATGAGCAAACGAGAGACGGGCAAAAAGAGGCAAATAGAGAAAGAGAGGGAGGATGGAGATAGAGAGAGCGAATAAAATGGCAAGGGTGAAGTGAGGGAGAGGAAAACGAGAGGCAAATGGCAAATAATGTAATGCGGGATATAAGGGTTTGTAATGGGTACTTGGTGTGTTGACTTTTGCGTAGACCTCCCCGGCAACGGCGCTAGAAATCCTTCTTGCTACCTCTTGAGCATTGCGTTGGTTTTCCCTTGAAGAGGAAAGGGTGATGCAGCAAAGTAGCGTAAGTATTTCTCTCGGTTTTTGAGAACCAAGGTATCAATCCAGTAGGAGGCCATGCACGAGTCCCTCGGACCTACCCAAACAAATAAATCCTCGCAACCAACGCGATAAGGGGTTGTCAATCCCTACACGGTCACTTACGAAAGTGAGATCTGATAGATATGATAAGATAATATTTTTGGTATTTTTTATGATAAAGATGCAAAGTAAAATAAAAGGAAATAAAAATAACTAAGTGTTTGAAGATTAATATGATGGAAGATAGACCCGGGGGCCATAGGTTTCACTAGTGCCTTCTCTCAAGAGCATAAGTATTCACAGTGGGTAAACAAATTACTGTTGAGCAATTGACAGAATTGAGCATAGTTATGAGAATATCTAGGTATGATCATGTATATAGGCATCACGTCCGAGACAATTAGACCGACTCCTGCCTGTATCTACTACTATTACCCCACACATCGACTGCTATCCAGCATGCATCTAGAGTATTAAGTTCAAGAGAATAGAGTAACGCTTTGAGAAAGATGACATGATATAGAGGGATAAACTCATGCAATATGATATAAACCTGTTGACACCAGTTTTTGGCATGGTCAAAAACATAATTAAGATTGCCTCAAATGGAAAAGTGCTCAAAGTGAGGAAGTTCCGTATCATCAAAAGAAGAAACTTTGATATTTTGGCCATAGCCATCCGAACTCATCTCTAAGGCCGAAGTTGTGTTTGAAGTATTGAGATTTTGTATTTAGAATACTATTCGGCTGATTACACCCCCAGGGCGGCCTCGTATGGAAAAATGATCTACACGATTTGTCTTCGTCTCGTCGAGGCGATCGATTTTGATATAAAAGTCGTCCAAATCCGAGTCCATATGCAAAAGTTAGAGCAATCGGAGTGCAGCCCTGTCATGAGGCGAGATGTGGCGCGCCCAACCAGACGCATGTCTGATGGGTAGCGCGAGGGAACAGGTGTTTTGCGCGAGCGATTTGACCCTCAAGATGACCTCTGATCAAAAAACGTTCAACATGATAGTTGTTCATCTTGTCGAAACGGTCAAGACTGCTTTTAGGCTCATTTTCAACCGAGGTCTTTTACCACCTTAAAAATTACCCGCAAGGTGCAGCCAGTTTAAACCGAACAGTTTTGAAAAGTTCGGACAAAACCAATCCGAATTTCACTAAGGTTTTGGACGTGAATCCTAGCCTTTTCCTTGCACGGGAAGTCCAGCCGCCTCTTATATACCTAAGGGGTGACGGCCGATTGAACAACACCAATCGAACAAACACATGTACTATTTTTTCGTGTTCATCTACTTTTTATCTCTCCCTTGTATCTTTCTTCTCGTTCTTCGCTAGTTCTTCATGCCGGAGGGCTGCAGAATCACGAGGCTCTAGGGGCAACCGAATCGACCTGTAGCAGCCCATAGCCGCCGCGAGCCCTGACTGGGTCCCTCCTGGGTAAGCGGGGCTTCGGGTCTACAAAAGCGTCCGTCGGCTGTCCTGCGTATCGCGCTGCCGGTCGGACCTCCTTCGACGCGAGCTGCGGTGCATCACCCCCGGCGTCGAGGGTACACGGTGACGTGTTCTTGCTACAAAGAGATCGTCATCAAGTTGCTGCAATCTACAAAGGTAATATGAATACTCAATTCCCCTTTGTAGATGCAAATAATCCATATGTTGTTGCTGGATCACCTAATGAGCATAATGTATCGGCTAGCCCTAGTTTTATCAATCATGCATCTAAATATGCGCAAGGGCCGATGAAAACAATCTTCATGCTTTAAATTCTTATGATTTTAGCAACGTACGACATATGTATCCAAATTCGCATGCATCGGGAACCCCACAAATCCATATGCCAATGAACAACATGATGGGTTTGGTTAATCAATTTGAAACACCTTATTTTAAAATTTCCAATAGCATACAAGAAAGTGTTTCACCTTTTTATTCATCGGCAACTAATTTGCAATATGTGAATCCAACCTTGCCGACGGATGGGAGAATTGGCCATGCTACTACTAGCTATTCGGCAAGTTACTCTCAACCATCATATGCTACACCTCATGTAAGTAATTTTTTAGCACCGTATGCAACTGTAGTTGTTCATAATTCGGCCCCGCATCTTCATGGTCATAGCCGAATAAGTGAAAATTTTACAGGAACACATGTGCCGTCATCAAATATTGTAGCATATAATGCATACTCTATGAAATTTGAGAATTTCGGCAACACTAGCAAATCATTGCCGAAAGAATCTGGAAGTATTGCGGAGCAATCTCTTCCAGAAGCGGTTGTGTCTGCATTAAAAAAGAGTTTGGCATAAAATAAGAGGATTAGTGCTCTTTGCCTTGAACAATATGAAAAGGGGTTGTTTCCTGATTATGCTGCAATAAAGGCTAGAGTTTTGCAAGAAGATGAAACTTCATCAATCGATAGAATTGGCGAGAGAGCATATCATTATATAGAAGTGCATACACCTCCACCTAGTACCGCAACATATTATACAACCCCTACATAGTTGCAAAATTTCGGCAACACTAACAGTCCATTGCGGAAAGATCCTAAAAGCATTGGGGGGCAAACTACACTAGTGCGGGCTGAGATTGAGAGGGGAGTTAAAGCTTTGCGCGATAGGGTGCAAGTACTTCGTCAAGAGAGAATTGATAGGGAATTGGCTCAAAGAAAAGAAGCCTTGCCAATTGATATAACTGGTGAAAATAAAGATGATTCGGAAACTAAAAGTGCTTCGGTTGAAAAAGCCAAATCAAGTAGTATATATTCCGAATCCATCAAATCCAAAGAGGCAAATATTGTTGAGAAAGGGCATGGAAAGTATAGCAAGACAGCCATACTTGATTTTTCTGAAGTTAATGGAACCTACTTCCTGCTCTATGAGTTTCGTGCCATAGAAATTGACAAGCTTCAAGGACAAGAGCAAGTAGCCGAACAAAGTTCGGATGACGAAGATCTTCAAATTTATGATGCACGAAATCAAGAAGAAAATTGTGACATGGTGTTGGGAAGTCATCTAGAAGCAAAGCACAACATTATTTATCATATGCAATCATCATGCTCTCCCAACATATTCGAAGAGGTATGTCTAGCAAGTAATTTACCTATTTTCAGATTTGGTCACAACTTTATTGTTGATGCATCTATTAGAAAAATTCTAATAAGTAATTTTCAAAGACAAATGAAGAAGGGCAATTTACTTGTTAGCAATAAAATTGTTACTAAGCATATCGGTCAATATATTGTACCATTCAAAGAGACCGATAGTGACTTATTACTGCAGCCAAAGCTTTTCCCATTGCTTTATTTAAAGTTCATATCTAATTGGGTAGCTTTGCTTATTTCTTACTTGGCTTTCACATGGTCTCAATTGAGACATGTATGTTCTAACTATTTTCGTTTCAGAAATTTAAAGCCAAGGTTAAAATCCTCTGAGCAAACCGAGGCTAGTATAGTTTTTTATCCAAAGACATTGGAGATAGAGTGCAAAACAGAATGCATAGCCGAATGGGGTGATGCAAAATCTGAACCATTCATTTGCTTAACTCCAAAGCCGTTCTCACAACAAGATCGGATAGAGAATAAAATTTTTACCTTCAATTCAAGCATGTGTGATCAAATATTTAATTTGTTGTTGATAAATAATTATATTAGAATTCTTGATCACCATGTTGAGCCATCTGTCCAGGGACGAATGTATTGTAAGTTGCATGATTCGTCTAATCATAATTTTGAGGATTGCAACATGTTTTGTCAAATAGTTAAATTGGCCATTGATAAAGGACGATTGAAATTTGTTGAGACACCAAGAGATCACCAGTCTATTTTGATTGGTCCTGATGGCAGAAAGTTTTTGCATCGGCTACTTCAAGATGATGCATTTAAAGAGAAGGTAAAAACTGCAGGTGATGGGATTAAGCTTTCAAGTAAAGAAGTTGTTGAAGAGCATAATGAACATAATCTTGAGGGCGAAAATTTCATCGAAGCTACAATGGAGACGCCAAGGACTAGGGGGCCACAAGAAAATCCAAAGATCGGTGCAAGCACAGCCAAAGAAAACAAAAGCCGACGTAAGCACAAAGGTAAAAAGCCGAAAGTCACTTTCGCGCAACTATTGGAAAAATATCAGAAGATAAGTGAGGAGAGCAGTGCTTATCAGCCAACTAATGCAAAAGCATCAAGATCACCCCCTAGGCGCGAATCCAAGGGTCGATATTGGCAAGAAGAGAATTTGAATGCAACTTATTCATATCCTTATTTTGGGCCGTCAATGCCAATGTCATGGATGCCTCCCTATGCTCACGCAAATCCATATCCATCATGGGACAAGTATAATACAAGGGCACATTCTCCATCTTATTTTAGACCATCTCATCAGTATTATGCAGCTCCGAGAAGATCAACATTTGAACAATCACATGTTAAAGACCGTTTCAATCATAAGGAATCGGTCTGAAACACAAGGAAGAATAAGGAGGTGGTTGAGCAAGTCTACCGCGTCAAAAGAGATGGTCGTAAGAGTGCCACTTCAGCTATGATCTCAAATGATAAAGAGTCAATTAAATTATTGACATTGGCTATAAAAGGCAATGAGGCAAGCCAATCAAGTGCCAAATCTGAAGGGAAGAAGAGAGTGCACAAGGTAAAACAAGAATTGCCATTACTTCAAACAAAATCGCAGCCGGGGTGTCCACTCGGCTTATCGTATTGGCAAAAGAAGAAATTGCAAAATCTTAGTGCACAAGAACTTGAAAAGAGAAACATGGCATGGGTTCCAACAGGAAGTATTCAAAATAAGAATTATGTGCGAGCTTCCTTTACAAGGAGTGCGGCAAAGGTGAAGAAGGAAAATAGTGAAAACTATGAAGGACCAAGCCGAAGGTTTCAACATCTTCGGTCTATACATTATCCATATTCTTCAACTATGCCGTTGATGCCTATGCCATGGAATTCGTCATCAGGTATGATTGGTTACACTCAATGGGCTTATTTTAATCCATGGATGCAATATAATTTCTTACATCATGAAAGGGTATTAGCAAATCATCATATGTTCGATTAGCTTCACTTTTGTTGCTAATCTAAATGGCCGATATATACCTATCTTCCTAAGCACGTACAAATGGCCGATGGAGTGTTGACATCGTGCTTAGAAAAACTTCGTGCAAATTATTTTTTGGCTCACAAGTTTTGCCGAAAAACAGGGGGGCATGTGTTGACACCAGTTTTTGGCATGGTCAAAAACATAATTAAGATGACCTCAAATGGAAAAGTGCTCAAAGTGAGGAAGTTCCGTATCATCAAAATAAGAAACTTTGATATTTGGGCCATAGCCATCCGAACTCATCTCTAAGGCCGAAGTTGTGTTTGAAGTATTGAGATTTTGTATTTAGAACACAATTCGGCTGATTACACCCCCAGGGCGGCCTCGTATGTTAAACTGATCTACACGATTTGTCTTTGTCTCGTCGAGGCGATCGATTTTGATATACAAGTCGTCCAAATACGAGTCTGTATGCAAAAGTTAGAGGAATCGGAGTGCAGCCCTGTCATGAGGCGAGATGTGGCGCGCCCTACCAGACGCATGTCTGATGGGTAGCGCGAGGGAACAGGTGTTTTGCGCGAGCGATTTGACCCTCAAGATGACCTCTGATCAAAAAACGTTAAACATGAAAGATGTTCGTCTTGTCGAAACAGTCAAGATTGGTTTTAGGCTCATTTTCATCCGAGGTCTTTTACCACCTTAAAAATTACCCGCAAGGTGCAGCCAGTTTAAACCGAACAATTTTGAAAAGTTCGGACAAAACCAATCCGAATTTGACTAGGGTTTTGGACGTGAATCATAGCCTTTTCCTTGCACGGGAATTCCAGCTGCCTCTTATATACCTAAGGGGTGACGGCCGATTGAGCAACACTAATCAAACAAACACATCTACTACTTTTTCGTGTTCATCTACTTTTTATCTCTCCCTTGTATCTTTCTTCTCGTTCTTCGCTAGTTCTTCATGCCAGAGGGTTGCGGAATCACGAGGCTCTAGGGGCGAGCCAATCGACCTGGAGCATCCCATAGCCGCCGCGAGCCCTGACGGGGTCCTTCCCGGGTAAGCGGGGCTTCGGGTCTACAAAAGCGTTTGCCGGCTGTCCTTCGTATCGCGCTGCCGGTCGGACCTCCTTCGACGCGAGCTGCGGTGCATCACCCCCGGCGTCGAGGGTACACGGTGATGTGTTCATGTGCGAACAAAACCCCATCTTGTTATCCTCGATGGCAACAATACAGTACGTGCCTTGCTACCCCTACTGTCACTGGGAAAGGACACCGCAAGATTGAACCCAATGCTAAGCACTTCTCCCATTGCAAGAAAGATCAATCTAGTAGGCCAGACCAAACTGATAATTCGAAGAGACTTGCAAAGATAACCAATCATACATAAAATAATTCACAGAAGATTCAAATATTGTTCATAGATAAACTTGATCATAAACCCACAATTCATCGGTCTCAACAAACACACCGCAAAAGAAGATTACATCGAATAGATCTCCACAAGAGAGGGGGATAACTTTGTATTGAGATACAAAAAAGATAGAAGAAGCCATCTAGCTAATAACTATGGACTCGTAGGTCTGAAGTAAACTACTCACACTTCATCGGAGGGGCTATGGTGTTGATGTAGAAGCCCTCCATGACCGATGCCCCCTCCGGCGGAGCTCTGGAAAAGGCCCCAAGATGGGATCTCATGGATACAGAAAGTTACAGCTGTGGAATTAGGGTTTTGGCTCCGTATCTGGTAGTTTGGGGGTACGTAGGTATATATAGGAGGAAGGAGTACGTCGGTGGAGCAACAGGGGGCCCACGAGGGTGGAGGGCGCGCCCAGGGGGGTAGGCGCGCCCCCCTACCTTGTGGCCTCCTAGTTGATGTCTTGACGTAGGGTCCAAGTCCTCTGGATCACGTACGTTCTGAAAATCACATTCTCGAAGGTTTCATTCCGTTTGGACTCCGTTTGATTTTCTTTTTTTGCGAAACTCTGAAATAGGCAAAAATAGCAATTCTGGGCTGGGCCTCCGGTTAATAGGTTAGTCCCAAAAATAATATAAAATTGTATAATAAATCCCAATAATGTCCAAAACAGAATATAATATAGCATGGAACAATAAAAAATTATAGATACATTGGAGACGTATTAGATACTAGGGATCAAACCCTAACAAAACTAACTCGACTACATGATAAATCTCATCCAACCCATCACCGTCCAGCAAGCCTGCGATGGAATTACGCATGCACATCGGTGAGCATCATGAAATTAGTGTTGGAGGAAGGTTGATGATGACGATGGCGATGTATTCCCCTCTCCGGAGCTCCGAACGGACTCCAGATCAGCCCCCCGGAGAGAGTTTAGGGCTTGGCGGCGGCTCCATATCGTAAAACGCGATGAATCCTTCTCTCTGATTTTTTTCTCCCTGAACATGAATATATGGAGTTGGAGTTGAGGTCGGTGGAGCATCAGGGGGCCCACGAGGCAGGGAGTGCACCCAGGGGGTAGGCGCGCCCCCACCCTCGTGGACAGGGTGTGGGTCCCCCGGCATGGATTCTTCTTCTAGTATTTTTGTGACGCCCCCGATTCAATCGTACACTAATCATACACACAAACGTGTACGATCAAGCTCAGGGACTCACGGGAAGATATCACAATTCAACACTACAAATAAAATAAGTCATACAAGCATCATATTACAAGCCAGGGGCCGCGAGGGCTCGAATACAAGAGCTCGATCATAGACGAGTCAGCGGAAGAAACAATATCTGAGTACAGACATAAGTTAAACAAGTTTTCCTTAAGAAGGTGAGCACAAACTGGAATACAGATCGAAAGAGGCGCAGACCTGCTGCCTGGGTTCCTCCTAAACTACTCCTGGTCGCCGTCAGCGGGCTGCACGTAGTAGTAGGCACCTCCCGAGTAGTAGTAGTCGTCATCGACAGTGGCGTCTGGATCCTGGGCTCCAACGTCTGGTTGCAACAATCGGGTATAGGAAGGGGGAAAAGGGGGAGCAAAGCAACTGTGAGTACTCATCCAAAGTACACGCAAGCAAGGAGCTACACTACATATGTATGCATTGGTATCAAATGGATTAAGGGTATCATATGTGGACTGAACTGCAGAATGCCAGAATAAGAGGGGGATAGCTAGTCCTTTCGAAGACTACGCTTCTGGTAACCTCCATCTTGCAGCAAGAGAAGAGAGTAGATGGTACGTTCATCAAGTAGCATCGTGTAGCATAATCCTACCCGGCGGTCCTGTCCTCGTCGCCCTATTAGAGAGCGACCACCAGGTTGTATCTGGCACTTGGAAGGGTGTGTTTTATTAAGTATCTGGTTCTAGTTGTCATAAGGTCAAGGTACAACTCCAAGTCGTCATGTTACCGAAGATCACGGCTATTCGAATAGATTAACTTCCTTGCAGGGGTGCACCACATTTCCCAACACGCTCGATCCCCTTTGTCCGGACACACTTTCCTGGGTCATGCCCGGCCTCGGAAGATCAACACGTCGCAGCCCTACCTAGGCACAACAAAGAGGTCAACACACCGGTCTAAATCCTATTGCGCAAGGGTCTGGGCCCATCGCCCATTGCACACCTGCACATTGCGTACACGGCCGGAAGCAGAACTAGCCCCCTTAATACCAGATCAGGCTTATGGTCCAATCCGGCGCGCGCCGCTCAGTCACTGACTTCACGAAGGCTTTGGCTGATACCATGACGTGGAGTGCCCATAACTGTCCCCGTGTACATGGTTAGTGCGTATAGGCCAGTGGCCAGACTCAGATCAAATACCAAGATCTCGTTAAACGTGTTATCTTGAAATAACCGCGAACGCCGACCAGGGCTAGGCCCACCTCTCTCCTAGGTGGTCTCAACCTGCCCTGTCGCTTCGTCACAAAGATCCACACAGCGGGCTGTCGGGAAAGTATGTCCTTCCAGCCCCCAATTCGTGAATCCACCGCGGGTACTCCTCGAGCCGACCCGTCTTTTGTCACCACAAGTATCATATATTATGTATAAATATATACCCGTGACCACCTCCCAAGTGATCACGACCCGATAGTATAGCATGGCAGACAGACAAGAATGTAGGGCCACTAATGATAATCTAGCATCCTATACTAAGCATTTATGATTGCAGGTAAGGTATCAACAGTTGTAGCAACAATGACAGGTTATGCATCAGAATAGGATTAACGGAAAGCAGTAACGTGCTACACTACTCTAATGCAAGCAGTATAGAGGAGAGTAGGCGATATCTGGTGATCAAGGGGGGCTTGCCAGGTTGCTCTGGCAAGAATGAGGGGTCGTCAAAACCATAGTCGTACTGGGTAGCAGCGGCGTCGGTCTCGGTGTCTAGCGAGAGAAGAGGGGGGAAGAAACAATAAATATTATGCAAACAGATGCATAGCGATGCATGACATGACAAGCAGCGGTGCTAGGGGTGCCCTAACGCGGTAAGAGGTGGTACTAGTGAAGGGGGAAACATCCGGGAAAATATCCCCGGTGTTTCGTGTTTTCGGACAGATGAACTGGAAGGGGAAAGTTGTGTGTTCGCTATGCTAGGGATGTGTGGCGGACGAACGGGCTGCGTATCCGAATTCGTCTCATCGTTCTGAGCAACTTTCATGTACAAAGTTTTTTCATCCGAGCTACGGTTTATTTTATATTAATTTTAAAAGGATCAAATCATTTTTATGATTTATTTAATTATTTTAATGCAACATTATGCAGAATAGTGTTTGCTGACGTCATCATGATGTGAGCATGACGTCATCAGTTGACCTGGTCAACCTGATAGGTGGGTCCCGTTTGTCATTGACACATTTAATTAGCAGGTTAATTAAACAGGGTCAATTAGTTTAATTAGTGGTTAGGTTAATCTAATCAGGATTAATTAGTTTAATTAATTCTTTAATTAATTAATTAAGATTAATTAGTTAATTAGTTAATTAATTAATTATTTTTTATCCTTTTTTTATTAAAACATTCTGGGCGTGGGGCCCCCTGTCATAGGGCCAGCGGGGCCTAACGGGCACACGTGCGTTGTGGGTGAACGGGCACAGGGAGCCCGATGGGCGCAAGCGCCAGGCGGGGCATCGCCCGAGCGGGAGTGCCAGCGAGCAGGGCGGCTGCGGTGCCGGGCCGAGCAAGCGGTGGCCGGAGTGGCCAGGTCACGCGCGGGGGACGGGATGTGAAGTGGGGCGAGGCAGCGAGTGGCAGGGGCGGGAGGCCGTGTGAGGCAGGGCGCGCCTGCGAGCGGGGCGAAGCGGCACGGCGGACTGCAGCGTGCACACATGTGGCCGGCCGTGGACGACGCAGGGCGGGGGGCGAGCAGCGGCGGTGTGCGGGCGGCGGAGTAAGGCGGCTGCGGGGCCGGCGAGCGAGGCGGCGCTGGGCAGCAGCATCAGCCGCGCAGCAGCAGCAGGTAGCATCCGCTGCAGGGTAGGGGAGGGGAGCAGTGGCGGGGCACGCACGGATGGGCGCGGCCAGCACGGGGTGACCGCGGTCGGGGCGCGTTCAACCGGTGAGCGGCGATGGGGAGAGACGCTATGAGAGGCAGAGGAGAAGGGGAGGGGTGGTGGCTCACTAGGCCATGCAGGTGTGCGAGTGTGAGCTCGGGGAGGGCTCGGGGAGGTCTGACAACGAAGAGGACGACGGCGTCCGACGAGGCGTAGGAGCTTCGGTCGTGGAGGAGGACGATGACGGGCGGCGACGGCGGTGGGCGTCGAGGCGCCGGCGAGGTGCGACGGGGTCGGGGTCGGTGATGAGGCGAGGCCGCGGCGTCAGACGGGTGCCACGCGAGGGAGAGGAGGGGGCGCAGAGGAGTCCTTGAGGGGCGGCGCCGAGCCCGGCTGGCGGTGGCCTTAGCGGCGTGGCGACTTGCGTCGGGCGCGGCTGTGCGGGAGGAGGGGATCGAACAGGGGCGCCCCTCCCCCAGGCACGAGGCGTGCGTGTGTGTGTTCGCGTGTGTTGCGTGTGGTGGCGGAGGTGTGGGAGACGAGGGGGAGGTGGGGATCGTGAGGGGAGTGGGTCGTTCGGGGGTTAGGTCAAGAGGGAGGGGCCATATAGGCCAGGAGAGGTGCGGCCGGGCCGGTCCGATTGGCCCCGAGGCCATCTGGGCCATGGCCCAGCGAGGGGGGGTGTTCTCTTTTCTTTGTATTTTGTTTTTCTTAATTTTTCTTTTCTGTTTTATTTTAGTTACACATTAATTTTAACTTAGTAAAATATATCTGTAGCCCCTAAAATAACGTTGCAGAACAATCCACTACTACAAAAAGTTTTACCCTGATATAAAATAGTTTAGTATTTTATAAAATACCAAAGTCATACAAATAGTTGTTTTGATACTGTTTAAATCACTTTAGTGCATTTAATCTTTTTACTAAAATGTGGTTCCTCCACAATTATGACTTAGGATTTATTTATCCCATTCTGAACATTTTAGTTTTAACGTTTGAAAATTTTACCGTTTGACTTGATTTTGAATTTTGATTTTGAACGGGATTGAATCATCGTGAGTCTAACATCAGTAATCGCGGTGACGTGTCATCATTGCATGGAATTACTATAGCTTAACTATCCGGGCATCACAATTCTGCTCCACTACAAGAAATCTCGTCCCGAGATTTAGGAGGGGAGTAAGGGGGAAGGGATTGGGTTACGAAAAATCTAACGGATCTTCTCAGTCTTGGTTGCTCTTCTCGAACAAGTCGATCCATTACATTGACGTCTTCATTTCTCTGCTTCAGGTCATCATGGTGAAGTCATCCTTTTCTTTGGGAACTCCAACGTACTTACAAATTGGTAAGGGGTAACTGCGGAAGAACGGACCTTACAAGGTGGGCTATCTAGCAGATAACTCAGGGAATGTGGTAGAAAGTAACTCTCGAATAGATACTTAAGAAAATATCAAGAGTAAAGTAAGAAGGTACCATGAGAAGTTTCAAAACCGATAGGCAATCGTTCGATGTCTAAAACAACATGCGAAAGGGGTCCAGAGCAACAGGGATAAGTATTATGTTTGATAACAGGATTGATGATCCCTCGGAAGGTGGCTCGTGAATTACATGTGAGGCCACACGCAAGGAACAACCTTGGGAACAGGGGGTGTACCCTAGAGTCAGGTTTCGATCATGTGGAACTGTGGGTTATGAGCCCACCATGTGGGTTAAAAGTAGGAAGGGCGGAGACGTCTTGCGTGATCATGTTGTGTCGGCAACAACATCGATACCAAGGGCGAGGGACGAAGAGAACCATTTTCCTGCTCGTTGAACAAGGCGGACCAATAGGCAAAGTTCTCGTCCATCGGTGGCTACCGGAATGTCATTAACAATAGTAACAGGGTCTTGCTGACAGAATTGTACAACGAGGTGTTTACATAAGAAGGAGAATATTACTGCTTAGATCATGTAGATCACAAGAAAGGTTAAACCAAACAATGGAAAGGAAAGTATGATTATCAGATTAAACAGAACAATGGAAAGGAAAATGTGTTAAAACACATAATTCAGGGGTATTTCCTTCCCAAGGACAAATAGAGCATGATATCCGTGACAGGATATAATGTAGAAAACTCTTTAGGTACGGGAGTGAATTTTCATGACATTACCCATACAGCGATGTTTGGAAAATTGAGGAGGAAACATTTAACATTGGGCTTCAAATGTTCCTGTTGAAAATCGGAGTACCATAGACATGCTTGGAGATAGCATTGACATTGTCAACAGGTGAAGATCAGACTTTCGAAACAAAAAGGATCCATCAGAAACAACTTATAGAATAAGTCTTACAATTTCCTCACGGAAGAATGACTAACCTTGCCAAAAGGAAACTATAACAATAGGTCCTCCGGCCAGGTGTGCTAGGCATGACATCACCTTACCGGCCATATAAGGACCAATGTTATAACTCTTGGAAATATGTTCCAACCATCATATCTGACCGAGATTCAGATCTGATTGGTGCCAGGATACCTCAGACTCAGGAACCTGAGATAGAAAGGTGCGACATGAATTGACGAGAAGTCGGCATAAGATTATCAGGAAATGAACTATGGAAGTGAGTTCCAAAACAAGAATTCATCAGTAAACCAAGGAGAGGATTAGGAGGTGGATGATGGACTCAGCGACAAATCATCGAGATTTCCAAAGGATGGATTTCCACAATTATGTGAACAAGGAGATAATATTTGTCGGATCAAATGATATAATGATGTATGCTCGAGGAAAACATACACAATTTAACAATGATAGAAGGGTGCACCCAGAAATCTGGACTAGGTAGCGCGATCAATGTTTGAATGATGATTCAATAAGCAATAGACTTAGAGTGAAACATCGACCATTAATCTTCAAAGCAATAGGGGTTGCTAGAAGTGAACGGATATGGCCAGGAGTGAACGGATATGGCAAGAAGTATCACCTGTATCAAGAATTCTTAAGAGGTGGTGAAATTCTCATGACATTCTTGACATAAAAGATGGTAATACTCCAAGATAAAGAACAAATTATGGATAGCAAGGAGCTCCATAACATGAACAAGTTTGTGTTGGAGGGAAGGCAATAATGTTGTTCATGGTAACACAAATCATCAAGGGGCAAGGATGGTATTTCTCATCAAGAATTCAATTGATATACTGGAAGAGCTCAGAATGCTGATGATGATCACGACACATTTGTCAAGAGACCTCATGAAGATGTAATCGATCGGCGATGACATCAAGTTGAAGGGATGATGAAGCGAAATGTTATTGGAACCATGGGTACAACACAAACTCGAAATCAAGTTTGTTGTTCAGGGAGAAATGATATGACGAGGAAGATCGACGTAAGATTAGCTCATCGTCAAAATTTGTGCTCCGAGAAGAAGGACCAGGTATCATAGTTAAAATTATCACGACAATATTATAGCCAAACATGCTAGGAATGGTGTGATCGGGTACAAACTCGTACATAAATAAGATTACTAAGAGTTGTTGAACCGTAGTCGGACTCGGTTCAGTTACCGATGTCTTTGAGTGTTTCATAACTCAGAGCCCATGAAAATTGGAATCAGTGAGAATGTAATACGTGATGAAGAACTCATAAGAGGTTATGCAGTTCCATGATAATCTCGAGATACCAGGGGGGTAATGCTCGACGATATATCAAAGTAGAGGTTTGACTAGGGCATTGCTCTGCAGAAGAAAAGTGCTTAAACTTGCATGAGAAATGGTATTTAAAGGAGAACATGGCCGGAACAACGCTTGCAAAGGCCAGATCCCAGATATAAGATGAACTTATACCCGGGGAATAATTAATTTAAGAGAAGCTTTCATGATAAGATCTACATCGTGTCCATGGGCATGAACACAAAGTTCAAGGTCGACTCCCACTTTTCCAATGCATAAACTTTCATTCACTTCTCGTTTTTGATGAAGTTGCAGTGTTGAAATTTTATCTGGCATAACACCGGTACAGTATGACCCGTAGAAGTTTCTGGGTTTACACAAATTAGAAAAGGTATAGGTTCAACACACCGGGGCATCTTAGAATCATATACCACAATCTTTAAGAGTAATTTAACTCAAGCTCGAAGGCAGAGCATGGTTGAGAAAGTAGAGGATACAATTTACCAAAGGCATTATGTATCCGAGGAAAGGCTCACAAGGTTATTGAATATGAATGGGCGTTGTTAGATAAAATCCAACAAAGGATCTGGTGGTCCATAAGGGATCTGATGTGAGCATCGATACTCAACCAAAAGATGAAAGAATGCAAGGAGATCATATGATAGAAACAACTCACTAATTCAAAGCTCAATCGCCAAGGATTTATGATTTCCAATTCAAGGGATCAGAAGCAAATGCTTTGATTAAGGATGGAATAGTTGAATAGACTTAGGGGTACAACCGATGGCAATTTAATTGGTTGAGAACCAGCTCATGTTCAAACTGACACTGAGCCGGAAGGATGAATTCTAGGATTCGACTGAGGGATGCGATCATCCTCAACATATTGAATCAACAGACTTAAAATGTTAAAGAAAAGGGATGCCAATAAGATTATGACACTTATGTGATTAACCATAATGCAAGCAAGCAAGAATTTCAAGAGCAATAGGCTGCTCGGGATTTTTGGAAGATCGAATGTTATTTAGAAGTCTTTTGTGAAACACATGAACAACTGGGAATGAGCGGATACTCGATAAGTGCGAGGAATTATCCGTAGGGGTATTCAGGTGAGAAAGAACAGCAAGGCGGTAAGCTCAAAGGATTATCGAAACAACGATGAGTATTTCGGGGTTTCTTATAATAACAAGACCAACTGTGGATGAATGTAAGAATAACAACTACAAGTAGTTATCCATAAGGGTTGACGGTGGAAGGGGAATTGCAAACGCGATGAACACAAGTTCTCGGGTTAACAGCGGAGAGTATCTTCAGGGTCTTCACGTGCAGCAGACGATGATCAGTAATAAGGGGCTCTCCGGATGAAAGTGATAACGAGATCCTAATGTTAGATTTTAGCAAAATCATTTAACCCGAATAGAAGAGAGATCAGAGTCCCAGAGTATAGACGATAAATAAAAGATCCTAATACCACCCAAATGGCGACATGGGTCCGTAAGACACACAGCCAAGTTAGTAAAAAGTTTTGCAATGTCTAGACTCGACTTCAGCCAAGGAGTGTGGAAGGGGGATTCCTACAGGCAGTCGGCTCTGATACCAACTTGTGACGCCCCCGATTCAATCATACACACAAAGGTGTATGATCAAGCTCAGGGACTCACGGGAAGATATCACAACACAACACTACAAATAAAATAAGTCATACAAGCATCATATTACAAGCCAGGTCACTACTAGGAAAAGGCCTACTAATGGCGCACCTAATTTGGCCATTAATGGCGCATTAGTGGTGCGCCATTAGTGCCACGCCATTAGTATATTTTACTAATGGCGCACCTCAGATGCGCCATTAGTATATACAACAGTGCGCCATTAGTATGCCTCCCAGGGGGCCATGTATACCCAGGTGCTTTGGCATACTAATGGCGCACAACAACAAGATGCGCCATTAGTAACTTCGGCATACTAATGGCGCACTGTTTAATGATGCGCCATTAGTATCCTTTGGCATACTAATGGCGCACTGTGATGTGATGCGCCATTAGTATGAATATTAGGTTTTTTTTATTTTTTAATTTTCTGTTTTTTGCACAGGTTACAAAATGTATAATTGGACAAAATATAGACAGCACAGATCAACAACATATTCATCGAATACAATAGAAGATTAGTCTCTGAATACAATTCATCATATTAGTCTCCGAATACAATTCATCATATTAGTCTCCGAATTGAAAAGACCGAACAAAGATAGAACATTATATTACAAGTCTCGAGACCGCGAGTAGCGAGTTTGTCTTCACATTACAAGTCGATATCGATCATCTAAACTACCATCACATAGAAGAGAGCTGCGGTCATCACGATGAGCATCATCATGATGAAACTCGTCTTCATCCGGTTCCTCCAGCGCTCCCTCCCCTCTCCCGCTAGATAGCGGGCGTATCTAGATTCGGCCTCGGCCCTAGTGGTGTACCCTTTGTAACTGTTACCGCTGAATCGGTGAACCTGTCTCCGACACTCCTCCCAGTCGTCGTAGACTCCGGGAACCTTACCCTTGTACACGACATACGACGGCATCGCTATGAAGTAGCCAAACGAAACGTTAGTACCAATTCACAGACAATACATAAGCAATATATAAGTATGCAACAGAACGATCAAAAGAGAAAAGCAAGACATTAATAGCATCGATTACATCTAAGTTGAACGACTCTCGAAACCAAAGAGACATACTACAAGTTCATTAAAGTTTAATTACAACATGATCCAATCGATGTTTCAGAACTAGACACAGCATCACTGCTTTTGACTCGACTCAAGGGACCGGAGCGTGGATGAAGCCGCCGTCTATCGTGGGAGTCATGAAATAACGGTCGTTGTCAGCCTGCATTTGTAGCATTGTGTCGATGTCACTGTTGGACGGTTGATTTCTGAGGTAGAACTGCCCCGAGGTACGAAGGACATCTTGATAGATGATTTCCGCAAACTCCGACTGGATGCGAAAGAATTCTTGTCTGATGTCTGCGTCATGGATTGCCGACACGCTCGCGGCCCAATCTTTGAGTTTACTCGGTAGCAGAAGTTGATCATGGTCCCGTACGATCGCCCGCATGTGATGGATGGCGTAGTAGGCACCCTTCTGACCGCCAGGCGGCTGCTTGACACAGCAGAACGTCGTATTGTGGGAGAACACGTGCTTTCCGTACTTACAAATAGGCCTGGTGAAGGTGCCTCCAGATTTGACGTAGCTGGGGAGAACATCATCAAGAACCTTCTTGACATTTGTGTAGTCTACGTTCGACTGACGGTCCGGGTCGAAATACGTGGCCATGGAATATTTGGGGCTTAGGAGGATGAGTGTGCAATGTGTGTCACTGCAGAAAACACGGAATGTTAAAAGAAAAACGATCAAAATCTAAGAATTCATATGTTACGGGGCGGTTGAGGGGAGGACTTACTCGGGAAAGTAAGGCACGAGGAAGTTATCCTTATCTTGGTTTGCCAGAATGACGCCTTCAAGGTAAGAAGTCGCGACTTGCCGGTCCCCAGCGCTGCCCAAGATCTTGGCACGCATGTAGAAGGGGTCGACTATCACGATGTCCTGGGTCTTGTGCGAATGATCCGCATCTCCATACTCAGTGAAAATAGCCGAACGAAGGTGTAGTGCAGCGGATGAAGGTTCAACATAGCGTGGATGTCATCAAACCGCAGGACGATCGTACCCCCGATGGAGTTATCCACAAAGCCCTTGCCCTCTGGCACCTTGGCCGCGAAAACCGGGTATGCCACATCCTTCTCTCCGAGACGCCGCTTCTCCAAAGAAAGAACACTGTCATGCAGACTCGGCATAGCACCGGTTGCAGCATCGAGCATATTTCTCGGTAGCATCGGCCTACCCGCCACATGCACCCTCCTCGAGATATCCTCAGGTGAAGGTGGCCCGTCCTGAGCACGGATCGTACTCGGTGCCGGCTGGCCCGCACCCTTGTTAGTCTTTCTTTTGCGTGCCTTCTTCTTCTCCTGTAATGGGACCGAGTTCTGCTCACAGACCGCCTTCTTGAGTGTGTTGGGGCTGATAATATTTCGCACCTCGCCTATCTGAGGCTCGGTGAAGTCGGCAGCTGGAGGCGTTTCCTGTGAGCTGAACGGCAGACGACGCCTGTTGCAACTTGGCTTCTCCGCGGTACCAGCTAGATCGCGCACGTCTTTTGTTGGGTTGGGTTCTTGAGAAGGAGGCCCCATGAAGTCGCCACCGTACCCATGATCGGCAAAGTACTGATCGACGTTGGCAAATGTATCATCGTCGTCGTCGTTCTGATCCTGTTCCATATGCATGTTTGGATCCAGTGGCATAGGGATGTCCGACACCGTTGCGGCGGTCTTGCCATGGGGCCGACTTGGCGCCGGCACGACTGGCGGTGTTGTCTTTGGGGTGGTGTCCCCTGCCCCCAAACGAATCTGGCTCTTCGGCCAAAGCAGGGGCCAGCTCAGGCAGGCGCTGAGGGTCATCACGTCATCATCGTCGGCCCCGACGGGTCGAATCGGAGGTAACAACTCGTCGCAGCCTGGCAGCACCCGAACCAGTTGAACCCTAAACAAGTTGGGTGGCATCTGGGTACCGTGGAACAAGGGGTTGCCCAGTTGAACGATTTTTCCCTTGGCGACATCGACCAACTCGTTGTTCACGAAGTGCAGGAGAGTGCACGAAACATCAGCGGCGCCCTGCGAAAACATGTAGGGCTTCAGGGATGCCCAGTCAAAGGCAAGGAGATGAAGTCCTCGGCCGAGAGAGGATTAATTAGTTACCGTGATGATGGCGTCGAGCTCGGCTAATGTCGAGGCACCGCCAACGGCGGGCGTGCAGTTGACGGAAGGGCCGCTTGCTGCAGAGGTGCCGGCCGGCGTACACCCGAGTGCATTAAGCTCCCGTGCCAGTGTCGGAGACACCAATGGCCCCGCCATCGCGTTCTGCGAGTTGCTGGCCGTGAAGCTAGGAATCGGGGGCGGCCCCTGTTGGCCGCCCGCAATCCACGCACTAATCCCCTGGATCAAGGTAGGCACAATGGCGGTGATCGTCGCTCCGAGTTGTTGTTGCACATGCTCTTGGACAATCTCTGGAATCCGCGCCACCTGTGCCCTGAGTTCTTGAACCTCGCGCGGCTGGCTTTCCGAGCTGGTCTTTTTGTCCTTTCGCCCACCAGTGTTATAGTATGACGACCATTTTGTCGACAAGCCTTTGCCGGCCACACGAACAGCTGACGTCGGCTTACTGAGCTTATCCTTGTTCTTCATTACATTCAACGCCCTATTTAGAGTGGTGTCCCAAGGGTTGCTCTTAGTCAACCCCGTGCTACTGCTTTCAGTCGCCTGCGGAAGGAATGTGAACCATTTAGAAATTTGGCTTCATTAATTAGAATGCAACCATATGGAGCTAATTACACGGGGGTGTATTCCTTACCAGAACAAGCTCAAGCGCCCTGGTCTTCGGATCCGTGGTAAGCTCCTTTGTTTTCGGGTCCTTCTTGTACTGGGCCCTGACAAAGTTCCTGGACTGCTTGTCACCGTATTTATCGAAGAGGGGCGGTAGGCCTTGCTCGGCACGGTCCGCCTCCTCCTTGTCCCATATAGGCTCCGCCACTCTGTAACCGCCGGGACCGAGTGTGTGTTCCCCTAAGTTCAGCTCCCGCATTTCTTTCCCCCACTTACTTGATTCGGAGTTTGCGGTGCTCGAGCAATTGATCTTGAAGTCGTTGTAGTCATCTTCGGTGATCGAAGGATTTTTCTCCTTGATCTTCTTATAACTCTCACCTTTCTCGATCATTCTCTTCACATTGCTTTTCCAAGTAGACAGGGCCTTGCTCATCTTCGTGAGGGCAACATTGTTCACTTTATTCCCTTTGAGGCTTGTGTTTTAAAATTCAGCGGGGAAGTTGTATCGTTCGTGCAGCTTCGTGAAGAGGAGGTTGTGCAAATTCCCTCGGTTAGGATGCCTCAGGTTCTCGGTGTTGATCGAGACGGTGCTCCGGAGAATGCACCCGAGCTGAAGCGAGTACCCCTTGACTATTCGTTCGGGCGCCGTTGGATTCCCGTCGGAGTCCACTTCAGTAACTTCCTCCTTGAGGGTGCGGAGCACGGTCGGGCGCCGGTCCTTCCGTTGCCTCTTCGGTTGGCTGCCATCTATGCGTGCGCCGCCATCATCAGTGGTGGCATCCTCGGCGGCACCATCAGTGGTGGCATCAGTGGGGTCATCCTTGGCGGTACCATCAGTGGTCTCAGGATCGGTGGGGAAGGCGGCGTCCTCATACAAGTGAGGTTGTTCCTCCATCTCCTGGGACAGCTTCCAGAATGCCTTGCCGCCCGAACCCCCGGCCTCATCATTGCTGGCCATGTTTCTCTCTAAATAGGAACAAAGTTTGGTCAAAAAGTTGGTTATTGTTAAGGAACAAGATCATGGTCTGATCATTTAGGGTTTGTCGACACCGAGGCATCCTAAAAGCTAAGCTTTTATCATTGAGGGGTTTTCGACGCCGAGGCACCCTAAAAGCCTAAGCTTTCATCATTTCGGTTTTTATCGACACCGAGGCACCCTAAAAGCCATGCATTAGTCACAAGTACGCCGGGGCACTTGATCCTACTTAATTAACTACTAAGATACCCCGGCCCATGCATTAGTCACAAGTACCCCATATGTCCTATTTTTAGCAAAGTCATGCTAAAATTCACGGAAAATTTCAGCATGACCTTTGCTGAAAATAGGACATATGGAGTACCCGAATTTGCCGGAACGGAAGTTAATCGACATTCCGGCAAACTCAAGGGCCTCTCGGGTGGACAAGGCAAAAAAGGCCTCCATCACAACATGGAAAATACATTGGCATGTGAAGAGGTGAAACAATATATGCATCTCCAAGCAGTATCATTCAACATTTTGGACAAACCACTACAAGCAACATGAGACACTGAAAACAATTGCTACCAATGAATCTACACTTATATAAGAAAATAAATCAGAAACTTAGTCTGTCATCATTAGGCAGCCACCATTAGTTATTCCGTTATGTTAAAGCAGAAATAGAAAAATAGACAGAAAACACTAAAATTAGAAACAAATCCAACTGTACAGGCCAATGCATATAGGAAAAGTGAGGGGTTGAACTTCATTTTTTTCAGGTTTTCTTGGGTGTATGAGGTCTGCTCTAATTTGTTTTGAAAAGTGAACCTGCTGTACTGGCCAATGCATATAGGAAAAGTGAACCAGCTGTACAGGCCAATGCATATAGGAAAATTAAGTCATGGAGAGTTGTTCATGATGTTCCTTGCCTTTTTTTGTCGAACAAACTTGATGCTTAAATTTTGGGTCTGAACATCAAGGATTACTTTGTACTAGTTTACAGAGACGGGGCAGAACAGTTACTTTTTGTATATATATTGCAATGTTTCTCCAATTTATCAGCTCTCAGTCATAGTAGTACAATATACTTGGTGTATTTATGGGTCCACTTAGCATGAAGGAGCTTGATCAAATTGAGAATCAAACAGAAATATCGTCAAGCATATCAGGTCAAAGAAGGCAAAAAACTTGTTACATAAGGTAAGGTTCAACAGCTTCAGAACTTTTTCTGTGATACAAATACTGCTTCCGTTTAAGAACATGTCTTAGTTTTGAATTCTCTTAGTGAAAACCTACTTCAGAGCATCTAAATGGTGATGTATCCACTGTAGTTAGGATTTAGCTCAACTTTTAAGAAAAAAAATTCTATAGAGTTAGGTTCACTATATATGACAGTGTTGTTAGTGGTTCTGCCTTGCTTATTTCAAAGCCGCATAATTTTGGACAATAAGGTATTCCTTGATGAGCTATTTGACCTCAGAAATAAGGTACTGATGGATCAGGAACTTCGTACAATCCTCACCCTAGATAGTATGCTCCTTCTGTTACTATTGTTTATTTAATGCCTAACAAAATGAGCTGCAAGAGCAAGAATTGCAGGATCAAGATGACCTCAGAAATCCTCCTACCGGCAGGAAGATCCAGCTTGCGAGGGGGGAGGGGGAGAGGAGGAGGGGGAGCTCACGGGGGCGGTGGTGTGGACGGGGCGACGAGGTGGGGCGACGAGGTCCGGGTGGTGGTGGTGCGACGAGGTCCGAGAGGCGACGAGGTCCGGGTGGTGGTGGTGCTCCGGCGACGGTGGTGTGGACGGGGCGGTGTCCGGGCCACCGGCGATGAGGGCGGCGGGGCGATGGCGTCCAACGAGGTGGGGCGACGGGGAGAGCGGCGCCGAGGAGACGAGGACGACGGGGCGGCGGCGTCGGGAAAGGAGAGGGCGGCGTCGCGGCGTCGGGGCGTCGGGGCGGAGACGAGGACGACGGGGCAGCGTCGCGGCGTCGGGGCGGCGTCGAGGCGGCGGGGCAGCAGCGTCGGGAGAGGAGAGGGGAAGGGGATCGAGGGCGAGGGCGAGGGAGAGAGAGGGGATAGGTTTGGGCCGGGGAGGAAATATGGATGGGGGCAGCACAATACTAATATACTAATGGCGCACCGCTTGTCTGGTGCGCCATTAGTGTCAATCCCATCTATAGCCCTTTTTCTAGTAGTGGGGGCCTCAAGGGCTCGAATACAAGAGCTCGATCATAGACGAGTCAGCGGAAGCAACAATATCTGAGTACAGACATAATTTAAACAAGTTTTCCTTAAGAAGGCTAGCACAAACTGGAATACAGATCGAAAGAGGCGCAGGCCTCCTGCCTGGGATCCTCCTAAACTACTCCTGGTCGCCGTCAGCGGGCTGCACGTAGTAGTAGGCACCTCCTGAGTAGTAGTAGTCGTCATCGACAGTGGCGTATGGCTCCTGGGCTCCAACGTCTGGTCGCTACAATCGGGTATAGGAAGGGGGGAAAGGGGGAGCAAAGCAACCATCAGTACTCATCCAAAGTACTCGCAAGCAAGGAGCTACACTACATATGTATGCATTGGTATCAAATGGATTAAGGGTATCATATGTGGACTGAACTGCAGAATGCCGGACTAAGAGGGGGATAGCTAGTCCTTTCGAAGACTACGCTTCTGGTAACATCTATCTTGCAGCAGGAGAAGAGAGTAGATGGTAAGTTCACCAAGTAGCATCGTGTAGCACAATCCTACCCGGCGGTCCTCTCCTCGTCGCCCTGTTAGAGAGCGACCACCGGGTTGTATCTGGCACTTGGAAGGGTGTGTTTTATTAAGTATCAGGTTCTAGTTTTCATAAGGTCAAGGTACAACTCCAAGTCGTCTTGTTACCGAAGATCACGGCTATTCGAATAGATTAACTTCCCTACAGGGGTGCACCACATTTCCCAACACGCTCGATCCCCTTTGTCCGGACACACTTTCCTGGGTCATGCCCGGCCTCGGAAGATCAACACGTCGCAGCCCTACCTAGGCACAACAGAGAGGTCAACACACCGGTCTAAATCCTATGGCGCAGGGGTCTGGGCCCATCGCCCATTGCACACCTGCACGTTGCGTACACGGCCGGAAGCAGAACTAGCCCCCTTAATACCAGATCAGGCTTATGGTCCATTCCGGCGCGCGCCGCTCAGTCACTGACATCACGAAGGCTTCGGCTGATACCACGACGTCGAGTGCCCATAACTGTCCCCGCATAGATGGTTAGTGTGTATAGGCCACTGGCCAGACTAAGATCAAATACCAAGATCTCGTTAAATGTGTTATCTTTAAATAACCGCGAACACCGACCAGGAAAGGCCCACCTCTCTCCTAGGTGGTCTCAACCTGCCCTGTCGCTTCACCACAAAGATCCACAAAGAGGGCTGTCGGGAAAGTATGTCCTTCCAGCCCCCAATTCGTGAATCCACCGCGGGTACTCCTTGAGTCGACCCGTCTTTTGTCACCACAAGTATCATATATTATGTATAAGTATATACCCGTGACCACCTCCCAAGTGATCACGGCCCGATAGTATAGCATGGCAGACAGACAAGAATGTAGGGCCACTAATGATAATCTAGCATCCTATACTAAGCATTTATGATTGCAGGTAAGGTATCAACAGTTGTAGCAACAATGACAGGTTATGCATCAGAATAGGATTAACGGAAAGCAGTAACGTGCTACACTACTCTAATGCAAGCAGTATAGAGGAGAGTAGGCGATATCTGGTGATCAAGGGGGGCTTGCCAGGTTGCTCTGGCAAGAATGAGGGGTCGTCAAAACCATAGTCGTACTGGGTAGCAGCGGCGTCGGTCTCGGTGTCTAGCGAGAGAAGAGGGGGGAAGAAACAATAAATATTATGCAAACAGATGCATAGCGATGCATGACATGACAAGCAGCGGTGCTAGGGGTGCCCTAACGCGGTAAGAGGTGGTACTAGTGAAGGGGGAAACATCCGGGAAAATATCCCTGGTGTTTCGTGTTTTCGGACAGATGAACTGGAAGGGGAAAGTTGTGTGTTCGCTATGCTAGGGATGTGTGGCGGACGAACGGGCTGCGTATCCGAATTCGTCTCATAGTTCTGAGCAACTTTCATGTACAAAGTTTTTTCATCCGAGCTACGGTTTATTTTATATTAATTTTAAAAGGATTAAATCATTTTTATGATTTATTTAATTACTTTAATGCAACATTATCCAGAATAGTGTTTGCTGACGTCATCATGACGTCAGCATGACGTCAACAGTTGACCTGGTCAACCTGACAGGTGGGTCCCGTTCGTCATTGACACATTTAATTAGCAGGTTAATTAAACAGGGTCAATTAGTTTAATTAGTGGTTAAGTTAATTAGTTAATTAACTATTAATTTTATTTATTATTTTTTATCCTTTTTTTGTTAAAACGTTCTGGGCGTGGCCCCCCCCCATCATAGGGCCAGTGGGGCCTAACGGGCACACGGGCGTTGTCACTACTAGGGAAAACCTTATACACAGAATCTTAGCAGCAGCGCGGTCTGAAAACAGACGCTACTGCTAATTAGCAGCAACGAGCTTTAGAAAAGAGCGCTGCTAATGACTGAGTAGCAGTAGCGCTCTAGGTGAAAAGAGCGCTACTACTATAATTGCCACGGTGTTGCCTTCGGGCTAGATATAGTAGTAGCGCCCTTCCCGTGCACGCGCTACTGCTAAAGAACTTAGTAGCAGCGGTTTTGCTCAAAACTCACTGCTGCTAAGTATGACCGCAACTAATTAAGTTTAGTCCCATACTGCTAAGCGAACAAGGTGTTTACCACCTTAAATATGTTGCTTCTCAACATATCTCGAGCACTTGGTCTTCATTGAACTATATGTGTATGATTTGTGGTTGCAATATGAATCCTCGCCTGTACCTATACAGGTACAGTGAGGATTCATGTTGACTATTTAGATTATACACAAAAAGATCAATGATGACCAATGTATATTTTTGATGTTTTCACTAAACAAAAGAAATAACTGTTTCCATTAGCAGTAGCGGTTTTCCCCAAAACGCGATGTAGATAAGTTAGCTATAGCGCGTTTTCTGTACATGCGCTACTGCAAGTTCGAGTTAACCACCCCCCGCATCAAAATTTCGCTAAGTCCTCCTTCCCCCCCCCCCCACCGGCATGTTCCCCTACTCCCTGTCGCCGCCGCCCGAGCCCGAGCGCGCCTGCGCCCTCACCGCCGCCACTGCCGCTCTCGACCACACTATCGCCGCCCTCGATCTCACCGCCGCTGCCCTCGACCGAGCCCGCCGCCCAGGACCGCCGCCCTCCCGATCCCGAGCCCGCCCTCGCCGCCCCTCCGTCGCCGAGCACCTCCCCGCCACCGTCTCTCCCTCTGTAAGCCCCCCACCCCTCCCCAACCCCTCTCTCTTTGCTTAGTTAGTAGATGATTTTAGTAGTAGTAGATGTTAATTTAGGGTTCATAGATAATGATTTTAAAAGTAGTGGATATTAATTACTATTAGTGATGGTAAACTAGTTGTATAATTAGCAGTAGTACATGTTAATAAGTAGTAGATGTAGTAGTTAGATGTTAATTAGTAGTAGTAGATGTGCTAGTTTCTTTCTATTTATAGTAAGTTTATATTTAGTAAGAACTAGTTGAATTAATAGAACTAGTTTAGTTTTAGTTGAACTAGTTAAGTTTTAGTTGAACTAGTATAGTAAGTAAATTAATAACTAGTTGAACTACTTCATTTTTAGAAAGAACTAGTTTTTTTCTTTTTATACTAAGTTTATATTTAGTAAGAACTAGTTGAATTAATAGAACTAGTTGAATTAATAGAACTAGTTGAACATGCCATATTTGGTGTTATTTTTTAGTTTAAGCAATTATTTCATGTTTTGGTTACACCTCCGAGTGGCCTATGTTTTGCCGGAGTGTTGATTAATTTCCGTTCCGGCAAATTTCAGGCGCTCGATATGTCCTTTTTTAGCAAAGGTCATGCCGGATTTTTCCGTGAATTCTGGCATGACTTGTGCTAGAATATGTACAAGTTTAATCTTTGAATTATGAACGTAGGAAATGTCGTACTCGGACGACGATAGTCTCCCGGGGGAGTGCAGTTGGTGCCACCATGATCGAGGTATGTGCGACAGGTTCGTTCAGCTGGATGAAGATCGGCGCTTCAGCATTAAGCTCGAGGAGACCTTCGATGTTGAAATGGTACGCGACAACGACAAGTGTTTTTTTCGTAATTAAGCATGACTTCAACTATTTCAACGTCTAATTTTCATCTTTTACAATTCGACTAGCTTATCCCATGCCATGCAAGACGCTATGTCTTGGAGAGGATGGGTTTTGAAGACCATGAAAATTTTCAAACAAAGAAAATAAACCTAAGGACCCATCATGATATCGATTTTGAAGTAAAACTGTACAATTCTCAGAGCGTAACCCATTTTGGTTGCCAAAATTGGGAAGCACTTTGCAAAATGTATGGTTTTTATGAGGGTATGATTGTCAGCATGGATCTTGGTGATCCTGACATCGAGCAAGACAATATGGACATTTGGGTCCTTGTTGATACGCTTCCGATTCTACCGCAATGTGAGTTTCTCAAACATAGTTATTAACTAATTTATATTATTTATTTCAAAATAGTTGACAGCTTATTTCCATTGACAGCTTATTTTGAATCTTCAAAGAATGTGCAGAGGATGGTAGACAAAACCCACTACACTGATGGCTCCGAATTAACTTATAAGGAGAAAAATCATCTGATTGCTTATTGTACTTTTTTTGAGAATTACAATACCTATTATCGAACTCCTCCAAATTATGGTGAATACGTGCTACTAGTGCACGTGTTGAACCACGATAACTTCTATGGAGATACCCTGGTAAGATATTTTACTATTACAACATCCGTGCATCTTTTGCATACTTCTAAAACTAGTACATCATTGCTAACTACGAAGTTATTACTATGTTTTTCAACAGAAAATCCTGATGGATTGTGTGCCTCATCTGATGTATTACAATGGTCGCCTTGAAGTTCTGAACCTACAGCCAGGTCATCCTACGGATCTCACCTGTGCATATCAAATTTCTGAAACCGGTGAACACATGCTAATCAAAGAGTGGAAAAAATGTTTGGACATTCGTAAGGAGGTTCTTGGAAGCAACATTAAGCGAAAGGAAAGAATTGGAGACAGGATAATCTGCATTCTCCATAATGGAGAGCGAGGGGCTATCTTGTTTTTTGCTATTTTACCTTAGAGAATATAGTAGGTCCTAAGAGAATGTAGTAGGTCCTATGAGGTACAATATGTTTATTATGTGATACAATGTGTTAGAGTTGAAGATGTGAGGAGTACTTGTGATTATGACTAGTGACCAATGATATGATGATGATGATGATGATAAGTTGTTAATGATATGATGATGATGATATTTATTATATCATTGGGTGAAAGAACCACGGATTAGTTTCAAGTGGATGTCCGTCCACTTGAAACTAGTCCACACGGTTCTTTCACCCCATGATGTAATAACTCATTATGATGTAAAAACAATTTGTAAATTCCTGTTGTATGAAAATTTGTGTAAAGGTGTACGAATACAACATGAAATAAAAAAGAAATAAAATACGAAATAATAGTAGCAGCGCGGGCAGAGAGAAGCGCTCCTACTAATTACCAGCAGCGCTCCTCCTGGAACTCGCTGCTACTAAGTCGATTTAGCCGTAGCGTGGGTGGAGGCACGCTACTGCTATTCGTTAGCTGTAGCGCCTTATCAGTAGCGCACCACCCCGCGCTACTGATAGGTCTAAAACCCGCGCTGCTGCTAGCCTTTTCCCTAGTAGTGTGTGGGCGAAGGGGCACAGGGCGCCCGATGGGCGCGAGCGGCGGGCGTGGCGTCGCCCGAGCGGGAGCTAGCGAGCAGGGCGGCTGTGGGGCGGGGCCGAGCGAGCGGTGGCCGGAGTGGCCAGGTCGCGCGCGGGGGAGGGGATGTGAAGTGGGGCGAGGCCAGCGAGTGGCACGGGCGGGAGGCCGCGCGAGGCAGGGCGCGCCCGCGAGCGGAGCGAAGCTGGATGGCAGACTACAGCGCGCACGCGTGTGGCCGGCCGCAGACGACGCAGGGCGGAGGGTGAGCAGCGATGGTGTGCGGGCGGCGGAGCAAGGAGGCGGCGGGGCCGGCGAGCGAGGTGGCGCTGGGCAGCAGCATCAGTTGCGCAGCAGCAGCAGGCAGCATCCGCTGCAGGGTAGGGGAGGGGAGCAGTGGTGGGGCACGCACTGATGGGCGCGGCTAGCGCGGGGTGACCGCGGTTGGGGCGCGTTCCGACGGTGAGCGGCGATGGGGAGAGACGCTATGAGAGGCAGAGGAGAAGGGGAGGGGTGGTGGCTCACTGGGCCCTGCAAGTGTGCGAGAGTGAGCTGAGGGAGGGCACAGGGAGGTCCGGCGACGAAGAGGACGACGGCGTCCGACGAGGCGTAGGAGCTCCGGTTGTGGAGGAGGATGAAGACGGGCGGCGACGGCGGTGGGCGTCGAGGCGCCGGCGAGGTGCGACGGGGTCGTGGTCGGTGATGAGGCGAGGCCGCGGTGTCACACGGGTGCCGCGCGAGGGAGAGGAGGGGGCGCAGAGGAGTCCCTGAGGGGCGGCGCCGAGCCCGGCTGGCGGTGGCCTTAGCGACGCGGTGACTTGCGTCGGGCGCGGCCGTGCGGGAGGAGGGGATCGAGCAGGGGCGCCCCTCCCCCAGGCACGAGGCGTGCGTGTGTGTGTGTGTGCGCGCGCGTGTGTTGCGTGTGGTGGCGGCGGTGTGGGATATGAGGGGAGGTGGGGATCGTGAGGGGTGTGGGTCGTTCGGGGGCTAGTTCACGAGGGAGGGGCCATATTGGCCAGGAGAGGTGCCGCCGGGCCAGCCCGATTGGCCCCGAGGCCATCTGGGCCGTGGCCCAGCGAGGGGGAGGTGTTCTCTTTTCTTTATATTTTATTTTTCTTAATTTTTCTTTTCTGTTTTATTTTAGTTACACATTAATTTTAACTTAGTAAAATATATCTATAGCCCCTAAAATAACGCTGCAGAACAATCCACCACTACAAAAAGTTTTACCCTAATATAAAATAGTTTAGTATTTCATAAAATACCAAAGTCGTACAAATAGTTGTTTTGCTACTATTTAAATCACTTTAGTGCTTTTAATCTTTTTTACTAAAATGTGGTTCCTCCACAATTATGACTTAGGATTTATTTATCCCATTCTGAAAATTTTAGTTTTAACGTTTGAAAAATTTACCGTTTGACTTGATTTTGAATTTTGATTTTGAACGGGATTGAATCATCGTGAGTCTAACATCAGTAATCGCAGTGACGTGTTATCATTGCATGGAATTGCTGTAGCTTAACTATCCGGGCGTCACAATTTTTTTTATATTCCAAGAATAATCTCTGTTGATTTTTAGGTCATTGCGAGAACTTTTATTTCTGCACAAAAATAACACCATGGCAATTCTGCTGAAAACAGCGTCAGTCCGGGTTAGTTCCATTCAAATCATGCAAGTTAGAGTCCAGAACAAGGGCAAAAGTGTTTGGAAAAGTAGATACGTTGGAGACGTATCAACTCCCCCAAGCTTAAACCTTTGCTTGTCCTCAAGCAATTCAGTTGATAAATTGAAAGTACTAAAGAAAAACTTGTATAAACTCTGTTTGCTCTTGTTGTTGTAAATATGTAAAGCCAGCATTCAGGTTTTCAGCAACGATTATGAACTAACCACATTCACAATAACATTTAGGTCTCATGTTTACTCATATCAATGGCATAATTAACTAGCAAGCAATAATAATAAATCTCGGATGACAACACTTTCTCAAAACAATCATAATATGATATAACAAGATGGTATCTCGCTAGCCCTTTCTGAGACCGCAAAACATAAATCTAGAGCACCTTTAAAGATTAAGGACTGACTAGACATTGTAATTCAAGGTGAAAGAGATCCAGTCAAGTCATACTCAATGTAAACTAACAGTAATGGATGCAAATGACAGCGGTGCTCTCCAACTAGTGCTTTTCAATAAGAGGATGATGACTCAACATAAAAGTAAATAGATAGGCCCTTCGCAGAGGGAAGCAGGGATTCGTAGAGGTGCCAGAGCTCAATTTCGAAATAGATATGAATAATATTTTGAGCGGTATACTTTCATTCTCAACACAACAACCCAGAGATCTTGATATCTTCCATGCTGCACACATTATAGGCGGTTCCCAAGCAGAATGGTAAAGTTTATACTCCCCCACCACCAACAAGCATCAATCCATGGCTTGCCCGAAACAATGGGTGCCTCCAACTAAGAACAATCCTGGGGGAGTTTTGTTTGCAATTATTTTGGTTTGATTTGCTTAAAGCATGGGAGTGGGCATCCCGGTGACCAGCCATTTTCTCGTGAGTGCAGAGCGGAGTCCACTCCTCTTGAGAATAACCCACCTAGCATGGAGGATACAGACAACCCTAGTTGATACATGAGCTATTCGAGCATACAAAACAGAATGTTTATTTGAAGGTTTAGAGTTTGGCACATACAAATTTACTTGGGACGGCAGGTAGATACCGTATATAGGTAGATATGGTGGACTCATATGGAACAACTTTGGGGTTTATGGAGTTGGATGCACAAGAAGTATTCCCTCATAGTACAAGTGAAGTCTTGAAAAACACTGGGAAGTGACCAGCTACAGAGCGACAACAGTCATGAACATGCATTAAAATTAATCAACACCGAATGCAAACATGAGTAGGATATAATTCACCATGAACATAAATATTATAGAGGCTATGTTGATTTTGTTTCAACTACATGCATGAACATGTGCCAAGTCAAGCCACTCGAATTGTTCAAAAGAAGATACCACCCTATCATACCACATCACAACCATTTTAATAGCATGTTGGCACGCAAGGTAAACCATTATAAGCTCCTAGCTGATTAAGCATGGCATAAGCAACTACAATCTCTAATTGTCATTGCAAATATGTTTCTTTCATAATAGGCTGAATCAGGAACGATGAACTATTCATATTTACAAAAACAAGAGAGGTTGAGTTCATACCAGCTTTTCTCATCTCAATAAGTTCATCATATAAACATCATTATTGCCTTTCACTTGCACGACCGAACAATGTGGATAATAATAATAGTGCACGTGCATTGGACTAAGCTGGAATCTGCAAGCATTCAATTCAAGAGAGAAGACAAGGTAATATGGGCTCTTTGTTAGATCAACAATAATGCATACGAGAGCCACTCAACATTTTCATTATGGTCTTCTCCTCTCGACCCCAAAAGAAAAGAAAAGAAATAAAACTATTTACACGGGAAACCTCCCAACAAGCAAAAGAAGAACGAGAAATCTTTTTGGGTTTTCTTTTTAATTACTACTACTACACGCATGGAAAGTAAACTAACTAAAAGATACAACTAATTTTTTTGTTTTTCTTAAATACTATTAAGGCACACAAGAAGAAAACTCAAAAGGAAATAAACTATCATGGATGATACAATGAAAAAGTATGAGCACCGACAAACTAGCATGAGTGTGTGAACATGAATGTAATGTCGGTGAGAAATACGTACTCCCCAAAGCTTAGGCTTTTGGCCTAAGTTGGTCTATGGCCAAGGCTGGCCTGGTGGATATCCAAAGTTATAGTTGGGGTCGTACTGAGATGGATCCTCCTAGTGCCACTGATTGGCGATCTCTTCCGGATTCCACTGATAAACAGACTGTCGGTGAGGATCAATTTGTGGTTTCGGCTCTGGCTTTGTAGCTGGTGTGGGGTTTCGGTAGGCGTGAATGGCCTCCAGTGGAACAAGGTACTTGCCTGCAGATAAGTCATACAAGGAAGGAGCAGGCAAAGTAATAGTCTTAGGGTGATTTTTATCAAATATCAGCTTGTACTTAAGCATCTTTTCCTTATTCTTAACGATAAAATCATGTGCTACCATACTCTTATAGTCTAGAAAAATAGGAGGCAACAACTTTTCTTCTTTCTCATAAAGCCTAATAGGTATGTTAAAATGTGCAGCGAGGCGCGAGGCGAAGATACCTCCCAAGATGGGGCCCTTCATACGGTTAAGATTTAACTACTTTGCAACAATAGCGCCCAGACTAAATGTGTCATCACAGAACAAGGCATGGCAAAAAATAACAATATCAGGGGCACTAAGGTTGCCACAGCTTCCATGGCCAATTAAGCATCTACTAGCTAATAATGCAAATTAACGTAGAACAGGAAAATGCATGCTAGTAATTCTTACATCGGAAACCTTCCTCATTTCCCCTACATCAATTGTATCAATAAACCTCTCTAGATCATTACGATGTGGTTCCTCTACACTGCCTGAAAAGGGCAACTTGCAGACCTCAAAAAATTCGTAGAGGGACATCTCGTTATACTCATCATATAAATAGAAATCCACCGAAGGTGGAGATATCCTAGCATGGAAATGAAAATTTTGCACAAAAGTATTAGTGAGTAGGAGAAACTATTCGTGCTGATTGCGGAGGAAGTTGGTGAGGCCTGCATTCTCAGCCAACTCATAGAAATCATCATAAGTCCCGGCTGCTCTCAAGAAATCATCATAAGGCCATTCACAAGGCCGAACCTCCGCGGTGCGAGGGAGATTATATTTGGGCCTCTCGTCTTCTTCACTTTGATTATCCTTCGAGGTTCGGCTCGAAGAACCCCTCAGAAATCTCTTCATCATTTTCTGAAAATTTCTAAAATTTTTAGTAACTCAAAATAAAAGTGAACCAAACTCAACAAAATTTATAGCAACTACTCCCACAAGTTCCTAGAGACTATATCATGCATTAGAACTACTTTGGAGCATATAAATTTGACATGCAAGCTCAAGAACAAGGTCACCTAAGCAGCAAAAAATTGCAATGAATAAAGCACTAGAACAAAAACTAATTGGACCATTGGAGGAGTCACATACCAAAGAACAATCCCCCAAAGCAGTTTTGTGAATGGAGCTTTGAGCTAGGAGATCGAAAATGGCAGCAAGATGAGCTAGAACTCGTGCTTGAGCTGGTTGGTGATTATTTGGGAGGAAGAAGGAGTGTGTGGTGAGTGGAATAAGTGGAGGGGGCCACCAGGGGCCCAGGAGGTAGGGGAGCGCGCCCAGGGGGTAGGGCCCGCCCTGGACCCTCGTGGCCAGGTGCTGGCTCCCCCTGATGTGTTCTCTGTGCCAGATATTCTCAAATATTCCATAAAAAATCATATTCAAATTTCAGGGCATTTGGAGAACTTTTATTTTTGGGTTATTTTTTATTGCATGGATAATTCAGAAAACTGACAGAAATTACTAATTTTGCTTTATTTAATCTAAGTAAGAGAAAGTAAAAGGAGGGTACAGAAGGTTGTGTTTTATAAATTGACCCATCTCATGCTCATCAAAAGGAATCCACTAACAAGGTTGATCAGGTCTTGTTAACAAACTCATTTCGAATAACATGAAACCGGAGAATTTTTGAATAACACTAGGTTACCTCAACGGCGATATGCATGTACCAAACAATAAGAATATTATATTTCTTCTTGACAGTAGGAAGAGGAAATTCAAAACCTCCAATAGGGATTGTTGAAATTTTCCCAATAGAATTGATACTGTGGACTTGAGGTTGTTTCCTCGGAAAGTGTACCGTATGCTCATTACCATTAACATGAAAAGTGACATTGCCTTTGGTGCAATCAATAACAGCCCCTGCAGTATTCAAAAAGGGACTTCCAAGAATAATAGACATACTATCGTCCTCAGGAATATCAAGAATAACAAAGTCTATTAAAATAGTAACGTTTGCAACCACAACAGGCACATCCTCACCAATACCGACAGGTATAGCAGTTGATTTGTCAACCATTTGCAAAGATATTTCAGTAGGTGTCAACTTATTCAAATCAAGTCTACGATATATAGAGAGAGGCATAACACTAACACCGGCTCAAATATCACATAAAGCAGTTTTAACATAGTTTCTTTTAATGGAGCATGGTATAGTTGGTACTCCTGGTTCTCCAAGTTTCTTAGGTATTCCACCCTTAAAAATATAATTAGCAAGCATGGTGGAAATTTCATCTTCTGGTATCTTTCTCTTATTTGTAACAATATCCTTCATATACTTAGCATAAGGATTCATTTTAAGCATATCACTCAAATGCATACGCAAGAAGATAGGTCTAATCATTTCAGCAAAGCGCTCAAAATCCCCATCATCCTTTTTCTTGGATGGTTTAGGAGGAAAAGGCATGGGTTTCTGAACCCATGGTTCTCTTTATTTACCGTGCTTCCTAGCAACAAACACTACTAGGAAAAACCTTATACACAGAATCTTACCAGTAGCACGTGTTAGAACGAGGCGCTACTGCTACTTAGCAGTAGCGCGTGGTCAGAAAGGGCACTACTGCTATCCACTTAGCAGTAGCGCGACAGGAATAAAACACGCTACTACTATAATTCCCACACCGTTGCCGACACGCTAGGTATAGTAGTAGCGCCCTTCGACAAACCGCGCTACCGCTATCAAATTAGTAGTAGCGTGCTTTTAGGGTAGGGCGCTACTGCTAAGTTTGAACTTGTCCACAGGACGGGCCCAGCTTAGCTGTAGCGAGTTTGTGAGGAGCGCGCTACTGCTACGGATTTTAGCAGCAACGCGTTTTCTTTTCCCACGCTATTGCTAAAGCTATTTTGACATAACCCCCACGCGGGCTTCCCTCCTCTGCTTTCTCCCCCAATTCCCCACTCTCTCTTCTCCCCTCTTCGCCGCCGTCGTAGCCCCTGCCCTCGCCCTCGCCCTCGCTGGAGCCCCTGCCCTCGCTCTTCGTCAGAGTCTGCCCTCAATGTCGCTGTGCACCGTGCTCCTCCCCCTCGACCTCGACCTTTACGGAGCCCCTGCCCTCACTCTCCGTCGCCATCTCCCTTGACCCCGCCTCGCCGCCGTCTCCCTCGACCCTTCCTCGCCGCCGTCTCCCCCGACCCCGCCTCACCGCCGTCTTCCCCGACTCCTCCGCGCCGCACCTCGGTGCCGTCGTCTCCCCCGACCCCATCTCTCTCTCCGCCCTCTGTAAGCACTCTCCCCTCCCCTCCCCTCTTCTCTACTTTCTGCTCTGCTCTCTCTCTCTCTGTTAGTATGAACCCTAGGCTATTTTTAGTGCTAGTTAGTTAATTACAATTAGTATGAACCCTAGTTAAAAAACCTAGGATAGATTATTGGCTATTTTTTAGTGGTACTTAGTATGAACCCTAGGTTTCAAACTATTGCTATTTTTTAATTAAAGCAATTGTTGCTATTTATTATTTTTTAGTTAAAGCAATTGTTGCTATTTAAAAAAACTTCTTGCATTTTTCTTCAAGTTCTATATTTTTCTTCCTGCTATATGCAAATTTGAAGTGGACATGTGATATGTGGACATGTCACATTTGGAATTTGGACATGTCATATTTGTACATGTGATGTTTTGGACATGTTATATTCAAAAAATGATGATTATGTGCAGGGTAAATGATCCGAGCGGTTCTCGGGCGACAGCCATAAATGGTTCAAAAGCAGACATGAAGCAGAAGCTAGTTACTTGAGGTTCATGCTAACGCGAGAGAGGACTCATAACCACCGCCTCATGTACTGCATAGTTCCACTCTCACTCATAGTGATAGCTCTTCTTGTCTATATCATTGTTTAGATGGATGATGATGTAGTTGCAAGTATTTGAGGCATCTCATAACTTGTATCGCTATTTCGAGAGAGACGTCATTTTGTGTTGGATGATGATTATGTTGATGACATGATCGATTTGATGAGGCTATTTGTATGTGTCTGATATGATCAGATTTGTATGTGTATGATATGCTAGAGACTATTGTATAAAACACTAAACAAAATTCAGTAGCACAAAATATGGAGCAGATTTTTTTTCCAGAAACTAATAACAGTAGCCCGGGGTATGGCCGTAGTAGCAGTGAGGTCTTAGCAGTAGCGCCTTTTATACTAGGGCGCTATAGATATTAGTAGCAGCGCGTTTTTACAATGACCGTTGCTGCTATCCCTAGATAGCAATAGCGTGGGTCAGCATGCACTACTGCTAAGCATTAGTTGTAGTGCCGTATCAGTAGTGCAGCTGCCCGCGCTACAGATAAGCATTTTACCCGTGCTACTGCTGGGCTTTTCCCTAGTAGTGAAAGTCTCTCTTATCATAATGTTGATTCTTTGATAGTGGGTTATCAAGACCAACAACAGGTTCAATTTCTACATCATTATTATTGCTAGTTTGAGCATCAACATGAACATCATCATTAACATTATCACTAGGATCATGTTCATTACCAGATTGTGTTTCAGCATCATAGATAGAAATATCATTAGGATTCTCAGGTGTGTTTACAACAGGTTCACTAGAAACATGCAAAGTTCTATCATTTTTCTTTTTCTTCATCTTAGAAGGACTTGGTGCATCAATGTTATTTCTCTGAGAATCCTGCTCAATTCTCTAAGGGTGGCCCTCAGGATTAAAAGGTTCCTGAGTCACTTTACCTCCTCTAGTTGCAACTCTATTAGCAAAGTCATTATTCTTACTATTCAATTCATTGAGCAAATCATTTTGAGCTTTAAGTACTTGTTCTACTTGAGTGGTAACCATAGAAGCATGTTTACTAATGAGTTTAAGTTCACCTTTAACTCTAGACATATAATCACCCAAGTGTTCAATCATATAATCGTTGCGTTTCAGTTGTCTACCAAAATAAGCATTAATATCTTCTTGCTTAACCATAAACTTATCAAAGTCTATAGAGAGAGTCTACCTTTACTACCTGTGTCGGGTTATCGAGACCGTGTGTTTCTTCAATAGGTGATGAACTAAGACCATGTATTTCTTCAACAGGAGGTAAATTCTTAACATCTTCAGCTTTTATACCTTTTTCTTTCATAGATTTCTTTGCCTCTTGCATATCTTCAGGACTGAGAAATAGAATACCCCTTTTCTTTGGAGTTGGCTTAGGAGTTGGTTCAGGAAGTGTCCAATTATTTTCATTGGTCAACATAGGAGTTGGTTCAGGAATTTCAGCTTGATCAACTGTTCTTTCCCTGAAAACACAACCAGCGCAACTATCTAGGTGGTCTCTGGAAGCATCGGTTAGTCCATTATAAAAGATATCAAGTATTTAATTTTTCTTGAGAGGATGATCAGGCAAATCATTAAGTAAATGGAGAAGCCTCCCCCAAGCTTGTGAGAGACTCTCTTCTTCAATTTGCACAAAATTATATATTTCCCTTAAAGCAGCTTGTTTCTTATGAGCGGGGAAATATTTAGCAGAGAAGTAGTAAATCATATCCTAGGGACTACGCACACAACCAGGATCAAGAGAATTAAACCATATCTTAGCATCAACCTTTAATGAGAACGGAAATAATTTAAGGATATAATAGTAGCGAGTTTTCTCATCATTAGTGAACAGGGTAGCTATATCATTTAATTTAGTAAGATGTGCCACAACAGTTTTAGATTCATACCCATAGAAAGGATCAGATTCAACCAAAGTAATTATCTCAGTATGAATAGAGAAATCATAATACTTATCAGTAATAAAGATAGGTGAAGTAGCATAAGCAGGATCATATTTCATTCTAGCATTCAGAGATTTTTCATTCAGCTTAGCTAATAGTTTCTTAAGATCACTTCTATCATTGCAGGAAAGAAGGTATCTAGCAGTTTATTCATCAATAACATAACCCTCAGGAACAACAGGCAATTCATATCTAGGGGGAGAATCTTCATCATCTCTCTAGCCCTAGCAAGTTGTTCATCAAGAAATTCACCAAGTGGCACAGTAGTATCAAGCATAGAAGTAGTTTCATCATAAGTATCATGCATAGCAGAAGTGGCATCATCAATAACATGCAACATATTAGAATTAATATGATGTGTAGGTGTAGGTGTCGCAAGCTTACTGAAAACAGAAGGTGAATCAAGTGCAGAGCTAGATGGCAGTTCCTTACCTCCCTTCGTAGTTGAGGGAAAAATCTTGGTTCTTTGATCTTTCAAGTTCTACATAATGATAAGCAGATATAAATCCCAAGTGACTCAAAGAATAGAGCTATGCTCCCCGGCAACGGCGCCAGAAAATGGTCTTGATAACCCAAAAGTATAGGGGATCACAACAGTTTTCGAGGGTAGAGTATTCAACCCAAATTTATTGATTCGACACAAGGGGAGCCGAAGAATATTCTCAAGTATTTGCAGCTGAGTTGTCAATTCAACCACACCTGGAAACTTAATATCTGCAGCAAGGTATTTAGTAGCAAAGTAATATGATAATAATGGTAACGGTAGCAAAAGTAATATTTTTGGTTTTATAGTGATTGTAACAGTAGCAGCGAAAAAGTAAAAAAGCGAAGAACAATATAGGAAAAGCTCGTAGGCAATGAATCAGTGATGGAGAATTATGTCAGATGCAATCGATCATGCAACAGTTATAACATAGGGCGACACAGAACTAGCTCCAGTTCATCAATGTAATGTAGGCATATATTCCGAATATAATCATACATGCTTATGGAAAAAAAACTTGCATGCTTGTGTCCTACCCTCCCGTGGCAGCGGGGTCCTATTGGAAACTAAGGGATATTAAGGCCTTCTTTTAATAGAGTACCAGACCAAAGCATTAACACATAGTGAATACATCAACTCCTCAAACTATGATCATCACCGGGAGTGGTCCCGATTATTGTCACTTCGGGGTTGCCGGATCATAACACATAGTAGGTCACTATAGACTTGCAATATAGGATCAAGAACTCATATATATTCATGAAAACATAATAGGTTTAGATCTGAAATCATGGCACTCGGGCCCTAGTGACAAGCATTAATCATAGCAAAGCCATAGCAACATCAATCTCAGAACATAGTGGATACTAGGGATCAAACCCTAACAAAACTAACTTGATTACATGATAAATCTCATCCAACCCATCACCATCCAGCAAGCCTACAATGGAATTACTCACACACGGCGGTGAGCATCATGAAATTGGTGATGGAGGAAGGTTGGTGATGACTATGGCGATGGATTCCCCTCTCCGGAGCCCCGAACGGACTCCAGATCAGCCCTCATGAGAGAGTTTAGGGCTTGGAGTCGGCTTTGTATCATAAAACGCGATGAATCCTTCTCTCTGAATTTTTTTCTCCCTGAACACGAATATATGGAGTTGGAGTTGAGGTCGGTGGAGCGTCAGGGGGCCCACGAGGCAGGGGGCGCCCCCAGGGGGTAGGCGCGCCCCCCACCCTCGTGGACAGGGTGTGGGCCTCCTGACGTGGACTCTTCTTCCAGTATTTTTATATATTCCAAAAATAATCTCCGTTGATTTTCAGGTCATTCTGAGAACTTTTATTTCTGCACAAAAATAACACCATGGCAATTCTGCTGACAACAAGGTCAGTCCGGGTTAGTTCCATTCAAATCATGCAAGTTAGAGTCCAAAACAAGGGCAAAAGTGTTTGGAAAAGTAGATACGTTGGAGACGTATCAGTAACATCTGGGGGTTCATGGTGTGATGAAGGTAAAACGTCTTTACTTCGCCGACCGAATATTCCCTTAAGAACTCTAGCTTTCAGCTTCACCAAGAGTGAGATACATTTCCGGATGACCCAGCTGTAACAATCGCAGAGGTGCTCCCTTTATGACCTAGCCAAACAAATGGGAACGTAGGGCCTAAGCATAGGAGCCAGGCAACTCAGCTTGGCAAAAACTTAAGTCATAACGATGCATATAATGGTGAAGAAAAGGTACATATGCGGAAGAGGAAACATATGTGTTGAGCTTGATGCTCGGAAAATAATAATAAGCTTCTGTAAAAGAAGCCCCTAGGTATTATGACTATATACATTTAAGGATGTGCACATCATAGGTGTGCGGTCTGGCCGCACAAGAGCTAAAGATCTAGACAAAAAGGTTAAAGAGAGGAAAAATGGAGACAAAGGGAGAAGAAAACAAACAATGAGTCCAGCTCTAGGCGTAGAATCTTCGGAGTCTGGCCGCATTCCACGGGTTTGGCTCTAGGCGATTGTCCGATGCATCACGCAGGCGGTACGCTCCTCCAGTGAGAACTTCATCAATGATGAAGGGACCCTCCCACATGGGCTTGAGTTTGTCCATTTTCTTTTCTATCCTTCTTGGAACGAGTTCACCAATATTATAAGTCTTGGCCCGCACCTCTCTGCTTTGATATATGCGAGCCTGTTGTTGATAGAATGCATAACAGGCCTTTCCAACATCGCGCTCCTCCTCCAAGGTATCTAGACTGTCCTACCGATCCAACTCGGCTTCTCTCTCTTCATACAGCGCACTCAAGGTGTGTCATGAATGATGTCGCAGGGCAAAATGGCCTCTGCTCCATACACCATGAAGAATGGTGTGTATCCGGTAGTGCGATTGGGTGTGGTCCGCAGCCCCCAGAGTATGGAGTCAACCTCCTCAATCCAGTGCTTGTCTGATTCTTTCAACGACCGCACTAGTCTAGGCTTAATGCCGCTCATAATAAGACCATTAGCTCATTCGACCTGACCGTTTGTTTGTGTATGATAGACCAAGGCGTAATCGAGGTTAATGGCCAACTTAGTACACCAGGATTTCACTTCATCGGCTGTGTAATTGGAGCCGTTATCGGTGATGATGCTGTGTGGGACACCATAATGGTGCACGACATCATATATAAAGTCTATCACCGGTCCAGCTTCGGTCGTTTTCACTGGTTTGGCCTCTATCCATTTGGTTAATTTATCTACCATGACTAGCAGATATATTTTCTTATGGCTTCCTCCTTTAAGTGTCCGACCATATCAAGCCCCCAGACCGCAAAAGGCCAAGTAACGGGGATTGCTTGTAAAGCAGTAGGCGGCATAAGGCTTTGATTGGCGAAGAGCTGGCATCCGACACAACGTTGGACCAGGTCCTGTGCATCTACTTGGGCCGTTGACCAAAAGAAACATGTATGGAAGGCCTTACTTATAAGGGCCCGAGCTATGGCGTGGTGACCGCCGAGACCAGCATGGATTTCAGCCAGGAGCTGCCACCCCTCTTATTTGGAGATACATATTTGAAGGACTCCGGTAGCACTTTTCTTGTAGAGCTCTCCGGCATGGACCTTGTAGGCTTTCGAGTGCCGAACAATGCAGCGAGCCTCATTCTGGTCCTCAGGGAGCTCTCGCCTATTAAGGTAGGCCAAGAAGGGTTCGGTCCATGGGGGCAATTACTGCCATTATTAGATGGGCCGATGGTGTTATCTCGGTGGCTGAGCCCTTGATGATATCTGTATTCTGTGCGGAATCTGGGGGTATGATCGGATCCGGACTGGCGTTGCTGCTCTCGTCCTGCCACACCACAGATGGCTTGAAGGGCCTTTCCAGAAAGATGTTAGGTGGGACTGGGTCACGCTTGGTGCCCATGTGAAAAAGGACATCCGCTGCTTGATTACTTTCTCGAGCCACATGATGAAACTCAAATCCCTCGAACCGAGCTGATATTTTGAGTACGGCATTACGATAGGCCGCCACCTTTGGATCTTTGGCATCAAAGTCTCCATTTATTTGGGATATACACGCGCACCTCTAGGCGTTGTATGCCCATGGAGGCGGCCATCCGAAGACCTTGCAATAGGGCCTCATATTCGGCTGCGTTGTTGGAGTCTGTGCATAATATCTGGCGTACGTATTGGACTGTGTCTCCAATGGGGGACATCAAGACGAAGCCCGCTCCTAAGTCATCCAGCATTTTAGAGCCATCGAAGTGCATGACCTAGTAGGAATATGTACCGTACTCTTTAGGGAGTTCAGCCTCTGTCCATTCGGCGACGAAGTCAGCCAATACTTGGGATTTAATGGCTTGGCGTGGTTTGTATGTTATGTCGAATGGTAAGAGCTCGATAGCCCACTTGGCAATCCGACCCGTAGCGTCGCGGTTATTTATTATATCATTGAGTGGTACTTCGGAAGCCACCATGATCGAAGACTCTTGGAAGTAGTGTCGTAGCTTCTGGGATGCCATGAAGACTGCGTATGCTATCATTTGGTAATGAGGGTACCGGGATTTTCAAGGTGTGAGGATGGTGGATACGTAGTATACCGGTTTCTGAAGTGGGAACTTGTGTTCGTCCTCCTTTTGCTCAACGACGAGCACTGCGTTCGCAACCTGTTGTGTTGCAGAGATGTATAATAACATTGGTTCATCGACGTTTGGCGCGGCCAGGATTGGGTCCCTCTCTAAAAGAGCCTTTATTTCCTCCAATCCGGCAGTTGCCGCTTCTGTCCACTCGAAGTGGTCTGTACGTTGGAGAAGGCGATAAAGTGGCAATGCTTTTTCTCCTAGTCTAGAGATAAAGCGGCTTAATGCTGCCATGCATCCGGCTAGTTTTTGGACCCGTTTAAGGTCGGTTGGTGTAGATAATTGTGACAAAGCTTGGATTTTGGATGGATTTGCCTCAATTCCTCTATTGGAAACGATGAAGCCCAGCAGCTTTCCGGTGGGAACGCCGAAAACACACTTTTCCGGATTGAGCTTGATGTGATATGTTCGGAGGTTGTCGAATGTGAGACGAAGGTCATCTATTAGCGACTCGACATGCTTAGTCTTGATGACGACGTCATCCACGTATGCTTCCACTGTCTTGTTGATTTGTTTCTCCAGGCATGTTTGAATCATCCGTTGGTAGGTGGCGCCGGCGTTTTTAAGCCCAAAGGGCATAGTGTTGAAGCAGAAAGGCCCGTATGGGGTAATGAATGCTGTTGCGGCTTGATCGGATTCCTTCATTTTAATTTGATGGTATCCGGAGTATGCGTCGAGGAAACACAGTGAGTCGTGTCCTGTAGTAGCATCAATAATCTTATCGATGCGAGGGAGGAGAGAGGATCCTTAGGGCAAGCCTTATTGAGGTCTTTCAAATCGACTCACAGGCGCCAGGATTTGTCCTTCTTTGGTACCATCACCAGGTTTGCTAGCCAGTCCGGGTGTTTTATTTCTCTCATGAATCCGGCCTTGATTAACTTGGCTAGCTCCTCCCCTATAGCTTGTCGTTTAGGTTCGGAAAAGCACCATAGTGTTTGCTTGACCATCTTATATCCCTTGAATATATTGAGGCTGTGTCCGGCCAGCCTGCGTGGGATTCTTGGCATATCAGAAGGGTGCCAGGCTAATATGTCCTAGTTCTCGCGCAGGAATGTTCATAGTGCAGCGTCAACCGTTGGGTCCAGCCATGCGCCGATGGAAACTGTCTTCTTGGGGTCCATCGGGTGGACTTGAAATTTGATTATTTCGTCTGCTGGTTTGAAGGAGGTGGATTTGGGACGTTTATCAAGGATTATGTCGCCCCTATCCACCGTAGAGCATAGTGCGGTTAACTCTTCGGCCGCGAGGGCCTCAGATAGTGCCTCGAGGCCTAGGGATGTTGTTTTGTTTTCGGCGTGGAGGGCTATGTCCGGATCACTAGCAAGAGTGATAATACCATTGGGCTCGGGCATCTTATGCTTCATATACCCATAATGAGGTATAGCTTGAAAGCATGTGAATGCATCTCGCCCCAACAGGGCATGATATCCAATGTTTAAAGGGGCCACTTGGAAGGTTATCTCTTCAGACCGATAGTTCTCCCGTGTTCTGAATACCACATCGAGTGTAATTTTCCCCGCGCATCATGCCTCCTGGCTAGGAATGATCCCTCGGAAGGTCGTATTACTATGCTCGATGCGGCTCTTGTCTATTTCCATTTTATTCAGTGTGTCCTCGTAGATGAGATTTAGTCTGCTGCCGCTGTCCATGAGAATTTTAGTGTGCTGAAAGCCATCCACAATTGGGTTGAGGAGCAAGGTGGCTGGTGCCGAGACTAACCGGATTTTTGGTTCGTCACTGGCATTGAAAGTTATGGCCGTGTCGTTCCAGGGATTTATTGTTGCGACTTGGCAGACTTCGGCGAGGTTGCGGAGTGCCCTCTCGCGCCGATTGTTTGAAGCAAAAGTCTCAAAGATTGTCAATACTTTGTGGTCGTTGTATTTCGGGGGGAGTTGCTCCGTGGTGTTTTTGGTGAGGATATCCTTGCTGCTCTTGGCCACTTGCCAAAGTATCAAACATGCTCTAAGGTTGTTGGTTACTGTATCCGGTGTCATGTGAATTTTGCATGGCCTATCGAGCCATCCCTCCAGAACGGTTCCGCGTCCCATAGTGAGTTTAGTTTTCTTTACTATGGGTTCGGGTGCCCTGCGAGGGTGCATCCATTTTGCTCGCCCGAGGGGTTGGGTGGAGACCAGTGGCTCCCAGCGAGCTGTCGGAGTTTTCCAGGTGCTTTCCATAGCGTAGTACTTATGTACTATAGTTTCCAAGTCTGCGAAGTGTAATACGCGACAGCGGTTGATGGCGTTGAGGATTCCTTCATCCGTGCAATTATTGCAGAATACTGAAATCGCATCCTCGTCGCGGCAATCTTTAATCTTGTCTTTGACAAGTAGGAACCTGGCCCAAAGTGATGGACTGTTTCCTAAGACTTCTGTCATATGCACGTGAGGTCGCATATATCCGGATGACTGGAATTTTTTGTTGAATATTGCATGTGGTGGGTGGGTGGCTTTATATCCGAACCTTGGCCCAATTTAGAGTCCTGAGTTTGAGAAGCTTCCAAGCTTGTTAGTTTGGGTTCCGGGATGTCCAATGATTTTCCGGGCCCCATGCCCGATTCTGGATTCGGAGGGCTTGGAGTGTCGTTCCGCAGATAGGTATCCAGCTCTGCGAGCTCAGAAATCCAAACATAGTTCGTCTTCAGTATAGGGGAAGAATTATTGTTTTGGTCTTCTACGACCGCTATGTGATGGGTGATTGATAGAGATTTGATTTCTCTCTTATCGGTTTTAAGCCCAATCTGATCATAGTCAGTAGCGAACCCCATGGTGGAGATGTGATCCAGGAGTTCGTTTAAAGACGACCACTCCCCTGAATCCATCCATCTGGAGTATTCGGAGTCAACACAGAGGCAATTTTCGATGACCCGAGAAGTCATAGTCGGCTTAACGGCCGAACTGGCAATCATGGTAAAGCCGCCCAGCCGGAGGGCTTGGCCTGAGGCCAGAGCTCCTCCGGAGGTGATACTGCCTTTGATAACAAGGCGAGCCATCAACCCTAACTTTGACGTCAAAGTGGAACTCTCAATGAAAGCACCAATGTCAGTGTCAAAACCGGTGGATCTCGGGTAGGGGGTCCCGAACTGTGCGTCTAAGGTCGATGGTAATAGGAGGAAGGGGACATGATGTTTTAGCCAGGTTCGGGCCCCCCTTGATGGAGGTAATACCCTACATCCTTCTTGATTGGTCTTGATGAGTATGAGGATTACAAGAGTTGATCCACCACGGGATTGTTGTCGCTAAACCCTAGAGGTCTAGCCTGTTTGATTGTGACCGTCTCTACAGACTAAACCCTCTAGTTTATATAGACACCGGAGGGGCCTAGGGTTACACAAAGTCGGTTACAGAGAAGGAAATAATACATCCGGATGCCTAGCTTGCCTCCCACGCAATGGAGAGTCCCATCCAGACACAGGAGGAAATATTCTATCTTGTAACTTCATGGCCCAATAGTCCGGCCCATGTCACACAGGCCGGGCGCTCGAGGACCCCTTAATGCTGGACTCCCTCAGTCACGCACTTCAGAATCACCTCACTTCTGGACAAAAGCATAGGCCATCTATTACTCTCGGGTCTTCAATGAGAGCAGAAAGATTTTCCTCGTGAATATCCAAACATCCCAGCTATGCGCAATATTGGCTGCTTTAGTCAAGTGTTGCAACATCTTGATGATTTCTGCCTCACCAAGGTATTTGAATTCGAGCACCCTTGGAATGGAGAGATTGTACTTTAGTTTTATGCCACTATGTATATCACTTGTGATGAATCAGATAACTCGAAATGGATTATGAAGTGGATAACGAAGGCAAACGCATGAAATGCACTGCAATAGATCTTGCGTCGCACTCCCATTTCCCTTGCTTTGAGCATGGTGATAATGAAATTCGTGTGCACAACATTGATGTCATATTAGATGAAATATTTCGATGCACAATGGATCAAGACAAGATTCATGGCTACACTGGTCCTCCACGTCCTGAGCACTTAACTTTCGAGAATCACACGCTGTATCACATGCTATCATACACTATGTGCCCTCTGGCCGGGATGAACTTAGATAATTCCATTTCAGGTGTTCTTCGGAATACCATCTATGCAATCTCTGAGTGCTATATCTTCGATGTTGAGGATATGTTTCTACATATTTTGAAGGATTCAACTTAATATCCCTTCTGCCTCAAAGTTTTCGCGCCATGGATCCAGAAGATTATTGATCATGCTATGCGCACTTAATATATGGCAAAGGAAAGCCACAATAGCTTCATTCCTCCAATTCGCGATACCCTGCAAGTCATGGAAGATATTTGTTCGTGTAAATCACCCGCGTCAAGCCCTCATGATTATCACAAGCAATTTGATGGCCCTCGTCTCCCTCAGTGCGACTGAAAGATTTCACTTCAACCTCCATTACAACTCGAAGTAATCTTGCGCACTCAACAACTACTATTGCAGCATATCGCTGAGGATCGACATGACAAAGAGCACCTTGCTGCCAATAATCGAACAAGAATCGCACATCTGATTGCGGATGAAAACAAGAAGACGCTCTGGAAATTGCTTCACAAGTTCTTCACCAAGAAAGAACTCACCAATGTCAATCTCCAAGAGCTCTATGATTATATTGACAATGGCTTCACTATCAACGATTTTCAAGAGAGAAATACACCTTCTCTACCTGATCGTGAGTGTCGGTGTACTAAAGTTTGGGCACTTTAGCACCCCATACTTTTGCACGGGTAGTCGTAGCCACATCCGCCGCAGGGCCTAAAGGGGGCGACCGAGAACAAGATACAAGGTGAGGAGAGGCATCCAAGCCAGAGACCAAAAGACAGAGGGCAAGCTGGACCCCCGGCAAGATCCTTGCCAGGACGGTGATGGCAGCTGGACCTACGTCGGTATTTCCCCGGAGAGGGAGGAGTGATGTAGCACAGTAGCAGTAGGTATTTCCCTCAGTTATGAAACCAAGGTTATCGAACCAGTAGGAGAACCAAGCAACACAACGTAAACAGCCCCCGCACACAAATAACAACACCTCGCAACCCGACGTGTTAAAGGGGTTGTCAATCCCTTTCGGGTAACAGCGCTAGAAATTGGTGCGTGATGGTAAAAAGGTTGTAATAGATTGAATAAATAGATCGCAAATAAAATAAAGTGCAGCAAAGTATTTTTGTATTTTTGGTTTAATAGATCTAAAAATAAAATTAAAGGAAAAAGTAGATCGCCATGGCAAATATACGAGAAATAAAACCCGGGGGCCGTAGGTTTCACTAGTGGCTTCTTTGAAACGGTGGGTAAACAAATTACTGTTGGGAAATTGATAGAACTTCAAATAATTATGACAATATACAGGCAATGATCATTACATAGGCATCACGTCTAGGATTAGTAGACCGACTCCTGCCTGCATCTACTACTATTACTCCACACATCGACTGCTATCCAGCATGCATCTAGTGTATTAAGTTCATGGAAAAATGGAGTAATGCAATAAGAATGGTGACATGATGTAGACAAGATCCGTTTATCTATATGGCGGTATATGTGGATCTCGTCTTTTTATCCTTAGTGGCAACGATACATACGTGTCAGTTCCCTTTCTCTCACTGGGATCAAGCACCGTAAGATGGAGCCCACTACCGGGCACCTCTTCCCATTGCAAGATAAATATATTGAGTTGGCCAGAGAAAACCCAAATACTGGAGAAGAAATACGAGGCTATAAGAGATCATGCATAAAAGAGATCAAAAAAACTCAAATACTTTCATGGATATAAAAACATAGATTTGATCATAAACTCGAAGTTCATCAATCCCAACAAATACACCGCAAAAGAGTTACATCATATGGATCTCCAAGAGACCATTGTGTTGAGAATTAAGAGAGAGATGAAGCCATCTAGCTAGTAACTACGGACCCAAAGGTTTAGAAAGAAATACTCACACATCATCGGAGAGGCACCAATGGAAGTGGTGAACCCCTCCGTGATGGTGTCTAGATTGGATAGGGTGATTCTGGACTCTGCGGCGGCTGGATGAATATTTTGTCGAGTCCCCTATGGTTTCGGGAATATTTGGGTATTTATAGAGCAAAGAGGCGGTCCGGGGGCACCCGAGGTGGGCACAACCCACCGAGGCGCGCCAGGGCTTCCTAGGGCGCCCTGGTGGGTTGTGCCCCCCTAGGGGCACCCCCTAGGTGCAACTAGGCCCATTGCACTCCGTTCGATATTGGTTTTCCGTAAAGTTTCGTGGCATTTGGACTCCGTTTGATATTGATTTTCTGCAACGTAAAAAACATGGAATGGGCACCATGATATAAAATGACTATAAAATGATTATAAAACATCCATGATTGATAATAAAACAGCATGGAACAATCAAAAATTATAGATACGTTGGAGACGTATCAGCATCCCCAAGCTTAACTCCTACTCGTCCTCGAGTAGGTAAGTGATAAAAACAGAATTTTTGATGTGGAGTGTTGTTCATCAAGTCATATCATATTCTTTTCTTTATAGCATGGACATTTATGTGATTCAAAGCAATAGTCTAATTTTGCCATAACAATTTAGATACTCAAGCATATAAACAAGCAACCATGTTTCAAAATATCAATGCTAAAAGAAGTTATCCCTAGCCCATCATGCTCAAACATTGATCCATTCATGAAACATACTCGAATATTAACTACACCCAATACTTGAGCACGATCGTATTGCCTCCTAGTTGTGCTTTTTATAAGAGAAGATGGAGACTCAAATTTCAAAATAAAAATTGCATAAAGTAAAAGAAAGTCCCTCCGCAGAGTGAAGTAGGGATTTGTGGTGGTGCCAGAGCTCAAAGCAAAAAAATTTAGATAAAAACATTTTGGGAGGTGAATCCATCCCACCAACGAAAACGTCTTAGAGTTCCCAATACTTTCCATGCATAGATATATCATAGGCGGTTCCCAAATAGAAAATAAAGTTCATTCCTTTTTCCACCATAACTTTCACTTTCCATGGCTAACCGTATCCACGGGTGCTCTCCATACCAACACTTTCCAAGGAATTTATTATTTGACAACATAAAGTAAATTGATTTCTTTTTTCATTTTGGGACTGGGCATCCCTAATACCTTTGCCTTACTCTCGTGCAATGACAAGTGAATAAACACTCATCTTGAGAATAACACATCTAGCATGGAAAATGTTAGCCACCCCTCACCGCTCCGCGATTGAAACAAATACACAAAAGAGAAGTTTATTTTGAAAATTAGAGATGGCACATGCAAATTCGCTTAGAACAGCAAAAGAATACCGCAGATAGGTAGATATAGTGGACTCATGTGGCAAAACTGGTTTAAAGAATTTTGGATGCACAAGTAGAGGTCATACTTGGTGCAAAATTAAGGCCCGCAAAGAAATGAATAATCTCATAAGAAAGCATTAAGCATTATTAACACCGAATAATGCACCACAAGCATTAAGAATTATTAACACCGAATTATACTCGAAGTTGCCTTTGGATGAATAGTGAGCTTTGTTGGGGGGTTTGGATGAACAGTTCCTGGTGGGGGTTGGATGAACAGGAACCCGTGGTAGTAGAGGCCGTTGCTGCTGGATGAACAGTAGCCCGATCGATTGAGCCGGTGAATGAACAGGACCCCATGGAGGGCTGGATGAACAAGACCCTGTGGAGGTCTGGTTGAAGAGTAGCCGGTGGAGGGATGACTGAACAGTAGCCGGTGGAGGGTTGGATGAACAGTAGCCCATGGAGGGGTTGTTGAACCGGACCCCCGTGGAGAGGGATGGTTGAATAGTAGCCGGTGGAGGAGCGCGCGGTGGAGGCTGGATGAACAGGAGCCCGTGGATGAACAGTAGCAAGTGGAGGCTGGAGGAGGTCGACGGTGGATGAACAGTAGCCCGTGGTGGCTGGAGGAGGTCGACGGTGGAGATGAATAGTATCTTGTGGACTCCAGTTTTGCTCTATGCCACAACCCTCCCGATGAACTGGAACCCTGTATCAACCGTAGTGCTCCAACACAAGTCTGTTTCCTCTGTCCTCCTCCGCCCTCCTCTGCCAATTCAAGGCGGACGGACCCTCTCAAAGATGCTCCCCGCGCCGCGCGCCACTGTTACCTACCCCGCATGATGCATGTAGCATATGTGTCCAAGGATAAGGGCGCGTTGTAGGAAGTGTAAATTGGCAGTTTCTACCCCATGCGTTAAAGTCATTCACGTGCCATCACTGGAGCGCCCCCACCACTATTGGCTTTACACCATGTGCGAGGAAACCAGAAACTGGCCCGAAATCAAGGCTAATGAAGCAGCAATGGAAACCTCAAGGGGGCAGCCTCTTCAGCAACTCTGCCAGTGCACTTATCAGGGCCTACCTCGACGACGCTCAGCGGCGCGTTTGGGGCAGGCCCGGGGGCTTCTGTCAGTGCAACAAACCATCGGTCCATTGCCTAGACTGTGCACAGGCACAAGAACAAGATTGAAGGACCAGCTTAAGTCAGAGATTGAGGGACAAAGAGATTTGAAGAACCAACATACAGCTCAGAGGAACCAAGGTCAAGCCAGTGGAGCAATATATCAACAAGAGAAGGGCCTCCCTTGTCGAGCAGGCGTGCCTAGCAAGGGACGAGGCCACCACCAGAAGTAGGCAAACCAGGCACCACGGCAAGGTCTGACGGGGCTCGCGGGGGCAGAACCACCGAACCAACCACTCAAGCACGACCCACATCGTCAATCAGTGCGGTGTCAAGACGCAGGGTGATTAAGTGGCAGCCATTTGCCACATGGCAGCCATTTCCTACAGAAGAAACCCACAGATGACACTCATCCTGTGACGTGTCAAGAGAACAGGTGCAGAGCTGGCAAGATAGCCCGGCAAGCCTTGCTGGGCAACCAGTGATGTGACACTAAGCAGTGCATTTAATGCACCCTATCAGCTCGCAGAGTTAGGTATGATAGCATGGTTCACTATCATATCAGTGGATAATGACTACTATGCCATTGTGGTGACCCCTTGATCTATAAAAGGAGGCCCACGACACCGGTAGAAAGGGTTGGGAAGTTGACGAACCAACAAACCAATACACGCATAGTCGCTGCTGCCCTACGGCAACCCCTGCCGGGCAAGTGTATTGTGCTCCACCATTCCCATTCCACCATCAATCCACTAAAGCAGGAGTAGGGTCTTACACCTCGCAGCAGCCCCAAGCTGGGTAAATTGCTTGTGTGTTCTCTGCCGTGCTGCCTTGCACTAGTCTGCTCTTTGCGCAACGCGACGTCCCCCTGTCGAACCAGCAAGGGGCCTCCTACTCCCATAGCTGGTCATGGATATCCCGCGACAAGAGGTCTCATACCTCTCGACACAGGCATCAATATGAAATTCTAATTTTCAGTTCTTGGAACATCTCATATGCTCCATGGCATTCAAATTTTTTTATGTCCCGGTTGTAAGCCGTAAAGCATGGCGCACTAAACTATCAAGTAGTCATCATATCGAGCTTGCAAAACGTTCATAACGTCTACATCTGCTCATGCAATAGGTCTATCACCTATCGGTGCATCAAGGACATAATTCTTCTGTGCCGCAACAAGGATAATCCTCAAATTACGGACCCAGTCCGTATCATGCTACTATCATCTTTAAACTTTTCTCTAGGAACATATAAATATATATATATAGGAGCTATATCGCGATCTATTGATCTACAACATAGATATATAAATACTATCAGGACATGATGACATGTCAATATGCAACACGCAAGCAAATGACATGGCATGTCAAGATGACATGTCAAGATGCACATGCATGTCAAGATGCAACACTCAAGCAAATGACATGGCAGTGATGACGAATAACTAGAAGACACCTGGCGCATCAGATTCGGGGCGTTACAATATTATTGTGAAATCCAGGAAAAAGGATACCTTGATAGACGATCTGAAAGAGACCTTTGACAATCTCCGGGTCTACAAGATGATGCTTAACCCGGCCAAGTGTGTCTTTGGTGTGCCAGCAGGCAAGCTCTTGGGTTTTTTTGGTTTCTGAAAGAGGCATTGGAGCTAACCCAGAGAAAATCAAGGCTATCACTTCTTTGGTTAAACCGGCATGTATTAATGATGTCCAACATTTGGCAGGTCGTATTGCGGCCTTAAGCCGGTTTATAAGCCGTTTGGGCGAAACGGCTATCCCTCTGTATTAGATGATGAAGAAAAAAGATCACTTTGTCTGGGGTGATGCTGCCAATCTGGCGTTTGAGGCGTTGAAAAAGCAGTTGGACGAGCTACCGATCCTTGCAACTCCTATTGATAAGGAGACCTTGCTGTTATATGTCACTGCTAATAGCAGAGCCGCCAGTGTAGCGGTTGTTGTGGAAAGGAAAGAATGAGGCAAAGAACATCCAGTTCAGCGGCCGGTTTATTATGTCAGTGAGGTACTCATTGAATCTAAACAGAGATACCCACATTGGCAGAAGCTGGTTTATGGTGTGTTCATGGCTAGCCGTAAGTTGAAACATTATTTCCTTGGTCGTCCCATCACTGTGGTTAGTTCTGCTCCTTTAGGCGATATTATTCAAAACAGAGAAGCCACAGGTCGGGTGGCCAAGTGGGCGATTGAGCTTGGACCCCATGGTATGAAGTATATGCCTCGGACAGCTATCAAGTCTCAAGCACTTGTGGATTTCATCAATGACTAGACAGAGTTGCAGATGCCTGAGGAGAAGCCGGATAGCACATATTGGACTATTCACTTTGATGGATCCAGGCAGTTGGAAGGCTCGGGGGCTTAATGATCCCTTGTACTAATAATGCAGCTGAGTATGAAGCCTTGCTCCATGGTCTTCTGATGGCTAAAGTGATGAATCTAAGCCGGGTAAGGTGTTTTGGCGACTCAGATTTGGTGTCTCGGCAAGTTTCACGAACTTGGGATTCCAAAGATCCACTGATGGCGGCTTATCACCAAGAGGTTGATAATATTGCTAGTCATTTCAAAGGTTATCAAGTTGAACATGTTGACCGCAGAAAAAATGAGGCGGCTGATGCTTTAAGCCAGCTAGGGTCCCAGCGTAAGCCGGTACCACCTATTTTTTTCATTGATATTTTGCATAATCCTTCAGTTAAATTGCTTACGGAGGAAGATCTTGTTGTTCCTAACCCGGAGGCACAATTGGTGGCGGCTCTTCATGCTATTACGGATTGGACAGTTCCATATTTGGATTATATGACTCTGGGTGAGTTACTTGAAGATGAAACTTTGGCCAGGAAGATAACCCAGCGGTCTAAGTCAATGACTATTGTCAATGGAGACTTGCACCGATGCAGTGTCACAGGGGCGTTTCAACATTGTGTTTGTCCTGAGAAGGGCCATGACATTCTATGAGAGATTCATGAAGGATGTTGTGGCCATCATGC